>NC_044554.1:42797262-43429542 GCF_007565055.1 Rhinopithecus roxellana
GGCCCGTGAAAGCTTTAGGAAGAGAAACATTGCATGACTGGGCTGAGGGAGAAAGTTTTTGCTGAAGCCCTTCTTTGTGAAGGTCAACCAGGAAACAAGGTTACCAGCAACAGGATTATTCCCCAGGAGAGGGGAGCTGCAACTTTGATCTAAAAATCCACCCAAGCAGTAGGAGGGGAGAGATAAGGACCGAGCAATTGCCTGGAGAATTTAGACCAATGTCCTATAAGCGGAGAGGAGTAGAGCCAGGTGCAGTGGCTCATGCCTGTAATCCCAGCACTTTGGGAGGCTGAGGTGGGCGGATCACCTGAGACCACAAGTTCGAGACCAGCTTGGCCAACATAGTGAAACCCCATCTCTACTAAAAATACAGAAAAATAGCTGGGCATAGTGGTGGGCACCTGTAATCCCAGCTACCAGGAAGGCTGAGGCAGGAGAATTGCTTGAACCCAAGAGGTGGAGGATGCAGTGAGCCGAAATTGCGTCATTGCACTGCAGCCTGGGCAACAAGAGTGAAACTCCATCTCAAAAAATAAAAAAAATAAAAAAATAAAAAAAGCAGAGAGGAGCTTCTAGATCATTAGTGGATCGCGGCAGCTCTGAAATAGACCTTAGTTTGAGTCAGTACCCTGTGCTTTGATGAAAATCATTTTATACTGCATTCTGACATCATCATAAATTGTGTGGCTAAGCAAAGAGGAATGACTTTGGAGCCAGAGCAATATCTGGATCATGATTCTCTGTGTGACCTTGAGCAAGTAAATTTCGCTAGGCCTCAATCTTGTCATCCATAAAATGGGATAATAAGATCTATCTTATTGGGCTGGGTGTGGTGGCTCACACCTGTAATCCCAGCACTTTGGGAGGCTGAAGCGGGTGAATCACCTGAGGTCAGGAGTTTGAGACCAGCCTGGCCAACATGGTGAAACCCCATCTCCACTAAAAATACAAAAAAAAAAAAAAAAAAAAAAAAAAAGAATTAACTGAGCATAGTGTGGTGTGCCCGTGATCCCAGCTACTTGGGAGGCTGAGGCAGGAGGATCACTCGAACCCAGGAGGCAGAGGTTGATCGTGCCACTGCATTCCAGCCTGGGCGACAGAACAAGACTCTGTCTAAAACAAACAAACAAACAAACCAACAAACCCAAAAACAAACAAACAAAAGATCTATCTTCTTGTGAAGATTATGCATATAGGAAGAAACTGGAAAATTGTGCCCCATGAATGTGAGCTCCCTTGTATATGCCTTTTAAATGTTCCTATTTCCTGATTGAACACCAGCCTCAATGGGCTGGGTACTGTGTTAAGAGCTTTGTTGGTTCTATGTACAGAGGTCACAGAGCAGCAGATCTCATATGTGATGGGTGTGTCAGTCTTCATTTACTGCGTGAGGAGCCTGAATTCCAATAAGTGAAGTTCAAGGTCATTTGGGAAAGGGTAGATGTGGGATTTGAGCCAAGAGCTTACTGTAATACCCAGGTTCAAAACTCGTGTACAAATTCTTCTTGGTTTCCTGCATAGCAATAAATAGTTCCAAAGAAAATGCACTTCAAACGCCGGGTGTGGTGGACAGAACACGGCACTAATTTATGCATTTCTTGGTAATTATTGAAGCTTATCATACATTTGCATTGTACTATATTTTTGCGTATTTATTTACACTAGCTGTCTATTATTTAGAAGTCTGTAATAGAAGACTATAGGTCAGTCTGGGAAAAACTGTGAGTCCAAGATCTGACTTCTTCCCCTAATTGCTGCTTAGGAGCCCTGGACAAGTGAAGGAACTTCTGCCAGTGTCAGTTTCTCTCTCTGTAAAAGGAGCTAATAATTGCTCTGCTCATCTCAAGAATTATTTCAAAGATCAATGAGCTAATCAAAGTGAAAGCTACATCCAACTGTAAATTGCCAGAGAAATACAAGATTTCATTCTTGCATCCCCTGAGGACAGGAGGAAACCCCTGCTGGTTTTTCATCCTATTCCCTGCAACCTACAGCACAAGGCTGAGACTACCTCAGATGCTCCAAATCTTTGTTTTCATCTCTTCCTTCATTAAGTCATTCAGAACTGCAGCTAGACTCACCTTTCCCTGCAGGCTTCCTGCAAAGGCCCCCATTGATGGGAGAAGCCTGTTCCATCCTCTAAGCTCAGCACAGAAGACCACAGCTCACTCTTCCCCACTTCCCGGCTCTATTCCTAGACCACCCTCCTCCCCTTCCCTCCCCACGGCCACCTCTGTTCAGCCAAGCAGGTCTCTCATTTTCTTCAATGCAGATCAGTGGTGCTTTCTGATCTTGCCTCTTTTTCTTTTCTTTTCTTTTTTGAGATGGAGTCTCACTCTGTTGCCAGGCTGGAGTGCAGTGGCACGATATTGGCTCACTGCAACCTCCAACTCCCTAGCGATTCTCCTGCCTCAGCCTCCCGAGTAGCAGGGAGGGGATTACGGGCACACACCACCACACTCAGCTAATTTTCGTATTTTTAGTAGAGACAGGGTTTCACCGTGTTGGCCAGGATGGTCTCGATCTCTCGACCTTGTGATCCACCCGCCTTGGCCTCTCAAAGTGCTGGGATTACAGGCATGAACCACTGTGCCCGGCCATCTTCCCTCTTTTTCTCTGGGGCCCAGCCCAAACTTTTCTTTCCTCTGAGGTTTCTTCTGAACACCCTGCTCTATAAAAGGGCCTGCTCCTTGTATTTATTCGTTGTAATGATCTAGCTTTCAAGATTTATTTATTTTTAATTAAGATGTAGTTCACATACCATAAAATTGGCCCTTGTTCGAAAATTAGGTCCAATTCAGCAGCGTTTAACATATTCGCAAGATTGTGCAACCGTCACCACTACCTAATTCCAGAGCATTTTTATCACCCTAAAAAGAAATCCCAGGCATATTAACAGTCACTGCTCATTCCAATCGCTCTGCAGCCCCAGGCAAACGCTAATCTACTGTCTGTCTCTAGGGATTTGCCTACTCTCACTCTTTCAAATAAATAAGATCATACGGTAGGTGACCTTTTGTGTCTGACTTCTTTTAGCATAATTTTTCAAGGTTCCTCCAGCTGTATGTAGCATTTATCAGTACTTCATTCCTTTTTATGACCGGATAATAGTTTATTGTATGAATATATCACTCTTTGTTTAGCTATTCATAAGCTATAAACATTTGGCTTCCTTCCACCTTTTGGTTACTATGAATCATGCTGCTATGAACATCCATGCACATGTTTACATGTCAACATATGTCTTAAATTCTCTTGGGTGCAAACCTAGAAGTTGAATTACTGGGTAATATAGTCTCCCCTCCCCTCCTTTTTTTTTGAGATGGAGTCTCGCACTGTTGCCCGGACTGGTGTGCAGTGGCGTGTTCTCGGCACGCTGCAACCTCCACCTCCCGGACTCAAGTGTTTCTCCTGCCTTAGGCTCCCGAGTAGCTGGGATTACAGGCTCCCGCCACCACGCCCGGCTAATTTTATGTATTTTTAGTACAGATTACAGGCGTGAGCCACCGCGTCCAGCCTATGTTTCTTTCTTTTTTTTTTTGAGACAGAGTCTGGCTCTATTGCCCAGGTTGGAGTGCAGTGGCGCGATCTCGGCTCACTGCAAACTCTGCCTCCTGGGTTCACGCCATTCTCCTGCCTCAGCCTCCCCAGTAGCTAGGACTACAGGTGCCCGCCACCACGCCTGGCTAGTTTTTTTTTTTGTAGTTTTAGTAGAGACAGGGTTTCACCATGTTGGCCAGGATGCTCTCGATCTTCTGACCTCGTGATCCGCCCGTCTTGGCCTCCCAAAGTGCTGGCATTACAAGCTTGAGCCACCGCGCCCAGCCTATGTTTCATTTTTTTAAGGAACTGACCTTTTTGTCTCTTACTGAATATGTCATGCTGCTGGTGATGTTTTCTATCTTCCCACTAAATCTTGGGCTCTTTTTCAGCACAGTACTTGGCACAGTGGAAGCTCAGAAAGTATTTGGGAATGAAACGTGAGTTGAGGAGGCTGCCGCGGGAGGACACAGAGGCAGAGTTTCCTGTTTTCCTGCAAGCTTGTTCACAGGCTTCATGCACAACAGACTGGTGGCTGCCTCAGCAAGACCTGGGTGTGCAAGCTCTAGCGACAGACTGTTGGAGTGTTTCTTTTCCTCTCTTATTTTAACAGCCATTCACACTGCTCCACTCGGCAAATGACAGGCAGTGGTTCTTGGCTTTTCTCCTGGAGACGGTCATCTGCAGAGACTCTGCCACTCATCAGCCCATGGCCCTGGAGACAATAGGTTCATAATCTCTCTGGCTTCAATCTCCACATTTGGGAGCTGGGCTGCACGTCTTCAGAGACACCGGCTTCCAAATGAGGCAAATCAGAGCCATGAAAATTCTGATTCCTTGCTCCATGACAGACCGACAGAAGTCATATTATTTTTGTCAGGGAGCTGGGGGTGCAGGGAAGTTAAAAAACAAAACAGTAGCAATCCCAGCTCAGGTGATTCTTAGGATAACCAGAGCCACCAGGCCTGGGAGCTATTTTTGCTCTGCGATCCTTCCAGTTCTGATATTTTATGATTCTACAAAATTGGCTACTTATGCACCCTAAAATGGAACTAACTAAGAGCTTTTGAAAGAGAATTTTATATACACCAATGATATCAAAAATGCCCAGGCACCCAAACAAAACCCAAAGGAAGAGATGGAGGATGTGGCTTCTATGGAATAAGAGTGGGGTTGGTATGTTTCATGATGCTTTTCTTAAGAGGAAGATAAGTCATGCTGACTTGTGGGGCTGGGAGCTGGTCTCTTCTCCCCTACAAAATCTCATGCCCCGCATCTCAGGTTTGCTAGACCCCAGACAGCTGCGTTTTGCTTTGAGAGTCCTACAATGGACTCTGGTACAGTAGCCAGGCATTGTTTTTGTCTCTCTGGAAGCCCTACCCCTTGTTCTAATAACAAAATTCACCTTTTGTGCTTGGGACCTGCACCACTCCATCTAGTGGAACTCAGTTCCTGACTTCACCTTTTCCACCATCACAAACCAGGTTGCCCAGGTGTCGTACCCAAAGATTGTTCTACAGTAGGCACCTGAGTTAAACAGGTTTGACTGGCGCTCCTTTTTGGATGAAGACAGATCCTGAGAGAGAAAATCTTGAGACCTTGTGAAGACAGAGTCTGCCCAAGAATGGAGCTAACAGGGAGTTAAAAAGGACAGAGAGAGGGAGAGGCAGACAGCAGGCAAGAGAGAGACAGAGACAGAGACACACACACAGAGAGAGAGAGAGAGAGAGAGAGAGAGAGAGAGAGAGAGAGGAGAGAGATGTTGCTTGAACTCTTTGAGTCCAGGCCACACAAAGTTCACGCGCTTGACTTCCCCCATTATTTCAGCCAGTGATTTTTTTTTTTTTTTTTTTTTTTTGAGATGGAGTCTCGCTCTGTCGCCCAGGCTGGAGTGCAGTTGTGCAATCTCCGCTCACTGCAAGCTCCGCCTCCTGGGTTCACGCCATTCTCCCGCCTCAGCCTCCCGAGCAGCTGGGATTACAGGCGTCCATCACACGCCCGGCTAGTTTTTTGTATTTTTAGTAGAGACGGGGTTTCACGGTGTTAGCCAGGATGGTCTCTATCTCCTGACCTCATGATCCGCCTGCCTCGGCCTCCCAAAGTGCTGGGATTACAGGCGTGAGCCACCGTGCCCGGCCGAGCCAGTGATTTTTAGTTTAAAAGAATCTCGGTTGGCTTTCTTTTATTTGCAACTGAAACTATCTTTTATTTATTTATTTATTTATTTTTAGAAACTGGGTTTCACTCTGTCGCCCAGGGGGAATGCAGTGGCATGATCATAGCTCACTGCAGCCTCGATTTCTTGGGCTCAAGGAATCCTCCTGTCTCAGTCTCCTGAGTAGCTGGGACTGCACCATGCTTAGCTAATTAAAAAAAATTTTCTTTTGTAAACATGAGTCTCACTATGCTGCCCAGGCTGGTCTCAAACTCCTGGGCTCAAGTGATCCTTCCACCTTTGCCTCCCAAAGTGTTTGGATTACAGGTGTGAGCCACCATGCCTGGCCGATAAGAGTCTTTTTATTTTTATTTTCTTTTTCTGAGACAGAGTTTTGCTCTGTCACCCAGGCTTGAGTGCAATGGTGTGATCTCGGCTCACTGCAACCTCTGCCTCTGGGGTTCAAGCAATTCTCCTGCCTCAGCCTCCCAAGTAGCTGGGATTACAGGTGCCCACCACCATGACCAACTAACTTTTTTTTTTTTTTTTTTTTTTTTTGTATTTTTAGTAGAGACGGGATTTCACCATGTTGGCCAGGCTGGTCTTGAACTCCTGACCTCGTGATCCATCCACCTCAGCCCCCCAAAGTGTTGGGATTACAGGCATGAGCCACCGTGCCCGGCCGAGAGTCTTGATGAATACCCTTGATACCCTCAATGTGAGTAGTGATTTGAGTCTAGGAATGAATGTGTCAACAGCAAGGCTCCCACCCCCTGCATTTGGTTCCTGCCTCATGAAGATGTGGCGCTCCAGCAGCAGCACATACTCAGCAATGTCTGCAGGTAAAAAAAATAACCAGAAGATAACTGAGGCTAGGAACTGGTTAGCCTTGCCTTTCATTCATTCCCTTCCAGTGCTTACTAACGTGTTGAGTTTTGTACTGCATATTGTCAAGGATGACATTGTTTAATCCTCAGAACAACTGTATGAGGTAGATTGTATCATGATTCCCCTTTCACAGATGGAGAAAATGAGGTTCTCCATATTTACTCAAGTGCCTCACTCAAATGAGTGCATGCTGGGGAAGGATTTTAAGCCAGGCTTGTCCCGGGTGCAGAGCTGGAGCTCTTAACCAGCTCTGTTTTAGTGTGTTTATACAAAACAGCTCTCTGGGTCTCTATTTTTTTTGTTGAGACAGAGTCTCGCTCTGTTGCCCAGGCTGGAGTGTAATGGTGCGATCTTAGCTCACTGCAACCTCTGCCTCCTGGGTTCAAGTGATTCTCCTGCCTCAGCCTCCCGAATAGCTGGGATTACAGGTGCCTGCCACCGTGCCCAGCTAATTTCTTTCTTTCTTTTTTTTTTTTTGTATTTTTAGTAGAGATGAGGTTTCACCATGTTGGCCAGGCTGGTCTTGAACTCCTGACCTCAAGTGATCCACCCGCCTCAACCTCCCAAAGTGCTGGGACTACAGGCATGAGCCACTGTGCCCAGCTGGGTCTCTATTTTGTGTTTCAGAATCTCATTGCTTCCTACAGGTTTGCTGCGAAGGGTCCCCAAACAGAAGAAAAATTCCTTTTTGTCTGAAGTTCCAAATCTCTTTGAAAACTGTCCTCTGTCTCACCACTGGCTACTGACCTCAGCTCCTTAACCTCCTATGTCTACCCAAGGAGAAAGGTTTTATTTCAGGAAATTCACTGCACAGGAGGACTGGGAACAGATGGCGTTGATGACATATTGTACCTTTTTCATTTAGATGGGCAGGAGAGAACCATCGTGTGCGGCCCGGTGATGGGCAGGTCTCCCCATCCAGGTGTGCACTTGATGGCCCGACAGGAACGCTGTGACTTCAGCAAGGAGGACTGCGCTGAGAACCTTGGATTTGGCTGCAAAATTCCTTCTGACCTTCCACTGAGCCCAGAAGTTTCTGTATCTAAATATGACCATCATCATCCAGCCTTTTCATGGGATGGATGAGGAAAATAAGGCTCAGAGAGGTTAACCAACTTTCCCGGGGTCACACAGCTAGTTGGCACAGAATCCACACCTCTTCCCCAGGGGGCTTCCTGGGGCTGCCTGGCTTGTGTCACCATCCTTGCCACTTGTTTCTTTTGTCCATCATATGGAAGTGCTGAGTGATTCAGAAGAGCTCTGCCTTGTCTTTCACAGAAACTATTTATTCCCCAGTTGGTGATTTCACTTTACTTGCCTCTCCCGTGCCTGTTGTCAGAATGTCTAGAAAAATCTGACAGCTGGTATTCCATTTAGGGACAACACTTGGGGGATGTGTCTTGAGAGGGTGCACACACAGATCTTGCTGCGTTTCTACTCAACTTCCAAATATAATATGCTTTCGTCGGTGATGAAATGGAAAATGAGTATGGGTGATGAAACACCATTTTGTATGAAGACTTGGAAATGCCTAAGCCCACGTGAATGACCCAGGGTCACCACTGAAGATGCCAGGGCAGGGCATTGACAAGTAGACCCAGGTTAAAATTCTTTTTCTTTTGTTTTGATTCAGCAATTTAAAAAAATTATTATTTTAAGTTCCATGATACATATGCAGAATGTGCAGGTGTGTTACATAGGTAAACGTGTGCCATGGTGGTTTGCTGCACTTATCAACCCATTACCTAGGTATTAAGCCCCGGAGGCATTAGCTATTTATCATGATGCTCTCCCTCCCATTGCCCCCTGACAGGCCCCGGTGTGTGTTGTTCCCCTCCCTGTGTCCCTGTGTTCTCATTGTTCAACTCCCACTTATAAGTGAGAACATGTGGTGTTTGGTTTGCTGATCCTGTGTTAGTTTGCTAAGGATGATGGCTTCCAGCTTCATCCATGTCCCTGCAAAAGACATGATCTCATTCCTTTTTATGGCTGCATAGTATTCCATGGTGTATATGTACCACATTTTCTTTATCCAGTTGAAATTCTTTTTATAAAAACATTGAGACAGGATCTCGCTCTGTCACTCAGGCTGGAATGAAGTGGCATGATTGTGGCTTACTGCAGCCTCAACCTCCCAGGCTCAAGTGATCCTCCCACCTCAGTCTCCTGAGTAGCTGGGACTACAGGTGCCTGCCACCACGCCTGGTTATCTATCTATCTATCTATCTATCTATCTATCTATCTATCTATCTATCATCTATTATCTATCTATCATTTATCTATCATCTATTATCTATCTATAATCTATCTATCTATGTATCTACCTATCTATCTATCATCTATCTACCTATCAATTATCTATCTATCATCTATCTACCTGTCAATTATCTATTTACCTACCTACCTACCTACCTACCTACCTACCTACCTACCTATCTAGACAGGGTTTTGCCATGTTGCCCAGGTTGCAGGTTAAAATTCTTAGCCATTATTTGACTTGGAAAAAATGACTTCACTTTGTGGCGCCTCAGTTTCCTCATTTACACGAAAATGGCAACAGAACTTGTCTCTCAGGGCCATGCAGAGGGGTCAATGCAATGTGTTAATATTAGGTTGGTGCAAAAGTAATTGTGGTTTTTGCCGTTAAAACACTTGGCATTGCTGGGCACAGTGGCTCACGCCTGTAATCCCAGCACTTTGGGAGGCTGAGGTGGGTGGATCACCTGAGGTCAGGAGTTTGAGACCAGCCTGGCCAACATGGTGAAACCCGTCTCTACTAAAAATACAAAAATTAGCTGGGTGTGGTGGTGCAGACCTGTAATTCCAGCTACTCAGGAGGCTGAGACATGAGAATTGCTTGAACCCAGGAGGTGGAGGTTGCAGAGACCACACCACTTCACTCCAGCCTGGGCGACAGACCAAGACTGTGTCCAAAAAAAAAAAAAATAAATTGCCATTCCTTTTAATGGCAAATAGTGCAATTACTTGTGCACCAACCTAATAAATGACCAGCACTTGGCAGGTATGCGTGACAGTTCTCTTCCACCCTCTTCCTCCTGGACTGCATCCATATGGATTAAACAGTAAACATCCTGGAAGCAAGCACTATCAACCTTAATAGATAGTATAATGTGTCATGGGAGAACTTAATAAAAATCTGGTGACCGGCAAATAGATGATTCAACCACAAAGATCACTGAATTCCATAGATGCCAGCAACTGGAACCAAATAATAAGATATAAATTCATCTCAGTGTCGTTGAGCTTATGATCTCTAAAATCAAGAATGTCTGGTGCCTAATATGGGTGGAACTGAGGCAAAACATCTTTAAAAACTCCCTTATTCAGCACGAATGGTGAATAAGTACTTTCAGTAAACACATACTTAAATGTCCAACCTGTTATGGGGATATGGGCTTGGTAAGTTCTTTATTCAGAGTTGGCGTCTTGCTCTGCTGCCCAGGCTGAAGTGTATTGGTGCAATCATAGCTCACTGCAGCCTCGAACCCCTGAGCTCAGGTGATCCCTCCACCTCATCCTCCCGAATAGCTGAGACTACAGGCATGTGCTACCATGCCTGGCTAATTTAAAAATTTTTCTTTTTGTAAGGAAGAGGTCTTGCTACGTTGCCAGGCTATGGTAATTTTTCCAAAAAATTAAGACACAAAGATTGACAAGTAACACAAAAGTATATCAAGCTGGGCATGGGGGCTCACGCCTGTAATCTCAGCAATTTGGGAGGCCGAGGATGGGAAATCACTAGAGATCAAGAGTTCAAGACCAGCCTGGCCAACATGGTGAAACCTCTTCTGCACTAAAATACAAAAATTGGCTGGGCGTAGTGGCACATGCCGGTAAGTCCAGCTACTCAGGAGGCTGAGGCAGGAGAATTGCTTGAATCCAGGAGATGGAGGTTGCAGTAAGCTGAGATTGCGCCACTGCACTCCAGCCTGGGTGACAGAGCAAGACCCTGTCTCAAAATGAAGGAAGGAAGGAAGGAAGGAAAGAAGAAGGAAGGAAGGAAGGAAGGAAGGAAGGAAGGAAGGAAGGAAGGAAGGAAGGAAGGAAGGAAGAAGGAAAGAAAGAAAGAAAGAGAAAGAAAAAAGTATATCAAGCATATTTTATTGTAATTAGGGGATTCAGAGATATCTGAGAGACTGGGAGTGCATGAAAGTCATGCTTTTAACCAAATATTCTCATGAGTCTGGGGACATATAAAGTTCTAATAGTATGTAATGCCAGAGAGTTCCTGAATCCAGAGGGGCAAAATGAATTCATATGCACAAAGCACCCAGCATCACGGATGCAATGTGGTCAGCACTTGACTCAGTTTGAGTGATTTTCCATCTGGAAGCCCTGAGCTAAGGTCTTCTAGCCTGCTCCCTGCCTTCAAAAGGGTTTCTGTAGGGAACTCCTTTTGGTGCTCTAGGAAAATTAGTTCTATATGCAATGTGAGCCCCTGACACAGGGTTTTCTGGAGAGGTCAGGAAGACTTCCCTTCTTTTTTTTGACAGTCTTACTCTGTTGCCCAGGCGGGAATGCAGTGGCACGATCTCGGCTCACCGCAACATCTGCCTCCCGGGTTCAAGCTATTCTCCTGCTTCGGCCTCCTGAGTAGCTGGGATTACAGGCACCTGCCACCACACCCAGCTAATTTTTGTATTTTTAGTAGAGACAGGGTTTTGCCATGTTAGCCAGGCTGGCCTTGAACTCCTGACCTCAGGTGATCCTCCCACCTCAGCCTCCCAAAGTGCTGGGATTACAGGAAGGAACCACTGCACCCAGTCAGGCTTGCCCAGTATCCAGCTTGGAGTTTCATCCCATTTCTTCTTGTCCCTTCCTTGGGAGACAATGAAAAAGTTGTTGCTTCTATGTGACTGCAGGGTTCTCACACCACAAAGATAAGGCAGACTGGCTTATTGGAGCGGCTGTGTATTTGTGTATGTGTGTGTGTGTGTCTGTTGTTTGTGTTGACCTAAAAATGAAACAAGTAAAGATAACAAAATCAAACCAAAACTAAAACCTTTCCCACCAAAGGTGCCACAATCTTTGGGGTCTTATCTTTTTCTTTATTCTTTATTCTTTCATTCGTGTAGAAGGAATAGTCAATATTGCTGACTTAATGAAGACTGTCCGAACACCTTAGTAAAATTATCAGACCCAAAATTCAGACAAATGAAAAATAGAATCATTGCTATAACATGGGCCAGCCACAGTGGCTCACACCTGTAATCTCAGTCCTTTGGGAGGCTGAGGTGGGATGATCACTTGAAGCCATGAGTTCAAGAACAGGCTGGGTGACACAGCAAGACCCTGTTTCTACAAAAGTAAAAAAATTAGCCTGGCATGGTGGCACACGACTGTAGTCCCAGCTACTCAGGAGGCTGAAGCAGGAGGATTGCGTGAGCCTGTGAATTCCAGGCTCTAGTGAGCTGTGGTGGGGCTACTGCATTCCAGCCTGGGTGACAGAGCAAGACTCTCTTTATTTTATTAAAATAAATAAATAAATAGGCCAGGTGCAGTGGCTCATGCCTGTAATCCCAGCACTTTGGGAGGCCAAGGTGGGCGGATCATGAGGTCAGGAGATTGAGGCCATCCTGGCTAACACGGTGAAACCCCATCTCTAGTAAAAATACAAAACATTTAGCCAGGAGTGGTGGCGGGTGCCTGTAGTCCCAGCTACTTGGGAGGCTGAGGCAGGAGAATGGCGTGAACCCAGGAGGTGGACCTTGCAGTGAGCCGAGATCATGCCACTGCACTCCAGCCTGGGTGACAGAGCGAGACTCCGTCTCAAAAATAAAACAAAAACAAACAAACAAACAAACAAACAAACAAACAAACAAACTGACTGGGTGCGGTGGCTCATGCCTGTATTTCCAGCACTTTGGGAGGCCAGGGTGGGAGGATCTCTTGATGTCAGGAGTTCGAGACCAGCCTGGCCAACATGGCAAAACCCCCGTCTATACTAAAAATACAAAAATTAGCTGGGTGCAGTGGCACATTTCTGTAATCCCAGCACTTTGGGAGGCTGAGTTGGGAGGATCACTTGAGGTAAGGAGTTTGAGACCAGCCTGGCCAACATGGCAAAACCCTGTCTCTACTAAAAATACAAAAATTAGTAGGACGTGGTGGCACATGCCTGTAATCCCAGCTACTCAGAAGGCTGAGGCAGGAGAACTGCTTTAACTCAGGAGGCAGAGGTTGCAGTGAGCCGAGACCGTGCCATTGCACTGGGCAACAAGAGTGAAACTCCGTATCAAAAGAATATATAAATAAAATAACAAATAAAAGGATGCTGATGGCATTTTCAAGTCCTCCCATTAATTTCGAATTGAGTCCTTGTCCCTTGTGCTGCCCGCAGCAGCCTTTTGAAACCTTTTTCACGCTCCAGATCTCAATCCCACCTCCAGCTCTGCTGAGCTCCCAGCCCTCTGATGTGGGATTCTTTAAATTCCATCTCTGCCACAAAATGTCTGTTTCTTTGCCCATCTCCTAGTTTCTGGTGAAGAGGCAGATGTGCTCTTCCACCTTCTGATGGCAAAGACCTTCCTAACTGGTGTGATTACCTGTTAGATCTAATGAGAGCAGAAGGAAAGAACTGCCTAGGGATGAGGGGTGGGTTAGCAAAAGTAGAGAAGACCTGAGTGGGTGCGTTCTGGGGCAGAGGGAAGAGGCCCAGCCCATTCCTTTCCCTCTCATTGGTCGTGTGGGGTTGCAAGGAGGATTCAGTTTAATGACAAAAGAATTTCATCACTTGGAAGAAATAAAGGAAACCACCTTGGCCCTTCACAGTTAGGTGCTAGATTGATCAAGACTTGGGATGGAGGGAGCAGACAGAGTGAGTCAGGGATCTGAGATTGAACCATTCTGCCCCTGTAAACCTTAGGAAATTAATCAAGGAAGAAAGGCAGGAGAGAAACAAAAATAAACCAAATTTGCCGCACACTCAGCATTGATCATGAGGTCAGCTTGTTTTCCAACTCGCTTCCTCATAGGCATTTGCTGCCTATTGCCCCAGAATCACACAGACCCTATTATAAGATTACAGTTCTTTATAATGTAATGATTTATATTCCTTTGGGAATATACCTAGTAATGGGATTTCTGGGTTGAATGGTATTTCTGGTCCTAGATCTTTGAGGAATTGTCACACCGTCTGCTGATAGATTGAATAAAGAAAATGTGGTACATATACACCATGGAATACTATGCAGCCATAACAAGGAACGAGATCATGTCCTTGCAGAAACATGGATGGAGCTGGAACCCATCATCCTTAGCAAACTAACACAGGAACAGAAAACCAAATACTAAATGTTCTCACTCATAAGTGGGAGCCGAACAATGAGAATACATGTTGGGGGTGGGGGATGGGGAGGAGAGCATCAGGAAAAATAACTAATGCATGCTGGCTTAATCCCTAGGTAATGGGTTGATAGGTGCTGCAAACCACCATGGCACACATTTAAGTGTAACAAACCTGCACATCCTGCACATGTACCCCAGAACTTAAAAAATTAAAATTAATGAAAAAGAAAGCCAGGCGCGCACACACTACACACACATGATTATAGTTCCTCCCTTTTTTGAGACGGAGTTTTCACTCTTGTTGCCCAGGCTGGAGTGCAATGGCACAATGTTGGCTCACTGCAACCTCCACCTCCTGGGCTCAAGCAATTCTCCTGTCTCAGCCTCCCGAGTAGCTGGGATTCCACACACATGCCACCACGCCCAGCTAATTTTTGTATTTTTAGTAGAGATGGGGTTTCATCATATTGGTCAGGCTGGTCTCAAACTCCTGACCTCAGTTTATCCACCCGCCTTGGCCTCCCAAAGGGCTGGGATTACAGACATGAGCCACTGTAGTTACCCTTAACTGCCCTATTGATAACAACTTGAACAGTATAGAACATTAAGTTTTCCCTTTGAGATACTCTTTAGGTTCTACATATCAATGAGACTACTGATGTCAGACGGTCTGAAATTACCCCATAGGGAGCTGACTTACCAAAGAATGCAGTTTCGACATCCTGATGGTTTCATCAAATCAACAACCCCAATTTTTCAGTCTCTTGCCCTTCACAATCCACTTAAAAACCCTAGCTCAACACTCCTCAAGGAATGGATTCCTCCTGTCTTCTTGCTCAGCTACCCCACTGTCATTAAACTATTTCTCTGCTGTAAACCCTGCTGTCTCAGTGTATTGGTCTATTATCAAACAGTGGGCATAAGAACCTGGTGGTCCTGTAACAAGATGTCAGCCAGGGCATGGTTGATGTAACTGGGTAAGGCATGCAGGTTAGGCTAAGGGCAAAAGAGGATAGGGAGGAGTTGACAGTTTGGGAGAGATGGGGAGGCCCCAAAGGGCTCAAGGCTGGGAGGAGGAGAGGGAGATTTATGAGGTGGAAGTAATGCAACTGTGCAATCAGGTCTTGATAGAAGAAGGGAAAGCTTCAAAGTGCCAACAGGCCCCTGTTTGTGGATATGGGAGCAATATGGAAGTGAAGGGTCTCAGGCGAGTCACAGGGTCTCAGACAAACTCCTCTAGTCCTAGGATGCTGAGCAGGTACACTCAGGGCTTCAATATTCTCTTCCTAGACGCCTCTGCCCAAAATGCAATCAGGGAGGCTCTTTCTTGCATGTGGAAAGGCCTGTGAGCATTAAATATATTCACCCATGACTTTGATCATGCTTGATTCTTAAAACTAAACACAAATCAATGAGCTTGCCTCTGGGGGACAAAAAACCCTGACATAATGTTTTAAAGAAGTTTCTCTGAGATAAAAATATGCAAAAGGGATTACGTAATGAAGTTCCCAGAGGTCATACAAGAATGCAACGTGCAAATTACAAAATAACAGCTTTTTAAAATGAAATAAGATAATGAATTTTAAACCATTTAGTGCAGTACCTGGACTAACAGGCTCACGCCTGTAATCCCAGCACTTTGGGAGGCTGAGGAGGGGGAATCACTTGAGGTCAGGAGTTCAAGACCAGCCTGGCCAACATGGTGAAACCCTGTCTCTACTAAAAATACAAAAATTAGTCTGAGCATGGTGGCTCATGCCTGTAATCCCAGTATTTTGGGAGGCCGAGGCGGGTGGATCATGAGGTCAGGAGATTGCGACCATCCTGGCTAACATGGTGAAAATCTGTCTCTACTAAAAATACAAAACTTAGCCGGGCGTGGTGGCGGGCACCTGTAGTCCCATCTACTCGGGAGGCTGAGGCAGGAAGATTGCTTGAACCCAGGAAGCAGAGGTTGCAGTGAGCCAAGATCGTGCCGCTGCACTCCAGCCTGGGTGACAGAGTAAGACTCTGTCTCAAAAACAAACAAAACTAAACAAAACAAAAATATTACCACTAGTTATTGGTTAGGTGATGGTTAGGTACCTAACCACAGTTAGATAATACCATAATAATTATTATGTTTATTAAATATTATGGTAATAACTATTACCATAATGGTTAATTAACAATGTTAAGGCACTTACTGCAGTATGTGGGCTAATAGTTATTAATGGCAATTAATAATGGTAATAATTATTAGTCTAGGCACTGCACTAAGTGGCTTAACATTATTAACCATTATGGTAATAATTATTAATAAACATTAATAATTATTTTATAACAATCAATAAACATTATTAATAAACATAATTAATAATTGCATTATTATTGATAAATATTATAATTGCTATTAATGATCATTTGTTATATATTAATCATATTACATTAATTATAAATAAGCTATTGACAAATCATTAAAGGAAACCCAGCAAGGCTTCTCTTTGGTAGCCCCTTTGTCAGGCGTTTATTTGATTAATGTATAAGGTTTTGAGAAATAAAAAGGCCTTACTTAGAATTTAGATTATTTCCCAGTATAGCCTGACCTTTCCCAAATTACTAAGGTCTATGACATTTCCCTGAACAAAACACTGATCCACCAACAAAGGCTGTTGTGGAAAATGTGATGATGCCCAAAAATACCCTTCTTCACCCATCTCAAGAGTGTTCACTAGCAGTAGAGGGCTTGAGTCCCATATACTTTCATTGTGTGGGGCTCACATCGTCTGTCAGCCCAGAGCAAGATGGATTGGGAAGGCCAGGTCTGCTGTTTTCCCAAGTTTCAGTTCCCAATCTCTTCCCTCCTCATCCCTCCTAACCCTCGCAAGACCCCTGCATGTCCTGCTGGAAATGGCCTTGGCTGTGACCACCCCATCCTACCCTTATAAGATCAGTGTGACTCCCACTCCAAATACAGTCATTGATGCTATCACCCCATTGTCACAGCAAGGAGACCAAGGCAGCTTCAGGACCACAACTGGGTTTTGTTTGATGCACGTGGCATTTTTGCAGTGTTTAAATTTGAGTGACTCCAGAAGAGATCATCACTTTCTGCTTTGCAGCAGTTTCCACTACTCCCTCTCTCCCACTGTTTGCAACCTTGGAGTATAGGCCATCTCCTGTTCCCTCCTGTCGTGGCATTTAATGCTGGCTCCATGATGCAGCAGTTCAGCCAAGACAGGACCGATGGGAGCCTGGGTTTGCATGGACAGTTCTGGTGCCTGGGACCAGCTCAGCCCCAAGCACAATAGCCTCCCTCCACAGCCCTCACTGGCTCAGAGGGAGACAGCTACAAGACCAGGCAACCAAATATATCCTTCTGGCGTCTATGTGACAGCTTCCAAACTATGTATACTGACTTATTTAAATGTTCAAAAAATAATAATAATAAAAGAAAAAACAATTTGAGCTCCTTAAGAAATGTCAGCATTGAACAGAAAAGTCGCTGATAGCCTGCTATATGTTTTAATGTAATTAAAAATGTTTTTTTCTATACATCAGCGCTATTAAAGCCACTCTGATTTTCAAAATTGAAAAGAAGGATTAAATCCTTTAGCTTCTCAGGAATTCTCTACCGATTAGGAGATTCAGTAGGCTCTTTTTTTTTCTTTAAATTTGCTTTCATGAATAAAAAAATATATAACCTTACATGGGTCTCTTTTTTGGCCTCCAGAGAACCTTATTTCTTCTGTAACTACTTGGTTAAGTTCATGAGAGGACTCTGTCCCTGCTGTTTTTTTCTTTTTTTTCTTTTTTTTTTTTTTTGGCCAGTGCATTTGGGAACATACAGGTCATCCATTCCTAAGAATTCTGCGAAGTAGGTATAATCACCCTGATGTTTATAGATGAGGAAACACAGAGAAGGTCTGTCCTTTCCCTGAGCTCACACAACGGACTCGACCCAAGTTTGCTGGACAGCCAAAATAGGCTCTTTGCACCGCCCCATACAGCCACAACCAAGAAAAGGCAAACAGCACAAAACCACACATCCACTCACACACAGACCTCAGAGAGCCTTCAGAGAAAGGGCAGGGTCAGGGGAGATTCTGCAAAAAATGCAGAATTCGGAGGAAAAAGGCGGAGAAAATGAAACCCACCACATCTTAGCAAAAAAGATCTTTAACCTCAGTCCTGAATTTTTGGCTTCGGTACAAGGCCACATCAGCCCAGGAGCCTGTGTGTAAACACGTTTTTCATATAGAGAATGTGGTGCATTGGCCTGTCCCGGACTGGGGAGGGGACGGCAGCAGGGGCACCTACCTCCTTCAAACTCTGTTTGGCAGTTCCCCGAGGTCTCATTCAGGCTCTCTTCCTCGTTGATGATGATGTTCTCAATGTCCTTCATCGTTAGGTGGTCTCGGAAGGCATGATAGAGAATGTGCTTCAACTCTTCCAGAGTTATCCTTTGCATGTCAAACTGTGGAGATAAAGAGTAGTGAGATGGTCAGAGCATGCGGAGATGGGAAGTCGGCTTGGGCCATGATAGGCAAGACCCACAGCTGCTCTGCAGAAGCTTGTCTCAGCGTTTCAGGATATCAGGTGAACAGTTTTCCATCCTGTTCAGCTCCAAGTATACTCGTGAACTTGCGGGACTTATTGGGATGGTAGAGAGTGGAACATATTCCCTTCACTTTAGATTCTTGGAGGGAAAAAAAAGCCACCCACCAGTCTGGTTTCCTATTCACCCAGCCATCTGCTGTCAACCCTGCATATCTCGTGTACTCTAGAATGGTGAAACCATTCATATAATGCATACGTCTCTAAAATTTTATAATTTACCAATACTCTGGCAATTCCCATATTGGTTTAAGTATGTATCTTTTTTTTTTTTTTTTTTTTTGAGATGGAACCTTGCTCTGTCACCCAGGCAGGAGGAGTACAGTGGTGAGATCTCGGCTCACTGCAACCTCTGCCTCCTGAGTTCAAGCAATTCTCCCGCCTCAGCCTCCCTAGTAGCTGGAATTACAGGAGTGCGCCACCACACCCAGCTAATTTTTGTATTTTTAGTACAGATGGGGTTTTACCATGTTGGCCAAACTGGTCTTGAACTCCTGACCTCAGATGATCCACCCGCCGCGGCCTCCCAAAGTGCTAGGATTACAGGCGTGAGCCACTGCGCCTGGCCGGTAGTGTCACTTTCTGGCCAATGCAATGTGAGCAGAAGTCACATCTATGACATCTAATTCACAGCTTTATGAATCATTGTGTGGGTCTAACATTTGTTCTTTTCCTCTGCTATGAGAATTGCATGGTCCAGATAGGGGCTGTTCCTTCGGGTTGGGTCTCAGAATGAGGATAAAGTGGGGAACACTTGCAGCTGAATCACAATGGACAGCTCACATCAGGAATACCCTGTGCTGTTATGAGCCGTTGAGATGTGGGGCTTGTTTGCTACCACAGTGTAACTTAGACCGTTGTTGGTCTATGTCGAAAATAGAGAAATCGGTACATAAAACCAAGAGGCTACCATAACCAAAATTCTAAAATACAATGTACTGGTTCCACAGCCAGGCAGTGAAAAATGAGAAAACCGTGACCGGAGGCTGGAAAGACAGAGATCCCTGTTATACAATAGCAAAACATTTGGTAAAACTGTTGCCTGTGATACCCTGGACGACAGGTAGATATTGAATCCGAGTTCTGTGGCTTTAGATAAAAAGTTTGTGAAACAGAATGCCATGACTCACAATTGAAATTAGTTGCATCCAACAGAACACGACAAGAAAGAGATGAGCTCAGGAAAGAATTGGTTGATTTGCAAACCAAAAATAAAAACAACTCAGAAATTCCTGGTGTTGCAGCATTGAAAGAAGCAATTGTTTCTTTTTTTCTCGTAATGATCTGTTATCTTCCTATCCCCACATTTCTCAATTTTTTTCTATTCTATTTCTTTTCTATTTCTAGTTCTATTTTTTTAGAGACAAGGTGTCGCTCTGTGGTCCAGGCTGATTTGCAGTGGTGTGATAATAGCTCACTGCAACTTCAAACTTCTGAGCTCAAGTGATCCTCCTGCCTCAGCCTCCTAAGTAGTTAGGACTACAGACATGCACCACCATGTCCGGCTATTTAATTTATTATTATTATTATTATTTGAGATGGAGTCTTGCTCTGTCACCCAGGCTGGAGTACAGTGGTGCAATGTTGGCTCACTGCAACCTCCACCTCCCAGGTTCAAGTGACCCTCCTGCCTCAGCCTCCCAAGAATTACAGGGATTACAGGCACGCACCACCACACCCAGCAATTTTTGTATTTTTAGTAGAGACTAAAGGTCTTGCTATGTTGCCCGCCTCAGACTCCCAAGAAACTGGGATTATAGATGTGTGACACCACACCTGGCTAATTTTTGTATTTTTAGTGGAGACGGGGTTTCACCATGTTGGCCAGGCTGGTCTCAGACTCTTGGCCTCAAGCAGTACTCTGACTTCAGCCCCCGAAGTGCTGAGATTACAGGTGCTGCACCAGGAACAACTGTTTCTCATCTCCAACTAGTAAGAGATAAAATAAAGAAATGCTTTAAGTAACAATACAGCCCTATTAAAACAAATCAATGCCTCTTTAAAAAATCTCTGGATGTGTTAAGTGACTCTCCTAGGAAGCCTGTTATTAAGTTTAGAGAGAGGTATGTCTCAAAAATAATTGTGGATGTGTTTATTAGCATAAACTGATTGGAGCCAGATAAAAATATAACTAAGTCCTTGAGAGCTGTACTGGCCAAGAGCCAACACTCTTGGATTAAAAGACACTATAACTGTTCCAAAGTTTAAAAGATCTTTGGGCTTCCCAACCTATGGGTCCAAGCGATTATGAGGATGAGTTGCACGGGTCCCAGGAAGGGTGAAGTGCCCAGTGCCCTCATAGAATCAGTACAAGAACAGTGGAAGAGGACAGCTTTCCTGGGAATCTGGGAGAACAATGTCATCCAGGGTCACTTCTAGGAAGCAGAAGCATCTAACTGAAGGAAAATTCCTCACCCCAAGGTTTTTGTCTGACAGGATTTCAGAATTGCTCTGAGCTTTGACCGCTATGGGTATCCCCTCCCTCTCTCTCCCTTCCCTTCCCTTCCCTTCCCTTCCCGTCCCGTCCCGTCCCGTCCCGTCCCGTCCCGTCCCGTCCCTTCCCTTCCCTTCCCTTCCCTTCCCTTCCCTTCCCTTCCCTTCCCTTCCCTTCCCTTCCCTTCCCTTCCCTTCCCTTCCTCCCCTTCCCTTCCCTTCCTCCCTTCCCTTCCCTTCCCTTCCCTTCCCTTCCCTTCCCTTCCCTTCCCTTCCTCCCCTTCCCTTCCTCTCTTTTACTTTCTTGTTTCTTGCTTTGTCACCCGGGCTGGAGTGCAAATAGCATGATCATAGCTTACTGTAGCCTCAAACTCCTGGGCTTAAGCAGTCTTCTAGCTGAAACTGCAGGTGCATGACACCAGACCTGGCTAATTTATTTTATTTTATTTTATTTTATTTTTTCTTTATAGAGAGAGTCTTGCTATATTGCCCAAGCTGGTCTCAAACTCCTGGCCCCAAGCCATCCTCCTGCCTTACTTGCTTGTTGAACAATTCATATTCGTACCTTGCTTTAACTATGCACCCCTGTTCTAACAAATTAAATTGGGATACTGAATCTTGCTGTAAAATCTAAATGATTCAAGTTCAAAGCCATTTATACACTTCAGAGCAACTGAAAGGGAGATGTAAAGCGAACTTGTTTTCTGCATTAGAGTTTAATGATCCCAGACAGGAATTTTGACATACACTCAGGGAAAACTCATGGGACCCTGTCTCTTTATACTGGGTAAGGAAGCAAGGTATTGTTCATTTGGCTTTGGGGAGAAGCCTGGCAGAAAGCATGAAGAAGATGATTTACAGATGAGAACACCAAGACCCTCTGCCATGATCAGAGATGAAGAGTGGCAAGATCAAGGTCAACAAGGCTCAGAAAATGACTAACGCTTGAAGAGGGTGGTGCCTGGAAAACCTCTAACCTGTTGAGAGGTTGCTGTCATTCAGAAATCAGGCCAAAAGATTAGCCAGGAGCAACGAGAAGATAAGGAAAGATACAGATTCTAAAATGTATAGTTTTGGGCCAGGCGTGGTGGCTCACGCCTGTAATCCCAGCACTTTGGGAGGCTGAGGTGGGCAGATCACGAGGTCAGGAGTTCGAGACTAGTCTGACCAACATGGGGAAATCCATCTCTACTAAAAATACAAAAATTAGCTGGGTGTGGTGATACGCATCTGTAATCCCAGCTACTCAGGAGGCTGAGGCAGGAGAATTGCTTGAACCTGGGAGGCAGAGCTTGCAGTGAGCCGAGATTGCACCATTGCACTCCAGCCTGGGCGACAGAGTGACACTCTGTCTCAAAAGAAAAAAAACCCAAAAAACCAACAACTATAGTTTTGGAGATCTGGGTCATGTTTTATAGTATTAGGGTAAATATTTAGTATTAGGACATCTAAACAAAATAATTTGAGTAGCATTCCATATATCTCCTATATTGTCAGTACCTGTCTTTTAAAAGTTTGAAAAAAATCACTGTAAAACAATGTGGGCCCCATTGTCAACAAGCCTTTCTTCCATGATTGTCAGTCCATTTTACTTTTCAGTTTTTCTTCAATTTTGGAATGTTGTAGTTTTTTGGAAAACTAGACAGAAAATTTTCATTGTTATTAGTATGCAACTATGGACCCTAGTCCTGCAATTTTAAATTCCTCTACATCATTATTACATCCCATTTCTCCTTTGTACTCTTACTGGTTTCTCTCTTCTAGTTATGGTTTTCATCACCTTTTTCTCTTTTTAATGGATCACAGTTAGAGAAGAGAATGTGGCCTGTACATCTGTTATTTTTGAAAACCTAAGGAGTTTTCCACTATAGTAGAATCTCTGTAAGGTCCGTTATACAAATATATTTTTATTTATTTATTTATTTATTTTTTATTTTTATTGTTTGAGATGGAGTTTCGCTCTGTCACCCAGGCTGGAGTACAGTGGCGCAATCTTGGCTCACTACAACCTCCGCCTCCCGGGTTCAAGTGATTCTTCTGTCTCAGTCTCCCGAGTAGCTGGGATTACAGGTGCTCACCATGATGCCCAGCTAATTTTTGTATTTTTAGTAGAGACGGGGTTTCACCATGTTGGCCAGGATGGTCTCAATCTCTTGACCTTGTGATTCACCCACCTTGGCCTCTCAAAGTGCTGGGATTAGAGGTGTGAGCCACTGTGCCTGGCCATATTTATATTTATTAATTATATTCCATAAGCTTATAATTATAATCTTTTTCTATAAACTTACCTTTTTTTTTTTTTTTTTGGACTACTGGATGTGTCAAGGACCACGAGTGGCATATTGAAGTCTGTGAAGAAAACTTGTTCTCCATAAATTATTCTTATAGTTCAAATATTTGTTAAATGAGGCTGTTCTTTAGTGCAAAAAGATTTATATAGTAATCTAACAAATGGTTATTGGGAATGACTCTGCCAGATACTGTGATGGGAATACAAAAGCGAACAAGACATAAATCCTGTTCTTGAAACCAAGCAAATTAGTCATTTGTATTCAATGTGATATACGTTGTGGGAGGGAAGCCAGGATGTCTTGGCACCACCTGGTGGGGGATAGGGGGTGGGTCAGAGGGGGCTTTCTGGAGAACATGCCTACTATCAAAGACCTAAAGGGGCTGACTTTGCCATGTGAATGAGGGGAGGTTGGAGAAAGGATAAGGAGGGAAGAGGAGAAGGTCAGGTATGGCAGGGGGCAGCCGTACCAAGGCATAGATTTGCAAAAGCTTGACATGTTCATTGACTGACAACATGTTGAGTTATTCTGAGCTTTCGAGTAGCCAGGAGAAGGTGGGAAGGATGGGGCACTAGTCAGTAAAGGCCTTGTATGATATGGTGAAGAGCTTAATTGTTTTTTGTTTTTATTTTTAAATTTTTATTCATTTTGTAGAGATGGGGTCTCACTACGTTGCCCAGGCTGGACTTGAATTCCTATGCTCAAGTGATCCTACTGCCTCAACTTCCCAAAATGCTGAGATTACAGGCACTTGCCACCATGACCAGCTTATTTTATTTATTTATTTATTTATTTTTTTGAGTTGGAGTCTCACTCTGTTGCCCAGGCTGGAGTGCAGTGGTGCGGTCTCTGCTCACGGCAACCTCCACCTCCTGGGTTGAAGTAATTCTCCTGCCTCAGCCTCCCCAGTAGTTGGCATTACAGGTGTGCGCCATCACGTCTGGCTAATTTTTGCATTTTCAGTAGAGACGGGGTTTCACCATATTGGCCAGGCTGGTCTCGAACTCCTGACCTCATGATCCACCCACCTCAGCCTCCCAAAGTGCTGGGATTACAGGCATGAGCCACAGCACCCAGCTGACCAGTTTATTTTTTAAAAATATTTTTGTAAAGACAGGGTCTTGCTATGTCGCCCAGGCTGGTCTCAGACTCCCAGGCTCGAGCAATCCTACTTCTTCAGCCTCCTGAGTAGCTGGGACTACAGACATGCATCACCACTTGTTTCCATGTATTTATTTTTATTGCAGTAAAATGTAATAACTAAAAATTTACTTTTTTTTTTTTTTTTTTTTGAGATGGAGTCTTGCTCTGTCGCCAAGGCTGGAGTGTAGTGGCACGATCTCAGCTCACTGCAAGCTCTGCCTTCCGGGTTCACTTCCATTCTCCTGCCTCAGCCTCTCGAGTAGCTGGGACTACAGGCACCCGCCACCACACCTGGCTAATTTTTTTGTATCCCTAGTTGAGACGGGGTTTTATCATGTTAGCCAGGATGGTCTCAATCTCCTGACCTGATGATCTGCCCACCTCGGCCTCCCAAAGTGCAGGGATTACAGGCGTGAGCCACTGCACCCAGCCCTATTTTATATTTTTTTGAGACAGGGTTTCACTCTTGCTCCCTGGCTGGAGTGCAGTGGCATGATCTTGGCTCACTGCAACCTCCACCCTCCAGTTTCAAGTGATTCTCCAGCCTCAGCCTCCTGAGTAGCTGAGATTACAGGCACCTGTCACCACGTCCAGCTAATTCTTATATTTTCAGTAGAGACAGGGTTTCACCATGTTGGCCAGGCTGGCCTCGAACTCCTGACCTCAAGTGATCTGCATGCCTTGGCCTCCCAAAATGTTGAGATTGTAGGCGTGAGCCACCATGCCCGGCCTATTTTATTCATTTTAAGTGTACAGTTCTGTGGCATTAAGTACTTTCACACTGTCATACAACCATCACCATTATTTCTCTCTAGAAGTCCTTTGTTTTCCCAGACTGAAACTTTGTACACTATTATTAATTATCATTAAACACTATCTCCTCATTCCTCCCTCACTGCAAACCCAACAACCACCATTCTATTTTTTTTTCTCTGTGTCTTTGGCTTTTTTAGGTACTTTATATAAGTGGAATCATTTGATATTTGTCTTTTTTTTTTTTTTTTTTTGAGACAGAATCTTGCTCTGTCGCTCAGGCTGGAGTGCAGTGGTGCAATCTTGGCTCACTGCAAGCTCCGCCTCCCGGGTTCACGCCATTCTCCTGCCTCAGCCTCCTGAGTAGCTGGGACTACGGGCGCCCACCACCACGCCTGGGTAATTTTTTGTATTTTTAGTAGAGACGGGGTTTCACCATGTTAGCCAGGATGGTCTCAATCTCCTGACTTCGTGATCCGCCTGCCTTGGCCTCCAAAAGTGCTGGGATTACAAGCGTGAGCCACCGTGCCTGGCCGATATTTGTCTTTTTGTGATTGGTCTATTTCACTTAGATAATGTCCTCAAGGTTTATCCATGTTGTGTCATGTGTCAGAATTCCCTTCCCTTTTAAGGCTGGACCATTTTCTGTAAACCAAAAGTAGAATTCTAAGCCCCACAACCGTCTGAATGGACCCCACTTCTCAGCCAAGGGCATTCCAAAGTTAACCTGAAAAATGACTTCAGGCTGTGATGGGAAGGAGGAATTGAACATGACTCATTATACCCTCCTCCCTTTTGGAATTCAGGCCCAAACATTAACGTTAATTAATGTTTCAATTAACTAACATTAAATAAAACAGAGTAAGACTGATAGAACAAGGAACACTTACAATCTATTCTCTCTGCAGGCTGCTACCTGGAGGCTTCCTCTGCATAATAAAACCTTGGTCTCTACAACCTCTTATAATAAGCCAGACATTCTTTTCTATTGATTCCAAGTCTTTAGATAATACATCAACCAACTGCCAATCAGAACCCACCAATGACTGATCCACCTATGACCTGGAAGCTCCCCACCCACCAACCTCCAGTTGTCCCACCTTTTTGGACTGAACCAATATACATCTTACGTGTATTAATTGACATCTTACATCTCCCTAGAATGTATAAAACTCAGGTGTAGCCTGACCACCTTGGGCACATATTCGCAGGACTTCCTGAGGGCTGTATCGTAGGCCGTTGGTCATTAGTATTTGGCTTAGAATAAATATCTTCAAATATTGATCACAGCCTGAGCCTTTCATTGGCCATTCCGTTGTATGGACATACCACAGTCACAATAGACACAAAGAAGAAGCAGCCCAAGTGTCTGCTATGGATGTAGGTGTACAAGTATCTGTTCCAGTCACTACTTTTAACTCTTTGGGGTATATACCTAGAAGCAGAATTGCTGAATCATATGGCAATTCTATGTTTAGTTTTTTCAGGAACAGGGCTTGGTTTTATCTTTTGGGTATCTTTGAGTTGTATTTTTATCCACTAAAACATTTTCATCAGAGAAATTACTTGATCAGGTTTGAGCTTGAGAAAAATTACCCTTTGCTGATACAAGGGTCCCAACAACCAGACAGGAGGCTATTGAAGTAACAGATTCTGGGACTGAAGTAGGCTATGGAGATAGAGAGTTCAACAGCTGTGTAAAAGAGAGGTTGATAAGACTTGATGTATCACTGTGTGTGGCGTGTGAAGGAAAATGGGCCATCCAGGAAGACACGTGGGTTTTACGTTCAGCTGAATGGATAGGCTTAGAAAGAAAGGCTACATGATAAATTTTGGATGCATTCTTTGAAGATTCCTGAGGGACAGCCCAGTAGAACATCCTAGGAGGCAGTAGAATGTATAGATACAGGTTAATGATACATATTTAGCATTCATTTGCATACAGATGATGATAAAGTCATAAGAAAGATGACACCACCCGAGAAGAGTGTGTGGGGTATGAAAGCCCTGAGGGATGCATTCAGAGGACTTCAAGATGAACAGGTAGGTGGCCCTCATTACTGAATGCACAGTGTGACTTTTATCATCGTATTAGTCCGTTTTCATATTCTTCCAATGAAGACATACCTGAGACTGGGTAATTTAAAGCAGAAGTTTAATGGACTCACAGTTCCACATGGCTGGGGAGGGCTCACAGTCATGGTGGAACGTGAAAGGTACGTCTTACATGGCAGCGGGCAAAAAAGAATGACGACCAAGCAAAAGGGGGAAACCCCTTATAAAACCATCAGATCTCATGAAACTTATTCACGACCACCAGAACAGTGTGGGGGAAACGGCCTCCATGATTCAATTATCTCCCACTGGGTCCCTCCTACAACACGTGGGAACTATGGGAGCTACAATTCAAGATGAGATTTGGGTGGGGACACAGACAAACCATACCAATCATTACACACAGTCTTTAAAAAATATTTTAGTGCTTTGTTAATGCCTTTTGGAAAAAAATCTATTTTTATATCAGTACAGCTATGCTTATTTCCTTTGGTGTGAATTGTGCCAAATGTTTGTTTCTCTCACTTTTTTTTTTTTTGCTGTTGTTAGTTTTTTATTTTTTTTTAATTTTTATTTATTTACTTATTTGTTTATTTTGAGTCAGGGTCTCACTGTGTCACCCAGGCTGGAGTGCAGTGGTGTGAACATGGCTTGCTACAGCCTCGACCTCCTGGACTCAAGCAATTCTCCCATCTCAGCCTCCTGGGTAGCTGGGACTACAACTAATTTTTGTATTTTTTGTAAAGATGGGGTCTAGCCATGTTGCCCAGGCTGGTCTTGAACTCCTGAGCTCAAGTGATCTGCCCGCCTCAACCTCCCAAAGTTCTATGACCCCAGGTGTGAGCTACCACACGTGGCCTTTCTCTTGGTTTTTAAACTTTTTAATGTTATGTTTTAGAGGTATGTCTCTTACAAGGAGGCTAGAATTGGATTCTAAAGACATCTAATTTGAGATTCTTTGCTTTCCAATGGTAGAGTCTAATTCCATTTTTATATATTGTAATCAACATATTTGGCTGTACTTTTGTTATTTTATTTCCTGCTTCTGGTTCTTTTGAGATGGCATTTCACTCTTGTTGCCCAGGCTGGAGTGCAATGGCACGATCTCAGCTCACTGCAACCTCCGTCTCCTGGGTTTGAGAGATTCTCCATCCTCAGCCTCCCGAGTAGCTGGGATTACAGGCGTGCGCCATCATGCCCGGCTAATTTTGTATTTTTAGTAGAGATGGGGCTTCTCCACGTTGGTCAGGCTGGTCTCGAACTCTCGACCTCAGGGGATCTGCCCGCCTTGGCCTCCCAAAGGGCTGGGATTACAGGTGTGAGTCACTGTGCCCAGCCTGCTTCTGGTTCTTATGGTTTGTTTTCTCTTTTACGTAAGAAACCTATGGACGTTTTAGTTTTGCTTATACTGCTGGACATTTTTCCATTTGTGAAATGCATGACTTAAGCCATCATTTCTTAAATTATCAAATTCAAGAAACTAAATTGCATCCTGTCATTTTTTCTTGTATGTAATAAGAAGATTCATAGACCCTTTATTTTCCTACCTCTTGCTGCATGCTTTTCAGTCTTTGTAAATTTAATTTGAGATTTATGATGACACATTTTCTACTATTTGCATCTTTTTCTAGAATAGTATTCGGTGTCTGCATTTAATTTTGTGACAAAATTTATAACAGTTCCTGCTACTTCATTATATTTAATTGATTCCAATGCTCACTACCATTTTTTAATAACTGTCCCTACCCCAAGAGCCTAATTGTCATCCAAATATCTGCTAGAGAACATTTAAAACTAGTTGACATGAAACATTTGTGAATATTACATTTTCTGCGTTCTTAGAATTCTGATAATACCTTTCTCCCCTTCTCTCATGACAGACAATTTATTTGGACATAAAATTCTAGAATCATACAAATCTCCCCCACAAAGTTGTTGAAGCTTCTCTAGTTTCTTCTCTCTCTCTCTCTCTCTCTCCCTTTTTTTTTTTTTTTTAGACAGGGTCTCACTCTGTGGCCCAGGCTGTAGTAGTAAGATCAGAGCTCACTGTAGCCTTGACCTCCTGGGTTACAGCGATCCTCCTGCGTAGCTGGGATTACAGGTGTATGTCACCAGGCCTGGATAATTTTTTATATTTTTTGTAGAGATGGGGTGTATGAGTCTGTTCTTCTGCTGCAAATAAAGACATACCCGAGCCTGGGTAATTTATAAAGAAACAGAAGCTTGGGCCAGGGGCAGTGGCTCACGTCTGTAATCCCAGCACTTTGGGTGGCCAAGGCAAGCGGATCACGAGGTCAGGAGTTCAAGACTAGCCTGGCCAACATGGTGAAACCCTGTCTCTACCAAAAATACAAAAATTAGCCAGGTGTGGTGGTGCACACCTGTAGTCCCACCTACTTGGGAGACTGAGGCAGAAGAATCGCTTGAACCTGGGAGGTGGAGGTGGCAGTGAGCAGAGATTGCACCACATGACTCCAGCCTAGGTGACAGAGTGAGACTATTTTTTCAAAAAAAAAAAAAAAAAAAAAGAAAAAGAAAAAGAAAAGAGGCTTAATGGACTCGCAGTTCCATGTGGCTGGGGAGGCCTCACAATCGTGGCAGAAGGCAAAGGAAGAACAAAGGGACTTTTTATATGGTGGCAGGTAAAAGAGAGAACCTTTGCAAAGGGACTCCTGTTTATAAATCCATCAGATCTCATGAGACTTATTCACTAGCATGAGACTAGTGCGGGAAAGACCCGCCTTCATGATTCAATTACCTCCCATCAGCTCCCTCCCACGACAGGTGGGAATTGTGGGAGCTACAATTCAACATGAGATTTGGGTGGGGACACAGCCACACCATATCATGGGTGTCTCGCTATGTTACCCAGGCTGATCTCGAACTCCTGGACTCAAGCAATGCTCCTGCCCAGGTGCCAGGCCCCTCTGTTGTTTAGAGTGGGGAAAGAGCCAAGAGGTTGGATAATGTATGCAGAATACATGTTTTCTGAATGACTAAACCTAATCTTCTATTTCCTTCACAGCCCAGTCTTCCCTGCCTGTTTCCCCTTCCTCATTCAGTGTCCCCCCAAAATCCAGGAGAAGGCCAGGGGGAGCACTCTCTGGAGGTGGACTTCTCACATTCAGCTTCTCTACCGTGTTGCCTGGAAAGAGCAGAGTAACTGAACTTGCTTTCCTGCTGTGATGAGAACCTCAGGGGTGCCTGAGTCCCCAGTGCAGTCTGAATTCCCGATAAGATGAAATGCCAGGCTGCCGAAAGGCCAGAGCTCGCTGCTGGCTGCCAGCTGCCTTGTGAGGCCTTTGCTCCATTTTTCGTCCCTGACTCATACAGGGACCTGCACAGCTGGGGGCCAACATCTTTCCTGTCCAGATTTGTGAGCGAGTCCAATCTCATGTCAGCTTTCACAGAAGGTCTGGAATGAGTTTGATGACAGTTCTTTCTCCTCTGGAGAAAAAGACAGGCGGAATAAACTCCAAAATATTTCACACCTCTATTCCTTTCTCTGCCTATCTGCAAAAGGCATTTTCCTGCCGAGAGAGAGCTGCCTGGACCATCAATGGGTCAGAACTTCTTAACCAGGGAGCAGAATTGGTTGCAGTTCACCACAATAGTAACTCCTGTTGTCTGGGGTATCCTGATGGGATCTTGACCAGCTACAGTCCTACCTACACAGTTGAGTGATCTCACCCATTTCTCTTGGTACACAGTATAAACATACAGTTATGTTTTAAGTCTGCCTTGAGTGCCAACGTGACCAGGCCAACCGAGGTCGGTAGATCTGCATAACTTCCTTCCAGAGCCTTCTCCTTCCTCCTTGGTCCCCACACCGCAAACAATGCAGTCTCTTCTATCAAATAAGCAGACCCCTTTCCCAAAGGGTGGGTCCAACCATCTACCTCCTAGGGGGGTCCAGATGTGAAGGGCAGGAGACGCCAACGCAACTAGAGAGACATCTAGAGTCTGATTGGTATGGTTTGACTGTGTCCCCACCCAAATCTCATCTTGAATTGTAGCTCCCATAATTCCCACGTGTTGTAGGAGGAGCCCAGTGGGAAGATTACTGAATCATGGGGGCCGTTTCTCCCATACTGTTCTCGTGGTAGTGAATAAGTCTCACGAGATCTGATAGTTTTATAAGAGGTTTCCCCCTTTTGCTTAGCTCTCATTCTTTTTTGCCTGAATGCACAGAGTGTGGCTTTTATCATTGTATTAGTCCGTTTTCATGTTCTTCTAATGAAGACATACCTGAGACTGGGTAATTATAAAGAAGAGGTTTAATGGACTCACAGTTCCACATGGCTGGGAGGCCTCTGAGAATTTTCCCCATATGAGGAATTAAACAGCAGGACTGAAATGAAAGGTATCCTAAGACAGACAGACCCCTCCCTGCCAAGAAAAAAGAGACAGACATACCTTGGACAAGACTGCTTGGGAAGACGAGTAGTTTGGGCAAAGAAGTGGAAGACTGGTAAAGGTATTGAGAAAATGCAACATTTAAAACAGAAAACAGGGCTGGGCGTGGTGGCTCACGTCTATAATTCCATCACTTTGGGAGGCTGAGGCAGGCTGATCACTCGAGGTCAGGAGTTCGAGACCAGCCTGGCCAACATTGTGAAACCCTGTTTTCACTAAAAGTACAAAAATTAGCTGGGAATGGTGGCAGGCACCTGTGAGCTATTTGGGAGGCTCAGGCAGGAGAATCACTTGAACCTGGGTGGTGGAGGTTACAGTACCACTGCACTCCAGCCTAGGGGACAGAGCGAGACTCTGTTTCAAAAACAAAAACAAGAAAAAGGGCCGGGCGCGGTGGCTCAAGCCTGTAATCCCAGCACTTTGGGAGGCCGAGACGGGCGGATCACGAGGTCAGGAGATCGAGACCATCCTGGCTAACACGGTGAAACCCCGTCTCTACTAAAAATACAAAAAACTAGCCGGGCGTGGTGGCGGGCGCCTGTAGTCCCAGCTACTCGGGAGGCTGAGGCAGGAGAATGGCGGGAACCCGGGAGATGGAGCTTGCAGTGAGCCGAGATTGCGCCACTGCACTCCAGCCTGGGCAACAGAGCGAGACTCCGTCTCAAAAAAAAAAAAAAAAAAAAAAAACAAGAAAAAGGCAGAAAACAAACAAACAACAAAAACCCCAAAACAGTAGGTGCCGGGCTATGGATAAATCCATTTGGACTCCTGCACATCTTTCCTCTTTCCTATGGCGAGACAGGAGGACAGAGAGAAAAGTGACTCCCTGCCTTCTTTGGCCCAGCAAGGAATCGGCTCAGGGGAGCAAGGGGATGGGGCCGGGGCACATGACTAAGCCTCTGCAGTCTACCCCCAGAATGCACTGGCAGCTTAGAAAAAGATGAAAATGCCCAGTAACACCCAAACGAAGATTGAACACCTATTGACTCCCACAGTCTACAAGAAATTTTCCACTAATAGCAAGATCTATGGAGCAGACATGTGACTCAGACATCTTGGCTGACTTTGAAAAGCTTTGCTCTCTGAAAAAGAGCACAAGATCATTCTGAGTGAAGGCAGGAAGGTGCTTTGACCTGCCCTTGAATACCTCGGGCTGGGGTGCCCCCAGTCTCTGCTCCTGAAGTAGCTCTGACCCCAACTCTAGCCTCTTGTACCAGCAGTCCTCCCTCTGGTCCTCTTCAAAGGCAATCAACCACAGACCAGGTTGGAGGGGACCTTGACATAGCCTTGCTGCTTGCCTGCCCAGCATGGGATGAAGTGAGGTGTGAATCTGTTGTTCCCACCTCTGATCTCATTTCCTGCAGGTCTCGCCCAGTGTGCGATTTCATCATTGCAACCTCTGCCTCCCAGGCTCTAGTGACCCCCAATCTCAGCCTCCTGAGTAGCTGGGACTGCAGGTGCATGCTGCCACCATGTCCACGTAATTTTTGCATTTTTTATAGAGACAGGTGGTCTTCCTATGTTGCCCAGGCTGGTCTCCAACTAGGTTGCTATGGTGCTTGGAGATGTCCATTTCTTATAAAGCACAGCCCTGAACACAAGTTAACATCCAGTGCTCAGATGAAGAAATTGATCTCTTGCAGCCCGGAGGAAATGCCGACCAGATGCACATACGGATAGGGTGCAGCCAGAGTCCAGGTCACATCGACCATCTGTGGCTTTTGCCTTGTCACAGAGCCTGGGCTCTGTGGAACATGGTGTTCCCCTACATCATGAGTGAAAGGGGGCTGCATTTCAACTTGGCGTGTCACTTAAATGAAGACCTGTGAATACAGACAACTTGTCTGGGAGCTGAGCCCATTGGTGGGTCCTCTGGCAGCAAATCTGAGAAGGGATGGCCACGGGACTGGATTGTCTGGATGCCAAGTGTCTGGTCCCCACCTAGGCTGTCTCATGGCAGGTCAGAGAGGCTAGATGCAGGCAGAGCTTCCTCTGAGCCAGGAGCACAGCAGATGTGGTCTCATTTAAGTCTCACAGAGGAAGCAAAGACTACATGATTCCCATTTTACAGATAAATGCATTGGAGCTCAAAGAAGTTAAATAACATAGGTAAAGATAAGAAACGAAAGAGTGAGGCCGGGCATGGTGGGCTCACGCCTGTAATCCCAGCACTTGGGGAAGCCGAGGTAGGCAGATCACTTGAGGTCGGGAGTTCGAGACCAGCCTGGCCAACATAGTGAAACCCCATCTCTACTAAAAATACAAAAAATTAGTTGGGCATGGCGGTGGGTGCCTGTAGTCCCAGCTATTCAGGAAGCTGAGGCAGGAGAATCGCTTGAACCTGGGAGGAGGAGGTTGCAGTGAACTGAGATCGCACCACTGCACTCCAGCCTGGGTGACAGAGTGAGACTTCATCTTAAAAAATAAATAAAACATAAAAATAAATAAATAAATAAATAAATAAATAAATAAATAAATACTTCAGGGAAAGTCACATTGAGAAGGTGACATTTGAGGAGGGACATAGAGGAGGCAAGGGTCGATTCATGTGGATATTTAGGGGAAAGGCATTCCAGGTACAGGGACCAGCAAGAGCAAAGTCCATGAGGCTAGAGTCTGCTCTGTGTGCTGGGGCTGGAAGGGAGATGAAGGCACGTGTTTTCACAATGAATATGTATTACCGGGGGAGCCAGATAAACGTTTCTCCTTTTAAAATGGAGATAATCACCATGCTGAAGTGCATTTCCTCGGGTAAAATTATAGGTATGGTTTTGGAGGACAGGTCAAAGGAGAAGCCCATTAGTGGCTCTCTGCTCCCAATTTCCACCACTATCTTGATGGGAGCCTTGGCCCCAAATAATAATTCACTGGTGTCTCAGCCCTTCACGCCGGCTTGATCTGACCTGCTGGAGGGCAGAATGTGTGAGAACTCCAGAGAACAGAGTTCATTCTGCCCTCAAAGAAATGTGTTTTGTGATAAGCCAACTGGTGGCCCCAAAGATATCCACATCCTAATCCCAAGAACCTATAAATGGGTTACTTTACATGGTAGAAGGGCCTTTACAGGTGCAAAGATTCACCTGGATTATGCGGATAGACCCTGTGAAAGGAAAATACCTTGGGACCCCAAAATTATTGAGCTAAAGGGAAAATTCAAGCTTGGAACTGGTCAGGGCAAATCTGCCTCCCATTCTATTTTGGAAAGACTTACCAGAAACTCAAAAGAATGCCACCATCTGTCTCTCACCTTCCGGTGACCTGGAAGCCCCATCCCTGCTTTGAGTTGTCCCTGCCTTTCTGAACAGAACCAATGAACTTCTCACATATATATATATACAAAATATACATATACATAGATAATATTATACAAATATATATAATATATAATACATATACACTATATACTATATATATATTTATATATATTTGTAATTTGGGGTTTTGTGTGTTTTTCTGAGATGGAGTCTCACTCTGTCGCCCAGGCTAGTGTATAGTGGCGTGATCTTGGCTCACGGCAACCTCTGCCTTCCAGGTTCAAGTGATTCTCCTGCCTCAGCCTCCCGAGTAGCTGGGATTACAGGCACGCACCACCACACCCAGCTAACTTTTGTATTTTTAGTAGAGACAGGGTTTCACCATGTTGGCCAGGCTGGTCTAGAACTCCTGACCTCAGGTGATCCTCCCGTCTTGGCCTCCCAGAGTGCTGGGATTACAGGTGTGAGCCACCGTGCCCGGCCACATATATTGATTGATATCTCACCTCCCTAAAGTGTATAAAACCAGGCTGTGCCCCAACCGCCTTGGGCACATGTCAGGACTCCCTGAGGCTGTGTCACAGGTGCGCGTCCTTAACCTTGGCAAAATAAACTTTCTAAATTAACTGAGACCTGTTTCAAATGTTCGGGGTTCACAACCCTAAATGTAATCACGTAAGACTGGGGGAGAGAGATTTCACTAAAGAGGAAAAGGCCCTGTGGGGGAAGGAAGAAGGCCCTGTAGGGAACGAAGATGGGGCAAGCGGCCACCCGCCTTGTCACCAAAAGCCGCCAAAGGGCAAGGAAATGGATTCTTCCCTTGGAGCCTCCAGGAAGACACCTTGGTGTCAGCCCAAGGGAATTGATTACAGACTTCTGACCTCCAGAAATGTAGAATACATTCGTGTTGCTTTAAGCCACAAAGTGTATGATAATTTGTTGTAAGAGCAACAGGGAATAAATAGAGATTTATTTTGGTTGTTGTCTGTAAAGTAAAGGGCTTTTATGTCAAGAGCTCACTCTGTCTGGAAGTAACTCATCATCAGAAGTCTGGACACAGCGTAGGCTGTGGTTTACTAGGGGTGGCTGCACAGCTATTGGACTGCCTGGTTTGGGCCCTGAGGGTAAGATGTGAACACGCCTCTACAGTAAAGTCGGATTCAGGTGGAGTTCTCAACAGGGAGCCCACTCTATTCAATACCTGGGAGCTGTTTGCAGTCTGCACTGTCTGGGGATGACGAAATGTGAAACAAACAAGGCAAAGGAAAAGTACTCATATCCTCACAGCACTCCTGAGAATAAACAACAGAGAAAATTCCCCATTGCGTATCGAAGAGGATGTGCCAGTGTTCTCAAGTGGTTCATTTTATGTGAAACAGACAAGCATGTATTATAGATCTGAGTGAAGATGAAGACTTACTGAAGAAGCCATTGTCTGTCTGTCTGTCTCTCTCTCCGTCTTTTTATATGTATGTATTTGTGCATGAGTAAGTTCCGTTTTTTTTTTTTTTTTTTTTTTTGAGATGGAGTTTCGCTCTTGTTGCTGAGGCTGGAATCCAATCGCACAATCTCAGCTTACTGCAACCTCTGCCTCCCAGGTTCAAGTGATTCTCCTGCCTCAGCCTCCCGAGTAGCTGGGATTACAGGCATAAGCCACTGTGCCAACCATAAGTTCTTTTTTTTTTTTGAGATGGAGTCTGGTTCTGTTGCCCAGGCTGGAGTGCAGTGGTACAATCTCAGCTCACTGCAACCTCCACCTCCCAGGTTCAAGTGATTCTCCTGCCTCAGCCTCCTGAATGGCTGGGATTACAGGTGCTCACCACCATGCCTGGCTAATTTTTGTATTTTTAGTAGAGATAGGGTTTCACTATGTTGTCCAGGCTGGTCTTGAACTCCTGACCTCAAGTGATCCACCAGCCTCGGCCTCCCAAAGTGTTGGGATTACAAGTGTGAGCCGCCATGCCTGGCCAATGAATAAGTTCTTAGTAGGAACAAACTGAGAAAAAGTCCGTGAACTTGGTTCTTGTTCAGATATCATCACATAGTGGCTGTGTGACTGACTGAAAGTTACTAAACTTCTCTGTTCCTTAGCTTCCCTGTGAAAAATAGAGATGATGTTATTTATAACATGTGGTTGTTATGTGGATAGAACTCTTTTTATTCCCAAATCACATGTCTTCATTTTGCTGTGGCCCACACATAAAAAGTGAAGGAAAACAGTCATTCAGTTTGTTATCACAGAGGTAAGAACTCATCCACGGCCTGATTCCCCATCCAAAGCTCCTTTTTGTCGCTTTTATTGGCAGCTGCAGCTGTCCCAGAAAATGAAATGAATCAGCTAAGTCCTCTGCCTCCTCATGCACATAAATGCAGACCCTGAGTTAGGAGCTAATGGACTCATAATCCAGGATGGATTCTGCCACTAACTTGTTGCGTACCCTGAGGCAGGTCATTTAATGACTTGGAATCTGTTTCCTAGTTCATTTAATAGATAATCTTAGTGATAAAAAGAATAGGGCCAGACACGGTGGCTCAGGCCTGTAATACCAGCACTTTGGAAGGCCGAGGCAGGTGGATCATGAGGTCAGGAGTTCAAGATCAGTCTGGCCAAGATGGTGAAACCCCCTCTCTACTAAAAAATACAAAAAAATTAGCTGGGTGTGGTGGCGTGCACCTGTAATCACAGCTACTCAGGAGGCTGAGGCAGCAGAATCGCTTGAACCCAGGAGGCAGACATTGCAGTGAGCCAAGATTGTGCCACTGCACTCCAGCCTGGGCGACAGAGCAAGACTCTGTCTCAAAATAATTAATTAATTAAACCATAATAATGAAAATCCCTTTCCTTATCCACCTTATAAAGTGTTTTTGTGAAGATCAAATAAAGTAAGAGGCTGGGTGTTGTGGCTCGCATCTGTAAGCCCAGCACTTTGGGAGGAGGAAGTGGGCGGATCACTTGAGCTCAGGAGTTCCAGACCAGCCTGGGCAACATGGCAAAACCCCATCTCTACAAAAGAATACAAAAATGAGCCAGGTGCAGTGCGGTGGCACGTGCCTGTAGTCACAGCTACTCAGGAAGCTGAGTCAGGAAAATCGCATGAACCCGGGAGGTGGAGTTTGCAGTGAGCCGAGATCACGCCATTGCACTCCAGTGTGGGTGAAGGGAGTGAAACCCTGTCTCAAAGAGAAAAAGTAAATAAACAAATAAGAAATATAAATTTTCTTCCACAAAAAAATGCAAAGTAATATAAATATAAGACTTATTGTTGATAGGCCCGTTAACGATGTGATTGCCAATTTCATCTCCGTATTTAGGCTCAGAATGTCCATCTTTGCTCCAGGTGGGAGGCTGGCGCTGCCCAGTTCATAATTCTCCCCGAGAACAGTGAAATGTAAGTTCCTCGTGGCTACTTTTTTTTTTTTTTCTCATTTAAAGAATGTCATGTAGGCTTTTAGGCTTCCCTGGATAGCTTCCATCTGACATTCAGCAAAGCAAGAGGATGAGATGTCACTGCTATGACTTGTCTCATTCTGGACAGTTCCTTTTACCACACCAGTGACCCTAGGCAAGTAAATCTTATTGAATATCTTCAGATAGAGAAGAAAGCCGTTTCTGATGGGGGATTGAAGGGGAGGGAAAAGAGTCAAACAGCAACAAATTGCAGTCTAAATAAGGAAATACATATTTGTTTGTGCTGAGCAAATGAATGAAGTGTGGATTTACCTTGATTCTGTGTGCAGGGACTGTGGCTTTTGTAGATATAGGCACTTATTCAGAAACAAGGTCCCTAGAAGCCAAGGTGACCGCTGAAAACCCTTCAGCGACTCTTACTTCTTTCATCATTAAGTCCAAGTTCCAAAACACAGCTCCTAACTGTTTCCTTGTTTGTTTTTTGAGATGGAGTCTTGCTCTGTCCCCCAGGCTGGAGTGCAGTGGCACAATCTCGGCTCACTGCAACCTCCGCTTCCCAGGCTTAAGCGGTCCTTCCACCTCAGCCTCCTGAGTAGCTGAGACTACAGGCCTGTACTATCACGCCAGGCTAATTTTTTGTAATTTTGGTAAAGAAGGGGTTTCGCCATCTTGGCTGGGCTGGTCTCGAACTCCTGAGCTCAGGCGATCTACCTGCCTTGGCCTCCCAAAGTGCTGGGATTACAGGCGTGAGCCAACGTACTCGCCCACTTCCAAGTGTTTCTATAATATCATTTGGCCTTGCCATTGTGTCCTGCCCACGACGTCTGGATCCCCTGTATGCCAACCGTTCTACTTAGTGGCTGCTCTATGCAACAGGCCTTCTTTCATCCACATCCACGGGCTTTTGCCTAGTCTTTCTGTCTGGAACACCATTCTCTGACTGTGTCCTCCTCCAAACTGATTCCTCCTTCAGGCCTCAACTTCTCTGACATTCTCTGGCAAGCCTTCTAGAGTTCTAGGGGTTGGATGTGTTTTCTCTCACATGTGATCCATGTTATTCTACACAACCTTAATAGAGCACGTGCAATGGTGTGTGAGAATTGCCTGCTGACATTTTTGTTCTGTCCATTAGACTGTGAATTCCTACAGGAGAGCAACCATGCCCTGTTGGGGGTTTATCTCCATACTACTTAGCACATGTGAGCCTTAGATCCATATTTGTTAACTACAAGGATGAGTGCCCATTGTGCTAAGAAATGGGTAAAACAACCAATGCATGGAGGAAAATCCTCACTTAGGAAGAAAAATATGTGGCAAATGGAGACGCTCAACAAAACAAGCCATGATTCCATAGAAACATTAAAGCAAGGAGAGGGGTGGAATAAAATCTAGTGACAGCCATGAGACTTAAGGAATGGAAAATACAGGATAAAACATGGATAAAGAAAAAAAAAAGACCAAATAGAGTATGAAGAATCAGAAGACGAGGCCAGGCGTGGTGGTGAATGCCTGGAGCCCAATACTTTGGGAAGCCAAAGCGGGAGGACTGCTTGAGGCCAGGCATTTGGGATCAGACTGGGCACCATAGCAAGACCCTGTTTCTATGCCCCCCACACCCTCCTAAAAAGAATTAGCTGGGTTTAGTGGTATAGGCCTGTCGTACCAGCTACTTGGGAAGCTGAGGTGGGAGGATCACTTAAGCCCAGGAATTCAAGGCTGAGCTATGATTGTGCTACTGTACTCTAGCCTGGGCAGCAAAGTGAGATCCTGTCTCTTAAAAAACAAACAAAGAAACTCTTAAAAGTTAAATTGGCCCAGCGCAGTGGCTCACATCCGTAATCCCAACACTTTGGGAGGCCGAGGCAGGTGGATCACAAGGTCAAGAGATCAAGACCATCCTGGTCAACGTGGTGAAACTCCATCTCTACTAAAAATACAACATTTAGCTGGGCATGGTAATGCGTGCCTATAGTCCCAGCTATTTGGGAGGCCGAGGCAGGAGAATCACTTGAACCCGGGAGGTGGAGGTTGTAGTGAGCCGAGATCATTCCACTATACTCCTGCCTGGTGACAGAGCGAGACTCTATCTCAAAAAAACAAACAAACAAAAAAAACCAAAACCAAAAACAAAACAGTTAAATTAAACTATATAAATGACACAGTAAAAAGGAAGTGGCCACCTGCTATCTCAGTCTCCCTTTTAAAGGTAATTATAGCCAGGCGCGGTGGCTCACGTCTGTAATCCCAGCACTTTGGGAGGCCAAGGCAGGCGGATCACGAAGTCAGGAGACCATCTTGGCTAACACAGTGAAACCCCATCTCTACTAAAAATACAAAAAAATTAGCCAGGTGTGGTGGTGGGTGCCTGTATAGTCCCAGCTGCTCGAGAGGCCGAGGCAGGAGAATGGCGTGAACCCAGGAGGCGGAGGTTGCAGTGAGCCAAGATTGTGCCACTGCACTCCAGCCTGGACGACAGAGCAAGACTCCGTCTCAAAAAAGAAAAAGAGGTAATTATGATCCACCCTCAAAAAAAAAAAAAAAAAAAAAAAATCGGAAGACTTAAATCAAATAGGCCCAGGCTGAGTGGAGAGTAGAAAAGAAATATGTATATAGAGGTGGTTGAGAGGAACAGCAAGGTAAGCAATGTGTCCCTTTCATGCCATACAAATATTAGCATCAATTATTAAAAACATTGGGAAAACTAAGCTATTGTGTTCTGAGATGGAAAAGTGAAACTAAGGGGGTTATTATGATTTTTTCTTAGAAGCCCAAAATAATTAGAATATCCTTGCACCAATTTTATTCCCATGGGAAGCCCTATGCAATTCAGAGACCTTCTTCTTCCAGGAAACAACCAGACAGGATTCCAAGGTTAGGCCTGGGGCCTGTTCATTAACCAGATCACAAATGCAGACTGCGTTTAAGCTGTAGTCCCTGGGCACACATATGGTGTTTGGGAATGTGGTACAGGACTCTGCTTTAGCCTTTTCATTTCTTTGAGACAGCGTCTTACTCTGTCACCCAGGCTGTAGTACATTGGCTCGTACACAACTCACAGCAGCCTCAAACTCCTGGGCTCAGGCAATCCTCCCAACTCAGCCTTTTGAGTAGCTGGGACCATGGGTGCATGTCACCATGCCCAGTTAATTTAAAAAAAAAAATTGTCATAGGAACAAGGTCTTACTATGTTGTCCAGGCTGGTCTCAAATTCCTGGCTTCAAGGGATCCTCCTGCCTTGGTCTCCCAATGTGCTGGGATTACAGGCATGAACCACTGTGCCTGGCCAAGACTTTGTTTTCATAACCAGCTCACAAACACGGCGCTTGCCTAAGCCCCTGGCCTTTTGTTTTGGTAACTGATCACAAAGGCAACATGGCTGAGCTTACAATCCTCCGGTAACCAGATCACTAATATGGCACTTGGGTAAGTCACGCTTCCTTCTGTCTGTCTTACCAAATCATGCATAAGGCATGTGGTTAGGAATTACAACCCTCTGTTTTAGTAACCACAGGGAAACATGGAGGCACAGGGGTAAGTGGTAGATATTTCTATTATATCTAGGAACCAGATCACAAACTTAGCCTGTGTTTAAGCCATAACCTCTCCCTTTTAATAAACAGATCACAAATATGGCAAGTGGCATCCGCTCTCAGATCACAAATTGAGCACACAGCTAAGCTGTGCAATGTGACATTTATTAGACTCAATTATACATCCTGGCCTCATCTTTTTAAATTTATTTGTTGCTTATGAAATTTTAATTAGCTAAAGAAAAACAAACACTTTTTAGAAACAAGGTAACAGAGGCCATAAAGCACATAAACCACCAGCCCCATAGAAGCACTTAAAAAGATAGGTAGAAATCACCTCTAGGAAGTCAGGGAGTCAAGGCAGAGAAAAGTGTAGAAGAAACACACCAATCCCATTAGAGATGGCACTGTGAGGGCATCCGAGCAGCCATGGGGTAGACCGAGGACCTTTCCTTGTGAAGCTCTTTTGTCATGGTGGATCATCATATTTGGGGACAGCTGGGAGTTATAACTTGGAATATTGCAAAGCAAATATGTACTTTTCTCACTTTGGGGTATATTCCTGCCTGTTGGTGTTAGGCTCGGCCAGGTGATTTGCTTTGGGCAATGAGGTGTTAGCAGTTGTGGAATGAACAGAGGCAATCGGTCAGGACCTCTTGCACCAAAGACATTTCAATGAGAAAAACTTGCCTGCGTTTCTGCTGCTTGGGCCCTGAATGAGTACATGAGACAGAACTGAAGGAACTTTCTCTAGAAGCAGAGCCTCCCAGCTGAGCCCAGCCTGGATCAACCGGGTCTCTGCCCACCTGCGGATCCCGGAACATCAGGGTCAATGCTTCTGGTGATATGACTTAATTTGGGGGTGGCTGCAACCTCATTGTGCAACATTAACTGTTACCCTTGCAATTTCCAAGGGCAAGAGTAACAACACAATGGGGGCAGGGAGCAGCTCCAGGGAAAAGGCTGCACAGGTGCACAGGTGGACCTGGATCTGGAGTAGAGGTCAGGTCCAATGGGTAAAAGGGAGGAAACGACCTCGCATTTCTGCAGTGGTGCTGACCCAGGTTCCGTGGCTTTCACTTTCTTTTTTTTTTTGAGACGGAGTCTTGCTCTGTCGCCCAGGCTAGAGTGCAGTGGCCGGATCTCAGCTCACTGCAAGCTCCGCCTCCCGGGTTTACGCCATTCTCCTGCCTCAGCCTCCGGAGTAGCTGGGACTACTGGCGCCCGCCACCTCGCCCGGCTAGTTGGTTTTTTTTTTTGTATTTTTAGTAGAGACGGGGTTTCACCGTGTTAGCCAGGATGGTCTCGATCTCCTGACCTCGTGATCCGCCCGTCTCGGCCTCCCAAAGTGCTGGGATTACAGGCTTGAGCCACCGCGCCCGGCCGGCTTTCACTTTCATAAAGAAACAGCCATGCAGAGATGAACCACCCTTAAGGGACTTATCTGTATTCCATGCTGTCTGCACATTGAGGAACTGTTTCTGGTTCACTGAGATTCATTCTATTTTATGGCAAATTCTGTCCCATTTTTTTTCTCTTTCTCTCTCTTTTTTTTTTCTGAGACAGAGTTCTGTCGCCAGGCTGGAGTGCAGTGGCAGATCTTGGCTCACTGCAACCTCCACCTCCCAGGTTCAAGCGATTCTTCTGCCTCAGTCCCCGAGTAGCTGGGACCATAGGCATGCACCACCACATCCAGCTAATTTTAGTATTTTTAGTAGAGATGGGGTTTCACTATGTTGGCCAGGCTGGTCTCAAACTCCCAATCTCAAGTAATCTGCCCACCTAGGCCTCCCAAAGTGCTGGGATAACAGGCGTGAGCCACCGTGCCCAGCCAGAAAATGGTTATTTCTAAATAAGAGCCACTGGGCAGGCAAGGTGGCTCATGCCTGTAATCTGAGCACTTTGGGAGGCGGACGCGGACCAATCACTTAAGGTCAAGAGTTCGAGTTCCACCTGGCCAACATGGCGAAAACCCGTCTCTACTAAAATTACAAAAGTTAGCCAGGCATGGTAGCACAGGCCTGTAATCCCAGCTACTCAGGAGGCTGAGGCACAAGAATCACTTAAATCCAGAAAGTGGAGGTTGCAGTGAGCCGAGATCACACCACTGTACTCCAGTCTGGGTGACAGAGTGAAACTCTGTCTCAAGAAAAAAGACAGGCTGGGCGAGGTGGCTCATGCCTGTAATCCCAGCACTTTGGGAGGCCAAGGCGGGCGGATCACAAGGTCAGGAGATCAAGGCCACCCTGGCTAACACAGTGAAACCCCATCTCTCGTAAAAATACAAAAAATTTAGCCGGGAGTGGTGGCGGGTACCTGTAGTCCTAGCTATTCGGGAGGCTGAGGCAGGAGAATGGCCTGAACCCAGGAGGTGGAGCTTGCAGTGAGCCAGGATCACACCACTGCACTCCAGCCGGGGCGACAGAGCAAAAAAAAAAAAAAAAAAAAAAAAGCCACAAAGTTAGCTCTCCAGATCTGTTGGGCTTATTGTTAACCAGGTAACATAATTAATAGATGTCTAGCCTTAGACGTACGTACCTTGATGGCTGATGTGTTTGAAATGCAAGAATAAAGAAAACATTGTGCAAATATCTTGGCATAAAACATGAGTTAACTATAAGGGAAGAAAACCCTTCTGGGACAATCCTTGGATACAACAGAGAGATTCTAAAACACAATGGAGAGATATCACTGAGTTTTTAGGAGAAAAGGCTTTTATTTAAGAATTTGACACCTGGTAAGGTTATGATTCATCTACATGGTAACAGAATATAAATCAGTTATGTGAGAGCTCAAGAGCATAAAATCTACCACCCTTCCTAAAGAAATATTGAAAGTGCACATCGGCCCACTGAGACATGAATCAAAATAAGGGGTTCAAGAATGGGGGGAAAACAGGGTCGTAAGGGACTGTTTCTGAGAACTGAAACCATCCACATCTAAAATTTAATTTAAAATAAAGGCCGTAAACACGGCTATAGAACAAAATGGAAATGACGTGGTGATGGGTTGAAAGGGAAAACGTAATATGAAAAACCAATAATTTCACCATAATAAATTGGATCTAAATCCCATATTACATAAGCAAAGATCAAAACACCAGAACAGGAGGGATGAAAAGGAGGGGGGTGGGGGAAGTACTAATTTTATTATTTAAATGGGAGCAGAGTTCTTATTTAATTACACTGATTAGTAGATTTATGTTAAGTGGTAGTTGTAGTAACAGGCATATTTATCCTGTTTCAGATTTTAATGGACATGGCTTTAGAGGCTGTATAAAATTGCCGTGTATTTTTCCAGATTTTGTTCTGAGGAAAAGAGTTCCAGGAAGTAAAGTGCTCTTCAAAAAAAGGAAAAACTCTTCCATGGTTAATATGAATGGAAATGGAGCATAGGATTTCCCCAACCGGAAATGAAAAAATGAAAAATGCCTGTTAGTATAAATCTTTTTAAGCAGGCTTGTAGCTAAGAGATCTTTTTTAAGTCTAGTGTTTGCCAGTAATTAAAGCAGGAAAATCTTTTCTCATGGACTACTGTGGTAAACATGTGGCATTGTCCTCCAACATCCATTCTGTCCCAGATGAACATGTGACCCAATTTTGACCAAAGAGATACTCTTTGATGCCTGCTTTATAGACACAGGGTCTCGGTCTGTCCCCCAGGCTGGAGTGCAGTGGCGCAATCATAGCTTGAATCCAGTCTCAGCCTCCTGAGTAGCTGGGGCTACAGGCATGACCCACCACACCTGTGGTATGGTTTGACTGTGTCCCCATCCAATTCTCATCTTGAATTGTAGTTCCCACAATCCCCATTGTTGTGGGAGGAACCCAGTGGGAGGTAATTGAATCATGGGGGAGGTTACCCCCAGGCTGCTGTTCTGGTGATTGTGAGTGAGTTCTCAGGGCATCTGATGGTTTTATAAGGGGCTTTTCCCTCCTTTGCTTGGCACTTCTCTTTGCTGCCGCCATGTGAAGAAGGACGTGTTTTCTTCTCCTTCTGCCATGATTGTAAGTTTCCTGAGGCCTTCGCAGCCATGCTGAACTGTGAGTCAATTAAACCTCTTTCCTTTATAAATTACCCAGTCTTGGGTATGTCTTTATTAGCAGCATGAGAACTAATACAACCTGCCTGATTCTTAAAATTTTCTTTAGAGAGAGGGTCTAATCATGTTGCTCATGCTGGTCTCCAACTCCCGGCATCAAGCAATCTTCCCACCTTGACCTCCTAAAGTGCTGGGATTACAGACATGAGCCACTGAACCTGGCCCATTTTATCATTCTTGAGAGAGACAGAAAGGGAGACCTGTAAAAGAGATGCTCCCTCTTTAAACTCTAGGTATTGTCATGTCTAGATGTGATGTCTGCAACTGCTGCAACCATCTTGTAACCGTCATAAAAATGACACTTTTGGGTCAGGTGCTCACGCCTGTAATCCCAGCACTTTGGGAGTTGAGGCAGGCAGATCACTTGAGGTCAGGAGTTCGAGACCAGCCTGGCCAACATGGTGAAACCTCGTCTCTACTACAAATACAAAAAGTAGCTGGGCATGGTGGCACAAGCCTGTAATCCCAGCTAGTCAGGAGGCTGAGGCAGGAGATTCACTTGAACCCAGGAGGTAGTGGCTACAGTGAGCCAAGATCGTACCATTGCACTCCCGTCTGGGTGACAGAGTGAAACTAAGAAAATGATACTTTTCTGGTTATCACCGCTGTGTAACAACTTAACCATTTTATGGATTCTGTGGGTCAGGAAAGACTCAAATGCTGGACTGGATTATCTGAATGAAGCCTTGTTCATGCCACCAGAGCTGGAAGGAGTCTGAGACCAGAGGTGCCAACTCAGCCCCTCTCCATGGCCTCTCCGAATCACTCAGCTTCTTCATAGCATGGCAGCCTCAGGTTGGCTGGACTTCTTATGCTGGCATCTCAGGGCTCTAATTATAAATGATCCAGGATACAAGGCAGATACTGCATTCCCTTCCCTGACCTAGGATCACTCTTGCTGCGTTCTCTGGGTTACACAAAAGTCACGTGCCCACCCAGATTCAAAGAGTGGGAAGGTGGACTCCTTTCTCTATGGAGGGCTGCCCAGGTCACATGCACTGCCATGGCTGTCTTAGGAGAATGCAATCTGCATGGAAGTCAGCACTAAGGCAGGGAGAGGGGGGCTCAAAGAATCAGGGTTAATGTTGGGCCACAGATTCAACCAACCCTGAAGTTTTCCCTGACTCTGTTTTTCTGTTTTCTGAGACATTTTCCTATCCTTTAAGCCATTTAGAATTGGTGTGTTTCATTTCTGTTTCTGACTTGTTGCAAAAGTGTTCTAACAGAAGCAAACAGGCCAGGGGCAGTGGTTCACACCTGTGATCCCAACACTTTGGGAGGCTGAAGTGGGAGGATTACTTGAGCCCCAGGAGTTCAATGCTGCAATGAGTTATGGCTGCATCATGGCACTCCAGCCTGGGTGACATCGCAAGACCCCTGTCTCCATAAAAAATTTAAAAATTAGCCAAGCGTGGTGGTGTGCACCTGTAGTCCCAGCTACTTGGGAAGCTGAGTCGGGGGTATCGTTTGAGCCCAGGAGTTTAAAGCCGCAATGAGCCACAATTACACCACTGGACTTAGGTGACAGAGTAAGATGCTCTCTCTCTTAAAAAAAAAAAAAAAAAAAAAAAAAAGAGAAAGAAAAAGAAGAAGAAGCAAACCCCTTATTAACATCCTGCAGGGCCAAGGTGTATGGAGGAAATTGTCCAGACAGTGCTTCTCTTTAGACATTAAAGTCAGAGAGACCTGTGACTGCACGGCTGGGCTCTCTTAGGCATTGATTGAACCGCTCAGAGCAAAACCTCAGTTTCCTTATATATAAAATGGGGATAATACTACTAATGAATAGGATGGTTGTGAGGCTGAAATGAAGCAGCACTCATGAAATTTTTATTGTTGGCACAGAGGAAACAGTCAATAAATGGTAGCCTTCGTTAGCACTGTTTGACCGTGACTATTTCGTGGCAATATATGATAGCATTTTGGGGGGAAAACCACATTTTGGATATATCCTCTCTATATTTCACTAAGATATGCGTGTGTGTGTTTTAAGAATGTATTGAAGTCATTTTCCCCTCTTCTTTGAAAAAAAAAAACTCTTTTAAAGGCAAAGAGTCAGGGAAGCATCTGTCACAGAAAGATAGCCTAGAGCCCTTCACTGTCTTAGTGGAGACATACTGCAAACAACCGGAAATCCTTCCAAACTGAGTTAGGCAACAAAAAGGGGCTATGTTGGAAGGACAAAAGGAGGTGCCATAGAACCCTAGGAGAGGAGATGAAGGATGCAATGACGGTTCTCCAAGGGTAACAAGGGTAGCTGTATTCTATAGGATCATTGATTCAATGACAGTTCTCCGAGGGTAACAAAGGTAGGGTAACAAGGGTAGCTGTATTCCATAGGATCATCGATTCAATGACAGTTCTCCAAGAGTAACAAGGGTAGCTGTGTTCCATAGGATCACTGATTCAGTGACCGTTCTCCAAGGGATAACAAGGGTAGCTGTGTTCCATAGGATAATTGAAAGTAGAACGCACGACCCTCTCCAGACTCTCACCCTGGGAAGGCAGGCTGCTGCCTCTCTGCCCTCCCTCTCTCTGGGACTGTAAGACCCTCAGCTCTGTCTTCTTCTGTGTTCATGTGGCAGGAAGGAGCCTGCATGATTGTATGATGGTTTCGTCCATTCATGCCTGCAAAGACTGGATGGAATGATCATGGGCCAATTCCAACAAGATCAACAAATCTCAAAGCAGTTTGGAGATTTCCCAAAGAATTTAAAACAGAACTACCACTCAGACCAGCAATCTGATTTTTACTGGAGATCTACACAAAGGAAAATAAATCATTCTGCCAAAGACACCCACACATGTATGTTCATTGCAGCACTATTCACAACACCAAAGACATGGAATCAACCTAGGTACCCATCGATGGTGGACTGGATAAAGAAAATGTGGTAGATATACACCGTGGAATACCATGCAGCCATAAAAAGAGTGCAATCATGGCCTCTGCAGTCACATGGATGCAGCTGGAGGTCATTATTTTAAGTGAATTAACACGGAAACAGAAAACCAAACACTGCATGATCTCACTTAAGTGGGAGCTAAACATTGGGTCCATATGGACGTAAAAATGCCAACAATAAACACTGGGGACTACTAGATTAGGGACAGAGGGAGGGGAACAAGGGCTTAAAGACTACCTATTGAGTATTATATTCACCGTTTGGGTGATGGGTTCAACAGATGCCCAAACCCCAGCATTGTATAATATATCCATGTAACAAACCTGTACATGTACCTCCTGAATCTAAAAAAAAAGAAAAAAAAAAAAAGACCAAAACAAATCTCCCAGCCCATCTTGGTCAAGTGTCCGTGTCAGTTTATTACAGATTAGGAGAGAGAGATGAATGGTTCATATCTCACACAGGGAGACTGGAGATAGCTAGATACTAGGCAGCAACTCATGTGTCTGCCTCTGTCCTAAAAACTAAGTCTAGTCCCGAGAAAACTCTTTGACAAGCAGGATTCACCCAGTGTGACAAGGGAGAATTGCAGCTTGAGTGTGAGTCCTCGAATGGCTGAAGCAAGCAATACCATCCTGCCCTGTGGGTGCATACAAATAAGGACCCTGCTTTGTCCTGAGAGCTTACTCCGATTCCACTGGATGCTCCTCCCAAATTTCTCCCTGATGTTGATCACTGCCGTTTTGTCTGAGTTCTCAGAGACAGAATCCATTCTCACCTAAGATCAAGGGATGAGTCTGAGCTCTTGGGATTTTGCCCCTGTGGCTTAGCTGATTTCTTCCTGGGATTCTGGCAGCAGGGCTGGTGGCACAAGAGCAAGACATCCACGTTTATAGTCAATTCTGAATTAAGAAAACCTCAGCACAGCCTGGAATCCAGCCAGAGAAATACACCGGTACATTAGCTTCTCTGCTTCCATTTGCAGTGTTCAGTGATGCCTGCAAGCTGTGCTTGTTAGAGTACTTTGATAACATGCTAATACACTTAGTGAGGCAAAAATAAATAATAGGGCCTCTTTGAGCTTGCCTGGCTTTGAACCTCATAATTATTAGTACTTCCGTAAGTAATTATCCCCAAAAGCTTACGGGTCCATTCCTGTACCCTCAGCACTGCCTAACTTGGAATTATACCTCCTGTAACTACATTTAGACTGTAACATAACTACATTAGACTTGTCATATTGCATTTTATCCTAACAATACTCTAAATACTTTACTGTAAATTTGATTTACAAGGATTCTTGGAAAATCAGTGAAAGAAAATCCTAGACCTCCAGCATCCCATGGTAGTGAGAGGCTGTTATTTCATTTTTTTCTCTGCTAGGCATTAACTACTAAAGGAAGAGATGTGAGGATGGGTATTGGACAGTCTCAAAATAAGAAATGTAGGTGAATTACATAACTTATAGAGAAGCTGGATCTACCATAATTTCTTTTTTTTTTTTTTTTTTTTTTGAGACGGAGTCTCACTCTGTCGCCGGGGCTGGAGTGCAGTGGCCGGATCTCAGCTCACTGCAAGCTCCGCCTCCCGGGTTTACGCCATTCTCCTGCCTCAGCCTCCCAAGTAGCTGGGACTACAGACGCCCACCACCTCGCCTGGCTAGTTTTTTGTATTTTTTAGTAGAGACGGGGTTTCACAGTGTTAGCCAGGATGGTCTCGATCTCCTGACCTCGTGATCCACCCGTCTCGGCCTCCCAAAGTGCTGGGATTACAGGCTTGAGCCACCGCGCCCGGCCGATCTACCATAATTTCTACGTCTTCTTATTCTCCCTAAGAAGACACTTCTCCTTTCCCCTCTTTAAATTTCTTTCCTATGATTCCTGAAGACCTCTTAGAAGCTGGGCTGGCCCATGAATGCAATGGAGCACCATCTTGAATTCACAAATAAAGAATGAACCAGCCAACTACATCAATGCACTCATTGTGATTAAGAGTAAAAAATTGTAGGCCAGGCATGGGGCCTCATGCCTGTAATCCTAGCACCTTGGGAGGCTGAGGTGGGTGAATTGCTTGAGCTCAGGAGTTCAAGACCAGCCTAGGTAACATAGTGAGACCCTGTCTCTACAAAAATATTTTAGAAAACTAGCCGAGCACGATGGTGTGCACCTGGAGTCCCAGCTACTTGGGAGGCTGTAGCAGGAGGATTGTTTGAGCCCAGGAAATCGAGGCTGCAGTGAGCTACGATTGTACCACTGCACCCCAGCCTGGGTGACAGGGCAAGACACTGTCTCTAAAAACCAACCAACCCACTATTCACAATAGCAAAGACTTGGAACCAACCCAAATGTCCATCAGTGACAGACTGGATTAAGAAAATGTGGCACATATACACCATGGAATACTATGCAGCCATAAAAAAGGATGAGTTCGTGTCCTTTGTAGAGGCATGGATACAGCTGGAAATCATCATTCTCAGCAAACTATCACAAGAAGAGAAAACCAAACACTGCATGTTCTCACTCATAGGTGGGAATTGAACAATGAGATCACTTGGACTCGGGAAGGGGAACATCACACACCGGGGCCTACTATGGGGAGGGAGTACGGGGGAGGGATGGCATTGGGAGTTATACCTGATGTAAATGATGAATTGATGGGTGCTGACGAGTTAATGGGTGCAGCACACCAACATGGCACATGTATACATATGTAACAAACCTGCACGTTGTGCACATGTACCTTAGAACTTAAAGTACAATAAAAAAATAAAATAAAATAAAATAAAGAAAAAAATAAAAAATAAAAACCAACCAACCAAACAACCAAACAAACAAAGAATCAAACAAACAAAACCAGAGAGCTAAGCTAAGCTCCTCATGGCAAAGCTAACCTTCAGTTTCCTCATTTGTAAAATGGGACTAGAAGGGATCTAATACATTATACTTACACCATACTTATTATGCTCATGGGCACGTATGAAGTATGCTAAATGCCAGCAGCCACAGGCCCTCTATAAATGTTAATTTCCTCCCCTGTGTCCTCTTTCTTCTCTGACAGCGACTGAAATCTGCACACAGATGGCGTTAGAGATTCTACATAGTGTGCTTGCTTTCCTGGATTGCTATTTAAGGGAGGGGAAGTGGGGTAACAGCATCAGAGAAGCAGCTAAATGCACGTTACTCAGGAATTGCCCCCAGTGATTTTTTGGTTGATTTGATGCACTGGGCATTCTGGCATTTATAGAGATGGACCCTGGAGTTGGGACAGTTGTGTCACTTTTGCACAAGGAACACATTGCGATATGATTTCCCTGTCTCCATAGAGCGGATTACAAAGACAGGAGGGCTGATTGTCACAGGGCGGCAAAGCTATCTTTCTGAAGCCTCATTCTTGGGAACTCCTTTTATGATGGTCATCTATGTCATCCCATCAGATGACCCTGCCATCACTCCAGCTGGCATTTGCTCCTCTGAGAAATAGCTTTGAGCAAGGCCCAATTTTTTCTGATTTAATCTTACCTGCCTCCTTTATAATGACTCAAAAATGTGTTGCTACAGGATAAAACCAAAGTTCTAAGTTTATGTGACACTCGCCCTGGAAAAACAACAGCTTTATGCATAGCCAGTTTCTTGAGCATAAATTTGGTATCAAGCATTACAATATCCTTAAACAGATAAATAACAAATGGGGACATAATTTAGTCATTTCAATTGGAACAAATTCCCAAAATATCTTCTTGTTATCACTTTGATGAATCAGACTCCAGAGTTCTTAGGGAACATATCACAATAACTAATTAAAGCTTTTAAGATGATGGAAAGGAATTAACATGAAATGGGTTGGACCAACAGAGGGAACTGTAACACTTAGTGGAAAGGGCAGAAGAGGAAAGGAAGAAATCCTGGCTAACCTAAGAAATGACTGTGAAATGGACTCACCCCTGAGACAAATGTCCAAACAGGGAAGAAATCACATCTTCTACTGAATTCTGCCTTAACCTAAGGATCTGTAATTTATTGGAAACATCACGTTTTAAGTTGGAAACAACATACTCCTCTATCTGAGTTCTTTAATGTCTTGTTTTTAAATTTTTAAAATATTTTTTGAGACAGAATCTTGCTCTGTTTCCCAGGCTGGAGTACAGTGGCATGATCTCGGCTCACTGCACCCTCTGCCACCTGGGTTCAAGCAGTACCTCAGCCTCCTGACTAGCTGGGATTACAGGCATGTGCCACCACACCAGGCTAATTTTTGTATTTTTAGTACAGACAGGGTTTCACCATATTGGCCAGGCTGGCCTCGAACTCCTGACCTCAAGTGATCCTCCTGCTTCGGCCTCCCAAAGTGCTGGAATTACAGGTGTGAGCCACTGCACCTGGCAGAATGTGTCTTACCTGTTCAATTTCACCTAGTTCCTGTCTCTTGATAAAACAAACTAAGTCCGAAAAACAATGTCAGGTGAGAATTTCATATGGAACATCTATATTGACTAATTCCATTCATCTTTCCAATTTGGCAAATACTCTGCCAGAAAGCAGGAACTGAGGACGAGGCCTAGGCAGGGTTTCGTTCATGCCTGTGTTCAGTTTAGGTATGGTCTGTGTGTTTCAATAACTCACCCCACCTCTACTTCTAGAGGCTGGCTCTAAGGCCAACATCTCCTGGAAGCTTGGCTTTGTGCATGGCCCAAGCCCTGGTCTCTCCTCTTCCACTTTGCCCTTTGCTGTTTGGCCTCACTGCAAGGGTCCTTACTTCCTGCTTTATGATTTTCTGCCTCTAGCCCTTTTCCCATAGCCCTGAACCCTAACGCAGAGGTTCATCAGCATGGCTGGGGAACTTGTTAGAAATAGAAACACACAGGCCCTGTCCAGAGACTCTGGGGTGGCACCCAGCACCCAGAATCCAGGTGATTCTGGTCATCACTTCTAGGGCTGATCTGGGATTTCCTGCTGGGTTAAGATTAACACTCTCAGCCAGGCGCGGTGGCTCATGCCTGTATCCCAGCACTTTGGGAGGCTGAGGCAGGCAGATGACTTGAGGTCAGGAGTTCAAGATCAGCCTGGCCAACATGGTGAAACCCCGTCTTTACTAAAAATACAAAAATTAGCTGGGGAAGGGGTGCACACCTGTAATCCCAGCTAGTTGGGAGGCTGAGGCAGGAGAATCACTTGAACCTGGGAGGCGGAGGCTGCAGTGAGCCGAGATTGCACTACTGCACTCCAGCCTGGGGGACAGAGCGAAACTCAGTCTCAAAAAAAAAAAAAAAAGATTAATATTCTCCTCCTGGATTCCATCTTCTTCTGCCCACTCTGCATAACAAAGCCACACAGAAAGAGGGTTGAACATCCAGCACCTGACTGACTGCAGCATTTAAGATACCCCAACGAAGAATCGCCCTGTGAGGCAAAACACACTTCTCATTGAATACATATTGATGCCAAGGTTTGGGAAAGCTGAAACTCCTTAAGTGACGTAATTTTTGCAGTTCTGACTCTCTTATTTTACAGAGATCAGCAGAGACTTGGGAGATGCCACGCAGAGGTTATGTCAGGCTAAGGCACCATCCATGGTCATGAAACAATGACATGGATTCTTCAGGAGGAAGAAAGGAGCCTGCAGTTTTCTGCTGAGCACCAAACACTGCTCCTTGGGAAGCTGTACTAGTCAGGTTCCCCAGAGAAACAGAACTAATAGGCTAAAAATATGTGTGTGTGTATGTGTGTGTGTGCGTGTGTGTGTATAGATACATACAGATATGCATATATATTAAGCTTTTTGTTTTCCCCCATTTACAGAGCTATTCTCTACTTCTCCAGAGTACCCCTCCTTCTATTGTGCAGAAATTTTCTGTGCAATATTCTGTGGGGTTTTATATATCTACCTATCTACTTGGAGGCTGTATATATATAGAGAGAGAGAGAGAGAGCGAGCGCCTACTAGGGATAGTAGTAAACAAAATTCATACATATATGTATATAAATATATATACATGCATATACATATGTAAGCAATATATACATATGTGTATATACATATATTGTGTGTATATGTATAATATACACATACAATATACATATATACTATATATAATATACATATAACACACACATATATATATTGCTTATGTGATTATGGCAGCTAAGCCCCAAGATCCACAGGGTGAGATGACAAGCTGGAGACCCAGGAGAGCTGATGGTGTAGTTCCAGACCAAAGGATGGCAGGCTCAAGACCAGGAAGAGCCCATGTTTCAGTCTCTTCTCTTGGTGAATTCCCTTTAAAGGGAGAGGAAGCTTGAAGGCAGGTGATATGGTTTAGTCGTGTCCCCCACTCAAATCTCATCTTGAATTGTAGCTCCCAAAATTCCCACTTGTTGTGGGAGGGACCTGGTGGGAGATAATTGAATCATGGGAGTGGTTTCCCCCATACTGCTCTTGTGGTAGTGAATAAGTCTCATGAGACCTGATGGCTATATAAAGGGTTTCCCGGCTGGGTGCAGTGGCTCACACATGTAATCCTAGCAGTTTGGGAGGCAAAGTGGATCACCTGAGGTCAGGAGTTCAAGACCAGCCTGGTCAACATGGTGAAACCCCATCTCTACTAAAAAAAAAAAAAAAAATACAAAAATTAGCCAGGTGTAGTGGTGCGCACCTGTAATCCCAGCTAATCAGCAGACTGAGGCAGAAGAGTCTCTCGAACTGAAGGGGCAAGGTTGCAGTGAGCTGAGATCACACCACTGCATGCCAGCCTGGGCAACAGAGTGAGACTCTTTCAAAAAAAAAAAAAAAAAAAAAGAAAGAAAGAAGAAGAAAGAAGAAGAAGAAGGAGGAGGAGGAGTTTCCCTTTTTGCTTGGCTCTCATTCTGTCTTGCCACCACCATGTAAGAAGCACCTTTTGTCTTCTGCCATGATTGTGAGGCCTCCCCAGTCACATGGAACTGTGAGTCCTTTAAATCTACTTTTCTTTATAAACTACCCAGTCTTGGGTATGTCTTTATCAGCAGCATGAAAAGGGACTAATACAGCTGGAAAACACAGATGTCCCAGTTGCAAGGTCGTCAGGCAGGTGGAGTTCTCTCTTGCCCAGGGAAGGGCCAGTCAGCCTTTCTGTTCTATCAGGCCTTCCAGTGATTGCATGCGGCCCACCCAGATTAGGAAGGACCAGCTGTGTTACTCAGTCTATTGATGTAAATATTAATCTCATCCAAAAACACCCTCACAGAAATACCCGCAATAGTGTTATACCACATATCTGGGCACCCTGTGGTCTAGTCAAGGTAATACATAAAATTCACCATTGCAGAAGTGAAACTGGTGTCATGAAAGCACCGTGGGAGAATGTTACTTTGAGAATGCCAATTTTAAAGAATTGTAAAGAACTGTTCAGACTGTGTCAGATTAGCCAAATGTGAGCAACACTCCCACAGTCAGAAGATGGGTTGATAAAGTATTCCCTTCAGAACTGCATCACATCTGTGTTTGCGAATCAAATGTGATGCTCCTACCCGTATTTACACCGAATGGCCCCTTCTGTTCAAGAACCAAGTTTAGAATTCTACTGACATCCAGAAGACCAAAGAGGAAGACCAAGAAGCACCAGCCATTCTGTGTCCTGGTATTTGTAAACTAGGGTAGACCTTTCTTCTTTGAAGGATAAACAGGAAAATAAAACTCCGTAGAATATTGCAAGGAAAATGTCTGCACTGTAAAAGGAGGGATACTCTGTAGACGTAGAGAATAACACTAAAAAGGGATTATTACAGAAAAAAAGCTTAAAAGTCATTTGTTTTGTGTTCTCAATGAAACACACACACACATACACACACACAATATTACCTATGAAACAAGAGCTATGATAACTGAAGACTGGGACAGAATTTTTTTAAGTTGAGAAAAAAAGGGAATTCACCAAGAAAAGAAAAAACTTAATAATATTAAAACATAATAGAAAAAAAAATGACATTGAAAGTTACAAAGTCCAATATCGATGATGCTGAAACTCTAATTCAGGTTACAGAAAACAAACTTGGAAAGCTCATCAATCAACTATTCAGTTTATCCTTGGGTTGTCCACCTTTTCCTTTAAATTTTTACTCCTTTTATATATTTTGCATGCTAATCCTTTGTTTACGATGAATGCTGCAAACATTTTCTCCTGGTCTGTAGCTTGTTTTTTAATTTTTTATGGTGGCTTTCCCCATGAGGAGGTTTTAAATTTGCATTTAGTCAAAGCTGTTTGTGTTTTCCTTCTGGCTACGGGTGTCTTAAGGTGTTTAACTCAATTGTATAAATATAGTCACTCTCTTTACATGTAACCATTTTAGAATTCTTATGTGTGTTTAATCTATGTGTGGCTTATTTTTATAAGTGCTGCTGGGTGAGCATGTAGCTTTTTTACATCTCCAATAGATAGGCAGTTGCCCCGATTGTATTGAATATGCCACCCTTAACCCAAGTGATTTAGCACGTTTCACGCTAAATTCCCATATAGACCTGGGCATATATATGGACTCCCGGTCCATTCCATTGATCTAGACTCTATTCTATTTATGGCTAGTACTGCATAGGTATATGTATGTCTTGATATTTGGTAACTCTTTGTTCTTTTTTTTCAATCTTGGATCTTCCTACCAATTTTTTTTTTTTTTTTTGTCACATACATTTTAGGATCTATTTAGCGATTCCATGAGAAGCTTGTTAGGATTTGTTTAACTTTATTAGGAATCAGGGAAATGCAACTTAAAACTACAGGATGCTATTTTTAATCTATCAACTTGGCAAAACATTCACATTTGATGGTATTGAGGATTGGAAAGAATTTAGTAAGAAAAGGTCTTCTATATTGTTATAGTAACTTCTTTTTTAAAGACAGGATGTCATTCAGTTGCCCAGGCTGGAGTACAGTGGTGCAATCATAGCTTACTGCATCCTTGAACTCCTAGGCTCAATGGATCCTCCCACCTCAGCCTCTCAAGTGGTTGGGGTTATAGGCACACACCACCATGCTTTGGTCATTGTTTTGTAGAGATGGGGTCTATGATGCCCAGGTTAGTCTCAGACTCCTAGCCTCAAGCAATTCTCCCGCCCAGGCCTTCCAAAGCGCTGGGATTACAGGATTGAGCCATTGCATTCAGCCTGTACTAGCAACTTTTAAAGGTGATATGAAAATGTCTATTAAAGCTGAAAATGTGCATGGCCTACAACTTGGCAATTCTGCTTCCTGGAATCTCTCCTAGAAAAATCCTCACACCTGTGTGCATGGAGGCAGGAACAGGCATGTTGCCTGAAGGATTCTTGTGAAAGGAAGTACTGGAATCAAGTGTCCATCATCAGAAAAACTAAGTAGAATATCCTTACACAGAATCTATGCCATATATCAAGAGATCTGAGTGCTTAATATACTGACATACTATTTTTGTTGTTGTTGTTGCTGTTGTTTTTGTTTTGGAGATGGAGCCTCGCTCTGTCACCCAGGCTGGAGTGCAGTGACATGATCTCGGCCTCACTGCAACGTCCGTCTCCCAGGTTCAAGCGATTCTCCTGCCTCAGCCTCAAGAGTAGCTGGGATTACACGCACATACCATCATACCCAGCTAATTTTTGTATTTTTTTTAGTACATGGTTTTTTTTTTGTGCTGTTGCCCATGCTGGTCTCGAACTCCTGACCTCAAATGATTCACCTGCCTTGGCCTCCCAAGCGTTGGGATTACAGGCATGGGCTACTGCGCTGGCCTGACATTCTCTTCAGTGAAATTAAAAGCAAGAATGCTAAATGACTATGATATTATTTGTGGAAAAAGAAAAAAATCATCCAACAAAATAGTATGTTTTTTGTAGGGGGAAGGTTATAGATTCTCAAAGGATCTATACTAAAGTAATAACAGTGGCTAGTTAGCTCTGCAGAGTTCAATATTTGGCAGGCAGGTAGTAGTAATGAGGTGAATGCACACAGAACAATACAATTAGCTTTTTTTTTTTTTTTTTTTTTGAGACGGAGTCTCGCTCTGCTGCCCAGGCTGGAGTGCAGTGGCGCCATCTCGGCTCACTGCAAGCTTTGCCTCCTGGGTTCACGCCATTCTCCTGCCTCAGCCTCCCGAGGGGCTGGGACTACAGGCGTCCCTCACAACGCCCGGCTAATTTTTATTTTATACTTTAGTAGAGACGGGGTTTCACCATGTTAGCCAGAAAGGTCTCAATCTCCTGACCTTGTGATCCGCCTGCCTCTGCTTCCCAAAGTGCTGGGATTACAGGCGTGAGCCACCGCACCCGGCCACAATTAGCTCTTAAAAGCATAGATTAGTGAACAAAATAACAGAATAAAATATATGTTATGAATTTTGTTTACTACCATCCCTAGGCAGAAAGTAGTGGTTGGCACATGGTGAATACTCAATACATATTTGATAAATGAATGAAAAACCAGAATACCATTTATGTACATTAAATATGCATGCTATATTGGCCTGGTGCAGTGGTTCATGCCTCCAATCCCAGAGCACTGGGAGACTTAGGCAGGAGGATTGCTTGAAGCCAGGAGGTCAAGCCCAGCCTGGGCAACACAGCCAGACCTCTTTTCTATAAAAATTAAAAAATGGATTAGCTAGGCACGGTGGTGCACACCTGTAGTCCTAGCTATTTGGGAAGCTAAGGTGTGAGGGTTGCATGAACCCAAGTTACAGTGAGCTGTGACTGCATCACTGCACTCCAGCCTGGGCGACAGAGAGAGACCTTATCTAAACACACACACACACACACACACACACACACACACACACACATCATACATATACAGCTGGGTGCAGTAGAAGGCCGAGATGACCACTTGAGGTTAGGAGTTCCAGATCAACCTGGTCAACATGGCGAAACCCCATCTCTACTAAAAAAAAAAAACAAAAATTAGCCAGGCGTGGTGGCAAGTGCTTGTGATCCCAGCTATTCGAGAGGCTGAGGCATCAGAATTGCTTGAATCTAGGAGTCAGAGGTTGTATTAAGCTTTGATCATGTCACTGCACTCCAGCCTGGGCGATAGGCAAGGCCATGTCTCAAAAAAGAAAAAAAAGAAAAAAAAAATATATATATATATATACACACACACACACACACATATATATGAATATACACACACACATATATATGTTCACTAAAAGCAAAAATGCAAATTTTGCACCAACAGACACAAATTAAAATCCTTTGAATAATTGCCCCTAGGAATAGAGGTGGAATAGGAGTGGGAAACAGAAAGAAAAGGAAATAAACAAATGAGCAAACAAAGTAAATAAGAGAAAGGCTTTGCATGGATCTAAGATGGCGTCCTACCCTACATGGAGAAATATAATAGATGCAACTCTCTGCCCCGATGCAAAAAAGTGCACAAACAAATGTGTCTGTGAACTGACAAGAAAAGAAGAAAACTCCAGAGTGCAGACATTAAGAACAAGCAGGAATCCAGTTAATTAAGGGAGACCTCAGAGCTGGCTTTTTTCCTGAGAGGATCTGCCCAAGCCTGGTGCCTGGAAGCTGTGGTTTAATGACCCTGCAGAACCCGAGGGACAGGAGGCAGAGTCTATGGACCACACAAGAGGAGGATCTAAATGAGGTTCTCCAAGAAGGCAGAATCCTCAGAGCCAGGTGGAATGGTTTCGATATTCATCCGTGTCATTAGAACGTGATTAGTTCATTCCATTTTGTCATCGAACAGCATTTCATTGCATACGTTTACCACAATTTTGTTTATCTGTTCTCTGGTTGATTAACATTTGGTCGTGTCTAGTTTGTGGCTATTACGATCAAGACTGCCATGAACAATCTTGTACACATCATTTTACTGACATATGTTTTCACTTCTCATGGGAAAATACCTAGGAGAAGAATGTTTGGGTTGAAGAACAAATATGTGTTTAGCTTTATAAGAAACTGCCGACTGGGCACAGTGACTCACACCTGTAATCCTAGCACTTCTGGGAGCTAAGTGGGGAAGACAGATTGAGCTCAAGAGTTTGAGACCAGCCTGGGCATTATAGTGAGACCCTGTCTCTAAAAAAAAAAAATTAAAAGTTGGCTGGGTATGGTGGCATGTGCCTGTAGTTCCAGCCACTTAGGAGACTGAAGTGGGAGGATCCTCAGGAGTTTGAGGCTGCAGTGAACCATGATTGTACCACTGCACTCCAGCCTGGGTGACAGAGCAAGAGACTCTGCCTCAAAAAAAAAAAAAGAATACAGAAACTGCCAAACAGTTTTCCAAAGTGATCGTAACATTTTACACTCCTCTCAGTAACGTCTGAGAATCTCATTTACTCCACATCCTTGCCAAAGTTGGTATTTTCAGCCTTTTAAACTTAACTTTTTTTCTGGGCAAGAAGCGGGTAACTCATGGCTGTTTTAATTTGTAATTTATCTAAGACAAATGACGTTGTACATCTTTATACTGATTGTGCTTATTAGCCATTTGTATATTTTCTCTTGTGAAATAACTAGATGTTGGGCGCAATCTTTACAGCATTGTTTGCCTTTTTAGTATTGAGTTGTGAGACTTTTAAAATATATTTAATATATTCTGCTTACAACTCTTTTCTCAGATAGATATGTTGAAAATATTATTTTCCTAATCTGTGCCTTGCCTGTTCCTGTTAAAGAGCTGAAGTTTAAACACTTATTATGATTATTTGCTTTGTTTTTGAGACAGTATCTCACTCTGTCACCCAGGCTGGAGTGCAGTGGTGCAGTCATAGCTCACTGCAGCTTCTAATTTCTGGGCTCAAGCGATCCTCCTGCCTGGGCCTCCCAAAGTGCTGGGATTACAGGCATGAGCCACTGCATTCAGTCTAAAAAGTTATTTTTAAAATTGGATTTTAAAATAAATTTGAAAACATTTTCTAAAATTTTATTTATATAATTGGCGATTAAAAATTGTATATATTATTATTTATGGTGTCTAATGTGACAATTTGATATATGTATACATTATGTAATGGCTAAATCAATCTATTTAACATATACATTATCTCATATGCTTATCAGTTTTTGTGAGGAGAACATTTAAAATCTACTCTCAGCAATTTTGAAGTATACAATGTATCTTTATTGAGAGTCATCACAATGTATGATAGATCTTCTGAAATTATTTTTCCTGTTTAACTGAAATCTTCCTGCATTTTGAAGTTTTAATTTTTTTTTTTTAATTTGAGACAGGGTCTCGCTCTGTCAGCCATGCTGGAGTGCACTGGCATGATCTTGGCTCACTGCAACCTCCGCCTCCTGGGCTCAAGCAATTCTCCTGCCTCAGCCTCCCAAGTAGCTGGGATTACAGGCGTGTGCCACTACACCCGGCTGATTTTTGTAATTTTAGTAGAGACGGGGTTTCACCATGTTGGCCAGGCTGGTCTCGAACTCCTGACCTCAGGTGATCCGCCTGCCTTGGCCTCCCAAAGTGTTGGGATTACAGGAGTGAGCAACTGCGCATGGCCTGAAGTTTTAAATTTTGATTAAGTCCATGAGTCCATTTTTTAATGGTTTGTGTTTTCATGTTCTGTCCAGGAAACCTTTGTCTACATCCAATTGTGAAGATATTATGTTTTCTTCTACAATCCACATATTTCTATGCTTTTGGGTCTATGATCAGCCTAAATTAATTTGTGTGTGCATGTAGGGTTTGAGGTAGAGGCCAAACAGATGGTAGAATTTTAACTTAAATTTGGATCTTGATATTTGCTTTAAAAAGTCTTTACAGGCCGGGCGCGGTGGCTCATGCCTGTAATCCCAGCACTTTGGGAGGCCAAGGCAGGAGGATCACCTGAGGTCAAGAGTTCGAGACCAGTCTGGCCAATATGGTGAAACACCATCTTTACTAAAAATACAAAAATTAGCAGGGCATGGTGGCGGACGCCTGTAATCCCAGCTACTCGGTAGGCTGAGGCAGCAGAATCTCTTGAACCTGGGAGGCAGAGGTTGCAGTGGTCTGAGACCATGCCACTGCATTCTGGCCTCGGGGACAGAGCAAGACTCTGTCTCAAAAAATAATAAAGAAAGAAAGAAAGAAACTGAAATGGCATATAAAAGAGATATCAATGCAATTAGTAATGTGCTATGTATTTTAAGAAGAAAGAACAGGTAGAAGCAATTATAGCAAGCTGGTGATGCTTGTTCATTCTGCCTTGTGGCTACATCCCTGTTTGTTGTAAAGACCCTGTTCTTTTTCCTATTTCAAATAATTTTCCTAAGTAAAACCAAGAAAAAGTGTACACTACAAAGTAGCAATAAAAAGTTACTTTGAAGATTGGCAGTTTTATGCTAGACAGTGCAATTAGAGGCAGTTTAAGTTGCCAAACTCTCTTGAAAGATCACAAAAATTTTCGGATTTGGAGAAGTCACATAGCTGATTCATTCACTGTGAATGTCTGTCACTCAGTGGGTGATAACTGTCAGAAGCTTCGGGCTCATTTCCCAAGAAAAACTATATAATGTGAAGCCAAGTTTAATTCAATTAAACAAAGAAAATAAATCACGGCTTCCCTTAAACATTAAGAAGCAGAAAATCTCACAGTTCTTTGATACATCTCAAAATCATGCTGCAATTCAAAACGATGCTAACACTGTCTGGACAAGGGCTATGAATTGTGGAAAGTTCTGTGCTATTCTGAGGTTCTGTGTAAAGAACTGCCAATGGCTGAAAGTGATTTAGAACATGCTTCATACTAACTGTGAACACAGCTTAAACTCAAACTTTGAGCTAATAAAGAAGAAAGGGATATGGAATTGTATGTATCAATGCACGCTAAGGTGAATTGAAAATAAATATCCATCCTAGGGTCGTTCTCCAAGTGTGGTCTATGGGCTGGCAACATCACCCGAGTGCTGATTATAGATGTAAACTTGCAGATCTCAAGCCTGACTTACTAAATCAAGGGGAGTAGCTCAGGAGTCCGTGTTTCGTGATGCTCTCCAGGGGATGCTTTGGCTGATGCTGGACAATGACTGCTCTAGTGGAAATGTGACATTCAGTTTCAGACACAGAGCACCCAAACTTCCTTTCTACATTGGGCAATGCTTCATCTTAGGAGCCTTGATAAGTATCCCCCACCCCAACTTAGAAGCCCCAAAGGCCATAAATGTCACCATCCCCCATGCAACTGAGATTTGAGCATGTGACCCAGGCTTGGCCATTCAAATGCAGCACCCCAGCCTTTCAATCTGGAGCCAGGGCTGCAAAGAAGCATTTTGGAGGTTCCGACTGACCCTAGGTAGCACCCAAAGTGTTGTGGTCCCCAGTAGGCACTCTCAGTCCCCCAGTGGCAGTGAGGGTCTTGCTGTAGCTGTTGGTGATGGCATTGGGACTGTGGTGTTGGCTACCCTACCTCACTTAATTTCCTATGCCTTCTCCAAGCCTGACCTACCAGCCTTCCTGTCAACTCTGTGAACTACCCCAGTGCTTTAGAATACATTTCTTTTCAGCTTAAATTGGCCAGAGTTTATTTCTGTAGCGGGCATTAGGAGTCCTGACTACATGTGCGTTGAATGCAGTGCTTTTTCATCTATTTTATTTTGGTTTTGCTCCAAAGGCACTTTATCAACTGATATGTGTGTGTGTGTGTGCGCATTATATACACACACACATATATATATACACTGAGACAGGGTCTCTATGTATGTATGTATTTTGTATATGTATATATTTAAGAGTTTCAAATATATATTTGAATATATTAAAGATATGCATGTATATATTTGAGAGTTTTCATATATATATTTGGAACTCTCAAATATATACATGCATATATAAATATACAGAGTCCTTGCCTGGGGTGTTATACATGTAAATATACATATATATTTAAACTCCTGAGCTGTTCATTCTGCAATCTTTCATTAATTTTAATGTAAATATTTTGCATTTATATATTTTGAGACAGGGTCTTACTCTGTTGCCCAGGCTGGAGTGCGGTACAATCACAGCTCACTGGAGTCTTGACCTCCAGGGCTCAAGCAATCCTTCTGCCACAGCCTCTCCAGTAGCTGGGACTACAGGTGCGCACCACCACACCTGGTTAATATCTTTGATGTTATATTTTAGAGTCAAAGATATTTTTAGAATTTAAAAACATTACTTAATATGTGTATGTATATATATGAACATATACATCTGGATGTGGAGGTCAAACATCTGGAAAAACAGATCATACTGTTTAACTGCTTCATTTTCCATTGTTCTGTATTTTTATATTTGTTTTCCCAAGAATATACATGTATGTCCAATTAAAAAATAGTAATTGTGGCCGGGTGTGGTGGCTCATGCCTATAATCCCAGCACTTTGCGAAGCTGAGGTGGGCAGATCACTCGAGGTCAGGAGTTCAAGACCAGGCTGGCCAATGTGGTGAAACCCCATCTCTACTAAAAATACAAAACTTAGCTGGGTGTGGTGGTGCATGCCTATAATCCCAGCTACTCAGGAGGCTGAGGTGGAAGTTTTGCTTCACCCTGGGAGGCGGAGGTTGCAGTGAGCCGAGATCGTGCCATTGCACTCCAGCCTGGGTGACACAGCGAAACTTTGTCTCAAAAATAAAATAAAATGAAATAATAATAATAACTGTAGAAAACCTCATGGTGTGTGTGTGTGTGTGTGGTGCAAATTGTAAATCTGTCCAGGTCTTAGTGTAGAAACTATGTGTTATTCAAATGGACCATGCTTCTTTTAAAAAAGAATCAGAAATTCAAACACGGATGTAGGTCAAAAATATCTATCACAATTATTTGTAATTAATACAAAGGACATGAGTTAAATAATCTCACAAACGGGCTCAGTGAATTTTGGTGCCTCCATATTCTGGAATCTTATGTGGCTATTAAATATTAGATTTTTGAAGAAAGGTTCATTATGCATCTTCCTGCCTCTGGCACTGTCAAAACAAATGCCATATTGCTCAGAGTTAAGAATTCAATATAGTGAATGTGTCAGACCCTTGTGAAACGGGAATTCACCCTGTAAGTCAAAGGAGTTTAAATGGAGGGGCTGGAAGTGCTGTCAGGGCTCTCACCCATTTTGGCTGAGAACTGCTGCCTTGGGCATTTCAAAGGATTGCTCCTTTAGAAAATCATCAGGGGAGGTTTACCCACATCCATCCTTCAACCTGTCTCCAGCCAACTGGCTGTCTCACAGACTCCTCTTCCCTCTCCTCCCCCTGTTCTCATGGTGGAGTTGCCCACGCTCACTTAATCATGCCAGCGCTGAGGCTGCAGAGTTGGCATTGGCCAATCGCCCCAGGCAAGGGCTCTGTGATCCTTCATTAATTTTAGTGTAAATTAAATTGTTTAATTTACTCTTTCCATGGGAGAGGGCCCAAGGACCAAAGTATCTTAAACCAAGATGTCTGATGAAAATATAAAACAATAACTAGAAAAGGAAAAAGGCATAATGAGAAATAGCTGAGTTCCTTATGGTTCAGAGACTCCAAAGAGCACATCACGTTCCTGGGAACGCTGCATATTCTGTATTTCTATTATCCAGGAAGTGGGCCAAAGAATTGCAGAATCCTGGCACTTAAGAAATCAGGCGATGATAAAAATGTTACAAAAGATGTGCAAAAGGCAAATAAATCTCAGGACCCCTGATATGGTTTGGCTGTGTCCCCACCCAAATGTTGAATTGTAGTTCCCATAATCCTCATGTGTCGTGGGAGGGACCCTGTGGGAGGTAACTGAATCATGGAGGTGGTTACCTCTATGCTGTTCTCATGATAGTGAGTTCTCATGAGATAGGATAGTTTTATAAGTGGCTTTCCCCCCACTTCACTCATTCTTCTCCTTCCTGCCGTCATGTGAAGAAGGACGTGTTTGCTTCAACTCCCGCCATGATTGTAAGTTTCCTGAGGCCTCTGCAGCCATGCTGAACTGTGAGTCAATTAAACCTCTTTCCTTTATCAATCACCCAATCTCGAGTATGCCTTTATTAGCAGTGTGAGAACAGATTAATGCAACCCCCAAATCACTAAGTAAAAGGGAAGAGTTGAGCTGGGAACTGTGTCAGGAAAACCTGCCTCCCATTCTGTTCCTACACAAGATAGCTACAAAGATTAAAAAAAAAAAAAAAAAAGCTGCAGACCTCCCTCACAATTTGCCCACAAGAAAATTCCTTATGGACAAAGGACGAATGGAACTCAAAGTCATCCTTCTGCTTATGTGGGACAAATATATACCTGATTGCTTCCCCTGCCCTATTATTTTACTAAGCCAGACCATGAGATAAGTGACTCTACCCTCCTCTCACATGTAAATTGTGTATTCAGTGAAAGGCTAATCAGAGACTCAAAAGAATGAATCTACCTATGACCTGGAAGACCCTTCCCCGCCTCAAGTTGTCCTGCCTTTCTCGACCTAACCAATGTACATTTTACACATACTGATTGATGTCTTGTGTCTCCCTAAAACGTATAAAACCAAGCTGTGCCCCGACCACTTTGGGCACATGTCATCATCAGGACCTGCTGAGGCTGTGTCACAGGCACATCCTTAACCTTGGCAAAATAAACTTCCTAAATTGACTGAGACCTGTCTCAGAATTTTGAGTTCACAGATGTAAACTGAACAAGTCCAGAGTAGAAGGGGTCCTCTGCTGGGTAATCATTTTTCTTTTTGTCTTTTTTCTTTTTTTGTTTTTTTCTTTGTTTGTTTGTTTTTGGAGACAGAGTTTTGCTCCATCCCCCAGACTGGAGTGCAGTGGCATGATCTTGGCTCACTGCAACCTCCGCCTCCTGGGTTCAAGCAATTCTCAGGCCTCAGCCTCCCAAGCAGCTGGGATTACAGGCATGCACCAGCAAATCTGGCAAACTTTTGTATTTTCAGTAGAGATGAGGTTTCATCATGTTGGCCAGGCTGGTCTCGAACTCCTGACCTCAAGCAATCTGCCTGCCTCAGCCTCCCAAAGTGCTGGGATTACAACCACTGTGAGGCATCATTTTTTATTTGTCTGTTGACCTCCAGACACCAAGTCAGGCTAAGCCACACTTCATGTTGATGTGTTTCTATCACTCCATGCCGTCTTTGAAAGGAACGTTTATGGGTTGTTCCTGTCAGAGGCCTCTAGGAACTTTGGTTTCACCTTCAACCTCCAGTTCACATCATGACCCTTGGCTATATGAGTTTGAGACTGTAAGTGCGGACTCCTGTATCCAGGTACACTCCATATTAATTTGATCTCCTGTCTCCTCTGCTCATTCCAAACTTGAAATAATCTACAGCAATGAAGGATATCAAACCAGAAACTAAATAAAAAGTTGCCCTTCCTGGCAATGTGGCCCTGCTGCATGGTGTGTATGAATAAGCTGTAGGATGGAAAATCCATCCATTGTTAGTTTTTTTTAACTGAGCCGATGCGGACACGGTGTTAGAGGCGTGTGAATCGGAGTGACTCCATCTTGAATAGGGGCTGGGTAAAATAAGGTTGAGACCTACTGGGCTGCATTCCCAAGAGATTAGGTATTCTTAGCCTCTAGATATTTATGATTAAGGGAACAGATTGAGAACATTTACTAAACAGACCCAGACTCAGGAATGTCCTCATATCCCGATATCTTGAGAACAGGAGCATTCCTAGTCTTGCTTTAAAGATAATAATATCAATTTTTGCAAATATAGTAATTAAGAAAATTAACCCTTTACCACAAACCCTTGTAGTAGAGCACATCTCCCCATGATATTCTTGTTACCCTGTATAAACAAGCAGTACCTAGGATGGGTGCATTCTTCCTTTCGGGAAAGCCCTGCTCTGTCTTTATTGAGCATTCTTTATTTTTATTTTTATTTTTTTTTTGAGAAGGAGTCTTGCTCTGTCACCCAGGTTGGAGTGCAGTAGAGCGATCTCAGCTCACTGCAACCTCTGCCTCCTGGGTTCAAATGATTCTCCTGCCTCAGCCTCCTGAGTAGCCAGGACTACAGGCACGCGCCACCATGCCCGGCTAATTTTTGTATTTTTAGTAGAAATGGGGTTTCACCATGTTGGCCAGGCTGGTCTCGAACTCTTGACCTCGTGATCCTCCCGCCTCGGCCTCCCAAAGTGCTGGGATTACAGGCATGAGCTACCGCACCCAGCCTTGAGCATTCTTTTATTCTTTTACTTTCTTGATAAACTTTATTTCACTTTACTCTATGGACTCGCCCTGAATTCTTTCTTGGGCGAGATCCAAGAACTCTCTCGGGGGCTGAATCAGGACCACTTTGCAGTAACAACAACACTAATAGTTACGACATGCCCCATAAAAAAATGACATGACATTGTTACATAGCAATGGACCACCAGGTCAATGTCACATTGCAAGCCTTTAAGGCCACTACCACTGCCAGGAGAGGTTGAAAGTGAAAGACAGAAAACGGGCAGCAAGGAAGAGTCTTCAGAGCAAACTTCCAGGGAGCACTCTGCCAAGGGTGATTAATGTCTGAATCCTCCCTGGGTGGTGCTCCTCTCACCAAAGCTACAGAGAGCATTTGCTGAGGGGACATTTACAGTCAGAGGATGATTCCACGGAGAACTCTCTGTGATCACAAGACCAACAATGACAAAGAGAACCATCTAGTTCAAAGTAGCCCACATTATTAACTCAACATGTGTGGATCTTCAAAGAGGACCATTTAGGTCAGATACAGAGAGGCAGAACAAGGAAAGAAGAGAAGGTACTCCTTCCTCATTTGCCCAGGAGATGCATGGAGACATGCATGCTTAACACTGAACCCTGAATGCCATATTGCATGCATAAAGCAAACTGGTGGTGGTGGTGGTGGTGTGTGTGTGTGTGTGTGTGTGTATGTGTGTGTGTTATGCTTATGCAAGTATAAGCTAACTGATAAACATTAATTGAGCATCTACTTGTTTGGGCACCAAACTGAGTATGCAAAAAAGAGAGACACCTTCCCTGACTTCAAGAAATGTATTGCTCTACCCATGATTTGGAATTGGTCTCTTCACTTAATTTTCTTGTCCTTATAAAATCTCTTTTTTAATCCCTTCTGATGCTATTTAATAGTGTCAGGGGAAACTCAGATTTGGACCCCACCCTCAGAAAGATCTCATAGGTTATCAAATCTGTGTTCAAGAGTAATGCCCAGGCAAGATGTGGTGGCTCACGCCTGTAGTCCCAACACTTTGGGTGGCCGAGGCAAGGGGATCCCTTGAGACCAAGAATTCAAGACCAGCATGGTAACATAGTGAGACCCTGTGTCTACGAAAAGAAAAAATTACAAAAATTAGCCAGGCATTGTGGTGTGCACTGTAGTCCCAGCTACTCGGGAGGCTGAGGTGGGAGGATGGTTGGACCCTGAAAGGTTGAAGCTGCAGTAAGCCCAGATCACACCACTGCACTCCAGCCTGGGTGAAAGAGTGAAACTCTATCAAAAAAAAAAAAAAAAAAAAAAAAAAAAAAAAAGAGAGAGAGAGAGAGAGAGAAATGTCTAAAACATGTTGGTTGGGTTTCCTGCTTTAAGGACTTTACTTTAACCTGGTGTAGACCTTTTCAGGTCCTTTTCAGTTTCCTTAGAGAATTCCAGGGCTGCCTGTCTACTTAGACGAAAATCCTTGAGCATCCAAGCCAGGCCGAAGCAGGGAATGGGAAGCTTAACCTTAAGCTGCTAGCTTGTGAGCTGTGTCTGGTTCCTCAAAGGTTAGCAGCTAACTTTCTCTAAGATGTGGCCATCTGATCTTTCCTTGACCTTTTTGGGCTAGACAGAGAATCCTGAGCCTAATTCTCAGGAGCAACTAGCCTCTCATAAATCTGCAAAGGCACCTGCTGTAAGCAGCTTGTGATTCAAGGTTTAGTCCCCTTTGAAAAATCTAGGGTGTGACTGAAATAAGATCAGCACATGCTGGAGACACTAGCATATGCTGTTAAGGCCCAAGAATGCTGATAGGGTTTGACTGTGTCCCTACCCAAATCTCATCTTGAATTGTAGCTCCCATAATTCCCACGTGTCATAGGAGGGACCCAGTGGGTGGTAAATCATGGAGGCAGGTCTTTCCCATGCTGTTCTCGTGATAGTGAATAAATCTCACGAGATCTGATGGTTTTATAAAAGGGGCCCCTGCACACACCCTCTTGCCTGCTGCCATGTAAGACGTGAGTTTGCTTCTCCTTTGCCTTCTGCCATAATTGTGAGGCCTCCCCAGTCATATGGAACTGTGAGTCTATTACACCTCTTTCCTTTATGAATTACCCAGTCTTGGGTATGTCTTTGTTAGCAGCATGAGAACAGCCTAACACACATGCTGAGTTAGAATGGACAGACAAAACTACTCCAGGTTCTAGATCTGTAATTGTAAAAAGATTCAAGCAATCTTGACAAACTTACATCTTTAGATACATTATCCTGATCAGGATTTAAATTCCCAGATTTTGTTCAATGTTTCTTCTAAGAAAGGGACTATGGTTACTTATTATTCCAGTGGATCAGCTCAAGATGACAACCTACTAATGGGCAGAAATTCAGGAGATAGGGAGCCCTCCAGTTCCAGCAAGTGGACAGAAAAGAGGAAATCCCATGTAATGACAAGATAATCTAAGTTAGTTGAATGTGGCAAGAACGACCTTCTATAGGAGAACTATTATGAAACAACAGCGGCTGGGCATGGTGGCTCACGCCTATAATCCCAGCACTTTGGGAGGCCGAAGTGAGTGGATCACTTGAGGCCAGGAGTTTGGGACCAGCCTGAGCAACATAGGGAGATCCCCATATCTACAAAAATTTAAAAAGTTAGCCAGGCATAGTGGTGATCACCTGTTTCCCAGCTACTTGGGAGGCTGCGGTGGGGAGATTGCTTGGGCCTGGGAGATGGAGGGTGCAGTGAGCCATGATCACACCACTGCATTCCAGCCTGGGAAACTGAGTGAGACCCTCTCTCTCTCTCAGAAAAAAAGGCCAGGCACAGTGGCTCACATCTGTAATCCCAGCACTTTGGGAGGCCAAGGCAGGTGGATCCCCTGAGGTCAGGAGTTCGAGACCAGCCTGGCCAACATGGTGAAATCTGTCTCTACTAAAAATATAAAAATTAGCTGGGTGTGGTGGCATGCACCTGTAATCTCAGCTATTTGGGAGTCTGAGGCAGGAGAATTGCTTGAACCTGGGAGGCAGAGGTTGCGGTGAGCCGAGTTCATGCCACTGCACTTCAGCCTGGGCATCAGAACTAGACTCCATCTCAAAAAAAAAAAAAAAAAAAAAAAAAACAAAAAAAGTAAGAAAGAAAGAAATAACAGCAAAACACCCACACAAGCAACTAGCTTGATGCCATAGAAAACACACTGCAAAACAATGGAATTACTATTGGGAAGGCTCCATGCAGGAGTCTGTCGACACAACTGACTGTAAGATTAAGAAGTATAAGGCCAGCAATCATGGCACCCGCAGCAATCCTCTAGCCTGTCTACATCTCTTCCCTGTGTTCTCATGATGTCTGGGAAGTTGACAGTCCATCCTGACTGATGAGTCCTCAATCTATGTTTCCAGCTCTCTCTCTTTCTTGAGCTCCGTGCATGCATAGCTAACTGTGAATTCTCCACTGGATGTCTGCATCGAACAGGAATCTAAAAGTTATCATGGCCCAAGTTGAATGCTTTAATTCCACTTCTGCTAATTACTAAAGTCAAAGTCCTATTCCCCTATTCTCTGCGAAGCATCCAGTTAGCTTTGTTATTTACAGATTCTCTATTGAGGTTAGTGATTTTTAGTGTTTAAATAAGATCCTCCCTCCCTGATTACAATTCTTCAAATAGCTTCTTATTGCAAATAGAAAAAAATATATATGTTTCCTTCCCTCTGTGGTAGATAGAATTTTGAGATAATCTCCAATTACCCACAGTCTTCTATAACCTCCTTCACTTAAGGATGGGCTATCACTCCCATGATTAGCTTAAAAGTCAGTTGACTTTGAGTTGATGGAAATGGATAGTACACTGGGTGGGCCCGCCCTAATCAGGTGAAGTCTGTGAACTGGGCTCTGGTTGGCCTGGAAGAAAGCAAATGTGCACGCTGTGAAATGCCTGTGTGAACCACACAGCAAGGATCCATGGGCAGCCTCTAAGAGCTAAGAATAGTTCCTGGCCCAAAGCTAGTACAAAACAGGGACTTCCATCCTAGAGCCACAGGAACTGAATTCTGACCGCAAATTAGAATCAACTTGGACTAGAATCCTGAGCTCCAAATAAGCATCCCAGTGTAGCTGACAGCTTGACTGCAGCCTTCAAATAGCTTCCCAGGCAGAGGACCCACCTAAGCCTCCTGACCCATGGAGACTGAGAGATGATGTATTTGTGTTGTTTTAAATCACTAAGTTTGTGGCAATCTATCATACTACAATAGAAAATAAATGCACTGCCTGGGTGTGGTGGTTCATGCCTGTAATCCCAGAAATTTGGGAGGCTGAGGCAGGCAGATCACTTGAGGTCAGGAGTTTGAGACCAGCCTGGCTAACCTGGTGAAATTCTGTCTCTACAAAAAATATAAAAAGTAGCCAGACATGGTGGCACACACCTGTAGTACTAGTTACTCGGGAGGTTGAGGTGGGAGAATCTCTTGAGACTGGGAGGTGGATGTTGCAGTGAGCTGAGATCATGCCACTGTACTCCAGCCTGGATGACAGAGTGAGATCCTGTCTCAAAAAAAGAAAAAAATAGAAAAAAAAAAAAAAAAAAAAAAGCAAGCAAGCAACACAGAAAGCAAGAAATAAAGCAAGCAAGCAAGAAAATAAATGCACCAATACATTTTGATTTTTGATATGGTTTGGCTCTGTGTCCCTGTCCAATTCTCATGGTGAATTATAATCCCCAGTGTTGGAGGTGGGGTCTGGAGGAGATGATTGGATCATGGGGGCAGTTTCTCATGGCTTAACATCCCCTTGGTGCTGCCCTGGCCAGAGTGAGTTATTGCAATATCTCATTGTTTAACAATGTGTGACACCACTCCCCTCTCTCTCTTTCTCCAGCTCTGGCCACATAAGAAGTGTCTGCTTCTCCTTCGCCTTCCGCTATCATTGTAAGTTTCCTGAGGCCTCCCCAGAAGGTGATGCCACCATTCTTTCCCTACAGCCTGCAGAACCATGAGCCAATGAAACCTCTTTTCTTTATAAATTACCCAGTCTCAGGTATTTCCTTATAGCAATGTGAGAACAGACTAATACAGTTCTCAAATCCTGATCTGGTTCTTCCCTGCCTCCTTGGCTTTATTTGCTATTCATCTTCCCCTTCACTCATCATGGAGCATTAAAACATAGCTTTGTCAGAATGGCTGATCTTGGAGGGGGTTGTTAATAGGGAGGACACATGGTGGCTTCTGGACTATTGGTAATATTTCACATCTCATCTAGGTGCTGTTTAGTCAAGGGTATTGAGCTTATAGTTGAAATTCATTTAACTATACATTTGGATTTCTGCATTTTTATTTATGTATTATACATTAGAGTCAATAAAAAGTTTAAAGTTAGTTTTGCAGAAAAATATTTAATGATGTGACAAATGCTCATAAGTTAATATTTATGTGAAAAAAGTCAAATAAAAATGATCAATTTTAGAAAGAGTAGCAAATAAAACACAAAAGTATATGAATAGCAGCTTTCTGAGAAATGCAAAAATTGTTTAATACCAGGCAATTTTTTTTTCTTTTTTGAGATGGAGTCTCACTCTGTCGCCCAGGCTGGAGGGCAGTGGCGCGATCTTGGCTCACTGCAAGCTCTACCTCCAGGGTTCACACCATTCTCCTACCTCAGCCTCCCAAGTAGCTGGGACTACAGGCGCCTGCCACCATGCCCGGCTAATTTTTTTTGTATTTTTAGTAGAGACGGGGTTTCACCATGTTAGCCAGGATGGTCTCAATCTCCTGACCTCGTGATCCACCTGCATCAGCCTCCCAAAGTGCCGGGATTACAGGTGTGAGCCACCATGCCTGGCCAATACCAGGCAATTTTTATATGTTTATTATATATTACATATGCAATATTAATTATATATTATCTGTTCCATATGCTATATTATGTATATTATGCAATATACATATTATATATGTAATAAATCTTATAGACATTTCCCCATTTTTGCTACTTATTTTACATGGAACTGTAAAGTAAGTAGCATATGATCCATATGTTATTGTTAAAAAACATAGACATTGGAAAGAGATTTTATAAAATGCAGTATTTGGTTTTGAATTGTAAGCCTTTTAGCAAGTAATAATGGAATGAATTGAGTACTCAACATGCTTGAGAACATTTAACTGAAACTACTGGTCAACATCCTACTAACCCTCAAACCTAGAGATGGTCTAGGTAAACTCAGGAATGATACAGGATGCTTTTCAACTTCAAAATAATTTAGCATGATTCTAGAATTTCAAACCAATATAGTAGATGTATGAAGTAGGGGGGAAAGCGTTTGTTATTTGAAAAAGGAGAAAATTTGGCAGATAATTTGTCTACTAGAAAATTTGGCACATAATTTGTCTACTAGAAAATCTAAGTGCGGTGGCTCACGCCTGTAATCCCAGCACTTTGGGAGGCCAAGGCGGGTGAATCACTTGAGGTCTGGAGTTCGAGACCAGCCTGGCCAACATAGGGAAACCCCGTCTCTACTAAAAATACAAAAATTAGCCAGTGATGCTGGTGCATGCCTGTAAGCCCAGCTACTCAGGAGGCGGAGGAGGGGGAATCACTTGAATCCGGGAGGCAGAGGCTGCAGTGAGCTGAGGTCACACCACTGCACTCCAGCCTGGGTGACAGAGCGAGACTCTGTCTCAAAACACAAACAAACAAACAAAACAAAACAAAACACAACACAACTAAGGACATTTACAGTAGCATTACTCAAATTGATAGAGTATGATCTGAAATGCAAATAAACATACAAAATCAACAGCTATCTTACACACCAGAAGGAGTCTGTCAGGAAATATGAGGGAAAAAAGAGGCCAGTCACAATAGCATATAAACTACAAAATATATCAAAATGTCCTTAGGGGAATGACAGGAACATCAACCCACCAGAATTTGACCACATGTGGGTTTGAATGCATTTGGTGGTGTGTTGTGGGAGAGACAGGGACTGTCTGTTTTTTTTTTTTGAGATGGAGTTTAGCTCTGTTTCCAGGCTGGAATGCAGTGGCACGATCTTGGCTCACTGCAGCCTCCACCTCCTGGGTTCAAGTGATTCTCCTGCCTCAGCCTCCCAAGTAGCTGGGATTACAGGCATGCGCCACCACGCCCGGCTAATTTTTGTATTTTTAGTAGAGATGGGGTTTCACCATGTTGGCCAGGATGGTCTCGATCTCCTGACCTCATGATCCGCCTGCCTTGGCTTCCCAAAGTGCTGGGATTACAGGTGTAAGCCACCGTGCCCAGCTGGGGACTGCCTTTTAGAATACTCCTTTTGTTCATTTGTTTGTTTGGTTTTCTTTTTAACCATCAAAGACTCACAGCATTTGTTGACAACTATGTCAGGGCTGTGAGAGTGAACAGAGCCACGCCAAAGGCAGGCTTGCTGGTTACAGGTAGCTGAAGGCGTCTCTGATTCAGCTCTTACTGATTTATGAGGACTATTTACACATTAAAAACAGTCCACTTATGTTTTTAAACATCTACGTAGACATTTCTCCTTTTTCATTATTTATTGTAATGTATGGTCTTTTCATGTATAAAAGTATTCTTTTTTTTGTTTTCAAATCTATTACCATTTATTTTTTGCTTTGTTTATGCTTTCAAATATTTATGCTTACAAATTCTATCCCCATCCTAGAATCAGTAGAATTCGGAAGAGGGGGACTGTATTAGTCTATTCTTACACGGCTATAAAGAAATACCTGAGACTGGGTAATTTATAAAGAAAAGAACTTTCATTGGCTCACAGTTCCTCAGGCTATATAGGAAGTAAGGAAGTGTCTGCTTCTGGGGAGGCCTCAGAAAGCTTCCAATCATGGCAGAAGGCAAAGGGCAAGTGAGATGTCTCACATGGCAGGAACAGCGAGAGGGGAGGAGGCGCGACATACTTTTTGTTTTGTTTGGCTTTTGAGACGGAGTTTCGCTCTGTCACCCAGGCTGGAGTGCAGTGGCGCGATCTCGGCTCACTGCAACCTCTGCCTCCCAGGTTCCAGCAATTCTCCTGCCTCAGCCTCCTAAGTAGCTGGGATTACGGACATCTGCCACCACGCCTGGCTAATTTTTGTATTTTTAGTAGAGACAGGGTTTCGCCATGTTAGCCAGGTTGGTCTCGAACTCCTGACCTCAGGTTATCCACCCGCCTCAGCCTCCCAAAGTGCTGGGATAAGAACTCATTCACTCACTATCTCAAAACTAGCACCAAGGAGATGGGGCTAAAGCATTCATAAAGGACCACCCCCATTATCCAATCATCTCCCCCCAGGCCCTATCTCCAACATCGGGGATGACAATTCAATATGAGATTTGTACCAGGACACAGATTAAAACCATATCTGGGAAGGATCTGTTTGCCCTATTAATAGTAAAAGAGGATATAAAGTGATAAGAGTTCAATCACTCTGTTTGTAGCCTAAGAATAGAGGTTCCTGTTGAAATATACGCTGACTCTAGGAAGGAGACCAGGAGAGGCTGGCTCAGCTGACCAAACTGTCATCTGACTCATTTCCTCTTAGCTTCCATGATCTCCTTTTTAAGAACAAATTGGGTGAAGTAGCTATGTTCACTTTAACAACCTCAATGAGTCACTCCCATAATGGGGGCAGGGATAGAGTGCTTCTCCTCTCCTAAAATGGGAGATGAGAAACTCTCCCATAAGGGTTTATATGCACAGCTGCTGGGGATCTGTATAGCAGAGAATACATTCGACTTTTTCAGGACCTGGGAAAAACACTCTTTTTTTTTTTTTTTTTTGAGACAGAGTTTTACTCTTGTTGCCCAAGCTGGAGGGCAATGGCGCAATCTCGGTTCACTGCAACCTCCGCCTCCTGGATTCAAGCAATTCTCCTGCCTCAGCCTCCCGAGTAGCTGGGATTACAAGCATGCACCACCATGCCTGGCTAATTTTTTGTATTTTTAGTAGAAACGGGGTTTCACCATATTAGCCAGGCTGGTCTCGAACTCCTGACCTCAGGAGATCTGCCTGCCTCAGCCTCCCAAAGTGTTGGGATTACAGGTGTGAGCCACCGCGCCTGGCCAAACACTCCTTTAAATACTGGCTTATGGTCAACTTTCAGCCTTGGTTTCTAATACTGTTATATTTGCCATTTGGTATTTCTTCATGTAAAATCTAACAGGTAATCAATATTTTTAAATATGAATTTGAAGTCTAGAGTGGGCAAACAGTACTACTCTGCCACCCTCTTAACTTGGGACTAATTTCATTCTTGGAACATAATGTATATATGTGAATATGCATGAAATAGTGCGTTTTGCACTCTACTCTTCGGGTTGATCGGGTTGAAGGAGAAAATGGAATCGTGTAATACAGTTGGAAGATGCCCCAGAAGGGTGAGTGAGACTACAGGTTGCTGCAGGATCACGTTTTGGGAGTAGAGCAGAGGGGTCGCCACCTCCTTGGAGTGGGCCTCAGCTTTGCAGACCAGATTCCTCAGGTTTCCTGGAATTACCAAAACCAAGACACCAACCCAGGTGGGCACTGATTAGCTCATGGCAGGAAATCCCCAATGGCAGTAGTTACCTCTGGGGAGAAAAGGAACGATGAGGAGTGGGGATGGGCTTTACCTGCACCTATATTTTATTTGTTAAAAAACAAAGAGTGGTGGGCATGGTGGTTCACACCTGTAATTCCAGCACTTTGGGAGTCCAAGGTGGGTGGATCACCTGAGGTCAGGAGTTTGAGACCAACCTGGTCAACATGGTGAAACCCCGGCTCTACTAAGAATTAAAAAATTAGCTGGGCATGGTGGCGTGTGCTTGTAATCTCAGCTACTAGGGGGGCTGAGGCAGGAGAATCACTTGAACCCAGGAGGTGGAGGTTGCAGTGAGGCAAGATGGCACCATTGCACTCCAGCTGGGTAACAACAGAGAAACTCCATCTCAAAAAAAAAAAAAAAAAAAGGGAGGGGGGGCGGTCTCCAAAGCACATACGGCAACATGTTAACACCTGTTCATCTGGGTTGTTTGTAAATTATTTTTTATACCTGTCTGTATGTTTGAAATGACTCATAATTGAAGATTAATTTTTAAGAGAAAAGGCTAAAAAGAAAGACAATATATTACAATTAGTGGCTGTCTTTCAATAGTAGAATTGTTTTTTTTCCCTCCTTCCAAATTTTCAATATTTTCCAAAATTTTGATATTGAGTCTTTGTTACTTTTACAATGAGAATAACAAGCTGCATTTGAAATGGGCATATAACCAATCAACCGAGATCAGTAGAAACGTACTGAGGAGGAAAATGGATCAAGGATAACGCTGATAAAATGGCAAATGACGAAGCATAAAATGTGGTTAAGTCTCATTAATTTGTATTTTACTTATTCTGAATTAATTAGTGGGGAATTGGGTTGGGCTTTGCATGATTGGTGGAGAGAAAAGACTGCTTAGCCCTAGGTAGAATTCTATTTTTAATGCTTATTCTATTCTGGAGTTCCACCATACACTTCCTATAGGCAAGGGATGTGTTTTCTACGTACTTGGTTTCTCCTTCCATTCTGGGGATTTCTGGGTCCTCAACTGTCTGATAATACACACCTGTTAAAGGAACGATTAAGCGAAAAAAAAAAAAAAAAAAAAAAAAAAGGTAAAATTGCGGAGGAGGCAGGGAGATTCTCAATCTACTTAAGAGAGCAAATTCTTTTAACAGCTATTAACTCATTAAGTGTTGAAATGTAAATATTGTAGTTAATTAAATACAGCTTTATGTATTCGTTTTAGCAAGACCCAGCTGAATATCAATTATACAGGACAAATTTTTAATGAATAAAAGAGCTTTGAAAAAAACCTATGTTTTCGCTAACACTGGCTGACCTCTTTTTCCAATGACTGAATTATCATCAAGCCTCATTTCCCCGGTATCTGTAGCCCGTACGGCTTTTCCAAACAAAAACTGGACACAACCAGCCCTCCACCTACTCCGGACCTGCAACCACACAGCTGAATGTGACTGGCAAAAAGCATCAAGTTGCCATCTCCAGGCCGGGCACCATGGCTCATTCCTGTCATCCCAGTGCTTTGGGAGGCTGAGTCAGGAGGATCACTTGAGGCCAGGAGAGTTTGTGACCAGCCTGGACAACCTAGTGAGACCCCATCTCTACAAAAAATAAAAACTCCTCGCTGTTCCTGGACTGCCTCCTGCCTGCCCCCACCCCCACCACCAGATGGCTCCTCCTCAGGACGTCTGCACCTTCTGTTCCCACTCCCAGAATGCTCTTCCATCATTTACTTTTCTCTGGTTTCCCACTGCTCACTCACCTCTCTTATGTTTTTTCTCAAATATCACCTTTTCAGAGACATTCTCAGATTTATGTAAATGTCAGCTCCCCTGTTCCCCACATGGTCTGTTGTCCTTTCCAGATCTGCTTTTTACCATAGTACATTTCATCTTCTACCATAGTCTCGATCAGGACCATCCACAGAACTTTCTGCCATGATGGAAATGACCATTTTGTACTGTACAACATGGTAGCCACTAGCTACTAGGCACTTGAAAGTGGCAAACACAATAAGAGAACTTAACTTTTCATGTTATTTAGCTTTAATGAATTTAAGTTCAGTTTCAATAACCATACGTAGCTCAGGGTCACTGTGTTGGACATAGTAGGTCTATCATTGATTTATCCCCCTGCTAGTTTATTCAGAGGTTGGTTGTTTGCACATTTGATCTTCCTGAAAATAATACCGATGACTGACTTATCCCATCACTAGCATGCACCCTCCATGAGGGCAGATGTTTTTCCTGTACCTGACACATAGTAGGTGTTCAGTAAGTGAATCAATGCCCTTTACCTCAAGTTTATCATTTTAAGAGCCAAAGTTTGTTTTCATTCTAAGCATTTTCAGAAATTATTGTAAGCTCTGCAGAATCTGTCCTTATTTTAACTTAGTACCAGAATGTATTGTTTCCTTGCAATTTCAATGTTGTTTTTCTGTACATAACTTGTTATGTTGTAATAAATTGTGTCCTCAGAGACAGTTAATGGCATTTCTTCAATAACTGCACAGATTGCTGAGTTTTTATTGTCCACTAAATGACTGTTTATCATTGACTTTTTCTTGTGTCTGTCTCTAGTATATGCTTTATTTACTTTTCTTTTTTTTTTTGAGGTAGAGTCTCATTCTGTTGCCCAGGTTTGAGTGCAGTGGTGTGATCTCAGGTCACTGCAACCTCTGCCTCCGGGTTCAAGCGATTCTCCTACCTCAGCCTCCCGAGTAGCTGGGACTACAGGCGTGTGCCACCATGCCCAGCTAATTTTAGTATTTTTAGTAGAGATGGGGTTTCACCATGTTGGCCAAGCTGACCTTGAACTCCTGAGCTCAAGTGATCCTCCTGCCCCAGCCTCCCAAAGTGCTGAGATTACAGGCGTGAGCCACGGCGCCTGGCTGTGCTTTATTATTTTTCAATGGAAATGACTGTGTAAGGTTTGAAGTACTTCCATTCTCCCACATAGTTAAATGCACAAAGTTCGTGACAATTTTTTCTTTTTTTTTTGAGATGGAGTCTCGCTCTGTTGCCCAGGCTGGAATGCAGTGGTGTGATCTCGGCTCACTGCAAGCTCTGCCTCCTGTATTCAAGTGATTCTCCTGCCTCAGCCTCTTGAGTAGCTGGGATTACAGGTACCCACCACCACACCTGGCTAATTTTTGTTATTTTTAGTAGAGACAGGGTTTCACCATGTTGGCCAGCCAGGCAGGTCTTGAACTCCTGACCTCAGGTAACCCACCCGCCTCAGCCTCCCAAAGTGCTGAGATTACAGGTGTGAGTCACCACGTCCAGCTGACAATTTTTTTTTATGGACACATTCATGGTCTGTTCAGAGAGACTGGTTGCCTATACATCATGAAAATAATCATGAAAATAATATCAGAAATAATAAAGAAGGCAGTCTTTATAAACTTATAACTTATCATAAACTTATAACAATTTCCCTTTATAAATTGGACCACGAACATAAAAGATTTGAAACCTAAAGCCATTGAGCTAGAATTAAAACCCAGTGTTTTCCTCTGAGTCCAATGTTCTCATCTAACCCAGTTCTTCTCAAAGGTGTAGTCCATAAATCATTTCCTAAAAATCATCTGCTTTCGACTCAAAGTTGCTCAAGAAAAAAATAAAAATAAAAACAAAAAAATCACCTGCAGTGCTTGTTTAAAACAAGCTTCCCTGGGCAACCCACTAGACCTACATGGGCAGAATCTTGCGGCCAGGTCCCACAAATCTGTAGTTTTAATGCACAGCAGAGTTTGAGACCCACTGAGTGTTAAGTTTACTTTCTGAAGAGAAGTATAATACTACCTTGAGCTTTTATTCTACAGGGGAAAAATGACACTATTTTTATTGGCTCCCAAATCATAAACTTATAACAACTATTCTGTTGCAAACCAAATGAGGATTTTAAGCCTTGATATATACATTCACCCAACCTGACCCTAAGTAGAGATAAGATCAGTAAAAAATGTATTTCAGTAATAGATTATAGGTCGAAAAATACTTCAAGATTCGGCCAGGTGCAGTGGTTCATGCATGTAATCCCAGCACTTTGGGAGGTGGAGGCGGGTGGATCGCTTGAGGTCAGGAGTTTGAGAACAGCCTGGCCAACATGGTGATATCCCATCTCTACTAAAAATACAAAAATTAGTTAGAGTGGTGGGTGCCTGTAGTACCAGCTATTTGGAAGGCTGAAATATGAGAATCGCTTGAACCTGGGAGGCGGAGGTTGCACTGAGCTGAGATCACACTACTGCACTCCAGCCTGGGTGACAGTGAGGTTCCATCTCAAAGAGAAAAAAAAAAAAAAAAAAAAAAAGAAAGAAAAAGAAATACTTCTAGATTCCTTCACTGTCTCTTAGGAACAGAAAGAATCATCCATCAAGTATTACGACCTAAGAGGATCCCATCGCTACAATGTAGGGCTAATCACAGAAAATCTAAAAGGTGATTATTCTATGCGATAAAGAAGGTCATTTGCAGCAAAAGCAAATGCACGTGTCCTTTTGCTAGGTTCACATTCTTCATTCTCCAGTTTGGGTTCCAGAGCATGGAACGACTTGGTGATTTAAAGCCACAGTTGCTGTGTGGACTGGGACTGGCTTTGATATTAGTGTTGTGTATACTCACCAGCCACTACAGTAATTGGGTCTAAAATACAAGAGAACAACTCTATTTTTCTGTGATTCCCCAAGGCTAGTTCGGGCAAGAAGAGATTCTGGCAGAGCTTTTGTTTCTGCAGTGATTTCAGAGACTTCAAGTGAGACAAGACAGGTCTAGGGTAATCAAGGGTACAAAGGGGAGGCCAAGAAGAGAAACGGCCAGAGTGGGAACTCAGGAGCCGAGTCCGGCAGGGCAGGGCACATAGTTGGGAGGGCTTTGTGTGTCTTGGGGTGGGTAAAGGATCAGTAAAATGGCTGGGCACTGTGATTCATGCCTGTAATCCCAGCATTTTGGGAGGCAAAGGTGGGCGGATCACTTGAGGTCAAGAGTTCAAGACCAGCCTGGCCAACATGGCAAAACCCTGATTCTACTAAAAATACAAAAATTTGCTGGGGTGTGGTGGTGCATGCCTGTAATCCCAGCTCCTCAGTGGGCTGAGGCATGAGAATCACTTGAGCCTGGGAGGCAGAGGTTCAGTGAGCTGAGATCATACCACTGCACTCCAGCCTAGGTAAAGGAGACTCTGTCTCAAATAATAATAATAATAATAATAATAATAATAATAATAATAATAATAATAATCAGTAAGATGAGCTCCCTAGCGAATGGTGTCACCAGCTGTGTCAGCAGATGGGAAAATGCAAGGTGCCATGCAGGAGACCAGAGACCTGACAGAACTAGGACAAACAACCCTGAAGTGTGGGTCACGTGCAAGTTTGCCACTGGGTACCAGAGATCAGTTTACAGGGAAACCTGGATTTCTAGGCAGGATCTGCAGTCCAGGAAAGCCCTGGGGTGAAGAGCAGTAAATCATTTTGCAGATTGGGCAAACACTGTAGAATGCCAAATTTGATGGCATTGTGTGTGCTAAACTGTGATATAATGAAGCCAGTAATTGAGGGTCTGGGTCACAGGGCATAGTCATCAATTATGAGTCTGTGGCAGGAAGTCATGGCAGGAAGCCAGACCCTAGGATCCTGATAATGGGGACTGTGGTAGAATAACACACCCCAGATCCTCTGCTCAGCCATCATCTACCATCAGGAGCTATGTATCTGGAGAACAGATAAATAAGAAGCCACCTGTAACTGTCTTTCTAAAGTGAAAAAGAGGTGGGGCAAGGGGGCCCACTTAGGTTCTTATACTACACACTAGACAGACTCAAATTCCAGGAACTCCATATTGGTCTCTGTTATTGGGAGACTCCACGGGGAGAACGTGGTCTGTTGGCACTTTTGTTATTTCCTGCTCAGTCCACCATGGTGAGAAAAAGGTAGTGCTCCCACACCACAGTCAGTAGCAAAGTGTCCCTGACCATGAGCACAGGCTCAAGGCCAGCAGTCAAGAGGAGACCTCATCCCAACCTGCATAGAAACCTGTTTATCAGATGAGAGGTTTGGAGCATTTGGCCAAGAAACCACACAAGTGACTCTCTCTGCTTCATGGTAGGTTAGGTTTTGACAGTTAATAGGGGGTGGGGGGCAGGGGGCAAAGAGTCTTGCTATGGTGTGAAAATGGTTTGTCTCCACCAAAACTCATGTTAAAATTTGATTCCTAAAGTAATGCTGTTGAGAGGTAGTAGAATCTTTAAGAGATGTTTGGGTCACGAGGGCACCATTGTGAAAGGCACATGCCACTCTTGTGACATTGGGTTCTTGTCGGAGTGAGCGAGTTCTTGCTCTTGCAGGATTGGATTAGTTGCCATGAGAGTGGGTTGTTATAAAGCAAGGTCACTCCTCGTGTTGGCCCTTTCACATGTACTCACTTGCACTTTTCCATCATGTTACAAAAGTTTGTGCCAGAAGCTGCCACCAAGCCTTTGGACTTCCCAGCCTCCAGAACCATAAGCCAAATAAATTTATTTTCTTGATAAATTATCCACTCTCAGCTATTCTGTTATAGCAACAGAAAACAGACTAGGACAAGTCTTTTTATAAAAAATTCCATAAATGAGGGTATAGAGCTAAGTTTTATTAATTCTTTGTGATACTTATTACAACAACCCTCTGTGCAAAGCATATACAATGATCTCTTACTTGGGAGAAAGTGATTTAGAGAGGAATGACCCCTGGTGTCCTCCCCTGTACTCCAACTAGCCTAAATGAATCTACATAACGTGTTTAGAAAAACACAGTAAAAGTTCAATACATGTTAGCCATTTTTCTTACCCAAAGTTGCCCAGGTTGCAAGTGGCAGAACAAATATTGGGACCCAAACTTCTCTGAGACAGAAACTCAGGTTCCAAACCACATTATTTCTGTTATCAATGATTACTTTTTATTTGTTGTTTGGCTTAGTTGGGATGGTAAAAGATGAAAGAGCTCCAATAATTAGGTGTGCAGGCATTTGTGTTTTAGCTTATCAGACTTATTTTGTCTTATATCCTAGCCTTATAAGTTCAGATAACTTACCTAAGCAATCAATTAGAACTCTTGTATCTTTGGTTTTGTTTTTTAAAGAAAACTGATGAAAGACGAAACTTGATTGCGATAGTAATTTGTGTTTCTTCTTGCTACAGAATAACAGCAACACATTAAAGAAAAAAGAACCATATAAATATTAATAGATACTAGAAAGACATTCGGTAAAACTCAACAGCCATTCCTAACAAAATCTTAATTAAAATAGGGCTAGAAGGAAACCACTTAAATGTATTGAAGACCACCAAGCCCAATAGTAAATGTTATTCTAAATGTTGAAAAAGTAAAGCTGTTTTGAATTGAGTCACGAACTAGACCGGTGCATTTGCTTTTGCTATTAATTTTCCACAATGTTTGCAGGTTCTAGTGAATGCAGCAAAACAAAAGAGACTATAAACATAGAAAAAAGAAATAAAATTATCTTCTTATTAAAAATGTCACTGTAAAAAATTACAAACCACTTGAATAAATAAGATAATTTAATAAAGTGACTACATATAAGATAAATATTTAGTTTATGTGATAGCTTTTTTCTCTAATCTGGTAATAAAAATCTAGGAATGGAATAGAGAAAGTACTTAATATAATGACCTCAAACTATAAATTATTTATGAATACATTTGGCAAGAAAGTCAGAAGACCTTTATGAAAAAAAACAATAAAATCAAATTTATGGAGAAATAAAAAGAAATTTTGTATTCTCAGATATAAACACTTAATGTCACAAACATGCCAATTATCCTAATGTTAATATATAATTTATTGCAATGCCCCATTGGAACCACAGACTGTTTTAATGGAATGGAATTAACGTTCATTTGAAAGAAAAAATAAATGCCCATGAATAGACAAGAAAGTCTGAAATAAAACACTGATGAGGGGCATTGATTTTATGAGTCAGTCAATATACAAACATCTACTAGAAAGCCATTTTGCCACAGTGGTTGTCAAATGTCAGCATGCATCAGAATTTGCTGGGGGACTTGTTAAAACACGGCAGGCCAGGCCTCACCCAGAGTTTCTGTTTCAGTAGGTCTGGAGTGGAGCCCAAGATTTTGCATTTCTAAGAAGTTCCCAGGTGATGCTGATGGTGGCTGCTGGGCTAAGGAATACTCTTTGGGAAGCATTACTATCACAAATCAATATAGAGTTGACCAAAAAGAAGACAAACCAGTAGAATAGACTAGGAAAGCCAGCAATTAGCCTAATATAAGTAAGTATTTAAGAAATGGCAAAGGATGTCCATGAGGTGCCATTGGGTAAGAAAAGTAAGATGTATAAAAGTTTGTATAATGTGGGCCAGGCACGGTGGTCCATGCCTGTAATCCCAGCTACCCGGGAGGTGGAGGCAGAAGAATTGCTTGAACCCAGGAGGCAGAGGTTGCATGAACTGAGATCACGCCACTGCACTCCAGCCTGGGTGACAGAGTGAGACCCCATCTCAAAAAAAAAAAAAAAAAAAAAAAAAGTATAATAAGTATAATGTGGTCTCAAAGGAAATGCAAACTGAGTTTCTCATGGACCAGCTGGACCCTGTGAGACAGCTGGTACAGGGCTGTCTGAAGGACCACTGAAGAGGGAACACCGGACCAGACCCCACTGCAAAGGAGCTACAGGTATGACAGAATCCCTAGAAGCTGGAGGAGAAGGAAATGAACAGCTGAAATGGAAGTGGATTTTACCTGCCATGAACACCACAGGTGAGTGATATTGACCAACGCAGAGTGTGGGAGGTCCTTGAAAACACAAAAATGCCCACGAAATGTGAGAAAGAGGTGTCTTTGACCATCTGCCAAGTCCACACAGCTGAGATACTAGATCATCACAATAGTAATGATTACAACTGTGCCAGTCAAAAGGAATGACCCCTGCTGTCCTTCCCTCCAGGTCAAGTTCGAATTTCTGATGACCCAGAGACCACAGCTGTGGAGCTCCAAGAGGAACAGAAGAATCAGGCGAGAAGAGAGAACCAAGTCAACCAAGACCCTTCCCACAACCTGGGTCAGGGAGGGGGTGCTGGAACAGTGACTTCCAATGGAACGTGCCGTTTTGGCGATGACACGTTAATGAGTGAACTGAGGACTTATGGGACCTGCAGTGACCAGAGCACAGAACATTTTTATTGTCTAAGAGTGAGTAGAAAAGTCTGCCTGTGTTTTTACCTGATGGCAGAGAAAGAATAAAATTAAGGGACATGGAGAGACAAAAACAGAAAGAGCATTTCTTCAATTTAAGAGTTACATAAGATCATAACATATTTAAATGAATTGCCATTGAAAAACAATTGAGATGAATTTTTTTTTGTTCCCCATTAGAAGATGATTTTCTCTGTCCTCTGAGTAGGGAACTCCAGATTTTGGGGGCTATTAACAGCTGTAGAGTTTCAACACCCTAGATAGAATGATCTGGCACCCAGAAGATAAGCCCACTCACATCTCCCTCCAAAAGATTTTGTGCAAGAGGCCAAGGCTTGTTTAGAGGAGGGGAGATAAACTCTTGCTGAGAGTGGAAAGGCAGAAATGGTCTCCTGTGAGGTGGAGGCTTTCCTTCCAGAGGCTGAGAAAGCAGAAGTTGTGGGGTTTCTGAAAGTTGTAGAGACCTGTTCCCTCCTGTTGTTACTTCCCCAGGTGGGCTGAGTGCAGGATAGCTGTCTGGCAGACCAGTCTTTTCTCAGACTTAGAGACTAAATGGAAAAGATACTCTGAAGAGCTCCAGGGTCCAAGGGATGGCAGAGAGGAAAACTACCGGCATCTTTCTACAGCAAAGGGCAAGAGGGTAAACATGACAACCTCCACAGAAGGACCAAAAGGACCCTCCTGGGCTCCAGGTACCACTCTGATTCTTAGAGGCTCCTCAAACATGACTGAGAAGGAGTTTCTCACCACTGTGGTGAGGGAAATTGTGAGCTAGATTAACTCTGACTTAATAAGCCACTCTGGAACACAAAATATTTGGAGTATATCCATCTATGCTCTGGACAGACATCTATGTACTGTAAGCCAAATCCTTGAAAAAACAGAGGTTAGGCTGGGCATGGTGGCTCATGCCTGTAATCCCAGGAGCTTTCACAGGCTGAGGCAGGAAGATCATTAAAGCTCGGGAGTTTGAGGCTACAGTAAGCTATGATTGTGCCACTACCCTCCAGCCTGGGTGATGGAGCAGGATACTGTCTCAGAAAACAAAAACAAAAACAAAAATGGAGGTTAGAGATTTTCACATTCCCTAACAATTGCTCAAGGTTGATTAGTTTGATCCTTCAATTGAGCTCATCAACCTAAGGTGAAAGAGGGAAAGAAATTAACTTGACACAGTGCTAATTCTCCATGTGATAACATTCTCCCAGGGTTGAAGCTCTGTCCTCTCCCAGCTTGCATTTCGCTTCAGGAAGATTATAATTACAACATCACTACTCTTGCATCAACTTTCCCTTGCTCTCTGTGGCTGTGTGTCTCAGACTGCCCTCGAAATCCAAGAATTGCCCAAGGCTTAGACCACCTCTACTGGCTTCCTTCCCTTCCCCTCTCTTGCCTTTTCTCTCCCCCTTCTCTTTTCTTCTATGTTTAGGGGATCCTATCTGGTTCTATGTTGATGACCTTTGCATTTATTTCTTTAATCCAATCTCTCCCCCGAATTCTAGACATTTATATACAACTGTTCATGAAACATCTCCATTTGGGCATCTAAGGACCATTTCAAACTGAAGTTCAAAATATAATTCTTAAGCCCTCTCCCTCTTTAAAAATAGAAAAATAAATAAATTAAATAACTAACAGTAAAATCCCCAGGCTCTTCCCTCTCTTCATATTTCAGTAATGGGAATTCCAGTTGTTCAAGTCACTTGCTATTTGCTAGGAGTTATCTTCCCTACCTCTTTTCCTCACGTTCCTTCCATCTAGTTGTGATGGTGAATATTGAGTGCCAACTTGACTGGACTGAAGAATGCAAAGTACTATTCCTGGCTGTGTCTGTGAGGATATTGCCAAAGGAGATTAACATTTGAGTCAGTGGACTGGGAGAAGCAGATCCACCTTCAGTATGGGTGGGAACCATCTAATCAGCTACCTGCACAGCTAGAATAAAACAGGTAGAAGAACATGGAAGGACTTGACTTGCTGAGTCTTCTTGCCTTCATCTTTCTCCCGTGCTGGATGCTTCCTGTCCTTGAACATCAGACTCCAAATTCTTCAGCTTTTGGACTCTTGACTTACATCAGTGATTTGCTTGGGGCTCTCCGGCCTTTTAGCCACAGACTGAAGGCTGCACTGTTGACTTCTCTACTTTCGAGGTTTTGAGACTGGGACTGGCTTTCTTGCCCCTCAGCTTACAGATGGCCTATTGTGGGACTTCACCTCATGATCTTCTGGGTCAGTTCTCCTTAGTAAGCTCCCCTTCATGTATACATCTATCCTATTAGTTCTGTCCCTCTAGAGAACCTCAACACATACACTAGTTCATCAGCAAGTTCTATGGTCTTCATCTTTGAAACAGCCCAGTCCTGACACCTTCTCAAGTGTATTGCAATCAAATACACTTATTATTGACCTACTGTAATATTTGTGCATTTTTCCTCCATCACATGAAATACTGTGAGGATAGTGTTATATATATCTATATCTATATGTCTATATTAATCTATCCATCTATACACATATACACACACGCACACACCTACATTTTGTTTGTTCACTATTGTTTCATCAGTATCTAGAAGACTTTGTGGCACAAAATAGGTACTCAGAAGTATTTGGTGCTATATGAATAACTGAATGAACAATTATTCATTATTCTAGCTTTGGAAGGCCTCAGTGGGAGGATCGCTTGAGGTCAGGAGTTTGAAACCAGTGTAAACAACATAATGAGATCCCATCTTTACCAAAACCAAAAATGGCTGGGGGTGTCTTCAGAGCCTCAGAACTCAGTAGCATTTTAAGTTCCTAAGTTGTAAGTCATTCTGTTTCTCTTCTTCCCATTTGTTGTTAGGAACATAATGAGCAGGAGGTAATAATGAACAGGAATAAAGAGTTAGGAACATAATGAGCAGGAAGTGTGGAGGAGAAGGGCAACTCCACCTTGCTTGCTAATCCACCACATTGACTTATGGTTAACCCTGTTCCTGGAATGCCTCTAAGACTTCCCGTGTATCTACTGTTCCTTGTGTAAGAGCAGGTGCTTACTGTAAATCCCGCACCTTAGGTCAAACAACCTTGATGTGATCGTATTTCAGTTACCTTACCCATCCCTTCTGAATTGTCCTTTCCCTGTGGTATATAATCCCTGGGTCTTGAGGGTATTGGCATGAGATTTACCATGTTGTTTCACTGCTGCCCAAGACACACACATGGCTTCTATTTATATGTCTCCATTAAATGTTTCTTTCTGAGAGACTAGATATATCAGCCTCTTTCTTTCTTCTTCTTCTTTTTTTTTTTTTTTTTTTGATGGAGTCTCACTGTGTCACCCAGGCTGGAGTGCAGTGGCGCGATCTCGGCTCACCGCAAGCTCTGCCTCCTGGGTTCACGCCATTCTCTTGCCTCAGCCTCCTGAGTAGCTGGGACTACCGGCGCCCGCCACCATGCCCGGCTAATTCTTTTGTATTTTTAGGAGAGACGGGGTTTCACTGTGTTAGCCAGGAAGGGTCTCGATCTCCTGACCTCATGATCCACCTGCCTAGGCCTCCCAAAGTGCTGAGATTACAGGCATAAGCCACCGCACCCGGCCTTTTTTTTTTTTTTTTTTTTTTAGACGGAGTCTCTCTGTGGCCAGGCTGGAGTGCAGTGGCGCGATCTCGGCTCACTGCAATCTCCGTCTCCTGAGTTCAAGTGATTCTCCTGCCTCAGCCAAGTAGCTGGAACTACAGGTGTGTGACACCATGCCCAGCTAATTTTTTGTATTTTTAATAAAGACGAGGTTTCACCATGTTGGCCAGGATGGTCTCGATCTCTTGACCTTGTAATCCGCCCACCTCAGCCTCCCAAAGTGCTGGGATTGCAGGTGTGAGCCACTGCGTCCGGTGGCCTCTTTCATTAGCCTCTCATATCAGCCTCTTTCGTTAGCCTCTCATATCAGCCTCTTTCGTTAGCCTCTCAGCTTCCTGGGACTTTTGGAGATGGGTTTGCATAGACCCGCCCATCTTGGAACATATACCTTAAGCAACTTCCACATGCAGTCATGGAGGAGGTCCAGAATCTTGGGGAGAATAAGCTGCCTGCTTCCCTTCCCTCCATCAAAACACTGAACAGGGCGGACACATCATCCTATCTGAATACTATGAAAATCAATGGAATGAGAAACCCAACAGGAGCCACAGACCCTGAGGCTGGGGGCAATGATCACTGAACCATGAGGTCACCATGTTCTAGCTTGGGGCAGATCAGTCTCTCTGTGGTGGTGATGGTTTACACTGGGAAAGTCACCTTTTAAAAATAATACTGAGGGCCGGGTGCGGTGGCTCACGCCTGTAATCCCAGCACTTTGGGAGGCCAAGGCGGGTGGATCACGAGATCAGGAGTTCAAGACCAGCCTGACCAACATGATGAAACCCCGTCTCTACTAAAAATACAAAAATTAGCTAGGCATGGTGGTGCACGCCTGTAATCCCAGCTACTTGGGAGGCTGAGGCAGGGGAATTGCTTGAACCTGGGAGACGGAGGTTGCAGTGAGCCGAGATCAGGCCTCTGCACTCCAGCCTGGGCGACAGAACAAGACCCTGTTTCAAAAAAATAAATAAATAAATAAAAATAATAATACCGAGGGCTAAACTCTGATTCTTTTAAATCTTGCACAAATTCCTAGTTAAGGGGTCTGGGGAGTCAGGCCCTACAAATCATAAATTCTAATCAGATGGGTTTTATTTAACCTTATATATCGTGATTTACTTTTCAACCTAACTCTGGCATAACGTGACAAGACAAGGAATCAAAATATTTTACCCCGAAACATGTTTCTTTGCCCTATTTTGAAATGGTCCTGCAAAGTTCTTCTTTGTGTGGGGAAATTTGTATCTATAATAATCTCTATTAACATAACTAGATATTTTTCTTCCAGACCCTCCCAATCCTAAAAAGGCTAAGATCTGAATAGGAAACTTTGTCATCTATTGTCTCTAAGGGCAGCCACTGTAAGACTTCAAAAGAAGTTTGGTCTCCACAATCTTTACCTTAACCTGAATATTCTCTTTCTATCAATCCCAGGTCTTTAGACAAACTCAACCAATTGTCGACCAGAAAAATGTTTAAATTCACCAATAGCCTGGAAGCCCCCCACCCACTCCACTTTGAGTTGTCCTGCCTTTCTGGACCAAACCAATGTTATTTCTTTTTTTTTGTTTTTGTTTTTGAGACGGAGTCTCGCTCTGTCACCCAGGCTGGAGTGCAGTGGCGCGATCTCGGCTCACTGCAAGCTCCGCCTCCCGGGTTCACGCCATTCTCCTGCCTCAGCCTCCCGAGTAGCTGGGACTAGAGGCGCCTGCCACCATGCCCGGCTAATTTTTTTTGTATTTTTAGTAGAGACGAGGTTTCACTGTGTTAGCCAGTATGGTCTCGATATCCCGACCTCGTGATCCGCCTGCCTCAGCCTCCCAACGTGCTGGGATTATAGGTGTGAGCCACTGCGCCCAGCCACCAATGCCATTTCTTAAATGTATTTGGTTGATGTCTCCTGCCCCTCTAAAATGTATAAAACAAAGCTGTACCCGGACCGCCTTGGGCACATGTTCTCAGGACCTCCTGAAGGCTGTGTTCACTCCTATTTGCCTCAGAATAAATCTCTTCAAATATTTTACAGAGTTTGACTCTTTCATCCACAACAATTGTCTTTCTTTTGGGATTGAGTTCTGTTGGGACAGAATGAGCAAACAGAGAAGTCCTGAGATTAGCACATAAACTACAAACAAATAAACAAGAGTGAGACATGCTGACCACGAGCAGACAGATTTGCCAAATGTTTTTGACTATTACACATCCCCGGCTCTCTCTTCCTGTGGTTCTATTTTCATCCTTTCCCCTCTTTGGGGAGAAATTCACAGGAGCTTTGCAAACCTTGCTGTACAGCCTGCAAATCAGGAAGGAATCACAAAAGTAACAAATTCATTTCCGTAGTAGCAGGCTCAGGATCATTCCGGCTGCCAGTACGATGAGTTGATTTAATTCCTTCCCAACAAACATATCCACAATTTTAACATGTGAATGGCAGAAAAAAGTTAAACTGAGGGGTCTAGAGAAGATAGCTGGCTGAGAAATTCAGGGTGGATTCCAAGTCTCAGCAAAGAATCCAAGCACACTGTTAACACAAATCCAAAAGAAAGTTGTAAGTTTTCTCTGCTTTGAAAGGAGTGATTCATCATTTCACAGTGACCTACAAAGCCCTTTCCCACCCCTCCCAAGGTGAACGTCTCCTTTGAAAGCTTCATTATTAAATCCAGCAGGGTCCTCAGGACAGCTCAAAGTCACAGCAGCCCAAGTTGGAATAGGCTGGCCTGAAGTGCCCTGGAAGGGAATTTTGGCAGATCCTGCCTTTCCCTTCAGTGTCCAATGCTTCAACACTGCCACGCCCCCTTAGCATGTCACGTCTTTGTGTTGAAAGGAATCAGGATAAGGCTTCACCTGCTCTTTCATTCACGCAAGAAGTCTGCAGTCAATTATTGCAAGCCTTCTGGCTGGGTGCGGTGGCTCACACCTGTAATCCCAGCACTTTGGGAGGCCAAGACGGGCAGATCACCTGAGGTCAGGAGTTCGAGATCAGCCTGGCCAACATGATGAAATCCTGTCTCTACTAGAAATATAAAAATTAGCCAGGCTTGGTGGTGGGCGCCTGTAATCCCAGCTACTTGGGAGGTTGAGGCACAAGAATCACTTGAATCCGGGAGGCGGAGGTTGCAGTGAGCAGAGATTGCACCACTGCACTCCAGCCTGGATGACAAAAGTGAGACTCCGTCTCAAAAAAAAAAAAAAAAAAAAAAAAAAAATTATTGCATGCCTTCTGTGTTATGAGGTAGCTTTCTGCAATGAGGATCCAAGCTGAGAAATGGTGTCTGCTGCTAAAGAATTCATATTCTACTGGGGCACAGAGACATGTCCTGAAACCAAAAATTGTGGACGTAACAAAATAGGATTAGGTACAAAGTGCCGTGAGAACTTAAGGGAGAGGGTGCCTGCCTTAGTTGAAGGAACTGTAAGCTGCATCGTAGACAGTGAGTGAGATTTTGCTAAGGGAAAATTCTGAACGGAGGAAATTCTAAATAGTGTCGAGAATATGTGAAGGTGTAAGAAGGATGGCATGGTTGGGGAGCATCAAGGGATTTTATGTGGTGGGGTGGGGGTGTCAGGAGGAGATCTATGAGGTTGGCAAGACGGATACAGTTCTGCTCCTCAGGATCTTGAAACTCTACTCAAGTGTTTGAGCTTCATCTGTAAAGCCAAGTGTACCAGGCACACACCACGGATGGTTTTAGCTGGCAAGTCCACAATTACAATTTTGTTTTTGAGATGGAGTTTCTCTCTTGTTGCCCAGGCTGGCGTGCAATGGTGTGATCTCGGCTCACCGCAACCTCCATTTCCTGGGTTCAAGCAATTCTCCTGCCTGAGCCTCCAGAGTAGCTGGGATTACACGCATGTGTCACCACACCCGGCTAATTTAATATTTATAGTAGAGATGGAGTTTCTCCATGTTGGTCAGGCTGGTCTCTAATGCCCCACCTCAGGTGATCCACTCACCTCGGCCTCCCAAAGTGCTGGGATTACAGGCATGAGTCACTACGCCCAGCCCATGATTATGTTTATAGTTTTGGAAAAGAGCTCTGCTAGCAAACGTAGGGGGAGGGAGATTAGAGCGGGGGGGTCTCAGCAAAAGTCAAAGCAAGAGGTAATCAAGATATGAACTGAGGCAGCCACAGTGCAGGAGAGAGGAGGTGATGCGAGTAAAACGTGCTCAGGGATTTAGAGTTAGCAGAGTCTGGCGAAGGCTGGAGATGGAGGGTGAGCAGGAGGAGAGCAGGTGGACGAGGCTTACCTTGAAGTACACAGTGAATGCTGCTACCGTGAATGTGTGTGCGAAACATGTTGCAGTAAGTGATGGCAGAGTGTGTGGTGTGGGCTTGGAGGGCATGATTCGTTCAACTGGGGACCCGTGGAGTTTGACGTGTCTGCAGGGCAGCTGGTGGATACGTGCATTAAACTTGCAACCATGGCACTGAAGTGTTGAATTGAGTCTGGGCGTAGAAAGAGAGCTGTGAGGATCATAGGGAAGTCTGGGATAAAAGCATAGGCTGGAATAAGACCTCCCAGAGTCCAGGGGCAATGTAATATAAGAAAAGGGCTAAGGAGTAGGGTCTGGGGAACAAAAACGCTTAAGATGCTGGAAGAAGAAGAGAAGGCTGAGAAAGAACAGTCAACCAATTTTGGCTAACTGGGAACAAAAAGCATCTTAAAAACCAACAGGCTGCTAATGGGCATGGGTTTATTTTGGGGGGAGACGAAAATGTTCTAAAATTGACTGTAGGGATGAGTGCAGAACTCTATGAATATACTGAAAACTGCTGACTTGTGCACTAAAAATGGGGGATTGTATGGTTTGTGGATTGTATCTCAATGAAGCCATTAGAGAGAGAGAGAGAGAGAGAGAGAGAGAGAGAGAGAGAGAGAGAGTCATTTTGTTTAAAAAAAAAAAAAAAACAGTGAATACCTATGTCCAATACAGCCAAAGGTCAATAAAGAAAGGGCTGAAAAGTAGTCTTTGATGTTGCTAATTAGGACAGTAGTGTTGATCTCAGGGAAGGAGGCATCAATAAAGTGAAGGGGACAGAAACCTTATGGCAATAGGTTGGGTGAGAAGGGAGTTAGTTGTTTCTAGGGTAGGTCAGTGGCTAACAAGTTTACAGGCAGAGTTCGGAGCTGGTAGTGAGGAAGTGGAAAGGAGGTGGCGGCAAGAGGGGTGATGTGATGGGGCCCATTCCTACAGGAGAAAGGGGAGGAGGACAGGGGACCCAAAGCTTGGGGTGGGGTGCTTTGGGCAGAAGGAGACACCATGATGCCACTGAGTTCTGCAAATGAGGCAAAAGAATTAACAATGTTCACCTTCAATGTTCCCATTTGTTCATAATGTAGGAATCTAGGCCACTGCTGAGGAGGAGGGAAGCCGCAGTGTGGTTGGGAGATCAGGGAAGGTAGGAACAACTTGGGGTACCAGCTACACAGAATAGAGAAGTACAGGCAGGGGACAGGTGCAGGAACTGCACCACAGTGCCCAGGACCCAGGTGCGATGTGAGATCAGGTGTCTTAGTTACTTCTGGCTGCTACCACAAAATATCATAAACTGGGTAGATTCTAAATAACTGACATTTACTTCTCACAGCTCTGGAGGCTGGGAAGTCCAAGACCAAGGCATCAGCAGATTTGGTGTGTGATGACCTGGTTCCTAGATGGCACCTTCTTCCTGCATCCTCATGTGGTGGAAGGTGAGCTCCCTTGGGGCTCTTTTATTTATTTATTTTGAGAAACATAACATTTTAATAGATGAAATAAATACTCCAGCACATGCAAGGTAAAAACTCGACGCTGGGGGGAAAATCACTCTATAGTGTAAATTAAGAAATACGACACATGCTCACAGTAGCTTCCTCCCATTTGCAAATCACTGGGGCTCTTTTATAAAAACACCAGTCTCATTCAAGAGGACTCCACCTTCGTGACCTAATCACTTCCCCAAAGGCCCCGCCTCCAAATACCATGACCTTGGAGGTTCGGGTCTCCACCTATGAATAAGGGGGGGACACAGACATTCTGACCCCACACCATGGATTTCTGATTGTGTTGAAAAGAATTTGAGTCACTTGGCTGGGCACGGTGGCTCAAGCCTGTAATCCCAGCACTTTGAGAGGCTGAGGTGGGCAGATCACCTGAGGTCAGGAGTTCAAGACACCAGCCTGGCCAACATGGCGAAACCCTGTCTCTACTAAAAATACAAAACTTAGCCATGCATGGTGGCACGTGCCTGTAATCCTAGCTACTTGGGAGGCTAAGGCAGGAGAATCATTTGAACCTGGGAGGCAGAAGGTGCAGTGAGCCAAGATCGCACCATTACACTCCAGCCTGGGTGACAGATCTAGACTCCATCTCGGAAAAAAAAAAAAAGGAATTTGAGTCACTTTGAAGTGTAAATTCTCAGAGAAACACAACAGTGGCTGATTCTGAGGTTATTTGAGTTGAATCCCCTTCCATTCCCTGAATGAGAGGGATGAGAATGAGAACAGAACATTTGTTTTTTTGGAGACAAGGTCTCACTATGTCACCCAGGCTGAAGTGCAGTGGCACAGTCACAGCTCTCTGCAGCCTCAAACTCCTGGGCTCAGGCAATCCTCCCGCCTTAGCCTCCCAAGTAGCTAGGACTACAGGTGTGCTACTGCACCCAGCTGAGAACAGAATTTTTAGGAACAGAACCCAAGACAGGCACATCAGCCATGACAAATGGTGCCTTAGAAGTTGCTATGCTCTGGAGCCATTACTTGTTTATAAGGGGACGGACTGGTCCATGTTCTGCCTTCTCCAACCAGATTGTGACATAGAACACTCACCTTCCCTTCCCTCCTTTCCACACACTTCCTGAGCTTCTGATTCTCTCTTTCTCTCTCCATACTGTGTTCCTCCTTTATTCTAGCAATACTTTGTTAAAGTCTTTAAAAACCTTTCATTACAGTAGCAACATATGCTCATATGAAATAGAAACAATTATTAATAAGAAAAAAATTTTCCATAATATTTTATCCAGACATAACTACTGACAGTATTTGGTATATCTCTTTCCAATATCCTTCTATGCAGCTATACCCATATAGCTACACCTACAGGCACCCATGTTTTAACATTGTTAAGGTCAAATGTGCAATTTTGTTTCCTAGCTTTTTTTTTTTTTTTTTTTTTTTTTTTTTGAGATGGTGTCTCATTCTGTTGCCCAGACTGGAGTGCAATGGTGCAGTTATGGCTCACTGCAGCCTGAATCTCCCCAGGTTCAGATGATCCTCCCACTTCAGCCTCCTGAGTAGCTGAGACTACAGGCATACACCACCATGCCCAGCTCATTTTTGTATGTTTGGTAGACACAGGGCTTTGCTGTTTTGCTCAGGTTAGTTGCAAACTCCTGGGCTCAAGCAATCCACCCACATCAGCCTCCCAAAGTGCTGAGATTACAGGTGTGAGCCGCCATGCCTGGCTTTGTTTCCTAGCTTTCAACCTAAATATCTACCCTTTAATAACCTTCTCCTAGTTATTAAATCTAATTGTAAACACAATTTTCATGGCTGTATAATATTCCACATATAGATATTCCATAACATAGGAACATTCTTGGGTTCTTTGTTTGTTTTGATTTTTATTTTATTAAAAATGCAACAAAAGTGAAGGAACTCTAATTTTTGTCCACAGATCTTGCTTCCTAGGAATGGAACTATTAGTTCAAGTCACCATGAATATTTTAAAGATTCTTGATACCTGCTTTTCAGAAGGCTCATTATTCTTCTGGACTTACTTGACACAAGTCACGTCCAAGGGAGCCCTGTCTCAACTTCCATGGTGCTTTCTCCAGAAGTTGCCTAGCAAACTGGTTAAGAGCAGGTACTCTGGAGCAAAATGATTTATCCTAGACTCCCACCTCTACCACAGCTGTGTGTCTTTGGGGAAGCTACTTAGCTTCTTGGTGCCTCCATTTTCCCATCAATAAAATGGGAGGGTAATGACAGTGCCTATTGCGTAGGGTTCTTAAGAGAACTAAAAGTATCAGAATTTGTAAAGTGCTTTCCTAGCATATAACAAGTGTTATATGCCGGGAGTGATGGGTCACACCTGTAATCCCAGCACTTGGGGAAGCCGAGGTGGGCAGATCACTTGAAGTCAGGAGTTCGGGACGAGCCTGGCTACCATGGTGAAGCCCCGTCTCTACTAAAAATACAAACATTTGCTGGGCATGGTGACTCATGCCTGTAATCCCAGTTACTCTGGAGGCTGAGACAGAAGAAATGCTTGAACCTGGGAGGCAGAGGTTGCAGTGAACCAAGATTGCCCCACTGCACTCCAACCTGGGTGACAGAGTGAGACTCTGTTTCAAAAATAAATAAATAAATAAAAATAACAAGTGCCATATATGTGTCTGTTACATTAAATTGATTATATAGACTAGAAGCTTGAGGACAGAGACTATATCATGCCTGTCTCAGTATTCAGAGCTCCCAGCTTGGTGACTGGCACACAGGTACTCAATAAATAAATGTTTATTGAAGATTGAAGTGCACGGAACCTTGGCCACATTGAATATTTTCATCACTATTTAATATTTGCTGATGTTGATAGTCTGACATTGTATCTTGTGCTAATTTATAATTCTTTTATCATGAATGAAGTTTGATAGATTTTTAAAAAATGATTATTGGCCATCTATTTTTCTGCTTTCATTCATCTGTTCTGGCTTTTTGTTTACCTAACTATTACGATTCTAGTATTTTTCTCAAAAAATAAAGATCCAGGGCCAAGCGCAGTGGCTCACACCTATAATCCCAGCACTTTGGGAGGCTGAGGTGGGTGGATTACTTGAGGCCGGGAGTTCGAGACCAGCCTTGGGCAACATGGCGAAACCCCATCTCTACTAAAAATGCAAAAATTAGCCAGGCATGATGGTGCCCACCTGTAAGCCCCGCTACTAAGGAGAATCGCTTGAGCCTGGGAGGCAGAGGTTTCAGTGAGCCGAGATCGTGCCATTGCATTCCTGGGCGACAGAGTGAGACTCCATTTCAAAAAAAAAAAAAAAAAAACCAAATTATTTTTTATAATTCTTACAGATATTTTTCCTGGTCTCTTGTGTGACTTGAAATTTCATGTATGCTGGGCTTTGACAGCAGAGTAAGCAGAGGGGCTTACAAAGCCTTCCTCATTCCTGAGAAGTATCTACTTGTCTCCTTTCACGTTTTGTATGTTCTGAGTTTATATGTTTCTGAGTTTTGTTAATTCTCCAACTATTAGTTAGGGAACGATGTCATTTTTTTTGTGGAGACAAGTTTATTTTTGTCTCAATTTCCTAGCTTTTAGGAAGCTTAAAATGATCATTGGCGTGTGATGTGCCCAAGTAAATTACAACTTGCAAGGCTTTGATATTGACTCTGAAAAACCAATAAAAAGGTTTTGTTTAATAACTCCTTTGTTTTCATTTTCTTTTCCTGGTTCGTTACTTTAGGATATCACTGTTAACAGCCCACATTTTCTCGATAAGCTATCTTATCCTGGTGGTTCACCACTGGGAAGATCCTGTACCCTCAGGGGACACTTAGCAATGTCTAGAGATATTTTTGGTTGTTTACAACTTGGCTGGGCAAGGGGCGGGGGAGATCCTATTGGCATTTAGTGGGTAGAGGCCAGGGATGCTGTTAAACATCCTATGATGTACAAGAAGGCCTCCCACTACAAAGAACTGTCTGGCCCAAAATGTCAATGATGCTGAGGTGGAGAAACCCTATTTTAAACTGAAGAATACAATCTAGTTGAAATAAGGTGTTTCTGGCCAGGTGTGGCGGCTCATACCTATAATCCCAGCACTTTGGGAGGCCAAGGCAAGTGGATCACTTGAGCCCAGGAGTTTGAGACCAGCCTGGCCAACATGGCGAAACCCTGTCTCTACTAAAAATACAAAAATTAGCTGGGTGTGGTGGTGCACACCTGTAATCCCAGCTATTTGGGAGGCTGAGGATGGAGATTCACTTGAACCTGAGAGGTAGAGGTTGCAGTGAGCTGAGATCCGCATCGCTGCACTCTAGCCTGCGTGACAGAGCAAGACTCCATCTTGAATACAAAGAAAAAAAAAATAAGAATAAGGTGCTTCTGCAAACTCTGAGGCTATTCTTGGAATGTCAAGAAGAAAATACTGTGAGATGAACCACTAAGGTTTCCTCTAAGCCTCTTTGATTCTGCTCATTGAAAGATTTAGGCCTCTCTGGGAACAGAGGAGCCGACATGAGGGCTAAGGAAATAATATTGGCCCGAAGATCATCTCTTAGGGATCTGTGTATGTGTTCTTTGTGAATCAGGCTTGTACTCTTTCCCACGGTGCTGCCCAGCTAGACATCACACCAGTTGATAAAATCTCTCAGGATTTAAAAAGCTTGGCGAGACTAGTTTCTTATATTCTGTCACGTTCTTCAGGACTCAGACTCCTATAGCTACTGAAACTGGGTTCTGATGCCTCATGGCTGATATCCTAGCATAGTCAGAGCCCTACCTGTGGAGTAACCCTTACTGATTTTTAGTGCTTCCTTAGTCAGATCTGATGTCTTTATTTATAAATGGGTTTAATTCTGGACCTATTATACTGTTGATTTCACTGATTTAAATACTGTAACTTTATACTATGTTTCAATATGCCATTGGCCAACTATCACTTATTCCTTCCATCCTCACTGAACCAGAAAGACAGGATCTTGCTCTGTTGCCTAGGCTGGAGTGCAGTGGCATGATCACACCAACCAGGCTCTCACCTCAACTTTCTGAATAGCTGAGAGTACAGGCACATGCTACTATGCCTGGCTAATTTTTAGATATTTTTGGAGAGATGGAGTCTCACCATGTTGCCCAGGTTGGTCTCAAACTCCTGGCCTCAAGTGATCCTCCCACCTCGGCCTCCCAGAGTGATGGGATTACAGGCATGAGCCACTGTACCCAGCTCAATCAATTATCTTCTTCATGGTCTTAAGTTTTTATTCTGTATTCCAGATGAGATTAGAATATATCTGTCATTTCAATAAAAGTTCCACTGGAATTTTGATTCAGAGCACAATGATCTATGCATTAATCTGAAGGAAATAAAAGAAAAACCGATATCTTTATTTATTTTGCTTTCTGAGAGCATGGTATATTTTTTCATTTAATCAACTCTCAGTTTAGTTTTCAGTAGTTTAATTTATATCAATTCTGTATATTTCTTATTAAGGTTATTCCTGTGTGCTTCATATTCTTATTGTTACTAGAAATGACGTCTTTTTCCATATTTCTGACTGGTTATTGATAAGAAAAACAGACTCTGTAATGTTTATGTTGCATTCAGCTATGTTGAATTTCGTTTTCTTTTTTGGAGAAGGGGGATTGCTCTATTGCCCAGTCTGGAGTGCCGTGGTGCAATCTTGGCTCACTGCAACCTCTGCCTCCTGGGCTCAAGCGATCCTCCCATCTCTGCCTCCCCAGTAGCTGAGACCACAGGTGCACATCACCACTGCCAGCTAATATTTGTATTTTTTGTACAGATGAGGTTTTCCTATATTGCCCAGGCTGGTCTCAAACTCCTGTGCTCAAGCAATTCACCCTCCTTGACCTCCCAAAGTGTTGGGATTACAGACATGAACGACTGTGCCTGGCCTTGAATTTCATTTTCAATTTGTGTGTAAATTTGAGTGATTCTCTTGACAATTTTATCTCTTTTCTTTTCTGTTTTTGAGACAGAGTCTCGCTCTGTTGTTCAGGCTGGAGTGCAGTGACATGATAACTTTATCTCATTTTAATTGTTCCTCTTGTTTTGATTCATAGAATTGTCTACAACTTTCAGAAAATGTTAAATAAGAGGATTATAGTTCTTATTCATTTGACAAGAATGGCATGACTCATTTTGTTTCTGCTTTTGGTGAAAGCACCTCTCGTGCATCACCTTTGGCTGGGCTGACTTTCCCCCACTCCATGGTGAAATTTCCAATTCTCTATCATGGAGTCTAGATTCTGATACAAATACTACATTCATGCCAGGTGCCCAACAAAATTCTCTCTAAGAGTTATGGTAGAATGACAAGGTAATATACAGAAGAACAAAAATGACCTTTTAAGGAAGAAATCTGAGAAGAAAAATTACACCTTCTAGAGATATACCTACTAAAGCACAGATTTCTTCCAGTCATTCATTACAGTTCATGCTTGACTCTAGCTGAGAATGAAAGTAATGTAGAAACATCACTTTTAACGGCAAAATCTGCAGTGACTTTTACATCAATCTAATAGTTCCATCCCATCATTACCTTAGATTCTAAACTAATAGGAGGGATGCTCCAAATGTCAATTGCTAAAAAACTTGGAACCACACTGGCCACAGAAATATCTTAATGTGCTTATTTCCTGAAAATAATGATCTCAGTAGGCTCCCTAAAATAGGAGTGGGCTGCCCTGTATAGCGCCTGCTGTGCCCAGAAGCCAACTGAATTCTACAAAGGGCACCAATTATTCTGAAAATGACACTCACTATACCTTTTCCTTTTAATAATATATGCCTTAATTTTTTTTTAACGGTCCATTCATTTGCAATTGTTGCCCAGATGTGAGGAAGGATGTGACTTGATTGGTAACGTCACACTTCTTTGCAGGGCACCAAACCTCATACATAATACAAATATCTGGCAATCCATGACTACATAAACTCGACAACAGAGGGCTGATTTGTCACCAAATATCATCTCTCTTTACTAATTCAGTGTGTCTCTAGAGAACTTCTTTCTTTCTTACAAGCTCAGCACTTCCTCATGTTTAATAAAAGATGAGGTTTCCCCAAAAATAGCTGAGCAGGTTAAAATGGAATCAGGCTTACAAGTCCTGATGCAACAGTTCCCAAGTTCTCACTAAAATACTTGCGAAAGAAAAAAAACAATAAACACCGAAATTAGACGAGAATCTTATAGGAATTCACATTGAAAGGCCTGGGATGCTGGATTCACAGATAGGAGAGGAGGCCTTGTGTAGGTCCATCAAGCTTCCTGCTCTTGAGTATGAAAGGAAGGAGGACCAGGCTTTGAGAAACCCTCAGTGTGTCTGTCTCACATAGGCCCTGGGAGCCTCGGACTGAGCTAACAGCAAAGCTGGGCACACGTCTTTGTTTTGAGGCAGCCAGAGAACTCGTAGCTCCTCTCCACCTCCACTCTCATTTTAACTTCTTTCTCTGTCCATCCAGAGCTGCAGTTCCCTGATAGCATTCTGCTCCCAAACAGAGGAGAACGGCGAGCTTCCTAGGAGGAGGGTTCTGTCCTGCAGAGCATTGCATGTGTGCCAAAGAGGAAAAAGAAGTGCGCTGTGGCAGAGGTTTTCCCTGTATTCTACATTTTTGTGTTTCAACGAACCAGGAAATAAGGCTATGAGAAGACCCACATCTCAGTCTAACAGAACCTTATTGGAGGATCATTTGCTAAAAAGAAAACAAAACAAAAATCCCTGGAAACTTGCAAGTAGCCCTGAAATGTGTTCATCCACCAACAGAAGAGAAAGCTTAATGGACCTACACAAGGCTTCCTATAATATCTATGAGTCCAGCATCACAGGCCTTTTGTGGTGAATTCCTGTAAGATTCTCATTGAATTTTGGTGTTTATTGTTTTTTGTTATTTCAAAAGTATTTTAGTGAGAATTTGGGAACTGTTGCACCAGGACTTGTAAGCATAATTCCATTTTAACCTGCTCAGCTATTTCTTGGAAATGTAATCTTTTATTAAACATTACTAAGTGCTGAGCTTGTAAGAGGGAAAGAAGGGGGATTCTACCAAAAGGCTGGTAGAAAGAACCAGTATTTATCTGTTGGTAAACACCAGCTCAGCACACATTTCTTCCTGTCCAAGGATAAAAGAATAGAAAACAAAAATTTCACCTTGAGCCTCTGGAAAATTACTCTAATACAAGGTAATGGGAAGATAATTGTGACTGCTCAGATTAAATATACCATCTTTGAAATTTATTTCCTAATGAAAAGGAAGGAAATTGAGCATTTCCTTCTTATTAACAGGATGCAGAAAGATCCTGCACTGGGAAATGAGGGAGGGGCTGGGGGAAGATAATATCATCCCAGGTCTCAAAATATTTCTATTAGGGTTCAAATCTAGTATCCCACAAACAACAAAGAATAGTGTGGCCTATGAAGAGACAATACACTATGAGCCCAAACCAACAAAAACAACAGAGAACAGAAACAGACTTGGAGGGACTTCCAATATTAAGGCTATCAGCCACAGACTGTAAAGCAATGTGGTTTACAATGTTCATGGAAGAAAAAACCAAGCTTGAGAATGTTGCCAATCTAGCCAAGGAATAGTGTTGGGAAAAAGAAAGAGAGAGAGAGAGAGAGAGAGAGAGAGAGAGAGAGAGAGAGAGAGAGAGAGAATGTTGGCAATCAATTGGAAACTATCAGAAAGAACACAGGCATTGCAAATAAAAAGAAAACAGCAGTTGGATCACCTGAGGTCAGGAGTTCAAGGCAAGCCTGGCCAACATGGTGAAACCCTGTCTCTACTAAAAACACAAAAATTAGCCGGGCACAGTGGCATGTGCCTGTAGTCCCAGCTACTTAGGCGGCTGAGGCAGGAGAACCGCTTGAACCCAGGAGGCAGAGGTTGCAGTGAGCCAAGGTTGCACTACTGCACTCCAGCCTGGGGGAGAGAGTGAGACACTGTCTCAAAATAAAAAAAAAAAAAGAAATAAATAAAAAAGAAATGAAATGATAGAGTTGAAAAATAAAATAACCCCAAATTTAAAACTCAATAGTTGGGAGTAACGGCAGATTGGACATGGCTGATAAAAGGATTTAGGAACTGAAATGTAGGTCAAAAGGAATACTCCTGAATGATACAGGTAGAGGACAGAGTATAAGAGACATAAAGCACACTATGAGAAGATCTGACATAAGGTTTATTCCAGAGTTTCACATGGAGAGGAGATAGAGAATGAGGCAGAAGCAATATGTGAGGGCTTACAGGCTAAAATATGCAAGCCACGGTTTGAAGAAGCCCGACAAAGCCCAAGGAAGACACATAAAATGAAATCCACAACTGGACACGTCATAGTAAAACTGAAAAATGCAAAGACATAGCAAAAACCTCCAAAGGGGCCACAGCAAAAATAAGAAATTACCCTTAAAGAAGCAACAGAGAGACTGATGGCTGACAGATTGCCCTCAAGAAATAGCATCCAGATAGAGAAGACTCATCTGAACAACAACAGATGCAAGAAGACATTGGAATAATATTATCTCATTTGAATGAGAAAGTGACTGCTTGCTTAGAAATTAATTCCAGAAATAAGGGGCATAACTTAGAAATTAGAAGACAAAATTACAGTTGTTGAACTGTATAGAATCATATATCCACAGAATCTAAGAGACTAAGGTTCAATAGGGTGAATAAAATTCAGCAAAACCCAATGGCTCCTATAAGGCAAAATACTAAAATATAAAGAAATTCCACTCACAACAAATACACAACTTCTCTCTCTCTCTCTCTCACTCTCCCTCCCAAGCCCCCTGCAGAGACACCTTCTTCTTTTTTTTTTTTTGATATGGAGTTTCACTCTTGTTGTCCAGGCTGGAGTGCAATGGCATGATCTCGGCTCACTGCAACTTCCGCCTCCTGGGTTCAAGCAATTCTCCTGCCTCAGCCTCCTGAACAGCTGGGATTACAGGCATGCGCCACCACGCCCAGCTAATTTTGTATTTTTAGTAGAGACAGAGTTTCTCCACGTTGGTCAGGCTGGTCTCGAACTCCCGACCTCAGGTGATCCGCCCACCTCGGCCTCCCAAAGTGCTGGGATTACAGGCTTGAGCCACTGCGCCCAGCTGAGACAACTTCTACAAAATCCCAAGAAATAATGCTAACAAGAAATGCATGGGATGCTTATGAAAAATAGCATTGCCACTGAAATTTATAAAGGAAAAATAAATATTTAGATAGTCATTTCATGTTCCTGAATAGCAACAGCCTATATCTCAACAGTCCTTAAAGTAATTTAATAAACATCTCGGTGATATTTGTTTTGGAATTAGAAAAAAAATCACCCTAAAGTTCATATGAATAAATAAACGGGAAAGAATAATGTGAGAGGGCCAGATCTCCAGATATGAAAGCATATAACATACTTCAGAATAACTGATACCATGTCGTAATAACAAAATGTCACCATATGGATGCAAGGCATAGAATATGCCCATACATATATTAGGCACATTAAGACATTTGATTCTTTGGGAAAAAAAATCAGGTAAAATTCTCATCACATAAATAAATATAAGTTCTAGAAGGACTGAAGAATTTAATGTTACTAAATCAAACTATAAGCCATAAAATTTAGAAGAATAGGCAACTCTTTAATTCATCACTATAAGGGCAAAACCTTTGTAATCATAAAACCCATGGAGTAAATAAAATAAGAACTTGCTAGACTTATCCACTTTAAATTTTTAAAACTTTATCACGTCCAAAATAGGAGAACGAAGGTGAAAATACAAAGGAAAACTTGCAACATAATATCCGTGATTGTGACAGACAAATTTTTAACATCCTGAATATTATGGCTTTTATACATCAATAAGCAAAGCAGTTAAGGTCATAGAAAAAGAAAATGCAAATAACTATGGTTATTTTTTTTAAATGACTAATTTAAGACAAAGATGTCCACTTTCACCACTCCTATTCAACACGGTACTGGAAGTCCTAGCCAGAGCAATCTAGCAAGAGCAAGAAAGACACTCAAACTGGAAAAGACAAAGTCAAATTATCTCTGTTTGCTGATGATATGATCTTATACCTAGAAAACCCTAAAGACTCTACCAAAAGACTCCTAGATTTGATAAATGAAGTCAGTAAAGTTTCAGGATACAGAGTCAATGTAGAAAAATTAGTAGTATTTCTATACACCAGCAACAAGCTGAGAACCAAATCAAGAAGTCATCCCATTAAGGCAGGCAGTTAGTGAAGGAATGGGGCATGATTACTTGCCGGTGGCTAACAGCAATATAAATGGGTCCAAATGGGTTAACACAAGGACCCCAGTCAATAACAGATGTTCCAGAAACGGGCGAGGGCAGATGTCTGTGGCCACCTGCGGTTGGCAGCTTCCTTGCTAAAGGAGGCATGACTGTTGGAGGGAAAGTCCCAAAGGTGAGCATGCATACTAGCAAAGGACTGTGTCCTTATGCTGCATTTGGTCATTATAATAGTAAAAAACACACCCCTGGGTGGAGATTTAAAACGCTAATGAGATACCCAATGTTTGTACTAGCACGTACAACAACTGTGCATGTGGGCCCAAGAGACCACCCACAACATGCTGAGCAACAATGCCCATTCCAGCCCTTTCCTGAATAATCATGTAAGACTCCCATAAAAGGACTTTCCCCAGTGCCAGTGAGCACTGTCTCATTCTTGAGCAGCACACTCTGACCCAGTTATCGGAGTGTACTTTTGCTTCGCAATAAATTTCTTTGCCTACTCTTACTTTGGACTTGCTCTCAAATTCTTTTGGTGGTGAAGTCAAGACCCTGAACCAGTCCACTGACCACACTATAACTACAAAAATAATAACAATAAAATACCTAGAAATGCATTTAACAAAGGAGATGGAAGATCCTTACAAGAAAAACACTAATAAAAGAAATTTTAGATAACACGAACAAATAGAAAAATAGTCTATGCTCATGGATCAAAAGAATCTGTATCATTAGAGTGCTGCCCAAAGCAATCTACAGATTCAACACAATCCCTATCAAAGTACTAATATCATTTTTCACAGAATTAAGAAAAAACAATCCTAAAATTCATATGGAACCAAAAAAAAAAAAAAAAAAAAAAAGAAAAAGAAAAAAGCCAGAACAGCCAAAGCAATTCTAAGTAAAACAAACAAAGCTGGAGGCATCAACATTACCTAACTTCAAATTATAGTACAAGGCTGCAGTAACCAAAACAGAATGGTACTGGTATAAAAATAGATACATAGACTAATGGAACAAAGTAGAGAACCCATAAATAAAGTAACATACCTAACGCCAACTGATCTTTGACAAAGTCAACAAAAACATACACTGGGGAAGGGATGCCCCATTCAACAGGCGATTCTGGAAAAACTGGAGAGCCATATGCAGAAGAATGAAATAACCCCATCTCTCACCATATACAAAAATTAACTCAAGATAGATTAAAGACTTAAATTTAAGACCAAAAACTATTTAAATACTAGAAGAAAACCTTCAAAACCCTCTTCTGGACGTTGACTTTGGCAAAGAATTCATGACTAAGACCTCAAATGCAAATGCAACAAAAACAAAAACCAACAAACGGGACAATAGGACTTAATTATTACTAAAGAGCTTATGCACAGCAAAAGAAATAATCAACAGAGTGAAGAGGCAGCCTGAAGAGTGGGAGGAAATAACTGTATCCAACAAAGGCCTAATACCCAAAATCTACAGGAAGATAACAACAAGAAGATAACTCAACAAGAAGATAACAAGTAACCCTATTAAAAAGTGGGTAAAAGGACATGAACAGGCTGAGGCAGGAGAATGGCATAAACCCAGGAGGCAGAGCTTGCAGTGAGCCAAGATCGTGCCACTGCACTCCAGCCTGGGTAACAGTGCGAGACTCAGTCTCAAAAAAAAAAAAAAAAAAAAAAAAAAAAAATACATAAATGGCCAAAAAAATGTTCAACATCACTAATCATCAGAGGAATGCAAATTATAACTACAATGAAATACCATGTTACACCAGAGTAGCTATTATTAGTAATAAATAATAACAGTAAAAAAAAAAAAAACAGGTATTGGAAGAGGATATGAAGAAAAGCAAATAGACGGATAGACCAATGAAACAGAATAGAGAATCCAAAAATAAAGCAACATACCTAAAGTCAATTGAGCTTTGACTGTTGGTGGGAATCTAAATTCATACAACCTTTACCGAAAACAGTATGGAGATTTATCAAATAACTAAAAATAGAACTACTGTTCAATCCAGCAATCCTACTACTGGGTATCTACCCAAAGGAAAATAAATCATTATACCAAAAGATATGTATAAGTTACATTCTTGTATGTTTATTGCAGCTCTATTCACAATAACAAAGATGTGGAATTCATAAAGAAGTATTGCATAAAGAAAACGTGCTGTATATATATATATATAATGGAATACTACTCAGCCATAAAAAAGAATGAAATAATGTCTTTTACAGTCATATAGGTGGAACCGGAGGCCATTATCCTAAGTGAAATAACTCAGTCAAATACTACATATTCTAACTTATAAGTAAGAGCTAAATAGTGTATACACATGGACATACAGAGTAGTAGTCATTGGAAGCTTGGAAGGGTGGGAGGGTGAGGGGAAGGTGAGGGATGAAAAATTACTTAATGGGTACAACATACACTCTTCAGGTGATTGCTACACTAAAAAGCTCAGACTTCACCACTATACAATAAAACTGCACTTTTACCCTCTAGATCTATAATAAAAAATAAAAAAGGGCTAACTTAAATGAGAAACCATCTTTTGAAATCATCCAATTGGCAAGATTTAAAATAAATTCTAGTGTTTAAAGTTGCAGGCGGCCGGACGCGGTGGTTCACATCTGTAATCCCAGCACTTTGGGAGGCCAAGACCGGCGGATCACGAGGTCAGGAGATCGAGACCATCCTGGCTAACACAGTGAAACCCCGTCTCTGCTAAAAATACAAAACAACTAGCCGGGCGTAGTGACAGGCGCCTGTAGTCTCAGCTACTCGAGAGGTTGAGGCAGGAGAATGGCGTGAACCCAGGAGGCGGAGCTTGCAGTGAGCCGAGATCGCACCACTGCACTCCAGCCTGGGCGACTGAGCAAGACTCCATCTCAAAAAAGAAAAAAAAAATAATAATAATGAAGTTGCAGGCATAACACTACCTAACTTCAAAAAAATACTATGAAGCTATAGTAAACAAAGCAGTATAGACCCAAGGAACAGAATAAAAAGCCCAGACATAAATCCACATATTTACAGCCAACTGATTTTTGACAAGGTGCCAAGAACACACAGTGGGGAAAGAAGAGTCTCTACAATGAATGGTGTTGGGAAAACTGGATATCTAAATGCAGAAGAATGAAATTAGAACTTTATTTCATATCTTATACAAAAATCAACCCAAAATGGATTAGAGACTTAAATGTAAGACTCAAAACTATGAAATTACTATATGAAAACATAAGTGAAAAGCTTTGTGACATTGGTCTGGGCAAAGACCTCAAAAGCACAGGCAACAAAAGCAAAAATAGACAAATGGGATTATATCAAACTAAAAAGTTTTACATAGGAGAGGAAACAACAGAGTGAAGAGACAACCCACAGAATGGAGGAAAATATTTGCAAACTATGCATCTGATAAGGGGTTCATATCCAAAATATATAAGGAATTTAACTCAATTGGAAGAAAACAAATAACTGAATTCAAAAATAGGCAAAAGACCTGAATAGATGATTTTTTTCAAAATAAGACATATGAATAGCCAACAGGTACATGAAAAAATGCTCAACATCCCTTCTCATCAGGGACATGCAAATCAAAACTGTAATGAGATATCATCTCATCCCAGTTAGAATGGCTATGATCAAAAGGACAAAAGATAACAAATGTTGGGAAGATGGGGAAAAAAAGGAAACCCTTATAAACTGTGGGTATGTACATTAGTGCAGCCCTTATGATAAACGTTATGGAGGTTCCTCAGAAAACTAAAAACACACCTACCCTAAGATCCAGCAATCCCACTACTGGGTACATGTCCAGAGGAAATGAAATCAGTACTCCCATGTTTGAAGAGAATCTGCACTCCCATGTTTGTTACAGCAGTATTCACAATTGCCAAAATGTAGACTTAATCTAAGTGTCTATCAAAGGATGAATGGATAAAGAAAATGTGGTATCTATTCCCAACAGAATACTATTCAGCCATGAAAAAGAAAAAAATCTTGTTATTTGCAACAACATGGATGGAACTGGAGGACATTTTGTTAAGGGAAATAAGCCAGGCATAGAAAGACAAATACCAAATAATCTCACTTACATGTGAAATCTAAAAAAGTTGATCTCATACAAGTTGGGAGTAGAATGGTGGTTATCAGAGACTGGGGTGGGTAGTGGGGAGAAGGGGATGGGGAGATACTGGTGAAAGAACACATAATTACAGTTAGAAAGGAGAAATAAAACTCAAGAGCTCTGTTGTACAGCAAGCTGACTATAGTCTGTGATGATAGATAGTATTCTCAAAAAATGCAGAGTGGACAAATGCATTCACCACAAAAATGATAACCATTTGAGGTCATGCATTTGTTAATTGGCTACATTTAATTATCCCACAATATAAGCATACTTCAAAACATTATGTTGCACATGGTAAATACATACAATGTTACTTGCCACTTTTTTAAATGTAAAAATTAAAAGAGTTCACATTTCTGTGGAATGTGTAACAATATACATTTACGGTTTTGGCTTAGAATTTTATTTTGTTGTTTTTGTTCTTGATTTCTTTATTTTACTTATTTATTTATTGAGACGGAATCTTGCTCTGTCTCCCAGGCTGGATGCAATGACACGATCTCAGTTCACTGCAACCTCCGCCTCCTGGGTTCAAGCGATTCTCCTGCCTCAGCCTCTGAGTAGCAGGGATTACAGGTGCCTGCGACCATGCCCAGCTAATTTTTGTATTTTCAGTAGAGACGGGGTTTTAGCATGTTGGCCAGGCTGGTCTCGAACTTCTGACTTCAGGTGATCTGCCTGCCTCCGGCTCCCAGAGTGCTAGGATTACAGGTGTGAGCCATCGTGCCTGGCCTATTTATTTATTTTTTAAAATTATATTTCAATAGCTTTTGGGGTACAAGTGGCTTTTTGTTACATAGATGAATTATACAGGGGTGAATTCTGAGACTTTAGTGTACCCATCACCTGAGTAGTGTACATTGTACCTAATGTGTAGCCTTTTTTTAAAAATCTCTAGCCCCCCTTCTACCCTCTAAAGTCTCTAAAGTCCATTATATCACTCAACTCAGGATTATATTTATTTTTCTGCCTTCTGTCATAAATGTAGTCCAAAAAGATCAGGCCTTTTTGGACATCCTATGGAACATCTCATTGATCCTCTACATCAGTCGCATGCTGAGCTTACTGAGCTGGATAAGCAAGAAATGGATTAGTCATCTGGAGACCTTGGCAAGACATATGCACTCCATAGAGTGGGAGATAAACTCTGTAAAGATTCCAGGGCCTGACACGTCAGTAAAATGTTTAGGAATCCAGTCACCAGAGGTACCTGGAATATTTCCTCTAAAGTGAAAAACGCATTATTATTAAAAAAAAAAAAAATCTAGGGTTTAACACTGTGAAATTGTATTAGTCTGTTCTTACACTACTATAAAGATACTACCCAAGACTGGGTAATTTATAAAGGAAAGAGATTTAATTGTTCCACATGGCTGGGAAGGCCTCAGGAAACTTACAATTATGGAGGAAGGTGAAACAGAAGCAAACACCTTCTTCACATGGTGGCAGGAGAGAGAAGAAGAAGCAAAAGAGGAACTTGCCAAACACTTATAAAACCATTCGATCTCATGAGAATGAACTCACTATCACAAGAACAGCATGGGGGAAATTGACCCCATGATTGAGTCACCTCTCACCAAGTTCCTCCCTCAATATCTGGGGATTACAATTCAAGATGAGATTTGGGTAGGGACACAAGCCTAACCATGTAATAAATGGACACTCCCAATCATTGCTGGAAGCAGTGTGCTTGGTGCCATCTTTCTGGCATGCTCTGGCAATCATTCCTGTAAATGTGAGATGTTGTGGAATCTGGCAGCAGTTGTGCAGAACTTTCCATTTTCCAGGCTTTGGGAAGTGCAATTTAGAGGTAGACCACGTATTTCCCAGGCCACGAGCCAGCAGGCAGTGAGGAGGAGCTTAGATATTGATCCAGAGACTCTGAATGGGTGGGGAGATGCAGACGGAATTCAGAATTCAGGGAGGAATACAGGAGTCACTAGAATTGCAAAGCCCAGGGCAATAGGGACAGGTAAAAGTCAGGCCAGAAACCTTGGTTAGGAGCCAGGCAGAAAGCTTGGATGGGCTCATTCATTGACAAAAATGGAGCAGGCATGACAGACCAGGCACTGGGTATCACTGATAGTGATACCACTTGTTACTGATGGTGACAAGCTTGATGTAGTCCAGCACCAACAAGCTTACGGTGTAGCGGGGCAAATTGGACAACCAGATTTTTTTTTTTTTTTTTTTTTGAGGTCGAGTCTCGCTCTGTCGCCTGGACTGGAGTGCAGTGGCCGGATCTCAGCTCACTGCAAGCTCCGCCTCCCGGGTTTACGCCATTCTCCTGCCTCAGCCTCCCGAGTAGCTGGGACTACAGGCGCCCGCCACCTCGCCCAGCTAGTTTTTGTATTTTTAGTAGAGACGGGGTTTCACCGTGTTAGCCAGGATGGTCTCGATCTCCTGACCTCGTGATCCGCCCGTCTCAGCCTCCCAAAGTGCTGGGATTACAGGCTTGAGCCACCGCGCCCGGCCTAGACAACCAGATTTTAAAAACCAAGCAAATGAGCAAACTTCAACATAATGCAAGTTTTCCTGAGAATGATGAAGGAAATAGATCTGGCATCCAGACGGAGTTAGGACAGGGACCCTCATTTCCAGAACAAAACAGAAAGCGAGGAGATAAGACTGGCAGCAGCCAAGGGTTGCAGTTGGGTTGCCCAGGTGGTGAATAGGTTCACGATGTCTGTTTTTGCAAAATTAATAACAAAAAGGCTGCATGCCTGCAAATAACAAAAAGGTCTGCAGCTCTGTTTTACTTGCTACCTTTGTGCATCTGGGCATCTAGATGAGGAGGTTTCCCCACCCGGTTCAGGTGACAGAGGCAGGAGGCAGGGCCTGGTGCCATCCTGCCTTTTTGCAGCTTGCTTGCATCCACCCTGGGCCAGGCGCAGCTGACTGAGCAGCGGGGGGTCATTCTCTGGGTGTGGTTTATGTGTGCTTCCTCTGGCCTTTTCAGCTTTGGATAATTGAGCATTTAAGTGATTGTTCCACTTCATAAAGTATGGTCCAGGGAGGCACTGTGCAAATTGCTAAATCAATTTACTTTTAAACAGAAATGAGGTTTAAAAACACACACACACACCCACACCTTAATGAAGGCTTGATGTGTTCCATCGCAAGGGTCTCCAGAATGCTGCACTGCTCTCCCTGTGAAGTCAGTATTACGCATGCCTGGGCTGCAAACCAGAAGGACAAATTGGGGGCAATGTGCACAGCCGCATTATTTTTCTCGTTGGCAAAGGTCAGTGATTCTCCATGCATCAACTATGAAGCACACCACACAGTACCTCAGCATCAGCAGAATAAAGCTGTGAGTCAGAACCGGGTTTGGAGCTAGAAAAAGACCTGGACTCCAATTTCAGTCCTTCCCGTAGGTGATTTTGGAGCAAATTATTTAACTTCTGGGAGCCCTCAAGTCTATTCGTGGTTTAAAAGTGATAATACCTACTTTGCTAGGTCTTGCTGAGAATTAAATGACTTTATAATAACAATAGTTGCCAACCTGTATGGAGTACTTATTATGTTCCAGGAACAATGCATAGTGCCCTACCTGTGAATTCTCAGATGTAGATATCCTTAGGAGATAAAAACAATTCAATTCCCATTATGCAGCTGGTATTTGTAACGTGCAGAGCACACACTTGTAGTTCTTCCACCAGTCTATAAAATGACTTGTCATGCGCTTATTTTGTATTCAAACGTGTTAGATTTGACGATATCCTGTCCCCAGGCACAAAGGATTAACAAAACGTGTATGTGTGTGCGTGTGCGCGCGTGTGGACGTGGGGTCAACGTTGAAACAACTACTCTTTTGAATCAGAAATGTTTCATATACCAGATTACTGTGGATTTCAGGTCTAGCCTTCGGGTTATTGCTCCAGTCATTTTTACTTTGCTCTGTTACCCTTCAGATGAATGATTTTTTTTTTTTTTTTTTTCTAGGCTTCTCACTTCATGCCTCTAGTGAGCTCAGATCAAATCCTGTTTTCTCTGTCTGACCTCCTGAAACCTCTGGTGGCCTCCTTTGTCTCAGGCCTCCACCCAAAGTCATCCAATTTTTGGTCCTCGTCTCTCAAAAATCTGAACTCCAGGTACCGCAAAACTTGACTTTTCCCCTATGCTTATACCATATAATTCTTTTTAAAATCATGGGCTTTTAAAAAAATTTTGGAACTATTTTTCTTCCAATTTAGGCTCAATTGCAAAACCTGGAGTTTGGTCAAGGAAAGCTACTTTCAATGCAAAGTGAAGACAGAACATAAATCACAAAGTTAACATCGAAAGGTTTCTGAGAAGCCTGGAAAAAGATCAAACCTAAAGGTGACCCGGGAAGTCTGGCTGGGAATAGAGATAAAAATTCCTTTCTTTCATTTCCAAAGTTTGCTGATTAATGAGAAAAGTAGATATCTTAAAAAGGACACAGAAATGCACCAAAAAAATAAACACAACAATGCATAACTAGCTCTTTTAATTCAAAACCTTCTCTCCTGTGCCTGACATGGTATCTCTACCATATCCTCCAAAAAGTAAGGATGCGCAAGGACTGAAGTGTCCTCCTTATTGTGAAAGGGAACTGAGGCAGAGGCTCCCACAGTGGTCAACCCACTAACAGCTTAAGCTGGACAAAGCCAAGTCAATGTGTCCACCCCCAGTTCCAATGAGTCAATTTGGTCTGCTGATTCAGGGCACATCACGGTGTTCTTAACCTTCTATCCAGGGATGTCCTTTCAGGGATCCAGCAATGTCTAATTGGGCACTTCGATGTTTGTTCATGTTTCATTTCTGGAAATATAACCTTAATGACTTCTCTAAGACATTTTGTTGATTGATTGATTGATTGATTGACAGGCAGACAAAGTCTTGCTCTGTCACCCAGGCTGGAGTGCAGTGGTGCAGTCATAGCTCACTGCAGCCTCAACCTCCTAGGCTCAAGCGATCCTCCCACCCTAGCCTCCTGAGTAGCTGAGACAAGAGACAGGCACCAACATGCCCAGCTAATTTTTATTTTTTAGAGATAGCGTCTTGCTGTGTTGCCCAGGTGTGCCTTGAACTTCGAGGCTCAAGTGATCCTTTCACCCCTACGGAAGTGCTGGTATTACAGGCATGAGCCACTGTGCCCAGCCTGTATGACTTTTAATTTTGAGTTTCTCATTGTGGCAAGCCATCTCTATTTGTCAAATGTAATTTCCTTGAGATAAAATCAGATATGCAAGGATTCACATATGTTTCTCATGCAAGCACACTATTTATTCCTCCTTATACAAACACTTACTGGTTAAAAAAAAGCAGATTGCTAATAAAGGCTTTCTGTACTTCACATGGATTCCAATGGATTTGAAGCTAATGAGCCTTGGAATATTAGATTATTATTATCCAATAATAATATTCTAAGTCTGGGCATCTCAGAGTGATACAATGAAATTAGGCAGACACTCATCTGAACAGGTCTGGTGTACAATGACAGGCTTCCACACCTTTTTGTCATATTTATGGTGTTTCAAGTTGCAAGGCAGATTTCTCCTCAAGTTACACAGGGGACATTTGGTATCACTTGGTTTCCATTCTCTGAATACTCTATAGAACATTGTACAAAGGGGATGCATTTGTCAGGACTGTTGAGTTATGCCATTGGTTCTAACTACCCCAAAGTCTCAGGTGATGATAACCCCTTAGAGACCCAGTGTATTAGTCAGTTCTCACATTGTTGCAAAGATACTACCTAAGACTTGGTAATTTATAAAGGAAATAAGTTTAATGGACTCACAGTTCAGCATGGCTGGGGAGGCCTCCCAATCATGGTGTAAGGCAAAGGAGAAGCAAAGACACGTCTTACAAGGCAGCAGGCAAGAGAGCTTGTGCAGTGGAACTCCCATTTATAAAACCATCAGATCTCATGAGACTTATTCACTATCACAAGAACAGTATGATTCAGTTATCTCCACCTGGCCCCACCCTTGACACATGGAAATTATTACAATTCAAGGTGAGATTTGGATGGGGACACAGCCAAACTGTATCACCCAGGATGACCGAGATTCCACCATCTTATGATGCTGCCATGTCAACGCCAGACCTGAGAGTTTCCATGGTGGGGAAAGATATGGAGAACCACACAGCAGCTCTTAAAGGCTTCCATCCCCAAACCAACCTATATCACTTTTGCCCAAGTTTCATTAGCCAAATCAAGCCACACAGCTACATCTAACTTCCAAGGGTTGGGGAGGACATTCCTCTTATGTGCCAGAAGGCAAGGAGATCAGGAAATATTGGTGAACACCAGTAATGTCCATGCACTGAATGTTTGTTGGTTCTGGCTGTCCTGCATCCACACTTAACAGACAGATGACCCAAGCTGGGCCAACTGCACCCTCTTTCCAGGGTATCAAAGCCACTGAAGTCATATTCATTTGCCTGCAATACCAAGAAACTGACTGGGTCTAGAGATGAAAGTCTCTCTAGAGACTTTTGTTCTTGAGTGGAGTTATGTAAGAACAGAGAAAAAAAGGGCTCACTCATTCTAGCAGATTCTACCAGCCTCACCTTGCTAATCCTGTCAGTAATTTCCTCATCTAGTCCCCCTGAAGCTATCCTTGTTTCCTGCACCTTTTTTTCTCAGCTTGTTTCTCGAACTGTCCTATGAACCTGAGCACTACCAATACCCTCCCAATGTATTGCTTTTGTGCTTAGTGTAAGACTCAGTTTCTGTTATTTGCACCAAACATTTTCCCAAACAGAAAGCAAAAACCAAAAAGAAAATAAATGTCCAACAGAAGTGATTTGCTAGGTGCTCTGAGATATACACTCATGTATGAACTTGTAGGATGAGGTGGGAAAATTGGGTTCCTGTCTCAGGTCTGTCACCCATCTTGCTGTGTGAACTTCAACAAATCCCCAAATTCATCTGTAAAATGAAAGTCTGGGACTAGTTGATCTTCAAAGTCCTTACTGGTGCCAGCAGACAATGACTGTGCCATTTTGGGATTGCTGAAACAAGCACAAACCCTGTATTTTGGTAGCTGATTGAAACCCAAACCAGGCCCCACACTTTGACAAATAACCTGTCAAGTCTCCACATTGGCTGAGAATCACATTAGCCTAGGAAATCACGGATTGCTTATATTTTACATTTCAAATGTGCAGAGATATTGGCATCGATCTGAGGGTATGCCATCACCCTGTGGATTCGTCTCAGCAGCAGTGCTGGTATTCAGTGCAAGCCATCAGGCTCGGTACTCATCGGATGCCTATTTACTGTGTAGTACGTCCTTTAGTTTGTTTGAGACCAGTTGGGGTCCTTTATTTGCCCGTCAGCTTAGTACCTGAGAGGCAGAAGAACTTGACATTCCCAGAACATTGTGATGTACTAATATCAATACAAGTAAATTATTATTATAAAACCTCAGCTCTCCATCTCTGATTAGAACTTCAGGAGCTGGGCAGAGAGAAAAATCTTAAGTATGTCTGTGCAGGTGGGTGTACAGATGAAAAATAAGATGACTTACCCTGTGAATAAGTTTCACCTCTGATTAAAATTCTGCCTAGAATGAAAGGACGATGTGCTAAGATATGAATGACTCACTAAATCAGAAGGGCCTCTGTACACATTTTTCTTCCTGCCTTTAGCTGCAATAAACTCTCTCTCACTCTTACATCGATAAAAATGGAGGTTTTCAGGATATCCTGCCCTGATAAAGTAACGATGAAGATGCGTTTCCATCAGAAGAATCATGATCCTTGTCTTTCATACACATGAAGGGGCTTCACCAAATCCCAGAACACCACGGTCAGGGGAATTGCAGGGGCCATTGATTCCATAGGCTATGGTCAGGGGGCAGTCTCTGCTTGTGGATTAGATTTTTCCTCGCTGCAAAGCTAACTGGGTGAAAAGGGCTCAATCCTAAGATCTGAGCCTCTTCACTCCAGGACGAACTAAGTAGGAACATGCTTTAAAGTGGACCTCAGTGAACGTTAGTCCTCTGGGTGAGATGAGAAGAGAAAGGCTTAAGTGGCCGGCCAAACAGAAGGGAGGTCCAGCTGCCTAGTGATTTCAGAAGATCCTGACAAGCTACGTCTTACGGAACCTGAGACTTTCTGCTGCGCCACAGCCCTTCTTCAGTTCCCTCAGCAAATTCTCAGTGGTCCCAGTTGATGATAACAGACACAGTGCCCTGCCAAACCAGAGTTCCTGGCAATTGGAAGACGTAGTTGCTCTAGGATCTCAAGTGTTTCCAAGGCAGTTTTCCTGTTGAACACAGTTGCAACTGTGATACTTGCAGCAACTTAAAACCGCAGAAACCGGCCACACATGACTGGTGCATGTTTGCGTTTAGTACCAGCAATGTGACTTGGAACTTTTTGTCTTTAATGCAAGGTAGGGAATTTTTAAAACAATCCACTGCTTCCAGCTTTGGCTCTTTCTCAGGTAGGACTCACCCAGCAGATATAACTGAGTTCCCGCTGAACTTGGCAGTAGAGAGCAAACCCAGGAATTTGGCAGGAAGTAAGTTATGTCTGCACAACCTAAGAAGCTACACATCCGACTCAGGATGCCATGGGTTTGGGGGTTGGGATTATTCTCCGGATCCCAGGAATCCATGTCCAATGATTCCGTTATGGCCTGAACTATCGATCTGGCAGCCCTGAGTTTGGTTTTCAGAATTCAGTTCCAGGGCATCCACTTGTAAAAACAATCCACAAATGAGATTGGCAGACTCAGCAGTTTCTGCCACTACCGACTTGACGGACTGAGCCAGGGCTATGATTGAGCCAGAATTCCTTGGAGGGGAAGCTTGGGGTGCTAAGCTGATTGCAAAGCAGCCCCCATCAAGCAGAGGCTGAGAAGAGCATCCAGGATAAGCACATGAAGGTGGCAAGCTGCGAGTGTTTATCTACTTAGTCAACTTTAACAGGAAAAGAACAAGACCAGGATGTGCATGATCCACTTGGGGTTACCTCGTCCCATCTGGTTGCAGCTGACAACTTTCACCAGAAAGAGGAAAAGTGAAAAGTAAAAAGAGAAATGAGGAGCTGACCAGGCCAGGGTATGGAAGGCGGCTTTCATCAATTCCAAATTCCAGCAGTAAGTCACTTCCACTGTGCATTAGGTGAGTTCTCTGCACTTTTCCACAGAAAGCCTTATAGCCACTCTTAGGATGGTATGAGCTGGCTTCTGAAACCTCCTTTAGTGGGGAATTCTTCAAAAGGTCAGAGAGGCAGCAACCGCCTGGGGATGACGTTTCAGCCGAGGAGATCAACAGTGCTCACTGCAGGTACTAACTGTAGAATTCAGGGCCAGGCTTCTCTTTAAGTATAAGAAAGAAGGATGTTGGTGGCAAAAGCCTTCCCACTCCCATAGTACAATACAAGTTGCAAGAGGTTTTATTGTTTTTAAACATGTACTTAATGTTTTAGAGACAGGCTCTCCCTCTGTTGCCCAGGCTGGAATGCAGTGGTGCAATCATAGCTCACTGCAGCCTCAAACTCCCGGGCTCAAGTGATCCTCCTGCCTCAGCCTCCTGAGTAGCTTGGACTACAGGCATGCACCATCACACCCAGCTAAGCGATACAGCACCTGGTATTCACAGGTGCTCTCCCATCCATGCACCAACCAGGTCTGACCCTGCTTAGCTTCTGAGATCAGAAAAGATCAGTCATGTTCACAGTGGTACATCTGTAGATGCTACAAAAGGTTTAATACACATTATCCATTTGAGCTTCCTCACAAGCCTGTATGTACAAGGGGTGGGTTAGGAATTATTGCCCCTGGTTTATGGATGACAGAAATGAAGGACTGAGGTTAAGCAGCCAGCCCAAGTTTATGAGCTAGTAAGCAGCAGAATTGAAATTCTTTAATTTTTCACACCATTTCTCCAAAAGCAAAGGTTTTATTTTTTAACTTTTAAATTCAAGGATAAAAAGCACAGGTTTGCTACATAGGTAAACTTGTGTCATGGGGGTCTGTTGTAAAGATTATTTCATCACCCAGATATTAAGCATGGTACCCACTAATTATTTTTTCCTGATCCTCTCCCCTCCTCCCGCCTTTCATCCTCCAAAAGGCCCCAGTGTGTATTGTTCCCCACTATGTGTCCATGTGTTCTCACCATTTAGCTCCCACTTATGAGGAAGAACATGCAGTATTTGTTTTCTGTTCCTGCATTAGTTAGCTAAGGATAATGACCTCCAACTCCATCCTTGTCCTTGCAAAGGAGACGTGATTGCGTTCTTTTCATGGCTGTATAGTATTCCATGGTGTATATGTACCACATTTTCTTTATGCAGTCTGTCATTGATGAACATTTAGATTGATTCTGTGTCTTGACCATTGTGAATAGTGCTGCAGTGAACATATTCGTGCATGTGTCTTTATAATAGAATGATTTATCTTCCTTTGGGTATATACCCAGTAATGGGATTGCTGGGTCAAATGATATGTCAATATGTCTGTCTTTAGGTCTTTGAGGAATCACCACACTGTCTTCCACAATGATTGAACTAATTTATATTCCCACCAAGTATAAATGTCCCTTTTACTATACAAACTTGCCAGCATCTGCTACTTTTTGGCTTTTTAGTAATAGCCATTCTGACTGGTTTGAGATGGAATCTCATTGTGGTTTTGATTTGCATTTCTCTAATGATCAGTGATGCTGAACTTTTTTTTCCTATGATTGTTGGCCACATGTATGTCTTCTCTTGAAAAGTGTTTGTTCGTGTTATTTGCCCACTTTTTTTATTACGCATCCGACAAAAGTCTAATATCCAGTATCTATAAGGAACTTAAACAAGTTTACAAGAAAAAACTTAGTTTATAAGAAAAAAATAAACTTTGCAAAATGCTTTTAACTCTTACTGAAGGATATATACCCTACAAGAAAATAATGGTGGCAACAGGACGCTGGTACACAAACACTTCCTGTGTGTTACTCAAGGCAACGTCGCAAAGGGATTAGTCTCTCCACTGCCCTGGGTCTCTCCAGGTCAACGTTCAAGAAGGCTAAATTTTCTCCTTTTGCAACCTTAATTCTCTATTACAGGCCTAATCTCACCTGCTTAGGGGGCCAAGCTCTTCAGTGCAACAAAAGCCCAAGGGAGGATTAACTCTCAACCACACTTGTAATGACTGCCTTAGAAATCAGAAAAGCAATGAGGCCATCTCAGCGGGGCTTTCTTTTGAGGACAGGTGAACCAATTAGGTTTCTGACAACCCCTTTCTTCTTTCTCACTTCTTCCTCTCAAAGCAATCACATTAGGCTCTGAAACCAAATGTCTAGGAATGAAGACATGGCCTGCTGGATGTCAAGCAACTATGTATTAAAATATCAATCTGGGCTGGGCACGCTAGCTCATGCCTGTAATCCCAGCACTTTGGGAGGCCAAGGCGGGCAGATCACAAGGTCAAGAGATGTAGACCATCCTGGCCAACATGGTGAAACCTCGCCTCTATTAAAAATACAAAAAAATCAGTTGCGCATGGTGGTGCATGCCTGTAGTTCCCACTACTCAGGAGGCTGAGGCAGGAGAATCACTTGAACTGGGGAGGTGGAGGTTGCAGTGAGCCAAGATCAAGCCATTGCACCCCAGTCTGGCGACAGAGAAAGACTCTGTCTCAAAAAATACCCCCCAAAAACCAAAAAACAAAACCAATCTGCCCGAGAGGTAGAGCAGGGCCCTGAGGATAAGAAACTACCTTTAGTGGACCCAGCTTGCAATTTCTTGAGAAAGAAAACCCATCCTTCCAATCCATCCTTCCAACTCCCAGGATTAGGGGGCACCACTGTCACTGCAAATCTGCAGCAACATGTATCTAGTACCTAAAATGTCACAACCCCAGCCTCACCATTTCTGGAAATGAATTAGAGCAATAGGGCAATAAGACAATAGGATTCTTCCTCCCTGGCCTGTCCCTCCACTTCCACCTCCAGCCCAGCAAATCTTAAAATAGTGAATTTCCCTAGAAATCAATGGTAAGGATTATCTGTTTTTAATGTGGGATGCAACACTTGAGCCAAGCTTGGAGGTAGGTTCTAGAAACACAAAGGGATGTTCACATCAAGCTTGCCTAGGATAGTAGTATAAGAAAGAGATTCTTGAGTATATACTAGCGATATAAACATATCTGTTAGTCAATCAAACATTCTTAGTCCAGGAAGAGAGAGATGACTTGGGAGGTAAAATGTTGACTCCTTCCTCATAGAAGATGGTGAATCAATCGCCTGAAACCAAGCAGAGGACAGATTTGACACAAATGTGAATTTTTTTGAATGAAGGGAAGAGTCAGGCACAGAGTGGGCAGAGGAGAAGAAAGGCATCAGTGATTTTCTGGATAAAGAAAATGTGGTACATATATACCATAGAATACTATGCAGCCATAAAAAGGAATGAGATCATGTCCTTGGCAGGAACATGGATGGAGCCGGACGCCATTATCCTCAGCAAACTAATGCAGGAACAGAAAGCCAAATACCACATGTTCTCACTTATAAGTGGGAGCTGAACGATAAGAACACTTGGACACAGGGAGGGGAACAACACACACTGGGCACCTGTGCTGGGGGAGGAGGGAGAACATCAGGAAGAATAGCTAATGGATGCTAGGATGATCTGTGCAGCAAACCACCATGGCACACATTTACCTATGTAATGAACCTGCACATCTGCACATGTACCCTAGAACTTAAAAGTTGAAGAAGTAAAAAAAAAAAAAAAAAGGCTTGGCGTATAAGTAGCATGGGTTCTGAACATCCATTGAACATCCACTGAGTTTCTTTCCCTGGCCCACAGACAGTCTTCTGACGTTGTAGCATCATGTTGTCTGATGACAGCTGGGGTTTTCATCAGACTGTGACGGCTTCCCACAGAGAGTCAGGAACAAAAGGTCCCATTTTCCACCTTATACCTCGCAGAGAAGACAAACACCAACCAACATATTTCCTCTAAAGACAATGGATGTAACAGCCTAAGAAATGGTAATGAGCTAGTTGAGAAGGTGTTTTTCTGAGATGTGGAAACCTTCAGCTCAGAGCAGCAAAAGCACAGTGCTGCTTCTTCCAGGAGATTTCACTGGAATTGTCACATGGCCCAACGATACATTTGGAAATGCAATCAAAGGCTGAGGAACTTTCAGAAACCCCAGGATGAGGCAGGTTGCCAGAGGTCAGAGGGTGGTAGAAATGGGGAGACAGATGTGGGTCAAAAGGTACAAATGTTCAGTTGCAAGATGAATATGTTCTAGAGATCTAATGTACAGAATGGTGATTATTGTTAATAACACTATTATATACTTGAAACTTGATAAGAGCAGATTGTAAGTATCCTTGCCCTACATGCATACAAAATGGTAACTATAAATGGTGATGAATATGCTAATTAATTGATTGCTGTATTAGTCCATTCTCACAGTGCTATAAAGAAATACCTGAGACTGGGTAATTTATAAATAAAAGAGGTTTAATTGACTCACAGTTCTGCATGGCTGGGGAGGCCTCAGGAAACTTACAATCATGGCGGAAGGCGGCAGGAGAGAGAATGAGTGCAAGCGGTGGGGAGGAAATGCCAGATGCTGAAAAAACCATCGGATCATGAGACTCATTGATTTTTATGAGAACAGCATAGGGATGATTCAATTACCTCCACCTGGTCCCTCCCTTGACGTGTGGGGATTATTAAAATTCAAGGTAAGATTTAGGTGGGGGACACAGAACCAACCATATCAATTGTGATTATTCTTACACAAAGTATGTGTATATCAAATCATCACGTTGTACACCTTGAATATGCACAATTTTTATTTGTTAACTATGTCTCAGTGAAACTGGAAAAAGAAAGAAACCTCAGATACGAAAATCCAGACTCAGGACCAAATGCATTTAGGGTCGATGGCATGCATTACAAAATGATTTTCTTCAATTTTTTATTTTGCTCCAGTTTCCTCAGCTATAAAATGTGGATAATAACCCCTGATTTGTCTAGAAGATAGGAACTGCATAAGGATCAAATTAAATCATGCACAAATGAGTGCTTTGTAAAACACAAATCTATACTTGCTTATCACCTTTCTTATGAACATTAAAACACTGTACACACACGTGTGTGCTGCCTGGCTGAATTATATTTATGAGGACCTGAGAACAATGTGTCTCTTGTCATCTTTATCCACCTGAAGATCCTCAAAGAGTCATGAGGCAGGTTACTGACAAAATTGCTTCCTTTGAAACAATGCATCTGCGTGAATCAGGATTTTTCAGTAATGAGCTGATCTAAGACTGAAATTCAGCAAATATGCTAACAGCTCTGGGTCTCAACTTATTCCAACTGTAAAATGGAAACAATAACTCAGCCCTTGCAGGGTTTCTGATGATTTAGGAGGTGGGGTATGTAGACTGCTTTCCTACTGGGAGAAATGAGGCATGCCAGGGTTTTTGCTTGTTTGTTTTTGCATACAAGCACAAGAATGAGAAAATCTGGAGGGAGAAATTGTTGGCACTAGGCCTGAAATTCTTGAAGACAGCGTGGGAAACAAAGACTCCCCCTTCACCTTCTCAGGCACAAAATGCATGTTCCCAGAAAGAAGAAAGTCAACCTAAACCACCCTGGACCAAGGACATTTGTTGAGAGTCACTAGGGAAAGGTCATTCCTACTGTCCACCAAATGCCTAACTGAGCCCCCAGCTCCTTGGAATTCTATCCATCTCTTAAAGCCATGTTCAAGTCTTCCTTCCTTTGTGAGACACTCCTAGACTATTCATTTGGAATTTCCATTGTTTTCCTAGTTCTACTTTCTTTGGTTGCATTATAAAACATGCTTATAGTTTGCCATATTTTATTATTTGTGGGCATCTTGATCTTTTTAAGAGACTTTGGAGAGCAAGGAGTATGCATTTTTCATCTTTATGTCCCTTATACTGCTCCATAATGATGTCTGCTTTTGAATGAAATGTGTTTGAAATGCTCACCTCATCTTTCATTTAAAGCCAATTCTATAAATAAGCAATGAGGGCTCTCTCTGCCATCACCACCTAATGTCCGATGCTGCCACGCTTCTTAACAGGCATCTTGTCTTCAGACTGGCCTTCCAGATTCGTCATATTTAAATGCCATTTTAAAATTCCTTATTCAAATTTCCCACTCAAAATCTTTTAAAGGCTTCACACTGCCTACATGATAAGGTACAAACGTCAAAGCCTTGAATGTAAGACTCTCCACCAGCTGGCTCGAATCCAGCTATTTAAATTTATTTAACCCACACATTCCCAAAGCAGTGAGGCTGACTTCATTCATTCATTCATTCATTCATTCAGCATGGACTGAATGTCCCAGTCATTTTGATAGTCATTGTCTTAGGTGGTAGAGATATCTACAGAAAAAGACACAGTCCCCGATCTCAATGCAGTTATCATCCACTGGGTTGGCAGGAAGTAAAGAGAATATTACAATTGTAAGTGATAAAAGCTATAGTAGAACAATGTGAAAGAGACACTGTGAGTATGGAAAAGGTGGGGCCCAAACTGGCCTAAGGGAGTCAGGGGAGGGTTAGTAAAAGAAGAAGCAAAGGAAGACTGGTTTTCCAGGAAGACACTATGGTGGAGTAAAGAGAGTGCATTTGAAACAGAGAGAAAATAATATGCCCTCCACACATACACACCCACACACAAAACCCTACAATGATGCTATGAGAACCTGGCATAAAGTTACTAGCGGTTCAGGAGGACCTAGTTGAAGCTGAACTCAAACTAAAAGGGATTTATTAGGTCTGTAAGTGGTATTTATTATCTAATGCCAATATTTCCCGACGTGTTCCTGAGCCTGGTTCTGAGAGACACGGTAAGTAGCTCACCATGAGGGAAAGAAAAAAAAATCATTCTGTGGTCATAAAAAGTCTGCAGAGTAAACACATGCTTTTCTCCTTCTTGGGAAGGCACAATGTTCAAAAGCATATGAAAGCTTCTGCTAAGTCTTGCAATAAAACAAGCTGTTTAAAGTATCGCAGACATGTTTATCCAAAAAGTATCATGCCACTATGTACTTCCTGCAGAATGAGATCCAAGGAAGACAGTTTTGGAAACACTGGTCTGTATCTGTACCCTGCTCTTTAGGTGTACCTGCACTGGCCTGTAAATAGTTTATGAAGGCACAGGCTTCAAGGACAAACACACTTGGTTTTAAATCTTGTCTCCATCACTTAGCTACTGTTTGACCTGGGATGAATTTTTTTTTTTTTTTTTTTTTTTTTTTTTTGAGATGGAGTCTTGCTATGTCGCTGGAGCATAGTGGTGCGATCTCAGCTCACTGCAAGCTCCACCTCCTGGGTTCATGCCATTCTCTCACCTCAGCCTCCCGAGTAGCTGAGACTACAGGTGCCCGCCACCACGCCTGGCTAATTTTTGGTATTTTTAGTAGAGATGGGGTGTTAGGCAGGATGGTCTTGATCTCCTGACCTTATGATCCACCTGCCTCGGCCTCCCAAAGTGCTGAGATTACAGGCATGAGCCACTGCTCCTGGATGACAAATTAGTTTTTTGATGGACAGTTTCCTCATCTGTAAAATGGGCATAATACATACTTTCTCCATGTGTGGTTTTATTGAGCACATATGCCTGACACATACCTGATTAAATAATTTCTCTTCATTATTAGTGGCAAACATATAAGCTGAACTAGGTGTAAGGACCTTGTGGCAATTTCTCAAGGATCTAGAACTAGAAATACCATTTGACCCAGCAATCCCATTACTGGGTATATACCCAAAAGATTATAAATCATTCTACTATAAATACACACGCACATGTATGTTTATTGCGGCACTGTTCACAACAGCAAAGACTTGGAACCAACCCAAATGCCTATCAATGATAGACTGGATAAAGAAAATGTGGCACATATACACCATGGAATACTATGCAATCATAAAAAAGGATGAGTTCACGTCCTTTGCAGGGACATGGATGAAGCTGGAAACCATCATTCTAGCAAACTAACACAAGAACAGAAGACCAAACGCCACATGTTCTCACTCATAAATGGGAGTTGAACAATGAGAACACATGGACACAGGGAGAGATACGTCACACAGCAGAGCCTGTTGGGGAGTGGGGAGCTAGGGGAGGGAGAGCATTAGGAGAAATGCCTAATGTAGATGACAGGTTGATGGGTGCAGCAAACCACCATGGCACGTGTATACCTATGTAACAAATCTGCATGTTCTGCACATGCACCACACCCCAGGACTTAAAGTATAATAATCAAAAAAGAATCTTATAAGTAAGTTATACAGATTTGTTCCTCTTTTAGCATTCTAGTAGAATTTCTTTCCAATGGCTCAACAATGATTCTTATTTACTGATACTTAAACCTTAGCACAAAAGCATTCCCTGAAACATTGCAATTATATAAATGAGAAGAGAAAGAAGGTGACAAAAAACAACCTTAATACATATATTATCAGGATGGACTGATTTTCCTAAGTGAGGTGCTATAATATTCAGAATAACCCCAATGTCCCTTAGTGGTTGAAAAATAAACTATATAAAAAAGAAATATCTACCATATTAGGATTAAAATTATGGCATTTAGTGTGTTAGAAATCTCAATCTGCAGATTTTTCAAAGTAGATGAGGAGGTGCTCTCTTCCATGCCTAGCCTGGGACACACAATCTGTCCTTGGTCCTTGGCTTTGAAAACCCTTTCTCACTGAACCACTGCACCACCCCTCTGCTGCCATCCTACCCCCTTCCCAGACACATCCTGGCCAACTCAACTCAGCCATTATTTTCTTTGTAAAGTTGTCTTTGACTCCCCAAGTTGAGGCAGGTAACCTTGGTTCCTATAGCCTCCTGTGCACATTTCCATTAGGCAACAATGAGTGCATTCTTACTGAGTGGTTGTTATCGCCAGGGGGCTGGAGATGCAATTGTTGGCCAAACAGAGGTAGGGCTGCCCTCAGGGAGCTTAGTGTCTGATGCAGGCAGCATATACCAAGCAGGTAAACAGGGGAGTCAGGTATGGTCACAAATGGAGACAACCACTATGAGCAAATAAAAGAGGTGTTATAATTGAAAGTTAAATGGATTCTCTTTTAATTATTTATCTTGTCTCTTCAGGAGGCTGTGAAGGATTTGAGTGTAATATCTGGTTCATTTGCATAACTTGGCAAGGCAATGTGCCTGTATACATTGAGCATGCATTAACTGCCTCATGAATAAATGAAAGAATGAATGAATTCAACAACAAAGCTGAGACCCATAGGACTAGCCTACAGTGACAACTAGTTAGTGACAGTTTAAAGTGGGACAGTTTAAAGTCCCCTTCATTTAAAGTGGGAGTGCACTTGTAAATATAGAAATATAAACATATATTTATATATTAACATATATAAATATAAACATATTTTTATTTTAAATATATATATTATTCATTATTTTATTACAATTATATATTAATATAAATATATAACTATATAACATATTTAATATAAATAATATAAATATAAGTAATATATTAATATAAATTTATATTTATATATTACTATATAGTATACATAATATACATTAATAATAAACATATATAATATGCATAATATATAAAAAATAAACATATATAATAAATATATTAATATAAATATATAAACATGTGTATATTTGTATATAAGCATACGCAATGTGTGCTTATAGATATATGATATATACATATATAGATCTATCTATCTATGTATCCATCTATGTATCTAACTATACGATACGATACGATACGATACGATACGATACGATACGACACGATATGATACGATACGATACGATACAATACGATGTAGCCAGCACATCCAAACAACCTCTTAATTTCCAGGTCTGAGAAATGGGTAATTTTGGGTACTCAAGAAAATTTATTTTTGGCCCAGCCCTGGCTGCTGTTCTTTGTGGGCAAACAAGGGAGTAGCTTCAAAGTGGACTTCATGCCACGCAATGTAGAGAAGGCACCCTCTATGCCCATCTGTTCTTTCTGACAGAAAAAGCCTACAGCCAACCTCAGAACAATTACTTTTGTGCTCTGTTGATGCTTGCTTTTATTTGGCTGTCTGGTTCTGCCAGGCCCTATAAAAACACAGATATAATCAATATCTTCAAAGGAGAACCAGCTAGCTCGAAGGAAGAATGCATTTTATTTGGGAAATGGTGGCTCCCCTATGCATTTGTGATTAAATGGGGAAGAAAACATTTGCGATTCATCCAATTAACCTCAATGGTATGTCATTCAAGCATAGGTCCAGACAGGAGTCTCAGTCTATTATTCCAAATCTTTCATTAAACCAATTCCATCTGCAGCCTACACTTTCTTGTTTTCCTGGTGCATTCTTGTGATTACCTAATTTAAATAAAGAGCTACTTTATGGTTTTTCCTGGGTGCCAGGAAGATTTAGAGCAATGACCTGGATCAGGGATAACATTCTCCTGTAATTTTCAGAATCTACAAAAAGTTAGAAAGTACACTTAAGGATGCTCACATCCTTCCTGGAGACAGCTAGACACAGATGCACTTTTTTTTAAAGAGTATCACAATAGACCACAATGTCCCCCCCCCCCGCCCCGTGGCTCCCACTAACATTTGATTTTTGAAATGTCACCCATGTTAGCACGGCCTTTGAAGGCTCTGCAACCATAAGTTTGCAGTTCAAGATTAGGATTTCAGGGCTGGGCATGGTGGCTCACACCTGTAATCCCAGCACTTTGGGAGGCCAATGTGGGTGGATCACTTGAGGTCAGGAGTTCGAGACCATCCTGGCCAACATGGTGAAACCCCGTCTGTACTAAAAATACAAAAATTAGCCAGGCATGGTGGCGGCCACCTGTAATCCCAGCTACTCAGGAGGCTGAGGCAGGAGAATTGCTTGAACCCAAGAGGTGAGAGTTGCAGTGAGCCGAGATTGTGCCATTTCACTCCAGCCTGGGCGACAAGAGCGAAACTCCATCTCAAAAAAAAAAAAAAAAACAAAACGATAAGGATTTCAGGTCTTTTTGCAGTGGCTGGTGGAACCCACCTCTGCACTTCAGACCAGCCTTTCCGGATATAGAATATATTTCCTTGGTGAGAGGTATAAAATTAACCTTTAAAATTTTAATATAAAAATATATCCAAAAGAATGTTTATATATTACGTTCAAGGCCATGATGCATAATAAATGAAACACCTATGACCCCCTTATCCATCTTAAGAACCAGAACACACCCAATACTCTTGAAGTTACAGATGGGGTCTTTCCAATCCATACTATCTCAGATAAAATAATATCTGAGGTTTGTATTCCTAATTCCTTGTTTTTAAATAGCTCTACCTTAATCTGTTTTTCTCCGTATTTTTTTTTACTCTATCTGCCTTCACGATATCTCTTTACCTTTGGTTTTCAGTGGTTTGACTATGATGTCTATCTTCAAATAATACAGTGCTCATTACACATAAGAATACTGAAAACAGTAGTCTCCTGATTTTTTTCTCTCCAATCTTTTGTTCTATTGCTGTCAATCATTTAACTTTGACACGAGCTACAAATACATTATGTCTTAAAACTATTAATTGCTTTAAATAATTGCTTTGAAGGATCAATCATTTTTAGGGTAAATCAATAGAAATTGATTTAAAATAAAATCAACCTTTAGATTTAAAATGAAATAAATTTGGCCGGGTGCAGTGGCTCACGCCTTTAATCCCGGCACTTTGGGAGGCCGAGGTGGGCAGACTACTTGAGGTCAGGAGTTCAAGACCAGCCTGTCCAACATGGTGAAACCCTGTCTCTACTAAAAATACAAAAATTAGCTGGGCATGGTGGCACATGCTTGTAATCCTAGCTACTCGGGAAGCTGAAGCAGAAGGATCACTCAAACCTGGAAGGTGGAGGCTGCAGTGAGCTGAGATGGTGCCACTGTACTCCAGCCTGGGCAACAGAGTGAGACTCTGAGAAAGGAAAGGGAGGGGAGGGGAGGGGAGGGGAGGGGAGGGGAGAGGAGGGGGAAAGAAAGATTGATTTATATTGACTTGCTTTCAACTATTCCTAGAAATTCTCATTCTTTATGTAGATGTAAGTTTCTGCCATTATGGTAATTGTTCTGCTTTAAGAATGTTCTTCACTCTTTTTTATAGTAAAGGTCTGCTGGTAATGTGTTCTCAAAGCCCCCTCCTCCCATTTTTTGTTTTTTTTTTTTTTTTTTTGGTTGTTGTTTGGTCTGGAAAGTCATTATTTGTCTTTAGTTTTAAAAATATTTTCCTTTAATTTTAAAAACAATTTCTTTTAAAAATATTTTCCTTTAATTTTAAAAATATAGACTTCTGGGTTGACAGATTGGGTTTGCATCAGTTATCCATTTATTGCCTCTCAGCTCTGAATGCATCTTCTGATACAGGCTGTGTGAGAAGCAGTAGAATCCCTTTGAGCATTTCTCCTTTGAAGTCAGCATGATGTTGAGCTTTCTCGGTAGAGGGTGCTGAAGCCAAACTGGAGAAAGAGGCGTTCTGCAACTCCCCTGTCATCCAAGAGAGGCCAGTGGTGTAGTTTGTTGCTGTTATTTGAAATGGAGTCTCTCTCTGTCGCCCAGGCTGGAGTGCAATGGCAAGATCTCAGCTCCCGGGTTCAAGTGATTCTCTTGCTTCAGCCTCCTGAGTTGCTGGGATTACAGGAACCCACCACCACACCTGGCTAAGGTGGTGTAGTTTTGAGGACAACTGTCACAACTCAGATCGTGGTCCCTCTGTGGCCTTGAAGCCTGTGTTTGGCAGTCATCTTTCTGCAGCCCTCTCAACACAGAAGCTAACTCCCCACATGCTCGGGCTCCCTAAGCAAGCTTCCTCCTCACCCCAAACCCCCAACCGCCACAGCCTGCACACAGCTCCATGTGTTGCCGATGAGCATTTTGCAAGTCTCCAGACACCCAAGCTTGCCCCTTCAGCACTGAAAACCTTTGGCCCCTGCAATCACCCGTTCCCACTGTATGCTGCTTCACAGCCGGCACTCCAGAAAGTTACCTACTGTTTGCCCAGCAACTCCAGACCAGATCTTTTCTGGCCAAACCAACGAGCTTCTCCACTACCCAGTCATCGGAACATACCATCTCCAATAGGCCTATTGGATAGCAAACCCTATCCATGCTTGTTCTGCTGATTAGAACAAGCTGTTCTAATTCTGTTACAGGGCTCTCTGAGCATCTTGGATCTGTGACTTGATGTCTTACATTATTTTTAGATACTGCTCTGCTATTATCTCTTCAAGTAGGTCGTCTGTCCCTATCTCTTTCTAATCCTGTCATTCCAATTGTACACATTTCAGACTGTCTGATATTAGCCTGTTAATCTTGGATGCTCTATTTTTAAAAATTTATTCTTTTTATCTCTTGGTGTTTCATTTGGTCAGTTTCTATTGATTCACCTTTAAGTTCATAAACTTTTTCCTTGGCTGTATTAAGTCCACTGATAAGTCTATCAAAGTCATTTTTCATCTCTGTCATTATATCTTTTATTTCTAAGATTTTCATTAGACTCTTTCTTATAGCTTCTCTCTGTTGAAATTCTCCACCATGCATATTGTCTACTTTTTCCATGACAGCCTTTAATATATTAATCATAGCTATTTTAAATTTCCCGAGAGTTCCAACGTCTTTGTCATCTTTGAGTCTGGTTCTGTTGATTACTTTGACTCCTGACAGTGAGTTGTTCTGTCTTGCATTTTTGTCTTCTAACTTTTTATTATACATGAACACTGTGAGGTATGAGAGTAGAGAATAAAGTAAACAGTGCTTTTGCTTGGTCTGCCAACATAAAGAAAAGTCTACTGGAATTGATCTGGGTTTAGATCACTGAAGGCATACCTTCAGTGTACCACCAGTCTCAAATTTCTTGTATGTGTTTTTTTTGAGACAGAGTCTCACTCTGTTGCCCAGGCTGGGGTGCACTGGTACGATCTTGGCTCACTGCAACCTCTGCCTCCTGGACTCAAGTGATTCTCCTGCCTCAGCCTCCTGAGTAGCTGAGACTATAGGCGTGCACCACCAAGCCTGGCTAATTTTTGTATTTTCAGTACAGATGGGGTTTCACCATGTTGGCCAGGCTGGTCTCAAACTGCTGACCTCAGGTGATCCACCCGCCTCAGTCTCCCAAAGTGCTGGGATTACAAGCATGAGCCACCGTGCCCAGCCTCAAATGTTTTTAATGTAATCTAGTTCTTTGGATGGGGTATGTGTTGCATGAAAGCTGTTTCTAATATTCCTGTTTAACCCTTAGCTTTCGTCTTTCTCTGTGTGTCTGTACCTCAGAGAAGGTCCCTTTTTTATGCTCTTCCTCTTCTCTCAGTGATAGATTGCTACTGTTACTTGGTGCCTGCTGGTCTAGTAGTGGTGTATAGGAGGGGTCAGGTCTCTGTTTTCCCAGTCCAGCCTTGGTCCTAGGAAGGCCCTGTGTCCCTAAGTCTTGCAGATCAGGCTTTCTCTGTAATCCTTGTAGCAGCCAAATGATGTCTTGAATCTTTGGTGGCCCTTGTGAATGGGAGAGTTTCTTGCTCTTTCCCCAGGGGTAGGAGATCTTTAATGGCCTGGGTCCAACCCTCTGGAATGGAAGACTCTTCCCTTTTCTTTCTGCTTCCTTACTGCAATGGTCTTTACCTGTACCCTAGTGACCACAAGGTTTGCTACCCTTCTCCAGCATCCTAAGGCTTTTGATCCTTAGAGGAACGACCTTGGTGAGAATCTGTGCTTTGCCACAGAAGTGACACTCATCTCCTCTCTGTCCTCCATATGGAGGAAGTCTTTCTCTCACCTCCTGCCCCCTCACCAATCTTTCTTGTGAGTGCACAACAGAGGTCCATGGAGAAGACCCTGTAAGTGGGTACGAACCTATATTCTCATGCAAGTGCACCCCACGACTTTAGAAATTTGTTTAAAATTTTCACTGAATGATTCTCTCCCACTGTATGGCACCTGGCCTCTCTTCCTCCTTGGTCTCCCATAGATGACTCAATGGTTGTGTCCAATCTCTCCTTGGGAATGCCTGTCTTTCCATTGATTTCAGGCCATCCCATTGCCCTGGGGCTTCAATTCTCTGAGAGGTGCAAGAAAAGTTTGCCATTACTTTTAATGGCAAAAAAAAAAAAAAGAAAAAAAAAAAAAAAAAAAGTCTGTACGTGTTTTGTACAGACACAAGTTTTTCCCTGAATATTTTTGATCCATGGTTACTTGAATCCATGGATGCAGAATCTGTGGATACAGAGTGCCATTACTTTTAATGGCAAAAAACACAATTACTTTTGCACCTATGTAATAGTTCACACACTGTATCTTTTGCTTAAAGTATACAAGTCAATGGTTTTTTGTATAGTCACAGAGTTACGCCATCATCACAACAACAGATTCTACAACTAATCTTAGAACAATTTTATCGCCACAAAAAAATATTCTAGGCCCAGCACAGTGGCTCACACCTATATGATCAACATTTTGGGAGGCCGAGGTGGAGGGATCACTTGAGGTCAGGAGCTCCAGACTAACCAACATGGCGAAACTCCATCTCTACTAAAAATACAAAAAAAAAGAAACATTCTTGATCTGCACCTTGATCTACCCCCCCACCCTGCTGCCCACCCAAACCTGCCAGCAACCCCTACTGCTCTCCCACCAGGGACCCACTCCCCTGCTTTCTGATTCAATGGATTCACCGATTTTGGATGTGTCATGTAAATGGAATCACATGATATGTGACCTTTTGTGTCTGGTTACTTCCACTTAGCATAATGTTTTATTCACATGGTAGCATGTATAAGAATTTCATTTTTTAAAATATTTATTTATTTTCCCAACTTTTAAGTTCAGGGGTACATGTGCAGGATGTGCAGGTTTGTTACATAGTTGAACATGTGCCATGGTGGTTTGCCTCACAGATCATCCCATCACCTAGATATTCAGCCCAGAATCCATTAGCTGTTCTTCCTGATGCCCTCCCTCTTCCCACTCCCCGCCCTCTGACAGGCCCCAGTGTGTGTTGCTCCCCTTGATGGATCCCTGTGTTCTCATCATTCAGCTCCTACTTACAAGTGAGAACATGCAATATTGGTACTTGGTTTTCTGTTCTTACGTTAGTTTGCTGAGGATAATGGCTTCCAGCTCCATCCATGCCTCTGCAAAGGACGTGATCTCATTCCTTTTTACAGCTGCATCGTATTCCATGGAATGTATGTACCACATTTTTTTATCCAGTCTATCATTGATGGGCATGTAGGTTGATTCCACGTCCTTGCTATTGTGAATCATTTCTTTTTATTGATAAATAATATTCCATTGTATGGACATGCCACTTTGTTTATCCATTCATCAGCTGAAGGACAACTGGGTGATGTCCACTTTTTGGCTATTGTGAACAATGCAGCTATGAATTTCCTGGTAATATGGTTTTTGTGAATGTATGTTTTTATTTCTCAGTATCACCCAGGAGTGGAACTGATAGATTACACGGTAATTGTTCAGCTGTTTGAGGGATGCCAGACTGTCCTCCCAATTGGCTGCACAATTTGCATTCACAGCAGCAGTGGATGAGGGTTCCAAATTTTCCACATCCTTTCTAGTACAGTTGTCCCTTGGTATCTGCGAGGATTGGTTCCAGGACATCTCATGGATACCAAAATCCATGGATGCTCAAGTATCTTATATAAAATGATGTCATATTTGCATATAACCTATGCACATGCTCCTGTATACTTTAAATCATCTCTAGATTATTTATAATACCTAATGCAATGTAAATGCTATATACATAGTTGTTGTATTGTTTAGGGAACAGTGACTAAAGGCAAAAAATCTGCACATGTTCTGGACAGACTCAATTTTTTTCCTGGAATATTTTTGATCTATAGTTATTTGAATCCACAGATGCAGAACCCACGGATACAGAGTGCCAACTGTACTTACTGCTATCTGTCTTTTTCAATATAGCCATCCTAGCAGGATGGCATGGTGACTCATTATGGCTTTGATTTGCATTTCCCTAAAGACTTAATGTCGAACACCTTTTCATGTGATTACTGGCCTTTTGTATATCTTCTTCGGAAAAGTGTCTTTTTTAGATCGTTTGTCCATCCTTTCTGTGTGTTGCCTTTTTATCACTGAGTTGAAAGAGTTCTTTATACATTCGAGACACAAGTCCTTTATAAAGCTATATGATTTGCAAATATATGCACCTCATGGTGTGGGTTGTCTTTTTAGTTTCTTGATGGTGTCTCTTTTATTTTCAATACACTTTTTAATTTTGATGAAGCCCAATTTGCCTATTTTATCTTGGGTCCCTTGTGCTTTATGAACATTTGCTCGTATATTTACTTCTAAGAGTTTTATCGTCTCAGATCTTGAATTTAGGTCTTTGATCCATTTTGAGTTAATTGTTGTGTTTGGTGTAACGAAGCGGTCCAACTCCATTCTCTCGCGTGTGTATATTCTGGTGTCCCAGTTCCAGAAACTCTTCTGTGCTTCTCACATGCTGTTTTTGGGGTCTTGAAACTCCTTCCCTTCTCTTCTCCATCTTTAAAATGCTTAATTGCTTTTCAAGTTCAGCATAACCCACGCCAAAGTTTTCTCTGACTTCTTTGTCTAATTTAGATGTCCCTTTTGGTACTTTTACAACACTGTACATGCTTCTAGACGAGAGGTCTGCAAACTTTGTTTTCTGGCAAAGGGACAGATTACAAATATTTTAGGCTTTGTGTGCCAGAAGGATAAATCAAGGAAACTGTGAAGGTATTTAATAAGAGAGAAAACAAATTTCCAAAAATACCTGTATTGATGAAATTAAGAAATGATAGAGGTGTGTTTTTTTTTTTTTTGAAATGTGGGTGCATGAATGAGAAAAACTGAATTCTTTTTTTAGAGGGGATAACATTTGGCTTAATTGGGATTCAAAGTTAGTTCTTCCTACAATCAAATTGGTAGCATATGTTCATCTGTGAAAACCATTCTTTTTGTTGTTGTTGTTTGAGATGGAGTCTCACTCTGTTAACCAGCCTGGAGTGCAGTGGAGCAATCTCAGCTCACTGCAACCTCCGTCTCCTGGCTTCAAGTGATTCTCTTGCCTCAGCCTCTGGAGTAGCTGGGATTACAGGCATGCACCACAACACTTGGCTAATTTTTGTATTTTTAGCAGAGACGAGGTTTCACCATGTTGCCCAGGCTGTTCTTGAACTCCTGAACTCAAGTGATCCGCCCACCTTGGCCTCCCAAAGTGCTGGAATTACAGGCGTGAGCCACCGCGCCCAGCCGAAAACCATTAAGAATGGTTTTCTTGGGCCCTACGAAAACAGGTGGTGAGTCAGATTTGGCTGATGGACTGTAATTTCCTGACATGGTAGTAGACCAGTAGTTCTAACCCTTTTTTTCCAAAGCCGTTGCTACTGACAGATACAGTGTAATCCCAATCATAACTGTGGATGGTTGGACAGGGATTCTCTTTGAGGAGGGTGATGACAGGAGGCTTACGGTGGCAGGAATTATAGATTAGCTTAATCAATAATCATTCTTCTGATCTGTCTTCCCAAAGTGTAGAGGGGCCCAAAACTCATTTCTTAGACTTCTTTGCAGCAGGGGTCTGCCAGCCCTAGCACACTTTACATCAAAACTTGATTTGGAAGTGAGACACACGAGGAGAGAATCAGGGCACTTGGCATGCAGTTTGCCAGTGTGAATGATGACACTGCTGGTGTGATTATGGATCTGGCAATTAGGGTGGTAGCTTCTGGATTTAGCAAATGGCTCCCTGAATCACCAGCTTCTCTGTTGTGCCACTGGAGGTAGCCACCTTGGAGTCCCAGGTTGTCAGTGTGCTTTGGAGAGTGGTTCTGGGAAGCTAAGACTTTCCAACAATGCTGTGACCTGAGTCCCCTAATAAATGTTTCATTTATTTATTTCATTTCTCTGTCACCCAGGCTGGAGTACAGTGGCATGATCAGATCTCACAGCAACCCCCAACTCTTGTGCTCAAGCGATCTTCCCACCTCAACCTCCTGAGTAGCTGGGACTACAGGCACACACCACCATGCCCAGCTATTTTTCATAGAGATGAGGTCTCACTATGTTGTCCAGGCTGGTCTTGAACTCCTGGCCTCAAGTGATCCTGCTGCCTCGACCTCTCAAAGTGCTGAGGTTAGAAGCATGAGCCATCATGCCTGGTGATAAAATGTTTCAAACGATATTGACTTGAATCTTTTGTCTGCAACCTGACTATAAGAAGTATATGTTAGAATCTAGAGAGCTTTGGGAAGATTTTTATTCTGATATGCTTCTCCCCATTCATAATCACTACTTTTGATAATTCCAGATAGTGCACATGTCACATTGATGTAGGAGTTAAGAAGAAACTACTTAGGCAGATAGTGAGGGTACAGGAGTCCTTGGTAAGGTTGCCATTTTTAACAAAAAGCAGCCCCCAAATCATATTCTAACAAAGAGCAGCCTGCAAAATCAAGCTACAGACATAGACACACAAGCTAGAAGCTTGCATAGATGAATGCCGTCAAGAAAAAAGCTACCTGGGACTAGGCATGTCCAAAATGGTGGCCCCATCTTCCCTCCTCTTTGCCAGCCACGTGTACCATAGGAAGACAAGATGGCGCCAGTCAAGTGGGAAACTCATTTGCATAATAAGATTAGGGTGAGGTGGCCAGCCTTCCTGGCGTGGTATGTAAATGTCACACCTGATGGAACCAATCTGTGGGTCCTGTGTAAATCAGACACTGCCTCCTCAAGCCTGCTTACAAAATCTGGTGAACTCCGCTGCCCGACGGTCTTCCCTATGGGAAGTCGCTCTCACTAGATAGGGGAGCTGTTCTCCTTTCTCTTTCTTTTGCCTATTAAACCTCCGCTCCTAAACTCCTCATGCGTGTCCACGTCCTAAATTTTCTTGGTGCAAGATGATGAGCCCTGGGTGTTGACCCTAGACAACCACACCACTTCAACATCATAAAAGAAATTGTTGCTTTGCTTAACAGCCATCAGGTCACAATTTTTTTGTGGGCAGGCGCTTTGTCTTAATTCACCTCTGAATCCTTGGTGCCAGGCAGTCAGTAGAAGCTCAACAAAATGTGCATTTCTAGGCTTTTATGTTCTAGAATTAATTCTCTATATAAATCTTAGCTTATCTCCCAGTGAGAAAGTTATTTTATGCAGAGAGACTTTAAAATAAGGTATTCTAAGTCACACAGTCCTGCTGTGCTAGGTTCAAAGCAGTATTGACAATTCTTGGCCTTAGTAGGGTTTATCAATACCAGGGATTATCAACACCAGGGCCAGGCAGGTGATATAAGTGAGTGACATGGGATGATTGCAACACAAAAGGGGTGGCAAGGATCAAGGAAACCCCATATGTATGTCTGTGCAAAGGTAGCAGCTTCAGTCGGGGGCTGCCATATGGGAATGTAGGTTCACTCTTTACAGAACAGCCAATCTGAGTTTTTGCACTGAATCTCCATATTTGAAAATGCTGGTATCAATTTTTAAAAAAAATGTGACTTGTATTTGCCAGACAAAAGAGGGCTGCAGGCTGGAACTGGCTCATGCTAAAATAGTTCTCCCGACACCTCAAAAGATTGTGAATTACCAAAGAAAGATAATATTCAATGAGAATTGTTCTTTCTTAGATCCCGTATCTGAAGGTGTTCTGTTAAGTGGAATAGAGAAAACTGTGGAAGATTGTTAGCACTTACGGGATGTGTGAAGTCACTGGTATAGTCCCTGATTATCTCAGTCTATTTTGCATTGAATAAGGAATACCTGAGGCTGGGTAATTTATAAAGAAAAGAGGTTTACTTGGTTCACAGTTCTGCAGGATGTACAAGCAGGGTGCCTGCATCTACTTGGCTTCTGGTGAGACCTCAGGAAGCTTTTACTTATGATAGAAGGCAAAGGGGGAACAGGTGTGCCACATGACAAGAGAAGGAGCAAGAGAGATGCCAGGATCTTTTTAAGCAACCAGCTCTTGCAATGAACTAACAGAACGAGAGCTCATTCATTACTGCAGGAAGGGCACCAAGCCATTCATGAGGGATCTGCCCCCATGACCCAAACACCTCCCACCAGGCCCCACCTCCAACACTGAGGGTTGTTATTAGTCTGTTCTCATGTCGCTAATAAAGACATACCCAAGACTGGGTAATTTATAAAGAAAAAGAGGTTTAATGGACTCCCAGTTTCATATGGCTGGGGAGACCTCACAATCATGATGGAAGGCAAGGAGGAGCAAGTCACATCTTACATGGTGGCAGAGAAGAGAGAGAACTTGTACAGGGGAACTCCTGTTTATAAAACCATCACATCTTGTGGCACTTATTCACTAACACAAGAACAGCACAGGAAAGACCCACCCCCATGATTCAATTACCTCCCACCTAGTCCCTCCCACAATACATGGGAATTATGGGAGCTATAATTCAAGATGAGATTTGGGTGGGGAAACAGCCAAACCATATCAGGGTCACCTTCCACATGAGATTTGGAGGGGACACACATCCAAACTATAGCTCTGGTATAGATGTTGTTGTCTCAGGATCTAGAGTAGATGAAAAAGCTTGAGGGGTCCAGGCCAAGGCAATGATGAGGATTTACTGAGGACCAACTAGACAAAAGGCTGCTAACATTGGTGTGAGTCTGACAAAGGAGTTGTGTCAGCTGTTCCCAGACCCGAGGGCAAGCAGGGTGCAGGAGAGCAGTGAGTTAAATCAAAGAAGGAAAAAGTGTTTCTGGCCCTAGAAAGGAAAAAGTGGGAAGTCTTTCTGCCAGGAATGAGACTGTCTGCAGAGTGAATCAGCAGTGTTAGATGGATTCATTAAAAGGCATCCCATCCCTCTCTGCCAGGCACAGTGTTTCACGCCTGTAATCCCAGCATTTTGGGAGGTCGAGGCGGGCGGATCACCTGAGGTCAGGCAGGCAGATCACCTGAGGTCAGGAGTTCGAGACCAGCCTGGCCAACATGGTGAAACCCTGTCTCTACTGAAAATACCAAATTAGCTGGGTGTGGTAGCGCATACCTGTAATCCCAGCTACTCTGGAGGCTGAGGCAGGAGAATTGCTTGAACCCGGGAGGCAGAAGTTGCGGTGAGTAGAGATCGCACCCTTGCACTCCAGCCTGGGCAACAAGAGCGAAACTCCATCTCAAAAAACAAAAACAAAAAACATCCCTTCTCCTGTAGGGGGCACTGCTTTTCATTTTCCGTCTTTCAGCTGTGAGTGAAGTGAGTGCCCACTGGTAATTGAGGTTGTGGGATGCTTGACCACAAAACGCAATCTACAGGTTACATGTACCTTCTGCAGCTTTTGCTTTTAGCTAAAGCTTTTTTTGTAACCTCGTTTTGACAGTGCAGGCAAAGAGGGAGTGTTGACCTGTCAGTGTAATAGAAATTCCCAGGTGTGCTGGGTGAAGGTGGTGCAGAGCATTTGGGACGTTCTTAAAATAATACCATGGAAGTTTTTCTCTGCATAACCAGAAGCCATGTCAGGACTCTAATGGCATCACCTGCTGAGTTAGAAAAAAGTTTCCAGAAACCAAAAGTTTAATTTCATAATAAACAGCTTTTCAGGCCTCTTCAGCATGGCTGCATAAATCTGACTGCTTAATAGATGAGCGTAGAGCCTTGCTTCACTCCTTGGGCATTGTACACCAAGCTGGAAGGGCCACTGATGATACTGGAACCATCTTCTAGGTCCCCGGGAAACGCTGGGGGAGGTCAACATGGACACTGGGCTCTGGGGCGTGAAGATTCCATGTGTCCAGTATGGGGCTGCAGCAAAGGCTGGAAGGTGGTTATTAGGGTCTCGTCTGCTGAACCGCCCTTGTTTCTAAGGCATTCTTCCCCAACCCCTGTTATCTACCCTCCTGAAAGCTTTTTTCAATTTGATCCCCACTTCCAAACTCCATTAGTCATATGGTCTGGCTGGTCTCCCACACAAATTTCGTCTTGAATTGTAGCTCCCATAATTCCCATGTGTTGTGGGAGAGCCTGGAGGGAGACAATTTGAATCATGGAGGCGGTTTCCCCCAGACTGTTCTCGTGGTAATGAATAAGTCTCACGAGATCTGATGGTTTTATCAGGGGTTTCTGCTTTTATATCTCCCTCATTTTCTTTTGCTGCCACCATATAAGAAGAGCCTTTCACCTCCAGCCATGATTCGGAGGCCTCCCCAGCCATATGGAACTGTAACCCCAATTAAACCTCTTCTTCCCAGTCTCAGGTATGAATGTATCTGCAGCATGAAAATGGACTAATACAATTAGGCAGCTCTTTAAATACCTATCTTTCTAATCTATATATCAGACATAGGAAGCCCTGTCTCTACTAAAAATACAAAAGTAGCTGGGCATGGTGGTGCATGCCTGTAATCCCAGCTACTTGGGAGGCTGAGACAGGAGAATTGCTTGAACCTGGGAAACAGAGGTTGCAGTGAGCTGAGATCGTACCATTGCACTCCAACCTGGGCAACAAGAGTGAAACTTTGTCTCAAAACAAAACAAAACAAAACAACAACAAAAAAACCCCATACATATTTATATGTGTATGTATCTACATATATACACACATATAAATATGTGTATGTGTATTTACATATACAGACACACATATAAATATGTATGTATTATATATATATGCATGTAATATGTATAGATGTATAATTTCACGTGTAGATATGCAGGTATATATGTATAAAACTTTCCCTGTGGACCAGACAGGAGTCCAGTGGTACAATCATAGCTCACTGAAGCCTTACATTCCTAGGCTCAAGGGATCCTCCCACCTCAGCCTCTTAAGCTGTTAGGCCTGTTAGGCCTACAAGTGTGTACCATAACGTCCAGCTAATTTTAAATTGTTTTTGTAGAGACAGGGTCTCGCTGTGTTGCCAGACTGATCGCAAACTCCTGGGCTCAAGCAATCCTTCCACCTCAGCCTCCCAAACTGATGGGATTACAGGCATGAGCCAGTGAGCCTGCCAACTCTTTAAATATTTGAAGGCTATAGCCATACCTTCTTCCTACCTGGTCTAATTTTAAGGAAGAAAAAAAAAATCTAGGTTCCATCACCCAGCACCCAAGTGAAATGCAGGCTGTGCTTTCACCAATCTGACTGCCCTTTTTCAGAACCACATCATTTTTATCTCTGTCTCTATTTATTCAATACAGATTTATGCAGCACTCAGGGAGGTCCCTGGGGAGGGTTAGGGAACCACTGAGGTTTTAGGCAACATCCGGGTTGGGGCTTGTAGAAAGAGAAAGTGTTTACCAGACAAAGAATGGGTAGTGTTCCCAAGAGTATCACAGAGATTTGCACAGAGATACTCAGGAAATATCACAGAGATGGGGGCTGCCTTCTTCCCTGGGGTGGAACCTTCATTCCATAGCCATCATTTCCAGATAGGGATACATAGCTGTGCCTACCCTGCCCTGAAAGAGAGTGAGAAAGCTGTGATACAATGACAACAGGAACATGTTTTGCTTATTTGGTGCTCTATCCCCGGTGACTGAAATCATACCTGGAAAACACTGGGCAAATAAATCAACAAATGAATAAAGTGAAGTCAGTAAGAAAATCAGGGAAGGGTCCATTATTGGGGCTTCCAAGAGATTCCCATAATTACAGCCATAATGTGTGTCTGAGAGATGTGGGGAAAGAAGAACTGAGAGGAGCATTATATTAAAGTACATAAGGCCAGGTGCGGTGGCTCACACCTGTAATCCCAGCACTCTGGGAGGCCGAGGCGGGTGGATCATGAGGTCAGGAGTTCGAGACAAGCCTGGCCAACACGGTGAAACCCCGTCTCTGCTAAAAATACAAAAATTAGCCAGGTGTGGTGGTGGACACCTGTAATCCCAGCTACTCGGGAGCCTGAGGCAGGAGAATCACTTGAAACCAGAAGGCAGAGGTTGCAGTGAGCCGAGATTGCGCCACTCCAGCCTGGGCGATAGAATGAAACTCTGTCTCAGAAAACAAACAAACAAACGAACAGAAATACCATACACAGACTCCACAGACCCACTGAGAACAGAGAGAGCCATGGTGGGATAGCAGTAGGGGGCCATGAGGCTTGCAAGAGCAGGAGATGGACAAACATCCGCACTAAATCAATGCTTGTCAATGCTTTCATTGTCAATTCAATGCATTCAGTCATCAGGATGATTGAGTGAATGAACGAATGAATGGATGAATCTAAAATGGAACGCTGGAAGAAAACAAGATGCAAGGAAATCAAAGCTTTTCAGCAACGTTCTAATAAAAGAGTAAGAGGGCAGAGACAGCATGCATTTGAAGCTTCTTGCAACACAAATGATAGGCAAGGGAAAATCAGGTCAGGAATTAGGAATATTAGGTCATATCTTTTGTGATACTGGATACTACTTAGTCCATGTTTAACATGTGCCAAAGGTGATGCTAGGTGTCAGGGATACAGCAGTGACCACAGTCTCAATACACTTAACGTTTATGGATGTGGCCGGGCGTGGTGGCTCATGCCTGTAATCCCAGCACTTTGGGAGGCCATGGTGGATGGATCACTCGATACTGGGAGTTCCAGACCAGCCTGGGCAACATGGTGAAACCTCATCTCTACTAAAAATACAAAAAAAAAAAAAAATTAGCCAGGCATGGTGGTGGACATCTGTAATCCCACCTACTCGGGAGACTGAGGCAGGAGAATGACTTGAACCTGGGAGGCAGAGGTTGCAGTGAGCCGAGATCATGTCATCGCCCTCCACCCTGGGCAATAGAGCGAGATGCTGTCTCAAAAAAAAAAAAAAGTTTACGGATGGTAGTTATGATAATCCTCTCCACCCCACATTTCCTAGACAAGAAAATTAGGCAAGAAAAGGAGGTAATTTGCCTAAATACACTGCTCGGAAGTGTTGGAGCTGAGACTGGGATTCACACTGTGATCTGAGACACCCCCTTATATCAACTAAGACAGACCCTAACATTAAGGACGCAAAAGATACCTAGGGATAGAGGTCAGGGCCTGGCTGGCATGGCACATTTCTAAATTTCTCAGGCCACTAGGAAATCCATATTCTTGTCAAACTCCCTAACAATGGCAGCTACCAGGGAAATTATCAGCTGATTTACAACCCAAACTACTTCAACTCCAATGGACAGAGGATACACCTTACAAACAACGTAAGCAACTGCGGACCTTGAGCCAGTTTCAGCCAGCTTATAGAGGCTGCACAAACACTCTGTGTCCTCCTAAACCTTTGTTGTTTTTGCTGCAGTTCCGCAGTTTTTCCTCTCTTCAAGGGTATATCCCTTCGAGGGTCTCTACTGGAAACCTGGATGTTCACCAGGGTTCCTCCTGTTTTCCAGGCTCTGATCTCCACTTTTTTTCTCCTCAGCACTGTGAAACTGACAAAAATCTCTGATTAATTTTTTATCCTTTGAGCACCTGGAAACAAAGATGTTTTGAACTTGTATTTTATAGTTTATGAGTTGGTGAATGCCTTGAGGTGAAATTTCATGCAATCTGTTCTTCTGGGATAGAGCCCTTCCCATTCAGGCTGACTTAGTAGCCATTAACTCCAATTCTGTAGACTCATCCCAGCGAGTACCACGATCTCAATGCCACTGCTTTCTCTTCCACCGTTATACTCGTTATAGCAAATTTCCTGAGAGTAAAATGCTGTGGAAAACATCAGGCTTGCGTCAATGCACTCTTCTCTGACTTTTTGGACCCTCAGGTCTTAGTTGTCTTCTTTACTTTCCAATACTATGAAACAGCTGTTTTGTTGTTAGCTATTCAGTTTTTACAGTTCTTCTTCTGTTTTTTTTTTTTTCCAGAGGGGGCCTCAATCTGTCACCCAGGCCAGGGTGGTGTAGTGGCACGATCTTGGCTCACTGCAACCTCCACCTCCAGGGCTCAAGCGATCTTCCCACCTCAGCCTCCCGAGTAGCTGAAACCACAGACACAGACCACCACGCCTCACTAATTTTTTATGATTTTGGTAGAGACAGGATTTTGCCATGGTGTACAGGCCAGTCTCAAACTCCTGAGCCAGGCAATCCACCTGCCTCGGCCTCCCAAAGTGCTGGGATTACAGGCATGAGCCACTGCACCCAGCCTATAGTTCTTCTTTATAGAAGTTTAGTTGTATACAAATTACTCCACTATATCCAGTCGATGTCTAATGAAATTATTTTCCAAACAAGACTCCAAGGTTTAATAAAAGCCCCCCAAAATCAGTGGATATAACTATATCAATATTATGAATTTCTGGCCAGGCATGGTGGCTCATGACTGTAATCTCAGCACTTTGGGGGCAGATGGGCAGATCACCTGAGGCCAAGGTGGGCAGATCACCTGAGGTCAAGAGTTCAAAACCGGCCTGGCCAACATGGTGAAACGCTGTCTCTACTAAAAAATACAAAAATTAGCCCGGCGTGGTGGTGGGCATCTGTAATCCCAGCTACTTGGGAGGCTGAGGCAGGAAGAATTGCTTGAACCCCAGAGGCAGAGGTTGCAGTGAGCCAAGATCACGTCACTGCACTCCAGCCTGTGTGACAGAGACTCTGTCTCAAAAAAAAAAAAAAAGAAAAAGAAAAATGATGAATTTCTGTTCAACAAGGACACCATAAATGAAGTTAACTGATGGGAGGGAAGACTGAGAGGCAGTATTTGAAACCTCTAAAACTGATAGTACCTAGATAACAAGACAGCAGACCCTGTATAAAAAATGAACAAAAGAGATGAATAAGAAATTCACAGAAAAGTAAACCCAAAGCCTCCAAGTTTATGAACAGAGGTTCAATTTCATTTGCGATTAGAGAAATGCAAATGAAAAACAACAATGGTATACCACTCAACAGCCATCAAATTGGTAAAAACTATAAAGTCAGATGAATGTTCATGAGAAATTAGAGAAGAAAGAATCTTCTGTGCTGCTGGGAAGAGGGTTAGCAACACCACGTCAGAAATCAATCTAAACGGCAGTGTGTGCTTTGTATGCCAGCAGTCTCATTCCAAATGATATATTCTAGAGAAATTCACACAGGTATGTAAGGGGCCATGAGTGAGAATGTTTATTAGAATGTTTGGGGATTAGGGATTGGGAGACATTCTGTCTGCCCCTCGTTAGGGACATAAAAGAGTCAACTGGGCCAGGCACGGTGGTTCATGCCTGTAATCCCAGCACTTTGGGAGGCTGAGGCGGGCAGATCATTTGAGGTCCGGAGTTCCAGACCAGCCTGGCCAACATGGTGAAACCCTGTCCCTACTAAAAATATGAAAAGTAGCCGGGCGTGGTGGTACACACCTGTAGTCTCAGCTACTCGGGAGGCTGAGGCAGGAGAACTGCTTGAACCCAGGAGGCCAAGGTTGCAGTGAGCTCAGATCACATCACTGTACTCCAGCCTGGGAGACAGAGAAAGTCTCTGTCTCAAAACAAACAAACAAACAAACAAAAAAACAAAACAAAACAAAACAAAAAACAGTCAACTGACTCTGCCAGACTGCCATGCTGCCGTCATGGACACCAGCCACGTGCAGCCTATCAAGCTGGCCAGGGTCATCAAGGTCTTGTGCAGGACCGGCTCTCAGGGACAGTGCACGCAGGTGCATGTGGAATTTATGGACAACATGAGCTGCTCCAGCATCCGCAATGTAAAAGGCCCCGTGTGCGAGGGGGACGTGCTCACCCCGTTGGAGTCAGAGTGAGAGGCCTGGAAGTTGCGCTGAGCTTGGCTCCTCACTGGGTCTTGGATGTGGGGTTTGACCATTTGACTGGTGGGAATGGTGTGCCATGATCTGCTCCTTTATTTTATTTTTTGCCCGCCACACAGGAACTGAGATGTGCCTTTAAATAAAGCATTTGTGCTTCAAGTTAAAAAAAAAAAAAAAAAAGAGTAAGCTGAGATGTGATGGATGTGATGGAATGCGCTGTGGCAATCAATCAACTAGTGATATCTTTAGCAGGTGATTAGATCTTAAAAGCATAATGTAGAATGAAGAAAGTAAGATACAGAAGGATACCTGTAGTATGAAAGGAAAATATCTTGGGCCCCCAATATCAGTAAGGAAAGCTAAAGATGGGAACTGCTTAGGGCAAACCTGCCTCCCATTCTATTCAAAGTCACCCCTCTGCCCACTGAAGACAGACGCATATCTGATTTGCCTCCTTTGGAAGGGCTAATCAGAAACTCAAAAGAATGTAACCATTTGTGTATCACCTGTCAGTGACCTGGAAGTCCCTTCCCCCATTCCAATCTTCCGCCTTTGATTCAAGTTGTCCCACCTTTCCAGACCGAACCAATGTACTTCTTACATATATTGATTGATGTCTCCTATCTCCCTAAATGGATAAAAGCAAGCTATGCCTCATCCACCTCGGGCACAGGTCGTCAGGACCTCCTGAGCCTGTGTCATGGGCGAGTCCTCAACCTTGGCAAAATAAACTTTCTAAATTTACTGAGACCTGTCTCACACTTTCTGGTTTCCCAGTAGTTGCACAATAACATTCAAATACATTTTAAAACACACACACAAAACAACACACTATATTTTAAAATGCAGAGTAGATAGAGTACTGCAGAGTGATAGAGCTCAGGCTTTACGTATAGGGTGCCTGGATTCGAGTCCTCATGCTGCCATATGCTAATGCGTGATCTTGGAAAAATTACTTCATGTATCCACGCCTCTGTTTCCTCTTCTGTTAAATGGGAACAACAAAAGAATTTTTCTTTCTTTTTTTGAGGCAGGATCTTGCTCTGTCACCCAGGCTGGAGCACAGTGGCATGATATCAGCTCACTGGCAACCTCTGCCTCTGGGGTTCAGGCGATTCTCGTGCCTCAGCCTCCCGGGTAGCTGGGACTACAGGCATGTGTCATCACACCAGCTAATTTTTTTATTTTTAATAGAGACGGGGTCTCACCATGTTGGCCGGGCTGGTCTCGAACTCATGAACTCAGGTGATCCACCCACCTCAGCCTCCCAAAGTGTTGGGATTCCAGGAGTGAGCCACCATGCCAGGCCAAAGCAATGTTTCTCATAGTGCTGTTGGGAGGATGAAAGAAGACAATGTGTATAAAAGTGCTTGGAACAGGACCTTGGAAAATTAAATTGGGGTTGGCAATAATATTTATTTTCAAAGACACCTATGTATAGACAGGATGAAAATGGGGAGTGAGCATGGAGATAAAGAAAAAATAATAAAATAACAGGGTGTCTTTCATGGGCTTATGGTAAGGGTGTGCCCTGAATTGACAGGAATGATGAACTCAAGTTTTAGAACCTGACATTCCTCAAATCTGCAAGAATTAAGCCTAAAACAAATAGACCAAAGCCCTGGGTTATAAATCTAGTCACTGCTGAGCAGTGAGCTTTCGCCATCTTCCTTCTGAGGAGCTCAGTGGTTATATGATGTTTTTGTGGTGTTAAACAATGCCGCTAAGCCGGGTGCAGTGGCTCACGCCTGTAATCCCAGCACTTTGGGAGGCCGAGGCAGGCGGATCACTTGAGTCCAGGAGTTCAGGATCAACCTGGGCAACATGGTGGGACCCCATCTCTATTTTAAAAAATAAAAAATAAGAAAACATTGGCTGGGCACAGTGGCTCACACCTGTAATCCCAGCATTTTGGGAGGCCGAGGCAGGTGGATCACCTGAGGTCAGGGATTTGAAACCAACCTGGCCAACATAGTGAAACCCTGTCTTTACTAAAAACGCAAAATTAGCCGGGCATGGTGGCACATGCCTGTAATCCCAGCTACTTGGGAGGCTGAGGCAGGAGAATCGCTTGAACCTGGGAGGTAGAGGCTGCAGCGAGCTGAAATCCCGTCATTGCACTCAAATCTGGGCAACAAGAATGAAACTCCATCTCAAAAAAAAAAAAAAAATTCTGATTGAATTTATGTAATAATTTACCTATTGTGTCTAAGCTGTTCTTTAAAAAACTAATTGTCATCAAAACTCTTAATGAGTCAATTACTAATTATAAATTAGTGAGTTAATTAATAAGTCCCAAGCCAAGAATCTGTTATGTTTACAAACAGTTGCTACCCTCTCTCTAATCTTTGAATTTGTGCTCGTGAAGAAATCGGCTACCCCGGAAAAAGAGTTAGGAGGGAGCGGAAAACACATTTACGTCTTTCCCTAGAGGTGACTACACTGAAATCTAGCTAAGTGATATAGTTTGGGTGTTTGTGCCCTCCAAATCTCATACTGAAATGTGATCCCCAGGACTGGAGGTGGGGTCTGGTGGGAGGGTCATGGGTCATAGGGGCGGATCCCTTATGAATGTCTTGAGGCCCTCCCCACAGTAATAAGTAGCTTCTCACTCTATTAGCTCACAGGAGAGCTGGTTGTTTAAAAGAGCATGGCCTCTCTTTCTTGCTTTCTCTCTCACCATGTCATGTACCTGCTCCCCTTTCCCTTCCACCATGAATAAAAGCTTTCTGAGTCCTCACCAGAAGCCAATCAGATGTGGGTTCCATGCTTCTTGTACAGCCTGCAGAACCAGGAGCCAAATAAACCTCTTTTCTTTCTAAAAATTACCCAGTCTTGGATATTCCTTTATAGCAACACAAAATGGACTAAGGCATTAAGTCAACAAGATATACAAAATAACACAGTTAAGCACCAACACGAGGCACAACCCAATGAGAATGAAACAGGCATTGCAGAGTGCCAGTGCTCTGAAGCAGGGCTCCCCAGCCCCTGGGCTGTGGACCAGCATCAGTCTGTGGCCTGTCAGGAACCAGGCTACACAGCAGGAGGTGAGTGGCAGGTGAGCAAGCATTGCTGCCCGAACTTACCTCCTGTCAGATCCGCTGCAGCATTAGATTCTCATAGGTGCTCAAACCCTACTGCAAACTGCACGTGCAAGGGATCTAGGTTGAGGATTTCTTGTGAGAATCTAATGCCTGATGATCTGTCACAGTCTCTCATCATCCCCAGATGAGACCATCTAGCTGCAGGAAAACAAGCTCAGGGCTTCCACTCATTCTACATGATGGTGCATTATATAATTATTTCATTATATATTACAATGCAATAATAATAGAAGCAAAGTACATAATAAACGTAATGTGGTTGCATTATATGGAAACCATCCCTCCTCATCGGTCTGTGGAAAAATTATCTTCCATAAAACTGGTCCCTGGTGTCAAAAAGGTTGGGGACCGCTGCTCTAGAGTTCAGAGAAGGTAGGGCAGAGACACCTTGGGCAGGCTTCTGAAGGACTTCCCCATGAATGGAATTCTGCTCAGCAGAGGCAAGGGGTGAGGGCCACTTTAGGGATCACATTTGGTGGAAGCTCAAATGCAGACTTTGTGGAGTAGCCAGGCAATTCGAGTTCCAAAAGGATTTTTGGAAATTGTGGATCTTAGAGAAATGGTAGATTTTGGGCTCATTTTGTTTTAATTAGCTGAAGAACATAACAAGAAAAAAAGTTCCTCTAAAGGAGGGAAATCAGAATATCTTCATACATTTCTATTTTTGTCTGTTTCCCAAGATCTTGAGTAACAAAATCTAATTCTTATAAAAATAGTGACAATGATAAAGGTAGCCTGAATTTATGTTGCCTTACACCTTTTTTTTTTTTTTTTTTTTTAGACAGGGTCTTGCTCTGTCACCCAGGCTGGAGTGCAGTGGTGCAATCATAGCTCACCGCCGCCTTGACCTCCTGGGCTCAAGTGATCCTCCTGCCTCAGCCTCTCAAGTAGCTAGGACTACAGGTGCATGCCAACAGACTCAGTTAATTTCTTTTTAAGAGACGAAGTCTTGCTATGTTGCCTAGGCTGGTCTTGAACTCCTGGGCTCAAGCAATCCTCCTGCGTTGGCCTCCCAAAATGCTCGGATTATAGGTGTGAGCCACCATGCCTAGACAGCCAAGAACGTTGCATACACATACATCATTTTCCCACATCTGTCATGAGGCAAGCATGACAAGGCCTTTTTTCCTCCGAGATGGAAAATAAACTGTAAGGCATCGGATGGTACCTGACATGGTCTAGAATCAGGATTTCCCAACTTTGAATTCGGTGCCATGAGTGATGGCAAGGAAACTGCTGTTTTTCAGTCACCTGAAACCTTAGGTGAGTTGCTGTGTTCTGCAGGCTTGTCATGAACTCCTGGGCTCAAGCAATCCTTCCACCTTGACCCAAAGCGCTGGGATTATAGGCATGAACCACCATGCAGGAGCCACATTTGGTGGGAGTTGTGTTTTTGTTGTTGTTGTTGTTGTTGTTTGTTTGTTTGTGACAGAGTCTTGCTCTGCCACCCAGGCTGGAATGCAGTGGCACGATTTCGGCTCACTGCAACCTCCGACTCCCAGGTTCAAGCCATTCTCACCTCCTGAGTAGCTGGGATTACAGGCACCCACCAACACACCTGGCTAATTTTTGTATTTTTACTAGAGACGGAGTTTCACTATGTTGCCTAGGCTGGTCTCAAACTCCTGACCTCAGGCGATCCACCCACCTCAGCCTCCCGAACTGCTAAGATTACAGGCTTGAGCCACCATGCCCAGCCAATGGGAGTTTTTTGTACATTATCTCAGGCAATGCAACCACATCATGAACTAAGGCAATTTTATAGAAATGGACAGAAAATCAGAGGACATCTTTCAGTTTCAGTTAAAATCCAGTACAATGAAGATATGATACTGACAGTGAGAATGAGATCAGACGTGGAAGCCGGAGACTCTCTCAACACACCCTTTTCCTATGCTGTGGTACGTCTTGAATTTCTGAAAATATCACTGGGCTTAAAAGTGAAGAAAATTATACTGGATTTTTTTTTTCTTCTAAAAATCTCCGCATAAATGGGTCACCTTGAAATACTGTTCTCATAATGCAGTTAGGATTTTTAAAATTTGCTGCCGGGCATGGTGGCTCACATCTATAATCCCAGCACTTTGGGAGCCCAAGATAGGTGGCTCACCTGAGGTCAGGAGTTCGAGACCAGCCTGGTCAACATGGCGAAACCCTGTCTCTACTAAAAATACAAAATTAGCCAATTGTGGGGGTGGGTTCCTGTAATCCAAGCTATTTGAGAGGCCGAGGCAGGAGCACTGCTTGAACCCAAGAGGCAGAGGCTGCAGTGAGCCAAGATTGGGCCACTGCACTCCAGCCTAGGTGAGAGAGAGAGAGAGGCTCCGTCTCAAAAAATAAAATAAAATAAAATAAAATAAAAATGGCAAGATGTAAACCACTCCTAACCATTCCGATTTACCTCTTTTGTGACTTGTGATATTACCAATATCTTGCTGTTGAAATGTCATTTGTTCTAAGGACCACTATTTAGACAAAGTTCACTTTTCCCAATGACTCTTGGCAGTTTCTAGAACCCACTACTGTAGCCACTTTTTTTTCTTTTTAGAGAGAGTCTTGCTCTGTCGCCCAGGTTATAGTGCAGTGTTGCAATCTCAGCTTACTGCAACCTCTGCCTCACAGGTTCAAGAGATTCTCCTGCCTCAGCTTCCCAAGTAGCTGGAATTACAGGCAAATGCCACCACACCCAGCTAAGTTTTGTATTTTTAGTAAAGATAGGGTTTCACCATATTGGCCAGGCTGGTCTCAAACTCTTGACCTCACACTTCAAGTGATCTACCTGCCTTGGCCTCCTAAAGTGCTGGAATTACAAGCTAGAGCCACTGCGCCTAGCTGACACATCTTATACCTTCTCTGCTCCCTCAGTACCTCTGAATCTCCCCATCCTCAGGTTTGGGCTAACGTAACCCCTCTTCTAACCCCTCTTCTAAGGAAAGGTACCCAGTCACCCACAGGATTCTTGTCTTCCTCTCTAGGACTGGTTCAAAAGGAAGAAAGAAAGGGGTAGATAAGTGGATAAGTTTAACAGATCTAGTCCCAAAGCAAAAAGACACCTGAACCCATGAAAGGAAGGCCAAAGGAATTACCAACAGCAGAGATTGGAAAAGCTGTATAAACAGCCACTTTTTTTTTTTTTTTTTTTTTTTTTGGGACAGAGTCTCGCTCTGTCACCCAGGCTAGAGTGCAGTGGCGTGATCTTGGCTCACTGCAAGCTCTGCTTCCCGGGTTCATGCCATTCTCCTGCCTCAGCCTCCAGAGTAGCTGGGACTACAGGCGCCCACCACCACACCCGGCTAATTTTTTGTATTTTTAGTAGAGATGGGGTTTCACCATGTTAGCCAGGATGATCTTGATCTCCTGACCTTGTGATCTGCCCACCTCAGCCTCCCAAAGTGCTGGGATTACAGGTGTGAGCCACTGCGCCTGGCCAACAGCCACTTCTTCAGAAAGATGTGAGGGCCAGGCGTGGTGGCTCACACCTGTAATCCAAGCACTTTGGGAGGCTGAGGCAGGTTGATCACTTGAGGTCAGGAGTCTGAAAAAAAGGAAAGGGAAGGGAAAGGGAAAGAAAGATGTGGACGTGCTTTTTTCTTCTCTTTTCTGGGGAGCTGGGTATGTAGGAAGATCCATGGGGGGTAGTGCATTTTGGGGGTACTGATGCCCATATTTTGTTCAAGTGATAATTATGCTGCCAGACTTCTCATTGAAAGGGCGATGGTGCATGTTGAGCCAGCACCCCTGAGGAAGACGCCTGTATTATGAGGTCTCAGCAGTCAGTCCAGGAAAGGTGTGGATGTCAGCAGAGAAGGAGCCGCCCTGCCACAGGGACTCTGTGCTCCCTCAGTACCTCTGAATCTCCCCATCCTCAGGTTTGGGCTAATGTAATCCCTCTTCTAACCCCTCTTCTAAGGAAAGGTACCTTCTCTGCTCCCTCAGTACCTCTGAATCTCCCCATCCTCAGGTTTGGGCTAACGTAACCCCTCTTCTAACCCCTCTTCTAAGGAAAGGTACCCAGTCACCCACAGGATTCTTGTCTTCCTCTCTAGGACTGGTTCAAAAGGAAGAAAGAAAGGGGTAGATAAGTGGATAAGTTTAACAGATCTAGTCCCAAAGCAAAAAGACACCTGAACCCATGAAAGGAAGGCCAAAGGAATTACCAACAGCAGAGATTGGAAAAGCTGTATAAACAGCCACTTTTTTTTTTTTTTTTTTTTTTTTGGGACAGAGTCTCGCTCTGTCACCCAGGCTAGAGTGCAGTGGCGTGATCTTGGCTCACTGCAAGCTCTGCTTCCCGGGTTCATGCCATTCTCCTGCCTCAGCCTCCAGAGTAGCTGGGACTACAGGCGCCCACCACCACACCCGGCTAATTTTTTGTATTTTTAGTAGAGATGGGGTTTCACCATGTTAGCCAGGATGATCTTGATCTCCTGACCTTGTGATCTGCCCACCTCAGCCTCCCAAAGTGCTGGGATTACAGGTGTGAGCCACTGCGCCTGGCCAACAGCCACTTCTTCAGAAAGATGTGAGGGCCAGGCGTGGTGGCTCACACCTGTAATCCAAGCACTTTGGGAGGCTGAGGCAGGTTGATCACTTGAGGTCAGGAGTCTGAAAAAAAGGAAAGGGAAGGGAAAGGGAAAGAAAGATGTGGACGTGCTTTTTTCTTCTCTTTTCTGGGGAGCTGGGTATGTAGGAAGATCCATGGGGGGTAGTGCATTTTGGGGGTACTGATGCCCATATTTTGTTCAAGTGATAATTATGCTGCCAGACTTCTCATTGAAAGGGCGATGGTGCATGTTGAGCCAGCACCCCTGAGGAAGACGCCTGTATTATGAGGTCTCAGCAGTCAGTCCAGGAAAGGTGTGGATGTCAGCAGAGAAGGAGCCGCCCTGCCACAGGGACTCTGTGCTCCCTCAGTACCTCTGAATCTCCCCATCCTCAGGTTTGGGCTAATGTAATCCCTCTTCTAACCCCTCTTCTAAGGAAAGGTACCTTCTCTGCTCCCTCAGTACCTCTGAATCTCCCCATCCTCAGGTTTGGGCTAACGTAACCCCTCTTCTAACCCCTCTTCTAAGGAAAGGTACCCAGTCACCCACAGGATTCTTGTCTTCCTCTCTCTAGGACTGGTTCAAAAGGAAGAAAGAAAGGGGTAGATAAGTGGATAAGTTTAACAGATCTAGTCCCAAAGCAAAAAGACACCTGAACCCATGAAAGGAAGGCCAAAGGAATTACCAACAGCAGAGATTGGAAAAGCTGTATAAACAGCCACTTCTTTTTTTTTTTTTTTGGGGACAGAGTCTCGCTCTGTCACCCAGGCTAGAGTGCTCTGAGTGTGGGGAAGAGGACCACATAGTCTCTTCCCTTGCCCAGGCAGCAATGGCCCCTTTTTGATCAGCAAATTGAATCAGCAAATAAAAGCTGATTTGATGGGTCTTTCCAAATGCTTAGTCTCTCTATTACTCCCACAACCCAAGGAAGCCATGACTTTCTAAGAGAGAGTCATCATACATGTGACACTGAGCTCCATTAGAATTTGGTTTCAGGCTGGGTGTGACAGCTTATGCCTGTAATCCCCACACTTTGGGAGGCTGAGGAGGGTGGATCACCTGAGGTCAGGAATGCTAGACCAGCCTGACCAACATGGTGAGATCCCCATCTCTACCGAAAATAAAAAATTAGCCAGGCATGGTGGTGCATGCCTGTAATCCTAGCTACTTGGGAGACTGAGGCATGAGAATCACTTGAATCCAGGAGGTGGAGGTTGCAGTCAGCCAAAAAAAAAAAAAAAGAATTTGTTTTCAGCCAGGTGCAGTGGCTCGTGCCTGCAATCCCAATGTTTTGGAAGGCCGAGATGGGAGCGCTGCTTGAGCCCAGGAGTTCCAGGCTGCAGTGAGCTGTGACGGCACCACTACACTCCAGCCTGAGTGACACAGCAAGACCCTCTCTTCAAAAAAAAAAAAAAAAAGAATTAAAGAATTTGTTTTCCATGCTGCCAGTTTGTCATTATGCCAGTGTGGTCTGGACTGAAGGACTGGTCATAAATATTGTGGACATTCAGAGGAAGGAAGTGAATCCCTGACAGGCTGTGAGGCAGGAGAACAGGGTTTGGAGACAGGGAACATAAGGACTTCCTAGAGCTAAATCAAATGGAAACACTTCAGCGATGGCAGGAAATATCCTCTCCATTTACATAGGGTGTACGTCGAGTAAATGACTGTAACTTTACTTCATCCTCTTCATTTACATAAGGCATATACCAAGGAACCAATGGAAACCTCATGAGGGTTTTTTTTTGTTTGTTTGTTTGAGATGGAGTCTCGCTCTGTTGCCCAGCCTGGAGTGCAGTGGTACGATCTCAGTTCACTGCAACCTCTCCCTCTGAGGTTCAAGCGATTCTCCTGCCTCAGCCTCCTGAGTAGCTGGGATTACAGGCATGCATCACTGTGCTTGGCTAATTTTTGTTTGTAGTAGAGATGAAGTTTCACCATGTTGGCCAGGCTGATCTGGAACTCCCGACCTCAAGTGATTCACCCACCCCCGCCTCCCAAAGTGCTGGAATTAAAGGCGTGAGCCACCAAACCCGGCCTTAGAGGGTATATAAACCCTAAAAAATTATGTAACAGGGCTCTTGAGCCCCTATGCCTGGGCCTGCTCCCAACCTGTGGAGTATACTTTCATTTTTAATACATCTCTGCTTTTGTTGCTTCATTCTTTGCTTGCTGTTTGTGCGTTTTGTCCAGTTCCTTGTTCGAGATGCCAAGAACCTGAACACCCTCCCCCGGTAATACCTGGAGAGTGAGCCCCTTATGGGAGGAGAATTGCTCGCAGTTGTTTCAGCCACACACAAGTGTGGGCAGGGTGGAAAGGGGTCTTCCATGTAATCTCTTCCAACGCCATCATTTTACGGGTGAGGAAACTGAGGCAGAGGGACTCATTCAAGGTCACCCATAGATACATGGAAGGGTTGAGGATAGGATCTAGGTCTCCGACAATCACTATCATGCATTTTTGGATACTGCAGAGTACTTGCCAAAAAACCTAGGCATCATCTTTGATTCTGTGTCTTCCTTCAACATGCCATCCCTACGACCAATCCAATCCAAAGAGTATATTTAGAGATGCTATAACAGACCAGACTCTTCACTGAGTTCTTGCAGAAGCTGGAAAAATTTACGTCTGTTATTATTATTATCATTTTGAGCTGGAGTACTGCTCTGTTGCCCAGGTGTGTGCCTGTAATTCTAGCTACTTGGGAGGCTGAGGCAAGAGAATCACTTGAACCCAGGAGGCGGAGGTTGCAGTGAGCCAAGATCATGCCACTGTACTCCAGCCTGGGTGACAGAACAGCACTCCATTTCAAAACAAAAACAAAAACAAAAACAAAAATAAAAACAAAAACAAAAACAAACAAACAAAAAAAAATTAAAACAGAAATAAGGTTTTCCAGCTTCTGCAAGAACTCAGTGAAGAGTCTGGTCTGTTATAGCATCTCTAAATATACTCTTTGGATTGGCAGATGTCACACACCCTACTAAGACAAAACTGATCACAGCCGGACCACGGTCCTCTTAAAGACTTGCAAGCATAGCCTGAATTGATCCTCTCCCCACTACTCTGGCCCAAATCAGCTCATGCTGGGTTACTCCCTGACCTGGAGTAGCCAAGTCTTTCTTTTGTCCCTAACACCCCCGATCCACGGAGTCACCTGAGTGAGTCAGACTTTGAAACTGTAAATCCAGTCGGAACACACCTGTTTAAACTTAAAGCTGCTTCAGACCACACGGGAAATCACATCCAGACTCCTACCTGATCAGCCCTGCCCACTGTGCATCTGGCACCAGCCAGCCTCCCTCAGTCTGCTCCAGCCAGACTGGCTTTCTTTATGCTCTGGGAACATGCCAAGCTGCTCCTACCTTAGGACTTTGTACCTGCTGTTCCTTCTGCACAGAATGGGATTCCCAGAGTTCTTCATAAAGCCGGCTCCACCTTGTCATTCCTTTAGCCATTTCACCTTCTTTTTTTTTTTTTTTTTTTGAGACGGAGTCTCCCTCTGTCACCCGGGCTGGAGTGCAGTGGCTGGATCTCAGCTCACTGCAAGCTCCGCCTCCCGGGTTTACGCCATTCTCCTGCCTCAGCCTCCCGAGTAGCTGGGACTACAGGCGCCCGCCACCTCGCCCGGCTAGTTTTTTCTGTATTTTTTAGTAGAGACGGGGTTTCACCGTGTTAGCCAGGATGGTCTCGATCTCCTGACCTCGTGATCCGCCCGTCTCGGCCTCCCAAAGTGCTGGGATTACAGGCTTGAGCCACCGCGCCCGGCCCCATTTCACCTTCTCTGAGAAGCCTGCCCTAACCAGTCATTCCTAAGTAGGCCCCCGTCTATCCCCCCGTTTTATTTCTAACATAACACTTATCCATAAATGGCATTTCCTTGTTTATTTGTTCATCTATTATCTGTTTCCCCCTCTGTCTCTCTCATTCACGGCCAGTGCCTGAAACCTGCTGGGCACATAGTAGGCTCTTAGTAAATATCAGTTTAATTACTCAGTCAAAAGATGACAGCCGTAGCTGTTTCTAGGGCACAACATCCTTTTCTTTTTGTATGGCATAAGGGACTTTGATCAAAGAGCTCTCTAGCACCATGTAGTCTCCAGAAAACACTCTCAGTAAAGAAATGCTTTTACTTCCACTAAAGAATAACAGAAATGGCTGGGCGCATGGCTTATGCCTGTAATTCCAGCACTTTGGGAGGCTGAGGCAGGTGCATCACCTGAGTTCAGGAGTTCAAGACCAGCCTGGCCAACACGGTGAACCCCATCTCTACTAAAAATACAAAAATTAGCTGGGCATGATGGTGCGTGCCTGTAATCCCAGCTACTTGGGAGGCTGAGGCAAGAGAATCGCTTGAACCGAGGAGGTGGAGGTTGCAGTGAGCCGAGATCATGACCTGCACTCCAGCCTGGGCGACAGAGCAATATTCCATCTCCAGAAAAAAGAAAAAAAAAAGAACACGAATAACAGAAACACGTTTTTCCAGCTTCTGCAAGAACTCAGTGAGGAGTCTGGTCTGTTATAGCATCTCTAAATATACTCTTTGGATTGGCAGATGTCACACACCCTACTAAAACAAAACTGATCACAGCCAGAAAAGCTGGCATCTGTGGCTCACTGGCTGGTTCCGAATGGCTCGCCCTTCGCCAGGATTTGAAATCAAAGGATTTGAAATGCATGCAAGCAACCTGCAGAATGGTGGATCTTCTTACGTCTTGGGCTTTTTCTGTGCTCTAGTTTGTCAAACTGCTGCTGCCTTTTTTTTTTTCTATTCCCCTACTGGGAGGCCGACCCAACGAATCCATCACTTGCCCAAACCAACAGATGCGGCTGCTGATGGTGGAGGGAGAACCAGGCAGGACCACCCCGGGACGTGAGTGAGTCTGCTTTCTGGGACATCTTCAAGAGAAACAGTTGCTAGCTGAAGTATGAAAAATGAAGAGTCTGCCCCAGCAGCTTCCTTCTTGCATCTCTATCAAATCACCGATCTGTTGAATTGGATATGCGACCTGCAACTGCTAAATTGAAGATACCACAGGTCACCTGGCAGGATCTTCCTGAATCATGGAACTTTCTTGCTCAGGGTCCTCCCACTCTTGGCTCCACCCTGACGCCTCAACAGGGGCTCCATGGCTCCCAGTCATTTCTTCCTTTGCCAAGTGCACCCCCCTCACCTCCTTGCCTGAGGAAGATGTTGGTATTAATATGATAATGACTCTACAGTTGGTCCAGGGAAGGCGTGCATGTCAGCAGAGAAGGAGCTGCTCTGCCACAAGGACTCGGCTCTGGGTGAGGGAAAGGGGCCCACATAGGCTTGTCCCTTGGCCAGGCGGCAATGCTTCCTTTTTGAGGCTAGTGGCAAATGAAAGCCGATTTGATGGGTCCTCCAAATGCTCAATCTCTGCATCACTTCCGTGACCCAAGGAAGCCATGGCTGCATTACTTCCATGACCCAAGAAAGCTAGTGTAGATCGCTACACTAGCGATCTCAGTTCATTCCTGGACTACTACAGGTATAGCCGTACAGATGCCCCAGGTGCTGGGCTGCTCCCCCTTGCACAGTCTGCTAGATTCTTATTTCTAAAACCAAGTCCCACCATGCTCTCCTTGGCTCGGCCCTGTAGGATCCCTGCATCCTTCCTGCCTTCACATTCAAAGCTCATCAAGACCTGTCCAGCTTCTTCTAATCCCCAGAAAGTCTTCTTTGATTCCTCTAATGGGAGAAAGTGTCTTCCTCTTTAGCTTGTCATAAATGCCTTTTGCATGGCTTTCATGACTCAGTCCTCTATAATTTATTTATTTTTTGTAGATAAGGTCTTGCCCTGTCATCCAGGTTAGAGTGTAGTGGTGTGACCATAGCTCACTGCAGCCTCAAACTCCTGGATTCAAGCAATCCTCCTTCCTCAGCCTCCTGAGTAGCTGGGACTACAGGCACGCAGCACTACACCCAGCTGATATTTTTAATTTTTTGCAGGAATGGGGTCTTGTTATGTTGCCCAGGGTGGTCTCAAACTCCTGGCCTCAAGCAAGCCTTCCACTTCGGCCTCCCAAGTAGCTGGGACTACAGGCACGAGCCACTGCACCTGTTTCAGTTGTCCACACTTTATCTTAATCTGTCGGTGTCCATGGCTTCTCTTCTCCATCCTGTTCTTCATCTTAATATTTTCCACATAGCCTTGTTCCCTACACTATTTAAGTAGATGTGATCAACACACACTTGTGTTAAAAGAATTAATTTATCATCTTAAATGACCACTCCAGGCCACTAAAATTGCTGTATCATTGGCAGGATAAAGATACAGTTACCTCTTTTTCTCCTTTATATACTGTCAAAGCTTTGGAGAAAAGTCAATTTCCTGTTTTAATATATATATTCTCTTTCTGGTGTTTTCTGCATTCTAAGGTGGTTTCATGCCTATTACGGCATTTTATCTTCATAATAGCTCTTCTGAGATGTGTGCAAAAGTGTTTTGAATAATTGTTGATAAAGTTTCCTGAGAAATAAATATTTACTGAGTGCAATGTATGTGTTAGGCATTGTGCTGGGAGTGGGGACCCAATGGCTGGCAGGGCTTTGCAGAGACTGACAAGTAGAGGACCAATTTCCATGTCATGGGGCAGATGCTCTGATGGGACTGGGCTGACATTTCTACAGGGGAACACAGGAGGCACCTGACTCCTGGGGGGTGAGGGAGGCAGCTAGGAAATGTTTTCATAGACAGGGAGAGCTAGCCCGGCAAGGTGCGGTTGGTGGTTGGCAATGTGGACAAAAAAACATCATCTCAGTCTCTCAAAGAAAAGAGAACCTGATAATCCGGCTTACTGGAACAACTGCAATGAATTCACTATTGCTAGAGAATCAGGGGTAAAGGCTAGGCACAGTGGCCCAAGCCTGTAATCCCAGCACTTTGGGAGGCTGAGGCGGGAGGACTGCTTGAGGCTAGGAATTTGAGGCCAATGTGGGCAACATAGCAAGACATCATCTCTACGAAAAATTTAAGAATGGGGCCAGGCGCTGTGGCTCATGCCTGTAATCACAGCACTTTGGTAGGCCAAGGGGGCCGATCATTTGAGGTCAGGAGTTCAAGACCAGCGTGGCTAACATCTTGAAACCCCATATCTACTAAAAATACAAAAAAATTAGCTGGTTGTGGTGACACATACCTGTACTCCCAGCTGCTAGGGAGGCTGAGGCAGGAGAATAATTTGAACCAGGGAGACAGAGGTTGCAGTGAGCCAAGATTGTGCCACTGCACTCCAGCCTAGGCAATAGAGTAAGACTCCATCTCAAAAACATAAAATTTAAAAAAATTAAAAAATAAAAATAAAAATTAGCTGGGCATAGTGGTGTGAACCTGTAGTCCCAGCTTCTCAGGAGGCTGAGGCAGGAGGATTGCATGAGCCTGGGAGGCCATGGCTGCAGTGAGCTGTGATCATGCCACTGTACTCCAGCTTGGGTGACAGAATAAGATCCTGTCTCAGACATTAAAAAGAAGATATGGATTGAGAATTGACTGTTGGATTTAGCAACATGGTAGTCATCAGTGACCTCCACTAGAGCTGTTTTGTTTTATGGAATGGTAAGAATGAAAATCCAGACAGAGTAGATTCAGGAGTCAATGGGAGAAGAGAATTGGCAGCAGTGAGTATAGACTACTATTTGGGGGGTTGATTCAGAGCAGAGAAGAGGAGTGAGGTTTAACTCTTCTCCACAGGGGAACAAAGAGTTTCATTTGATTATTATTATTATTATTATTAATTTTACCCACATCTTACAAGGCATGCAATGTTGTTTTTTAGGATGAGGATTGTCTAAGTATGTTTGTATCTGTATTAGTTCCTTCTCATACTGCTAAATAAAGATATACCCAAGTCTGGGTAATTTGAAAAGGAAAGAAGTTTAATGGATTCCCAGTCCCGCATGGCTGGGGAGACCCCACAATCATGGCAGAAAATGAAGGAAAAGCAAAGGCACATCTTACATGGTGGCAGGCAGGAGAGAGTGAGAGCCAAGTGGAAGGGGAAACCCCTAATAAAACCATCAGATCTTGTGAGATGTATTCACTACCATGAGAACAGTATGGAGGAAATCACCCCCATGATTCAGTGATCTCCCACCAGGTCCCTCCCACAACATGTGGGAATTATGGGAGCTACAATTCAAGATGAGATTTGGGTGGGGACACAGCCAAACTGTATCAGTATTCTAATGGGAATGACACAGTGGAGAGGCTGAAAAGCTGATCAACTTTTTACAACATTCCATTTTTTAAATCTCAAAATGCTCTTTGAGGTCAACATGACCCCTACTCCATAAGTGAGGACGGCAGGAATCAGTGAATTTAGAGATTCCATACTGAGTCAGTGGCACAGCAGGGGTTCAAATCCAGGTCTGTTGAACCCCAAAATGAGCGCTTTCCCCACTGGTCTAAGTGGAAAATAATACAGAACATGCTGCACTGCTTTCCTTAGATTAAAAAACGAATCAACATAGAGGTAATATAGAGCACAGACCTTAAGTTTTGAGCATGCCCTGGCTCAATAAGCCCCTGATGTTCTGGAACTCAGGAGATCTGTCCAGGAAGGAGTCAGATTCCAACGTGACCTGACTATGACGCACTGATTTCAGACCAAGCAGATGGACAACCTCCTCGGGGAGGAAAGTCAGAAGTAGAATATACTCCAGGAGGGCTTGGGGGCTCAAGAGTGAAAAGCCGCTATTCAGTCCGGCACCTGGGTGATACCTGGTGATTTCAGAGCCGCCATTTTCACTGAAAGTACCCCAACTGACATAGTATAGACTGGGCCATCTACGTCGGAATTTTTTTTTTTTTTTTTTTTTTTTTTTGAGATGCCGTCTCGCTCTGTCGCCCAGGCTGGAGAGCAATGGCGAGATCTCGGCTCACTGCAACCTCTGCCTCCCGGGTTCAAGCGATTCTCCTGCCTCAGCCTCCTAAGTAGCTGGGATTACAGGCATGTGCCACCATGTCCAGCTAATTTTTGTATTTTGTATTATATATTTTGTATATTTTGTATTTTATATTTGTATTTGTATTTTGTATTATAATTTTGTATTTTTAGTATCATCATGTTGGCCAGGCTGGTCTCGAATTCCTGACCTCAAGCGATCCTCACTCCTCAGCTTCCCAAAGTACTGGGATTATAGGCATGAGCCACTGTGCCCAGGCAGTTCTAGAATTTTAATAGCAGAAAGGAACTGTCTTTTGTTTCCTTTTGTGATGAGTGGGATGATTGAGGGCACATATGTATGCTACAGGGGAGAACTTGGGAGACTGCAGATATGAGTGCCCAGAAATTTTACTATTGGGCATTATTTCAATTTAAAGTATTTTTTAAAATTATTATTATTTTTGTTTTGATAACTTTTTTTTAAAACAGAGGTAGGGTCTTGCTATGTTGTCCATGCTGATCTCAAACTCCTGGCCCCAAGTTATCCTCTAGCCTCAGCCTCCCAAAATGCTGGGATTACAGGGGCTCACTGTGTCCAGTCCCAATTTAAAGTTTTGATTGTATGTAGCAGTGTAGGTACACAGCAAGCCAGGAACATTCATATTTTATTTTATTATTTTATTTTATTTTTTGAGACAGAGTCTTACTCTGTCACCCAAGTTGGAATGCAGTGGCATGATCTCAGCTCACTGCAATCTCTGCCTCCCAGCTTCAAGTGATTCTCCTGCCTCAGCGTCCTGAGAATCTGGAATTACAGGCACCCACCATCATGCCTGGCTAATTTTTGTATTTTTAGTGGGGGGAGGTTTACCATGTTGGCCAGGCTGGTCTCAAACTCAAGACCTCAGGTGATCCAACCACCTTGGACTCCCAAAGTGCTGGGATTACAGGTGTGAGCCACTGCACCCGGCCCTATACTTTATTTTTGGATAGTCAATCCTGCATCTCCGTTCACGGGAGCTTTATGAATTGGTGGGGAGGTGGTGAGTAGCTTTGAAATTAATCACCTTGTTTCTATCTCAACCGAACACATGGTCTGGACGCCAAAGTAATCAAGCAGCCACTCTTAGCTTTGATGGACTTTCATTTTCTTTCACTTTCATTTTCTGTGAAAGAATTTTGATTTACTTCTTTCAGAAAGATTGACAGGAGGTGGGTGGGACTGTGACTTTTTAATTCATGGTTAAATCTAATATTTTTCTTGACTGTAAGAATTTATCATTAATGATTCTGGAAAGACAAAAACATGGTGAAATCAGATACAAAAGCCTAAAAAGGAAAATAAAGAGGTTTAAAAAATAAAACAAAGACATTCTTTTTTGTAGTAAGAAACTCAGGGATGAAATATTTCACCCTGCAAAAAATCAAACCCCAAAAAAGACACCACTCTCAAACCTTGACACTCTTTTTCTTCCCCGTTACGATCTGTCACCTGTACTGATCACTGCAAACCTAAAATGCCTTCCTCAACCTATAAATGGCAAACCTCTTAAGGAACTTCAGTTCTCAGACAGATTAATGCAGTTTTCCAGTGAATTAGACAGAAATGAAGTGAGTTGATTCTCTGGATTTTTTGTTGTGTTTTGTTTTTGAAGAAGGAGAAGAAACTAGGAGTATTCTCATTTTAAGACTGAAAAATTTAGGCTGGGTGCTGCGGCTCACACCTCGCACTAAGAAAGTGCAAGTTTCTGCCAGGTGCAGTGGCTCATGCCTCTAATCCCAGCACTTTGGGAGGCCAAAGCAGGCAGATCACCTGAGGTCAGGAGTTCAAGACCAACCTGGCCAGCATGATGAAACCCCATCTCTACTAAAAGCACAAAAATTAGCAGGGCGTGGTGGCATGCACCTGTAATTCCAGCTACTTGGGAGGCTGAGGCAGGAGAATCTCTTGAACCCGGGAGGCAGAGATTGCAGTGAGCCCAGCTTGTGTGCCATTGCACTCCAGCCTGGGTGATAAGAGTGAAATTCCGTCAAAAAAAAAAAAAAAAAGTGCAGTAATTACCAATCTCTTACATGATATATTCCATCATGGTGAAGTCTGAGATTTTAATGAATACATCATCTTAATAGCATATATTGTACCCAATAGGTAGTTTTTCAAATCTCACCTCCCTCCCAACCTCTCCCTTTATGGAGCCCCCAGTATCTATTGTTCTCCTGTTTGTCAGGTTTCTTGCCCTGTTCTCATACTCGTCTTGTTAAAATGAGCTTATTATTAGTTTGATCCATTATCCAACTCAAGAGACTCTTGGCTTCCTCCAGTTCCCTATCTTCATTGTAGAGACACAACAGACAACTCAGGGAGGCCCCTTTGTGTAGTCTTCCTATCTGTCAAAGACCTTATTGGTCCTTGACAAGGCACCAACAGACTACCAAGTTTGCCCAGGCACATGTGGTATATACAGTTCCTGGGAGAAGGGGAAGCCCATTTTCTTTTCCTCAAAAGGACTTGCCTCTCCACCCATCTTAGGAAAGTTTTCCAAATATATAAAAACAACAAAGTCTGGATTCTCCAATCCTATGATTGTGATCTTGAAGAAAGAACAGAACACACTTCTGGACAACTTGCCCAAGCTTCAGAGCTGATCACAATGGTGCTAGCCACATTCTGTAGTCTCTTCCATTAGATTTCATGTTAGCTTGTTATTCAACACCAGGCAGACAGGCAGCTCCTCCTGCACCGTGAGACCTGACCCATCACTGCTACCTTAACAGACGGAGTCTCCCACCCAGCCTCACAACAGACATTGCCCAGAGTTCTTTCCTGACGGACAGATCAGACCCTCAGATCACTTTCCACCATGCTGTCTGACTTCTCCGAGTGGCTTTCATTATGATAGGAGACCTGGAGTATCATCAGGCTTTCACATGCCTCTACTTTGGGTCACTTGTTAGTCATAAAAGATAGGCATAGGCTGCTCAATTAAAGCAAGAATGTTCTGGAAGCTGTGGTACTATCAGAGGCTAGGAGAGAAAGCAACCTGAATGGCTTGCCCCTCTCCTTTTCATCAGATTGAGTAGCAGCGAAGTACCTGTCAAGGTAGGCAGTGATTGGTCAGGTCTCATGGTTCGGGAGGAACTTCCTTTCTGCCAGGTCTTAAATGACAAGCTAACATGAAATCTAACACCCATATAATGTGGCCAGCGCTGTTGTGATCTTTCTGAAGGTTGGACAAGTTTTCCAGAAGCGTGTTCTATTTTCTTCTTGGAGATCACAAACATAGGACTGGAGAATCCAGACTTTGTTGTTGTTATATATTTGGAAAACTTTCCTAAGATGGGTGGAAAGTCCTTCTGGGGAAAGGAAAATGGGTTTCCCCTTCTCCCAGGAACATCTACCAAAAAGACTATGTTCCTTTCCCAGAGGATAGAGCATAGGGGTATACCAGTTCTCCCGATGAGTTTTAACATGATATAGATAGAAGAGACTTGGAGTTTAGGACATCTCTACATATTCCAGGGTTTTGACTTTTTACCGTTCCAGCTTTTTTTTTTTTAAGTGTGGGAAGGGTATGTGTGGTGAATACTTTCAGCAAAGTTGAGAGACGACTGTCACCCACTCCTGACTCCATCAGCACAAGAGGACCGTGGTCAGACTCCATGATGCTCATAGGACCAGAATCCATTTCTAGTTCTAGTCTCTTTCAATTCCTGGGCAAATCAAGTGATGTCTCTTCAGAGCTGTATTCTTTAAAAAAAAAAAAAAAAAATGCATATTTAGGGTAATCCCAGCACTTTGGGAGGCCGAGGCAGGCAGATCACCTGAGGTCAGGAGTTCGAGATCAGCCTGGTCAACATGGTGAAACCTTGTCTCTACTAAAAATACAAAAATTAGCTGGGTGTGGTGGCGGGTGCCTGTAATCCCAGCTACGTGGGAGGCTGAGACAGGAACCCAGGAGGCGGAGGTTACAGTGAGCCGAGATGGTGCCACTGCACTCCAGCCTGGGCAACAGAGAAGATTCTGTCTAAAAAAAAAAAAAAAAATAGAATAAGAAAAAAAATAATAAAATAAAAGCATATTTAGAGGATACAAATGCAGGTTTCTTATATGTATATATTGCATCATGAACCCAACATCTGGACAGTGTATATTGCACCCAATAGGAAATTTTTCAAACCTCACCTCCGTGCCAGTCTCCCTTTTTATGGAGTCCCCAATATCTATCATTCCCTCTGTACATCCATCTGTACCCGTTGTTTAGCTCTCACTTATAAGTGAGAACATGCGGTATTTGACTTTCTGTTTCTGAGCTATTTCACTGGTAGTAGCTTCCGCTTCCATCCGTGTTGCTGCAGAAGATATGATTTCATTCTTTTTATGGCTGAGTAGTATTCTATGGCGTCTATGTGCCACATTTTCTCTATCCGTTCCTCCATTGATGGATAAGTAGGTTGATTCCATATCTTTGCTATTGTAAATAGTGCTGCAACAAACATACCAGTGCAAGTATCTTTTTGATATAATTATTTCTTTTCTGGTAGTGGGACTGCTGGATTGAATGGCAGTTCTAATTTTAGATCTTTGTTAATAGTTATATTCTTCCACTCTACCTCCATGCAGGTGCAAACTCCTACACCATTACCTGGTCTTGATATTAGGACTTTTTATTTTATTCTAATTTAATTTGTTTTTGAGACAGAGTCTCACTCTATTGCCCAGGTGGCGTGCAGTGGTTCAATCTCAGCTCACTGCAACTTCCACCTCCCAGGTTCAAGCGATTCTTGTGCTTCAGCCTCCCGAGTAGCTAGGATTACAGGCTTGTGCCACCATGCCCAGCTAAGTTTTGTATTTTTAGTAGAGATGGGGTTTCACCATGTTGTGCAGGCTGGTCTTGACCCTCTTTCCTCAGGTAGATCTGTTCGCCTTGGCCTCCCACAATGCTGGGATTACAGGTGTGATCCACTGCACCCAGCCTAAGGCTTATTATTTTAAATGAATTTCACATAATCAGCAAAGTCACTACTCCTTGTCAGTTACTATTCATTGTCAGTCCAATGAGTAGTATAGATGTGGAATCACTGGACTGACAATGACAATAACACAAAAGGTATCTGAAAGATTACTTCTCATTCATTTATTCACAGTGCCAGAAACTGTGCCAGATGCTGGGTATACAACAGTAAACAAGATAGACAAGGAATCAGAAACTGAGCTTACATCCCCACTTCTAAAGACAGATGTTTACATCTTAATAGAAATTTCCCTACCAAATGTATTTATACACAGAACCCAGTTCTGTTTCAATGTTAGCACGTGAGATCTAGCTGATGAAAATATTACCTGTATTTCCCCCTTGGGAGTCAGCCCCAGAGACCAGTAATTACCAATCTCTTTTCTGCCATAAAACCCGTAACAGATTACGTTCACATGTGTACTGTACTCCCATGGGTACTGTTACATGAAATTTGCAAACTTCTTTCTCTCATTATTAAACAAACAAAAAGGAGTAAGAAAATGTGTGCGGGCAATTTTCCATTTGCTGTCTCCACAAGTCATTCCCTGCACCTCTCTGCCCTGGGCCCTTGGAAACTGATCTCTGTAGACTGCATCTCCTAGATAAACTTGCTGCTAGCTGCTGTTTGGGTTAGGCCAATTCAGACAATGGCAAGAAATCCAAGGGCAGCAGAAGAGAGAGGGCAGGGACCTCCTCCCCTGCGTACTTTCTGACAAAACTCTGCTACTCTGGCAGTAGCTATGTCTCTTCATAAGCCTATTTCCCGCTGAGTGGCACCTCTTCCAGCCCTCCTGAGGTTCCAGTAACCCTTTCCCTTCAGCCCTTGGAGTGGGAACATTCTCCAGCTATTGTAGCCTCAGGGAGCCCGATCATATCTTGTTTGCTCCTTTCACCTGCCTACCCTATGTCCATCATCTCTTCATTTGTATCTGTGTGTTGCATTTTCTCATAAAACAAGATGAAAGTGAACGAGAGGAAAGTTACTATAAGAATAACCTTGAGGCCAGGGACAGTGGCTCACACCTACAATCCCAGCATTTTGAGAGGCCAAAGCAGGAGGATCACTTGAGGCCAGGAGTTTGAGACCGGCCCGGGCAACATAGCAAGATCCCATCTCTACAAAAAAGTTTTTTTTTTTTTTTTTTTTGAGATGGAGTCTCGCTCTGTCACCCAGGCTGGAGTGCAGTGGCTGGATCTCAGCTCACTGCAAGCTCCGCCTCCCGGGTTCACGCCATTCTCCTGCCTCAGCCTCCCGAGCAGCTGGGACCACAGGCGCCCGCCACCTCGCCCGGCTAGTTTTTTTGTATTTTTTAGTAGAGACGGAGTTTCACCGTGTTAGCCAGGATGGTCTTGATCTCCTGACCTCGTGATCCACCCGTCTCGGCCTCCCAAAGTGCTGGGATTACAGGCTTGAGCCACCGCGCCTGGCCGGTAAAAAAGTTTTAAAAAATCAGTCGCGCATCGTAGCATGCACCTGTTGTTCCAGCTACTTGAGAGGCTGAGGCAGGAAGATCACTTGAACCCAGGAGTTTGAGGCTGCAGTGAGCTATGATGGCACCACTGCACTGCAGCCTGGGTGACAGAGCAAGACCCAGCCTCCAATAAATTAATTAACGTGAGTAGAAGCCAGTTACTTGTAACAAATACCAATACTGAGTCCATGCTGGGAACTGCTGGCAGAAGCCATGCCGTAGTTGAGCCCTCTGCATTTGCTACCATTTGAATGGACATTCTGGACCATATAAAGAGTGAATATTTCCCCTTATCTCAACCTTTCACACTGGTGAGCTCAGGGGGCTAGAAACTGTGAGACTGACTAAGAAAATTTCAAATTCCCCTAGAAACCTTTCACTCTCCAATACCTTTTAAAATTCCACTTTGGGTGCCGTGAGAAGATTTCTCTTCCACATCTTTTCTACAAATTGCTGAAAGCTTTAAACCAGTTTTATCTATAGTATGTCACAGCAATGTGGGTCTTTTTTCCTTCTAGTGCCTGGTCTGTCAGGAATCGCCGGGCCAAAAAGAAAAAAGACAAACCCTGGTGAGATGAACAAAGTAACAAGGAAAAATGAAATCAGAAGAGCTCAGCGGGATCTCATCAATTCAAAGCTCACTCAAATTCTAGTAACCTTGAAAGATTCAAGTATAATAAGTTCTCATCTAAGGATCTGAGGTTGGCCTTCAAATACTACAAAGAGGACAGATTTATACATTGGTATCCAAGATTTGAAACTGGTATTTAAGTTTTAGAATCTCAATTACCAGGTAAGCCTGGATAGTTTACCCTTGCTAGTGTCACAAATTAGGGTCACCTGTACTAAACAGTAAGTTCTAAGAAACTTTATTTTATTATTATTATTATTTATGTATTATTATTATTATTTTGAGACAGAGTCTCGCTGTCACCCAGGCTGGAGTGCAGTGGCACAATCTCGGCTCACTGCAACCTCTGACTCCCTGGTTCAAGCGATTCTCCTGCCTCAGCCTCCAGAGTAGCTGGGATTACCGGCATGAGCCACCATGTCCAGCTGATTTTTGTATTTTTAGTAGAGACGGAGTTTCACCATGTTGGCCAGGCTGGTCTTGAACTCCTGACCTCAAATGATCCGCCCACCTTGGCCTCCCAAAGTACTGGGATTACAGGCGTGAGCCAATGTGCCCAGCCTAGGAAACTTTTTCTCTTCTTTTTACCGTGTCCTCTCTCCTTCATTTCCAAATTCCACTTTTCTTTTTCCCCTTACCCCCTTGGTCACCACTTTATATGTTTTATATGTAATATTGATACATATACTGTAATAATAGATTACACTTATGAGCACTTATTCTGTATTTTAAATGCTACACGTATATTAACTCATCGAACCTGGATAGCAGTGCAATGAGATTATCACCATTTTGCAAATGGGAAAACTGAGGCACAAAAATTAAGTAACTCACCTAATGTAGGAGGTAAATAGTGGGGCTGGCACTAGGACCTATGAAGTTTGGCTGAAGAATTCATGTTCTTATCCCCTCTGATACACTGCCCCCAAAATACGTGTTGTTTTCAACGTCCATGTATTTTAACATAAATGTCTCCGCTATGACTCTCATTCTGTTTCTTTTTTGACTAAAGAGAACACTGTTAAGGTTTATCCACGTTACTATGTATGTATATCTGGATTGTTGCTGAGTATGTCATGTTATACACTTTGGCCTACCCATTCCCCTCGGGATGGACACTGAAATGGGAGTGTTCCCTTATCCCCCCTCGCAGGATGTGCGACAGGGTTGTGGCTCACTTCTTTGGTGCCCTGCTGCTCAAACTCCTAAGGAAGCACGCAGACGGGCAGGTGCAGAGGTCGCAGAGGTCGTGGGGAGCATTTCTGGGCTCCGATCCCACAGCAGTGTCTAAGGGTGTGTGTTTACAGCTCCTGAAACCTCGGTGGGCATGTGTTACATTGTGCTGCAGATAGCTTATATTAATCAGCTCAGTTAGACCCTCTGCCTTACCACAAGGACAGAGGGCTTTCTATATCCTGGGTTCTTGCCCTAGTGTATTGGAAAAATTGGATCACATGTGGGGCTTGGAGAATGCGTGTCAGGTTTTATTGAGTGGTGGAGATAGCTCTCAGCAAGATCATTAATATCATTTTTGAAAGAACAACTGGCTGGGCGCAGTGGCTCATGCCGAGATTGCGCCACTGCACTCCAGCCTGGCAATAGGGCGAGACTCTGTCTCAAAAAACAAACAAACAAAAAAACAGAAAACAAACAAACAAAAAAGAACAACCCTTTATTCCATTCCAAAGTATAGATATATTTAACTTATTGAACACTTCATTAAAAATGCATGCCTGTTTCCCTCTGTATAAATAAGTTTGGGGTTTGCAAGAAACGTTAGGAATGAGATGGGCTTTGGGTATGAGTCTTCCAATATTGACCAATGTCATGTTCTATCAGTCCATGAAGAAATCTGTAAGGAATAGATGGTTTCACTGATTTGGGTTGAGCTTAGAATCAGCACCTTAAAAATACTGCCAGACTTTGAGTTAGGAGAGACTGTCTTTGAGGATTCAGGGGAAAATAAGAATGTTTTCCAGTTCACGTTTTATTATTTTCTTTTTTTTTTTTTTTTTTTTTTTTTTGACAGAGTCTCACTCAGTCGCCCAGGCTGGAGTGCAGTGGTGCGATGTCGGCTCACTGCAAGCTCCGCCTTCCAGGTTCACGTCATTCTCCTGCCTCAGCCTCCCAAGTAGCTGGGACTACACGCACCCGCCGCCACACCCGGATAATTTTTTGCATTTTTTGTAGAGATGGGGTTTCACCGTGTTAGCCAGGATGGTCTCGATCTCCTGACCTCGTGATCCACCTGCCCCGGCCTCCCAAAGTGCTGGGATTACAGGCGTGAGCCACCGCGCCCAGCCTATTTTCTTAATTTTTAAGACAGGGTCTCACTTTGTTGCCCAGGCTGGAGTGCAGTGGTGCCACTGTAGCTCACTGCAGCCTCTACCTCTTGTGTTCAAGTCGTCCTCCTGCCTCTGCCTTCCAAGTAGCTGAGAACACAGGCACATGACACCCCACCCAGCTAAACGTTTTATTATTCCTTATAGAAACAGTGTCTCTTTATGTTGCTCAGGCTGGTCTCAAAGTCCTGGGCTCAGGTGATCCTCCCGCCTCAGCCTCCCAAAGTACTAGGATTACAGGTGTGAGCCACCATGCCCAGCCTCACTTTTTAAAAAGCATCCCTTTAATTGTTTAGATACCAAGGCACTACTTTTGGAAAAGCACAATCCTTTGTGTGAGCCCTAGAAAGAAGGTGCCAACCTTCTATAAGGAAAACCAAAGCTTCCTTTCACTGGGAGATGACATGATTTTATACTCATGAGCCAGGAGGAACTTTAATAGACATCTCATTCATTCTACAAAGAAGGGCTTCAGAGCTGCTATTTGAAAAACAGTAACAACAAACAAACATTAAATGCACTTAAATGGCTTATAATTAACTTCCTACATAGGGACTCACCTCATTTATTTAAAAGAGATCCCTTTTTCCAAGGTTTTCTAGGCAATATCGTTCAGGACATAGGCATGGGCAAGGACTTCATGTCTAAAACACCAAAATCAATGGCAACAAAAGCCAAAATTGACAAATGGTATCTAATTAAACTAAAGAGTTTCTGCACAGCAAAAGAAACTACCATCAGAGTGAACAGGCAACCTACAGAATGGGAGAAAATTTTTGCAATCTATTCATCTGACAAAGGGCTAATATCTAGAACCTACAAAGAACTCAAACAAATTTACAAGAAAAAAACAAGCAACCCCATCAAAAAGTGGGCAAAGGATATGAACAGACACTTCTCAAAAGAAGACATTTATGCAGCCAACAAACAGATGAGAAAATGCTCATCATCACTTGCCATCAGAGAAATGCAAATCAAAACCACAATGAGATACCATCTCACACCAGTTAGAATGGCAATCATTAAGACGTCAGGAAACAACAGGTGTTGGAGAGGATGTGGAGAAATAGGAACACTTTTACACTGTTGGTGGGACTGTAAACTAGTTCAACCATTGTGGAAGACAGTGTGGCAATTCCTCAAGGATCTAGAACTAGAAATACCATTTGACCCAGCCATCCCATTACTGGGTATATACCCAAAGGATTATAAATCATGCTGGTATAAAGACACATGCACACGTATGTTCACTGCGGCACTATTCACAATAGCAAAGACTTGGAATCAACCCAAATGTCCCTCAATGACAGACTGGATTAAGAAAATGTGGCACATATACACCATGGAATACTATGCAGCCATATAAAAGGATGAGTTTGTGTCCTTTTTAGGGACATGGATGCAGCTGGAAACCATCATTCTTAGCAAACTATCACAAGAACAGAAAACCAAACACTGCATGTTCTCACTCATAGGTGGGAACTGAACAATGAGATCATTTGGACACAGGAAGGGGAACATCACACACTGGGGCCTGTAGTGGGGTGGGGGGAGGGGGGAGGGATAGCATTAGGAGATATACCTAATGTAAATGATGAGTTAATGGGTGCAGCACACCAACATGGCACATGTATACATACGTAAGAAACCTGCAGGATGTGCACATGTACGCTAGAACTTAAAGTATATATATATATAAAAGTTATTCCCTGAAAAAAACAAACAAACAATAACAGCAAAAAAGAGATCCATTTTTTACCGATATGGTATATGCACAACCAAAAGATATACTGTTGAAAGTTCGAAGTTAGGCATATGGTAGTGACCACTTAAAATATTTCACAATTTAAAATTATTGCAGCTATGTTCTGGGGCATAAAAAGATGCCCCAGTGTCACTCAATTGAGTGATCTCTAAATAATTTACAAAGATGACTTAGTATTTAAAAGCCTACAGGATCTTGGCTGGGTGCAGTGGCTCACACCTATAATCCCAGCACTTTGGGATTACAGGCTGAGGTGGGCAGATCACGAGGTCAGGAGATCAAGACCATCCTGGCTAACACGGTGAAACCCCATCTCTACTAAAAATACAAAAAATCAGCCGGGCATGGTGGCGGACACCTGTAGTCCCAGCTACTCGGGAGTCTGAGGCAGGAGAATGGCATGAACCTGGGAGGTGGAGCTTGCAGTGAGCTGAGATCACACCACTGCACTCCAGCCTGGGCAACCTGAGCGAGACTCCGTCTCAAACAAAACAAACAAACAAACAAACAAACAAAAACCGATCTTTCTTGATCTTCTTCCTGCGGAAAAGGACAGTAGCAATGCTTCTTCGAGCTTTTCACTGTTGAAATATGGAGTTTTGCAAAACCATCAACACCACACTTCTGCCCTCCAAGGACAACCAGGGAGTATCATCTTGCATTCAATCTACACAATACTCAATAGAAAAATCAGCTGAGACAATTTCTATTTTGCAGGTTAACCTGAAGGATATGCAGTCTGTCTATGCTCCTGTGTAAGACCAGATAACAGATAGTTCTGGTGCTCCTTGTAGTTTCGATCCCAACAATTCAACTCTTACAGTCAACTCTGTTGTCATAAAGCAAGCAGCCATGGACAATACAAATTAGTGTGGCTATGTGGCTATGTTGCCGTAAAACTTTACTTGCAAAATAGGTGGCCAGCTGGACATGGCCTTTGAACCTTGGTCTGTGGAATCCTGCCCTAGGTCAATGGTTGATATGGTTTGGATTTGTGTCTCCACCCAAGTCTCATGTTCAATTGTAATCCTCAATGATGGAGGTGGGGTGGTGGGAAGTGGTTGGATCATGGGGGCAGATTTCTTATGAATGATTTAGCACCATCTTTCTGGTACTGTCCTCTTGATAGTGAGTGAGTTCTCACAAGATCTGGTTATTTAAAAGTGTATGGCACCTCCCTCCTCTCTCTCTCCTGCTCCTGCTATGTAAGATGCACCTGCTTCCTCTTTGCCTTCTACCATTATTGTAAGTTTCCTGAGGCTTTTTCAGAAGCCCAGCAGATTCTAGCATCATGCTTCCCATAGAGCCTGCAGAATCATGAGCCAATTAAACCTCTCTTCTTTATACATTACCCAGCCTCAGGTATTTCCAGCAATACAAGAACAGACTAATACCATGGTTCTTAACATTTTGGGGAGCAAGTGGTGGTTCCTGACCCCTTTGAAAGCCTAATGAAAATTATAGTTCTTCTCTTCCAAAAAATGTAAAGCTCTGATTAATTTTACATGCAACTTTGTAAGATGTAAATGTCCCAGGTGATGAGGGTTTCTCTAGACACTCTAAAATTTATCACTGAATTCTGTCAGGACAACAGAAAGATATGTCCTTGGTTCAATTTCCCCAGAAGAAGCCATTTCTAGAATATTCTTTGCCATGATGTCATTGATTTTTATTGAGAACTGTTTAGGGAACATATATTTGAAACCTGTTCACTTGTTTATTCCAATAATGTAGTGGATAAACAGTTCAAAATGGAAACAACTTAAATATTAAACCTAAAACTATAAAATGTATAGAAGAAAACAGAGGAAGCCTTGATCTAGACAAATATTTCTTTCTTTTTTTTTTTTTTTATTGAGACGGAGTCTTGCTCTGACGCCCGGGCTGGAGTGCAGTGGCCGGATCTCAGCTCACTGCAAGCTCCGCCTCCCGGGTTTACGCCATTCTCCTGCCTCAGCCTCCGGAGTAGCTGGGACTACAGGCGCCCGCCACCTCGCCCGGCTAGTTTTTTTTGTATTTTTAGTAGAGACGGGGTTTCACCGTGTTAGCCAGGGATGGTCTCGATCTCCTGACCTCGTGATCCACCCGTCTGAGCCTCCCAAAGTGCTGGGATTATAGGCTTGAGCCACCGCGCCCGGCTAAATATTTCTTAGATAAGATGCATGAAGCATGAATAATGAAGGAGAAAAATGGCAAACTGAACTTCACAATAACTGAAAACTTCTATTTTCAAAAAATCTCTGCTAAGGTAATGAAAACACAAGATATAACATGGCAGAAGACATCGCAAAACAAATACCTGTCAAAGAAACTTGACTAGGTGTGGTGACTCATGTCTGTAATCCTAGGGCTTTGGGAAACCAAGTCAGGATGGCTTGAATGCAGGAGTTCCAGACCAGCCTGGGCAACATAGCAAGACCTTGTCTCTACTAAAAATCAAACAAATTAACTGAGCTCAGTGGTGCATGTTAGGAGGCTGAGGTGGAAAAATTGCTTGACCCTGAGTCAAGGCTGCAGTGACCCATGATCGTGTCACTGCACTCCAGCCTGGGCAACAGAGTGAGACCCTGTCTCAAAAAAAAAAAAAAAAAAAAAAAGTAAAGAAAAATCTATGCCCAGAAAATAAATATAAAGAACTTTCAAACTCAATAATAAGAAAGCAATCAATACAATTTAAAAAGGGGAAGATTTGAGCATACATATTACTAAAGAATTTACTAAAGTAAATGAAAAGAAAGCAAATAAAAACTACAATGAGACACAACTGTAGACTTATTAAAGGGGCTAAAATTCAAAATAGAACAAAAAAAGCTGAGAATGTCTATTGCTAGCAAAGATGTAAAGCAACTGGAACTCTCATATATTGCTGGTAGGAATTAAAAATGGTATCACCACTTTGGAAAACATTTTGGCATCTCTGTATAAAGTTAAACATACATTTCCCATTTTATTCAGTAATCCCACACCTAGGTATTTACTTGAGAGAAATGAAAATATATGCCCACACAAATGCCTGTACATGAATTTTATAGCAACTCTATTCATAGTTACTCCAAACTGGAAATAAGTCAAATGTCTACTAACTAGTGAAGGGATAAATGCACAGGGTGTAAGCTATGGCAGGACATTGGCGTTCTCCTGAACAATAAAAATAAATAAACTCGTAACACACATATCCACACTGATGAATCTTGAAAGCATTATACTGAATGAAAAGAAGCCAGGCCAAAAGATTATATACTGTTTCATTCTATTTCTGTGGCCTTTTGAAAAATGCAAAACTATAAGAAGTGAGATCAGACCAGCAGTTCCTAGGGGTTGGGACTAGGGCTACTGACTCCAAAGGTACATGAGGCCTTCTTTGGGGTGATAGAAATATTCTCTTTTATTTTTGAGATGAAGTCTCGCTCTGTCCCTCAGTCTGGAGTGCAATGGTGTAATCTTGGCTCACTGTAACCTCTGCCTCCCGGTTTCCAGGAATTCTCTTGCCTCAGTCTCCCGAGAGGCTGGGATTACAGGTTTCACCATGCTCCACCCACCTCTGCCTCCCAAACTGCTGGAATTACAGGTGTGAGCCACTGTGCCGGGACCCAGGGTGATGGAAATATTCTCTATCTTTAACGTAGTGCTAGTTACAGGAGTGCATACGCTTATCAAAATTCATAGAACTGGCTGGCTGTGGTGGCTCACACCTGTAATCCCAGCACTTTGGGAAGCTGAGGTGAGAGGATTGCTTGAGTCCAGGAGTTCAAGACCAGCCTAGGCAACATAGCAAGACCACACCTCTACAATTTTTTTTTTTTTTTGAGGCGGAGTCTCGCTCTGTCGCCCAGGCTGGAGTGCAGTGGCATGATCTCGGCTCACTGCAAGCTCCGCCTCCTGGGTTCACACCATTCTCCTGCCACAGCCTCCTGAGTAGCTGGGACTACAGGCGCCCACCACCACACCTGGCTAAGTTTTTGTATTTTTAGTAGAGACGGGGTTTCACCGTGTTAGCCAGGATGGTCTCGATCTCCTGACCTCATGATCCGCCTGCCTTGGCCTCCCAAAGTGTTGGGATTACAGGCGTGAGCCACCGCGCCCGGCTACATTTTTTTTTTAATTAGCCAGTTACAGTGGCACACACCTGTAGTCCCAGCTACTTGGGAAGCTAAGGCAGGGGGATTGCTTGAGCCCAGGAGGTTGAGGCTGCAGTGAGCTATGATTGGACCACTACATTCCAGTCTGGGTGACAGAGCAAACCTCTATCTCAAAAGCAAAAAAAAAAAAAAAAAAAAGAAAAAGAAAAACAAAAAAGAAAAGAAAAAAATCATAGAACTGCACACATAAAGGATGAATTTTAGAAATTATATCTCCAAATACTTCATTCAGTCTCCCCTTCATGTGGAGTCAAAGAGGAAATGTCTGAGCACCGGAAATGGTTATACAGCAATTCTCTGGAGTACTGGAGTTGTTTTTATCTTTTGCAGCCTGTGAACCCTGTAACTAATTAGGGTTACCCTTTGCCTGGGCTCTTAGCAAGCAGGGCACTGGGAGTCTGACATGCATTCTGGATATTAACCTTCTCCTCAGCATCATCTTACTTGCCTACTTTCATTTGCCTTTTGTCCTGATTTCTTCCTGACAAACTGTTTTTATCTTAATGTGGTATAGATACTTGTCAAAGACTAAATATTTTTTTAACCAATGTACAGTGTACATAACTGAATGAATATATACATAAATAAATCATGATGGTGTCTCCTACTGACACATATTAATAAACGTTCAAGCCATAAAAACATAATTCATTAAGGCTTACTATCATGCAGAATGTACCAAGCTTTATTCATTTTGGGATGTTTCTACTTATGAGGAATAAGGATCTAAACATAGCATTATCAGAAAAAGGCAAACAGGATGGTACTTAGAGAACAGGGGAACAGGGAAGTTTATCCTGGAGAAGAGAAAGAGAAAGACAGTGAAAACACGATAGTTGTCTTTAAATATTTTATGAGTTGTCAGGTAGAAGTGAAGTAAATTAATTCTGACTTGTCCCATTGAATTAGGTGTGGGGCCAATGGGTGCAGGCTATTGTAGGATCATTTGGAGAAGTCCCCCCTTTTATTTTTTTTTGAGACAGGGTCTCAGGGTTTCACTCTGTCACCCAGGCTGGAGTGCAGTGGTACGATCTTGGCTCACTGCAACCTCTGCCTCCTGGGCTCAAGTGATCCTCCCACCTCAGCCTTCCAAGTAGCTGAGATGACAGGTTCATGCCACCACCCCCCGCTAATTTTTTGATTTTTGGTAGAGACAGGGTCTCACCATCTTGCCTAGGCTGGTCTCTAACTCCTGGAATCAAGTGATCCTCCTGCCTCCGCCTCCAAAAGTGCTGGGATTACAGGCATGAGCCACCACACCCGGTCCAGGAACCCATTTCAAATGGGGCACAGAACAGATGCAATGTACTGTCCAAGAAAAGACAGTCTCTAGGCAGTGGTTATCACTATACACAGGTTGGACAGTCACTTGAGAAGGCTCTCCTATAAAGATTGATTTAGATAAACGATTGCTTCCTTCCAATCCCAAGGCTTAACAGTTACATAATCCTGTGAGAAAACAGTACCCTTCCAATATGAAACTAACTTATTTTGACTAAGCAAACACCCTTATTTTCTTACTTATCCACTTATGTTATTATATTAAGTTATATCACAATCCCAGCATATGTGAACAAGTAGCAATGAAAAGGCTATACCAAGAAGATGTTCTTATACTCATTTTAGGCTTTGGCTCTTAAGAAATCCAATGCAGAATTGCAACTAGGCTTTTTGGGACTTGTATTTGCAAAATATACCTTTTTTGTGCAGCCAGCTGCCCTTTTATGCCCTCCAGAAATAGGCAGGCAATACAACATTCTCTGAATGGAAGTTAAAGTGATTTCCCACTTACTCCCTGCGCTTTTAACACTTAGGCAATAAAGCTCATGACATTTTCAATAAGGAGCAGAGAAGGGAAGTGCTCCTTATTCACGAAAGGGCTCAAGTCATCACCATCCCGGCGTTTTCCTATTTGACAAGGCCCAGTTACTGCCAAATGGCAAGACGTACAATTTAAAAACCACTTCGATCGGCACCAGGGATCTGAGGCTGATAGGTTCAGCAAAATTGAGAGCCAATTTCAGGCTGGCTTGAACACCTAGATTCCAAGGCTGTGCGGGTTCACTCGGCATTCCCAGTAGAGGCAAGAAAGACCCTGAAGGCATCTTAGGTATGATTACAACACTAGGAACTAGTAAAGGAAAGAGCAAAACCAACACTGCAGTCTGACTGAGAATTACAGGCACACAGCTCAGAAGAGGGCTGGTAAATAGGGAGTAATGAGTGTGTCTGCTGGAAGGCACACTACAAGAGGCCGCAGAAAGGAGATGAGGCTGGGCGCGGTGGCTCATGCCTGTAATCCCAGCACTTTGGGAGGCCAAGGCGGGCAAATCACCTGAGGTCAGGAGTTCAAGAGCAGCCTGCCCAACATGGTGAAACCCCGTCTCTACTAAAAATACAAAAAAATTAGCTGGACGTGGTGGCAGATACCTGTAATCCCAGCTACTCGGGAGGCTGAGGCAGGAGAAATGCTTGAACCTGGGAGGCGGAGGTTGAAGTGAGCTGAGATTGTGCCACTGCACTCCAGCCTGGGCAACAAGAGTGAAACCACCTCAAAAAAAAAAAAAAAAAAAAAATGAATATTTACTGAGCCCCTTGTATGTGCTAAGTACGAAACTAAGTATTCTATATGCATTATCTCATTTGATTGTCACATCTGCAAGAAGCAAGTCATATTATTATTCTCATTATACAGGTGAAGAAATACAGGGCCATGTACGATGGCTCACACCTGTAATCTCACCATTTTGAGAGGCCAAGGCGGGTGGATCTCTTGAGCCCAGGACTTTGAGAGCAGCCTGGGCAACATGGTAAAACCCCGTCTCTACAAAAAAGTAAAAAATTAGCCAGGTATGGTAGCGTACACCTCTGGTCCCAGCTACTCAGGAGGCTGAGATGGGAGGATCACTAGAGCCCAGGAAGTTGAGACTGCATTGGGCTGTGACTGCTCATAGCTCTATTCATAGTCACTCCACTCCAAACTGGAACCATTGCACTCCAGCCTGGGCAACAGGGTGAGACCCTGTCAAAAAAAAAAAAAAAAGAAAGAAAGAAAGAAAGAAAGAAAGAAAGAAAGAAAGGAAGGAAGGAAGGAAGGAAGGAAGGAAGGAAGGAAGGAAGGAAGGAAGGAAGGAAGGAAGGAAGGAAGGAAGGAAGGAAGGAAGGAAGGAAGGAAGGAAGAAAGAAAGGAATATAGGCTCTGAGAGTTGACGTTATTTGCCCAAGTTCGACCCAACTAAAAAGAGGTGAATATGGACTTAGTACTCACAAATAGACCAGCAAATGAATCCACAATACCCTCCAGACATGTGGACCCTGATATGTTTAAATTTTCATCTCACCTGCCTGACAATTCCTGGGGCTCAGTGAGCCGAGATCATGCCACTGCACTCCAGCCAGGGCAACAGAGTGAGACTCTGTCTAAAAAAAAAAGGAAAATATAATGCAGAAACCTTTAGCCTTCTAGGGGTCTGAAACCTTCAGCCTTCTAGGGGTTCACAGGTCCAAAGCTTAATGATGACATTCAAGTTGCTCTAAACATCCACAGGCCATTTCAATAGTGGGTGTTTGTATTTTGTTGCACGCTCAGAGAAAAGAAACTTCATGTATATCTGATTCGAAAATTGTGTTGGCCAAAAGACATCTGGTTATAGAATGGTGGCCTTTGTGAGAAATGATCCTTTGGAAGTCTAATCCATTTTTTGTTTTAGTTTATATCTGAAAGGAGAATGTTTTTATCTTCTCTTTTATGTTCATCTGCTAAGACAGAGTGCAATACTTCCACACATGCAGAAGAAACAGACCTAAAGTGGGATAATTTGGCTAAAGGTGTGTCCTCTTTTTCTTTGGTATTTTGTCGCAAGTGATAAATGATGTCAGACAAAGCTGTCAGATGAGATTTAGAAGGTGTACAGAAAGACAGCAATCAATTTCCAACTTAGGAAATTTAATGGATTTTAATGAGCCACTCTCTGTTGATTACCATGCAGCTTTCGGCTCCGTGCGTGCTTCATTCACACGTGTGCTTGGCAGTGACTGATGGGCCGTTAAGCTCCCCTAATTTGATTCCTATATAGCAATCAACGCTGTCTCAGCTGTAACCAAGAGAGGCTGATGTTGAGACCTGCAAGGCATGTGGGCAGAGTGTGATCTCTTGCGATCTTTTGTTTGTTCCCCAGATTTTGCAGCTTGGAACAGTCATCTGATGTTCACTCATGAAAAGAGCAACAGTTCTATCAACATTGAGCTCCAGGAATTGTCAGGCAGGTCAGAGAACTGTCCTCCAAAGTCCTCACACCATCCCCTAACTGGAGGGTGGGTTCTTTGAAGGCAAACACTTATCTATTCCAGTTGATGGTCTCATAACAGCAACACAAGTAGGTGCTCTCTCTCTATTTTTGAAAAAGTAATCTTGCACCACATTTCCTGAAAATGGAATTCTGGTTTTTTTTTGTTTTTTTTTTTTTTCTCCTTTTTTTAAGACAGAGTCTCACTCTGACTGGAGTGCAGTGGCACAATCTCGGCTCACTGCAACCTCTGCCTCCCAGGTTCAACTGATTCTCCTGCCTCAACCTCCTGAGTAGCTGGGATTACATGTGTGCACCATCACGCCCGGCTAATTTTTGTATTTTTAGTAGAGACAGGGCTTTGCCATGTTGGCCAGGCTGGTCTCGAACTCCTGACCTCAGGTGTTTCACCCATCTCGGCCTTCCAAAGTGCTGGGATTAGAGGCGTGAGCCACCTTGCCCAGCCTGAATTCTGATTTGAGTATTCCTTGCTTCTGATGTTTGCACCATAGAAATAATGGCTAAGCCAGAAGATACGTATCTGCAAGCCAATATACAGCTGTCTCACTGCGTGGTAAGAGCAGAAATGTGTCTTCTCTTTGCTTAAGATGAGGCTTTTAAAACCAGAGACGTGTTTATGAACTGTAAACCCTCATTAAGAATTTTAGATTTGGCACATTTAAGATGTATGATAATTTGATGAGGGGAGGGCGTAAGTCTTCATCTCCATTATCACTGAAAATGAGCTCCCTGGGCAAACAAAGGGTAAATAAAATGACAGACCTTGTTTAAGTGACTTAAGTAAAAAAGAAAACTGCCAGAGACTTTGGCGTTTTAATTGAGGGTATAAAAGGATGCTCTAATTATCAACGGATCTCAGAGCTTCCATTTAAAAATACTTTTTAAAAGTAGCAGTTAGTTCCAATTACCTTCAATATACAAAAATGTGGGGATGAGCTGTAATAAAGCTGCATTTCTTCAAAATGCCTAAATAATGAGATATCTCTAAGTAGTCCAGGCTGGCCTTCAATGCATAGTCTGAATTGACGTAATTCAACCAAATATATGGTAAACAAAATGATGATCTTTATTAACTTGGATCATCCTTGCAATAAAGACACAGCTTGGCCGGGCACAGTGGTTCACGCCTGTAATCCCAGCACTTTGGGAGGCCAAGGCGAGGGGGATCATCTGAGGTCAGCAGTTCGAGACCAGCCTGGCCAACATGGCAAAACCCCTCTTTACTAAAACTACAAAACTTAGCTGGGCCTGGTGGTGCGCACCTGTGATCCCAGCTACTCAGGAGGCTGAGGCAGGAGAATTGCTTGAACCCAGGAGGCGGAAGTTGCAGTAAGCTGAGATCATGCCACTGCACTCCAGCTTGGGTGACAGAACAAGACTCCATCTCAAAAAGAAAAAAAAAAAACAACAACACAGCTTATACTGCTATCTAGTCCTTTATACAAAAGAATACATAGGCTAGGTGCCTGTTCCACCACCCCTTGGGGTGTTTTCTTCTGCTACGATGCTTACTTATCATTCTGTCCTTGAAGGTTCTGGGCAGAATGCAGTGGACTATAGTGACAATCTGTGACCTGGATGAATTGACAAGCATAAGTGGGCAGGTACCAGCAAGTTCTAGGGAACAAACCATCTGCAGAGACATCTGTGACTTGGAAAGTGCAGCCACAGATGTTCTTTTCCCCTGGCCCTGCTGTCAGTTGGAACAAACTTTCTGGCACTCTGGGAAGGAAGACGGTCACCACCTGGCGCACGGCTCCGCAGCTCCGAGGTTGGACTGCTGCAATTCCGCTCGGATTAGTAATTAGGTTGGAAGCCAGCATAGGTTCCATTTGGGCAATAGTTCTGGGAGCTGAGATGAAGGCCCCTGAGATGTTTTGCTCTCTGTTCTCATTAACCTTCTGTCTGGGGAAAGAAGGTCCTGTCCTTATGCCAGGAACCCACAGCAGGGCGGCACATCAGTCACCAAATCCCGCCCAGCCAGCTGGGGCCTTCACCAAATCCAGTTAGTCACGGGCTGTGTTTCTTCTCATCAGCAAGAAGGGTGCTGTGCAGGGATAGATACTCTGCTCTGGGCAAACCCATCCCAACAAACAAGCCCAGAGACAGGTCCTGCAACAGAGACACATTTAGGGAGGGATGTGAGCCCTGTGCTAGCTTCTCGTTCCACCAATTTGACATTCACTCCTCTGGTGGGTGGCATCCGTGTCCTCAGTCATAAAAAACAATAAAGTTTAAATCCAATGGCAGAATCAGTATTTGTAGTCTCTATCCCATCTACCACCTCCCCTGTTAATTTTCCTGGCACAATCCACACCCAGTATCTTCCATGCGCTTCCTGGAACACACCTGTGCTCTTTTATTTTTTTTATTTTTTATTTTTTTTAGAGAAGGGGTCTTGCTCTGTTGCCCAGGCTAGAGTGCAGTGGTGCAATCACAGCTCACTGCAGCCTCCAACTCCTGGGCTCAGGCAATCCTCCTGCCTCAGCCTCCACAGTAGCTGGGACTACAGACATGCACCACCACAACCAGCTAATTTTTTATTTTTATTTTTCTAGAGATAGGATCTTGCTTTGTGACCCAGGCTGGTCTTGATTTCTGGCCTCAAGCGATCCTCCTGCCTCAGCTTCTCAAAGCGCTGGGATGACATGCATGAGCCACCACACCCAGCCTCTTTTTTATTTAGTTTTTTAATGAGATCATACCAATAATTATTTTTAACCATGAAGACCCATGCCCTTAATCCTACCCCTAGTCACTAACTTTCACTCTCTTGCTCTTCCATCCTCTTTTCATGATACCAATTTCAGTACAAAACACATCAGGTTAGGTTGGTGCCAAAGAAATGGCGGCTTCTGCCATTATTTTTGATGGCAAAAAGTGCAATTACTTTTGCACCAACTTAATAGTATTACCAGCTATATTAAGGCTTTTAAAATTTGAGATCTCAAGTACATTCTAATTATGCCAGACTCCGGTCTCCACAAGAGACAATTTCCAACCACTCGCACCAGACTGAGAGGATTCTCAAGACAAACATTTATTTCCGGTCACTGGTCTCGGGTCCACCATTGACTTTATTTGAACAATGATTTCGATCAAGAACCAAAGCGCTTCAGAGGATACACTGGTGTAAAACACATGCGGGTAGATCACAAGGCTGGCCATCTGGTCACGGCAATGACTGAAAGGGGACGAATAACATAAAATCCCCAAGCAGGGTGGACTGAGAACCAGAGAGAAAGGCAAATATGGTAGCCGGATGTGACCTTCCAGGGGCCCTTCCTTTGTGGAGCTAGGTCATGGGGATGGTCTTGGACCACACATTCCCAGCACTGAGCTTGGCTCCTTCTCCCAGAGATTCTCCCTCCCCAAGTGCAGAAACAGCAGCAGCCTGTGTCCTGGAGCATAGATGGCCTCTACAGACTCCTGCATGGAACCCGAGCCTAGGTTCTGTCCAGAGACAGGAGTGCTGGGCACAGAGAGGGCTGAGATGTTCCCAGAGATGCGAAATGAACTAGGTCCTCCCTTTGATCCTTATTCTACTGAAAATGTGAGAGGCTGCATGCAGTGACCCAGACTGAAACTGTGCCCCCAAAGAGTTAAAAGAAACCAAAGGTGAATGGGAATTCTTGAGTCTGCAGGATGGCTAGTAGAAAAAGAAACAACTGGCTGAAACTCCCTCTGCTTATGAGATAAGAGAATTGACTGAAATCCATCGGAACCAAGATGGCTGGCTGGAGTCTGCACAGAAGGAGCCTGCTCATATTACAACCTGAGTTTCCCCTGCCTGTTTCAGACTAACTCCCCCTGAAATTTGCACATGCAACCCGTAAGTAACATGAAGAGATAACTGTGCATGCCCAAAGACGTTCCAGACCACCTCTTTCTTTCCACTAGTCACCTAATCTCAAAATCCACCCCGAAACTTTTCTAATAAAATACTGCCTTGAAGCCAACACAAACGAATTTTATCTTGACACTTCTGTCTGCTTATGAGTTGATTTTCCATATAAAGCTTTTCTTTTCTAAAAAACCTGATGTCATAGAATTGGCTTCTAGCGTACTGGGCAGCAAGCCCCTTTTGCTTGATAACAATGCCTCTAATCCCAGTGCTTTGGGAGGCCAAGGGAGGAGTCTGAAACCAGCCTCGGCAACATAGCGAGACCCTATCTCTACCAAGAAAAAGAAAAAAATTACCTGGCATAGCAGCATGCACCTGTATAGTCCCAGGAACTTGGGAGGCTGAGGTGGGAGGATCACTTAAGCCAAGGAGTTCAAGGTTACAGTGAGCTTTGATGGCACCACTGCACTCCAGCCTGGGCAACACAGCAAGACCCTGCTTCAAAAGTTTTAAGTAAATAAAAATGAAAACATGAGCTTGATGAGAGTTCAGACCAGACAGTGTTGCACCTGCTTCCTCCCATCAGATTTTACAATCAGAGGGGCTGGTACCTGGAGTTCAGCCAGATAGGTCTGTCTCATGGGCTATGGACACCTGTTGGGAGCTTACCTGAGACACATATGTCTCCACAGTGCTTACAAAAAGCAATGCAAAGAGCCAGATGCGGTGGCTCACACCTGTAATCTCAGCACTTTGAGAGACCAAGGCGGGTGGATCACCTGAGGTCAGGAGTTCAAGACCAGCCTGGCCAACATGGTGAAACCCCATCTCTACTAAAAATATAAAAATTAACCATGCGTGGGGGTGGGCGCCTGTAATCCCAGCAAGTCGGGAGGTTGAGGAAGGAGAATTGCTTGAATCTGGGAAGTGGAGGTTGCAGTGAACTGAGACTGTACCACCACACTCCAGCCTGGGCAACAGAGTGAGACTCTGTCTTAAAAAAAAAAAAAAAAAAAAAAAAAAAAAAAAAAAAAAAGCAATGCAAAGAAAACCAAAATCATCCATCCCTCTTCATGCCCACCAGCTCCTGAAGCAAAACCAGACTAACGCACGTCTTAGCAGCTGCCAAAGATATGTGTCCAAGCAAAGTGTAGGCTCAAGATCTACATTCCTTTCTTACATCTGGAAGCTTCCCCACCATAAGAGTCTTGGTGGGAATTTGAGCTTCTGAGAATAAACCCTCAAACAAGTCAGCTTCTATGCCTAAGGATCGTCCAACCTGATGCATTCAACCGGGATGCTGAATCTTGAGCCAGTATTGCAAAAATTCAAGGACTCTAGAGAATTCTTTATGGTGCTGGCAGAAGGATAGTAGCAGCCTTAGCGCCGAGGGCAGAGGCAGCGCCAGCTGTGGCTCCAGGTGTTGTCACAAGACCTATTGCTGACAGGCCTTTGCCTTGTCCTACTGCCTCCCATCGTGCATAGAGAGAGACCAAGCTTCTCTGAGTTGACGGCTGTTTATTCCCAGAGTCATAGGCAACACTAGAGATCCATCCTCCATCTCTGGTGACCATTATGCTTTCACTATATCCTATCACTGTAATACATTTATGCACACAATGGAACTGCGGAAGAGATTTTATTGAGCAACTATTTGTTGGGAGACAATTCTCTGTGGATCTCTTACATTTCTGCATGTCTTATATGCACAGGCACCAAATGCTTTTGTTCAGCACTGTCTTTTCAAGGATGTTTGCAGAGAGAACTGCCTTTGAAGATACAGTGTCTCCCTCCAAAGAAAGTGCAAATTTAATTACTGCCCAGTATGGTAGAGATGACGTGCCCCTCCAGGACTGAGGTCAGGCAAGCCTACTACCCCTTAGCTAAGGGGTCCTCCCCTATAATTTTATGCAGGTGACAATGTGTCCTGTGAGCATCACTCTATGGTAGTGGTCCCCAACCTTTGTGGCACCAGGGACTGGTTTCATGGAAGACAATTTTTCCAAGGACCGGGGAAAGGGGATGGTTTGGGGGATGATTCAAGCACATTACATGTATTGTGCACTTTACTTCTATTATTATTAGATTGTAATATATAATGAAACAATTATGCATCTCATCATAGTGTAAAATCAGTGGGAGCCCTGGGCTTGTTTCCCTGTAACTAGACAGTCTCATCTGGGGGTGATGGGAGATAGTGACAGATCATCAGGTATTAGATTCTCATAAGGAGCGCACAACCTAGATCCCGCACATGCACAGTTCACAATAGGGTTTACACTCCCATGAGAATCTAAGGCTGCTGCTGATCTGACAGGAGGCAGAGCTCAGGTGGGAATGTGAGTGATAGGGAGCGGCTGTAAATACAGATGAATCTTGGCTGGCTCACCCACCTCTCACCTCTTGCTGTGCAGCCTGCTTCCTAACAGGTCATGGACCAGTATCGCTCCATGGCCCGGAGGTTGGGGACCCCTGCTCTATGGGAACTGGGGCTCAGGGGACGGACCCACTAAACATAATGATACTCTGTCCACTGCTATGGCTTGAGGAATAAAGGTTCTTTCTATAATTTAGGTGTCTCGTGTCTTCTGTTGGCATCCAGAAAAGCATGGCAAGTCACTGGTTAGTATGCAAGTAGTATAAAATCTCAGACACATCAGGATTCTTCTTCTTCTTCTTTTTTTTTTTTTTTTTTTTGAGACAGAGTCTCACTGTGTTGTCCAGGCTGGAGTACAGTGGTACGATCTCTGTTCACCGCAAACTGCACCTCCCAGGTTCAAGTGATTCTTCTGCCTCAGCCTCCCGTGTAGCTGGGATTACAGTGTGCGCCACCACATCTGGCTAATTTTTGTATTTTTAGTAGAGACAGGGTTTTGCCATGTTGGCCAGGCTGGTCTCAAACTCCTGACCTCAGGTGAATCTCCTGTCTTGGAATCTCAAAGTGCTGGGATTACAGATGTGAGCCACCACGCCCAGCCGACACATCAGAATTCTTGACACCACTTTACAATGGCATAGTGTTCCTCATAGGGATATACAAATGAAATACTTTAAATGGTTATCATTCTCAAACAACTCAGGATCTAGCAGCAGTGCACCAGTCCAGTGGGCAATAGAAAGGCCTGCTTTGAGTACCACTTCCACTCCCTATGCAACATAAATAAGGGAAAGGAAAAACACTGTCTATCTAAAGAACAAAGTAATCATTTCTACGGGCCGAAAACGGAACCCAAATGTAATGCAGAAAATTGCCCTGAAACTGAAGGCCTGCTGACTTCCAGTACAGAAACAGACAGAGGTAGCGGGGCGCTCCTCCCCTCCTGTGGAAAGAGGTCTAAAATTGGCCCCTACAAAATGAGACACCTGGGCTCAGCTCACTCCTTGAAAGCAGGTGCTGACAGCAGGCTCCTCAGTTCAGGAAAAGAGGCCACAGGGTTCTTTCCAACCCTGGGGCTGACATGGAGCTGATCTCAAGAGCGCCACAGGAAGCAGAAAAACCACACACCAGGACGCCGGCCACACTGTCCCTGGATCCCTGGCTAAGACTGCAGGAGTCTACAGTGGGAATGTGCACGTTGGGAATCATTCACCATGGTGCTATGAGAGAGAGAGAGAGAGATATACATATATATATATATTTTTATTATTATAGTTTAAGTACTAGGGTATATGTGCACAACATGCAGTTTTGTTACATATGTGTACATATGCCATGTTGGTATGCTGCACCCGTCAACTCATTATTTACATTATGTATATCTCCTAATGCTATCCCTCCCCTCTCCCCGCTCCCCACAATAGGCCCGGGTGTGTGATGTTCTCCTTCCTGTGTCCAAGTGATCTCATTTCCCACCTATAAATCTTCAATTCCCACCTATGAGTGAGAACATGCAGTGTTTGGTTTTCTGTTCTTGCGATAGTTTGCTGAGAATGATGGTTTCCAGATGCATCCATGTCCCTACAAAGGACACAAACTCATCCTTTTTTATGGCTGCATAGTATTCCATGGTGTATATGTGCCACATTTTCTTAATCCAGTCTGTCACTGATGGACATTTGGGTTGGTTCCAAGTCTTTGCTATTGTGAATAGTGCCGCAATAAACATACGTGTGGATGTGTCTTTGTAGCAGCATGATTTATAATCCTTTGGGTATAAACCCAGTAATGGGATGGCTGCATCAAATGGTATTTCTAGTTCTAGATTCTTGGTTTTTGTCCATGGTTCCTGGTTCGTAACTCCCTTAGCCCTCATTACTATCTTTCATTATAATATTTAGTGTGTTAGATCTTAGGAACAAGTCTCAGGAGACAGAATCTCTCTGATTTTCCTCTGCCCTCCTTTTACCTGCCCAAAGGCAGGACTCCAATCTTCCCCTGCCTTTCTGACTGTGGGTCTTAAGACCCTTTCCAGAGAGGGTCCTCCCTTAATCCCTGGGGGACGAAATGCCGACATCATGAGGCATCCATAAAAACCCAAGAGGGGCTGGGCACGGTGGTTCACGCCTGTAATCTCAGCACTTTGGGAAGCTGAGGCGGGAGGATCACCTGAGGTCAAGAGTTCGAGACCAGCATTGTGAAACCCCGCCTCTACTAAAAATACAAAAATCAGTCAGGCATGGTGGCGCACACCTGTAGTCATCCTCAGGAGGATGAGGCATGAGAATCACTTGAACCTGGGAGGCGGAGGAGGTTGCATGAGCAGAGATCACACGACTGCACTCCAGCTTGGGTGACACAGCGACACTCTGTCTCAAAAAACAAACAAAACAAACAAACAAACAAAAAGAGGACAGGGTTCAGTCTGGGAACTTCTGGATCGCTGAACATGTGGAAGTTTCTGGAGGGTGGAACTACCTACCTATCTCTAGGTAGATAGTGTCAGAATGGAACTGAAGGACACCCGGCTTGTGTCAGTTGCTTGGTGTGGGAGGAAAAAACTCTGCGCATTTGGTCACAGAAGTCTTCTTCCGTGTTGACAGTTGTTGTGGTGGTCGTATGAGAGTCGAGGAAAAACACAGTTGAAGAGTTTTTCTGAAACACTCACCCTTTTCCTGCAAAGGGAAGCACGGCAGGCTCCCAGCTCATCCCAGCCAGGCAGGCTGCCTGTCTTCCCTCACCTTGCTTAGGTGTTTCTTGTCACTTTTTGGTTGACTTCTAGCTTTCTTTCTTGGGTGATCTATTCAATGTGTGATTATCGACTGGCTGTTTTGGTTCTTGTGAATGAGGTGAGTACCAGACACCTCTGGTCAGCCAACGTGAAGCCCGTCTGTCTCCCTGCCTCTGTGATATTATCAGGGTCACCCAAAAAATCAAGAAAAAATGAAGGTGGCAGTGGCCACAGAGATGCTGAATAATTAATTCTGAATGTCATTAAAAAAGTTTAAAAGATATTAAAATGCAAGGGTTTGCCAGGCACAGTGGCTCATGCCTGTAATCCCAGCAATTTGGGAGGCGGAGGTGGGTGGATCACCTGAGGTTAGGAGTTTGAGACCAGCCTGGCCAACATGGCAAAACCCCATGTCTACCAAAAATACAAAATTAACTGGGCATGGTGGCACATGCCTGTAATCCCAGCTACTCCAGAGGCTGAGGCAGGAGAATCACTTGAACCCGGGAGGCAGAGGTTGCAGTGAGTCGAGATCATGTTGTTGCACTCAAGCCTGGGCCACAGGAGTGAAACTGTGTCTCAAAACAAAACAAAATAAAAAATAAATGCAAGGGTAACCTCTAAATTAACAGAAAAATAATTTATAGCTTCCAAACCAAGGAAGTGAAACAGGAGTTAAGAAGAAATGATCTGGGCAGATAGTGAGGGTAAGGAAGTCCTCAGTAAGGTTTTCCTTTCAATGGAAAGCAGCCCCCAAATCATTTCCTTTTCTAAGAGCAGCCTATAAAATTGAGCTGCAGAATAGAACTGGAAGTTCTTTGTCTCTCCTGGGGACGGGGCAAGTTGGCTTGAGTTTGGAGCCGTCCAGGCGGACTGCAGCTTGAGTTATTATCTCTGCTTGCTACTGCCCAGAAGCACTGAGTTACTCCAAGTAGGAGTAGAACAACGAATCAAAACAAAGGAGGAAAAGACACTGCCAAATTGTAAAACTTGGCAAAGACGAAGAATAGGCAAGCTACGAAAGAGAGAACCCAACTGGCCAATAAAGATAGGGAAATGGTCAGCCTCTCTGAGGTTAAAAGCAGAGCAAATCAAAACAACTATGAAATATCATTTCACAATCTGTGTATTAGCAAAGATTAAGTTACCAAGGATGCAGGTAAGTGGGAGCTTTTATAAGGTATTGCTGAGATTGTGCATTGAAACAAATCTCTACAGAAAGCAACGCAGCAGGCTGGGTGCGGTAGTTCATGCCTGTAATCCCAGTACTTTGGGAAGCCGAGGTGGAAGGACTGCATGAGCCCAGGAGTTCAAGACCAGCCTGGGCAACATAGCAAGACCCCATCTCTACTTTAAAAACAAAGACAGAGCAACTTATCAATTCTTAATGGAACTAAAGATATGTATTCCCGGTAACACCGTCCTAAGGAAACTCATGCTGTACAGGTAGTTAAGATTTCTTTCTTCTTCTTTTTTTTGAGATGGAGTATTGCTCTGTTGCCCAGGCTGGAGTCCAGCGGCACGATCTCGGCTCACCGTAACCCCTGCCTCCCAGGTTCAAGCGATTCTCCTGCCTCAGCCTCCTGAGTAGCTGGGATTACAGGTGTGCACCACTGTGCCCTGCTAATTTTTGTAGTTTTGGTAGAGACAGGATTTCTCTATGTTGGCCAGGCTGGTCTCAAACTCCCCATCTCAGATGATCCACCCACCTTGGCCCTCCAAAGTGCTGGGATTACAGGTGTGAGCCACTGCACTCAGCCAGTAGTTAAGATTTCAATAGCAGCATGACTTGTAATAATAAAAATTTGGGAGCAATCTAAATGATCCATGGTAGGAGATTGGATGTATCGATGATGACATAATGAAATATTTTGCAGCATTTAAAATAGTCTATACTGACACAGATCAACATGGATAAATCTTTTTTTTTTTTTTTTTTTTGAGATGGAGTCTTGCTTTGCACCTAGGCTGGATTGCAGTGGCACTATCTCAGCTCACTGCAACCTCCTCCTCCCTGGTTCAAGCAATTCTCCTGCCTCAGCCTCCCGAGCAGTTTGGACTACAGGCATTTGCCACCTCGCTCAACTAATTTTTGTATTTTTAGTAGAGACAGGGTTTCACCACGTTGGTCAGCCTGGTCTCGAACTCCTGATCTCAGGTGATCCACCTGCCTTGGCCTCCCAAAGTGCAAGGATTACAAGTGTGAGCCACTGCACCTGGCCAGATAAATCTTAAAAAGCATCTAGATGCTTAAAAATATAAACCCAGCTCATTGCAGTCTTACACCATTTAGATAAAATTATACAAGATATTCTCAACACGCACAGTGTGGGTGAACAGAAACTGGCTGAGCAGAATAAAGGTCTTGATCTTCAGCTGCAGACATCACCTTTCATTGATGCCTTTTATGTAAAGCACATTACTGTTTACACTACATACCTACATTGTAAAAACAGAAAAATGTGGTTAGAAAAGATAACAGCCAATGTAGCCCAGTGGGAAAAAGAGAACTTAAAACCGGGAAGAAAGCTAAGAGGACACAGATCTACAATATCTCACTTCTTTAGAAATTCTGAAGCAAATACTGCATAGTTTAACATTTGTTCAGTACAGGTGATTTGTTACATAACATGGTGTTTCTTATATTTGCTCTGTACTTTGCTGTAGGAGTAAAATATTTAATTCTTAAAAGTCTTGTGGAGCCAGGCACGATGGCCCATGCCTGTAATCCCAGCACTTTGGGAGACTGAGGCGGGCAGATCACTTGAGACCAGGGGTTTGAGACCAGCCTGGCCAACATAACGAAAACCCATCTCTATTAAAATTACAAAAATTAGCCGGGTGGTAGCACACGCCTGTAATCCCAGCTGCTCGGGAGGTGGAGGCAGGAGAATCACTTGAACCTGGGAGGTGGAGGTTGCAGTGAGCCGAGATCCGGCTACTGCACTCCAGCCTGGGTGACAGAGCGAGGCTTTGTGTCAAAAAAAAAGAGTCTCCTCCACACGCAAGTCACAGGCCTGCCAGAGTTTTCACCTAGGGACAAAGTGACATTCCTCTGATAGGGTACATTTTAAAGGGGAAACAGAGGACAAAAATAAAAGTTGTGTTTTGATTATGTCACGAGTTGTGCTTATTCAGCGTCTGTGAACACGAGAAACCACTGGCTTCAGGACAAGGGCCCACGTGTTATTGCATAAGTCCATGCGGGAGGCCGTGAGGACACGGGAGCAGGGTCCCCGGGGCGGGCCGGGCAGTCTGCTTCCCCAGTGAGCCCTAATGACTAAGCAGCCTATGAACGCGTGATGGGGGCATTAGCTTCAGGGAGGAGAGCAGAAAGGGATGGGCCCATGGGCACAGGGAAGAGCCACCGGGCAAGTGTGGAGATGTGCTGGGACCATGAGTAATTTGGGAGGTTTTCAGGGTAGGCTTGTGAAAGTGTTAACGCAACCCCCGTGAGAGGGAACTGGGCTTAGGAAGTAGATCATGAAGGGTTTTGGAATTTGGATTGTCCTGAGGGAGAAGTGGAATCTTTGAAAGATTTTGAGCAGAGTTGTGACCTTGAAGGATCGTCCAGTTCAGTCTCTTGCCTGCAGGCAGATAAATGTCTAAATCTTTCCAGATAGCAGGCTCGTCTCTTTTGCATTGTCTCTAAGGACCGGCTCTAGAGTCTCCATCCTTTACCTTTTCTAGTGTTGGGCACATAGAGCTGGGAGTGGAGAAGATGACTGGGCAGGGCAGGACAGATGGGGAAGAGAATGAGACCTCACTCCTGGAATCCAGCAGGTCCGGGGACACAGACTGGAGAGCAGTGGGGGAAGGGAGGCCGCGTCAGGCAGCAGGGCACAGCGTGCCCAGGTGTGACAACAGGCGTCAGCAAACAGTCTGCAACAGGAGACAATGTCTGATGACAATGACAAGGATGGCCGTGATCATCATCATCATCATCACAGCAGACACTGATACCAGCACTTGTCATGTGTCAGGAAGTGTTTGATGCTTTACACAGTTACATTAACCCTAGGAGGTGGGTAAATCATATCCCCACTCTAAAGGTGAAGGAAATGAAGCAAAAATAAGGAGAAGAAGTCGACCGTGCTTCCACAGCTTGTGAGGGGCAGATCTGGCACTCAGAAGCAGCCAGTTGGCTCCAGCGTCTATGAGCCTAACCACAACACCATATTGTGTCTCCAAAGGTGTGTGTGCGTGCATCCTGCCAGGCAGAGAAACTGTGGCAGAGGAGGCTCTCAGGAAGGCATAGTCAGTGCTCCAAGCCCACAGTCCACATGGAATAGACGCAGAGAGCATACTTGGTGGTTTCTTTCTACATCCTTTCTCAGACACATGGCTGAATTAGTGGAAACTCCTCCCAGATAAAGGCCTGTGGTTATCTTTTATCTTCGGTTCACTGTCAGCACTATCTTTTTTAATTTATTTCTGTGTGTATTCTTCTGGGAAATCAGCAGAAGTCTCTACATACGAGGCGCTAAAAGCAGGGCCCTAGCTATGAGAATGAGATCCAGGCACAGACCTCTGACCTGGGCCATCGATGACAGCTGGTTCACAAGAAGTCTGATGCTTGCTGTTTCCACGTAGAGCATTGGGAATAGGACGGAGGGGACTGGACACACAGTGAGTGACAGTGTGTCCAGCATCTCAGATGTGGTCTCCCATTTCATCCTCACAACGACCTTGTCATGCAGACATTCCTATGAGAGCCGAGGAAGCAGAGGCTCAGAGGGGCACAGTAACAGGCTCACAGTCCCATAGCAAACAAGAGGCACAGCTGGGAATAAGATTGTTTACCTCAAAGCCCTGTGCTTTTTTCTATTACTCCTCACTGAGAATTTTGCAAGTATCAGCCAACTGCATGCTGGCCCAGAGTCAAACCAGATTTCCTTGCTAATTTCCCAGAAGAATACACAAAGAAATAAATAAAAATGATAGTGCCGACTGTGAACTAGACAAAAGAGATGACTGGTCAGGCACAGTGGCTCACACCTCTACTCCCAACACTTGGGGAGGCTGAGGCGGGCAGATCAACTGAGGTCAGGAGTTCGAGAGGAGCCTGGCCAACATGGTGAAACCCCATCTCTACTAAAAACATAGAAATTAGCTGGGCATGATGGCATGTGCCTGTAGTCCCAGCCATTGTAGTCCCAGCTACTTGGGAGGCTGAGGCAGGAGAATTGCCTGAACCTGGGAGGTGGAGGTTTGCAGTGAGCGGAGGTCACACCACTGCACTCCAGCCTGGGTGACAGAGTAAGATTCCATCTAATATAAAAAAAAAAAGATGATCACAAGGCCAATATCTGAGAGGAATTTCCACTAATTCAGCCGTGTGTCTGCGAAACGATGTAGAAAGAAACCACCAACTACACTCTCTGAACCACAAGAAGACAAACAGCCCCAAAGAAATTGGGAAACCAGGATAAATAGCCTTTGCACTTTGTGACAAACCCCAGGATAGTGGGAAAATGTGGATCCAGGATGAGGGGCTGGAGGGGAGTTAACAAAATACTTTTGAAAAGGTAATGAAGGAAAATAAACATCCTGATTACAGGAGAAAAACAACTCCAAAAATCACTGTTAGCAAACTAAGATGGTGCTTTAACACAGTTTAGTGTCTTAAAAAAAAAAAGCCAGGCACACTCTAGAACAGAAACAGCAGAAGAAATTGAAAAGGGGACTGAGCCTAAAGAGACTGAAAGAAGAGAGAAGAGGATGTTAGGAAAATAACCAAGAGCAAAATGAAAATTACGTTGTAGGTTGTACAGGCTTTGAAACCAGGGTGACTCCATCTTGAATACGGGCTGGATCAAATGAGGCTGAGACCTACTGGGCTGCATTCCCAGGAGGTTAAGGCATTCTTAGTTACGGGATGAGATTGGAGTTTGGCACAAAACACATGTCACCAAGATGTTGCTGATAAAACAGGATGCCATAAAGAAGCTGGCCAACACCCACTAAACTCAAAATGGCGATGAAAGTGACCCCTGGTCGTCCTCACTGCTCATCATATGCTAATTATCATAGATTAGCATATGCTAAACAACACTCCCACCAGCACCAGCACCATGACAGTTTACAAATGCCATGGCAATGTCATATGGCTTAAAAAGGGGAGGAACCCTCAGCTCCAGGAATTGCCCACCCCTTTCCTGGAAAACTCATGAATAATCCACCCCTCGTTTACCATATCATCAAGAAATAACTATAAGAATACTCAGTCAAGCAGCCCATGTCACTCTTCTGCCTCTGGTGTAGCCTTTTTTTTATTCATTTACTTTCTTTTTTTTTTTTTTTTCTTTTGCCCAGGCTGGAGTCCAGTGGCGTAATCTCGGCTCACTACAACCTCTGCCTCCCAGGTTCAAGCAATCTTCCTGCCTCAGCCTCCTGAGTAGCTGTGATTACAGGCATGCACCGCCACGCCTGGCTGAGTTTTGTATTTTTAGTAGAGATGGGGTTTCACCATGTTGACCAGGCTGGTCTCGAACTCCTAACCTCAAGTGATCCATCAGTCTCGGCCTCCCAAAGTGATGGGATTACAGGTGTGAGCCAGTGTGCACAGTCTATTCCTTTACTTTCTTAATAACATTCTTTTACTTTGTTAATAAACTTGCTCTTACTTTACTCTAAGGACTCGCCCCAAATTCTTTCTTGTGCAAGGTCCAAGAACCCTCTCTTTTTTTTTTTTTTTTTGAGACGGAGTCTCGCTGTGTCGCCCAGGCTGGAGTGCAGTGGCCCTCTCTTTGGGGTCTGGATCGGGACCCATTTCTGGTAACAGTTTCATACAGCACAACACACACTCCAGAAATCAGGAGTACTAACGCAGAGGACCAACATTAGAATTTCTCTGAATTCAGATGGAAAAGGTATGAAACAGTGAGAGAGAGAGGGGTTGACAAATATGAAGGAAGAGAACAGAAGTAAGAATTCGATGTGCCACACAGGAGAAAACCATAAGGCTGAATAAGAACAAAATGAGAGTATAAGCAAGAATTAAAAAAGAAAATTATAGGCCGGGCAAGGTGGCTTACACCTGTAATCCCAGCAATTTGGGAGGCCAAGGCGGGTGGATCATCTGTAGTCAGGAGTTTGAGACCAGCTTGGCCAACATGGTGAAACCCCCTCTCTACTAAAAATACAAAAATTAGCCAGGTGTGGTGGTAGGTGCCTGTAATCCCAGCTACTCAGGAGGCTGTGACAGGAGAATTGCTTGAACCCATGAGGCAGAGGTTTCAATGAGCTAAGATCATGCTACTGCACTGCAGTCTGGGCAACAGAGTGAGATTCCATCTCAAAAAAAAAAAAAAAGAGAATAACAGAAAACTGCACTGGATGGAAGGCCTGTGTCTACATTTTAGAAGTGCTCTCTGAGATCCAGGCAAAGTAATAAAGATGAACCATTCTGACCAATCTATAACATGATTTTAAACAAATAAGAAAAAAAAATCATAAGCACCAGGCAGGTTGTACAAAACAGATTCTCTACAAGGAATATAATCGAGCCACGTCCAAACTCATTTCCTACAAAGAACAAGAAAACAAGGGACAGATACTTAAAAGTATTTCCAGTGAGGCATTCTGCCTACAATTTTACTTAGAGGAAGGCTGTGGCTGGTGCCATTTGTGGTATGGCCAGAAGTCACTCACTTCCCCTCTTCCTTTTTTAAAAAAAAAAAACAAACTGATTTGATTTGGTAATAATGAGTCGCAAAAATAAGTAATTCAAAATCTAAGCTGTTGAAACTTTAAAATACTTTGACCCTTAAGGGCATGTGATTATGGGAACTGAGTCACACAAACAGGCAGCTGTAACCTATGCAGCTATAACCTTTGTTTGTCTGATTATAGATTATTCTTCTTCCTTACCTGTTAATACATTGTTTAGAAATTGTAAATGATGAAAGCACACCAGGGAAAACCCCTTCTCTGTTCACTGTGTATCTTCATTATAGATTAACTTCCCACATACCTTTCTAAGACAAAGACATTGTGACTATCACATTGTCTAAGACGGAATGTTAAATACACTTTTAAATTGGAAAGAAAATAAATACAAGCTGCATAGAAAAGAAAATAAACTGTAACTAACTAAATTGCTGTAGCTCATACACTAGCCTCGTATAAGAAAATGTTATAATTCTACTAAATTCCTTTGTTTACTGCCTATATAAGCAAGACTTTAACATTTTTTTTACTATTATTTTTCTTAGACACAGAGCCTCATTGTTGCCCAGGCTGGGGTGCAGTGCTGCAATCATGGCTCACTGCAGCCTCAAACTCCTTGGTTTGAGCAATCCTCCCACCTCAGCCTCCTGAGTAGATGGGACTACAGGTGCACACTACCATGCCCAGCTAAGTTTTATTTTTTTTATTTTTATTTTTTTTGTAGAGATGGGGTCTCCCTATGTTGCCCAGGCTGGTCTCAAACTCCTGGCTTCAAGCAATCCTCCAGCCTTGACCTTCCAAAGCAATGGGATTATACGTGTAAGCCGTCGCACCCGGCAAAGACCTTAACTTTTAACTTGAGAGCACTGACTCCATTTATCTGGAGTTTGTGTTTCCTGAATGGCTATTCTTAGCTTTGGGCTGCAATAAACTCTATACTTAATCATATTTTCTAAATCTCGTTACTTAAGGTTGACAGACTCTACCTCCAACGGTGGATAATAGCAGATCTAAGCCAATCATGCTATCGTGTGCCTCTTTTCCTATTTTCTCAGCCTCTCTTGCCGCCAGGAGTAGGCATACCATTCTGATCTTGCTGATGAAACTTACAGGGAAAAGCTGCTAGGAGATATCTGAGAAAGAGTTCCCTTCACTCATAAGAAAGAGAACCATTGGAGAAAAGAGCATTTTTTTGCTACCACCCCCACCCCATTCCAAATATAGTTCTGGTGTCTGAGGCTGTAGCAGCCCTTTTGGAGCCAGAAGGCCACATGGATGAGGATGTACTTCTTACAGACTGAGGGTGCCGAGGTGCACAGACCCAGGAAGACAACACCAGCCTCTGCTGCCACCTTGACTGCCCATTTTTGTTAGGTCTGTGTCTTTAGTATTTACGTCATTGTTGGGTTCTTTTTCAGATATAGGTAAGTGCCCACTTACATCTCTTAGTGGATGGTGTGTGCCTGTAGTCCTAGCTACTTGGGAGGCTGAGGTGGGAGGATCACTCAAGCCCAGGAGTTTGAGGCTGCAGTGAGTTATGAATGTACTGCTGCATCCCAGCCTGGGCAACAATGAGGTTCTGAGGATATAATTTTTTTTTTTTTTTTTGAGACGGAGTCTCACTCTGTTGCCCAGGCTGGAGTGCAGTGGCGCAATCTCAGCTCACTGCAACCTCTGCCTCCTGGGTTCAAGCGATTCTCCTGCCTCAGCCTCCTGAGTAGCTGGGACTACAGGCATGTGTCACCACGCCCAGCTAATTTTTGTATTTTTAGTAGAGATGGGGCTTGGCCATGTTGGACAGGCTGGTCTCCAACTCCTGGGTTCAAGTGATCCACCTGCCTTGGCCTCCCAAAGTGCTGGGATTACAGGCGTGAGCCACTGCGCCTGGTCTGAGGATATAAATATTAACAGGAAAAGCACATCACACTAAAATTCCATCATCATCATTTTATCAGTTGAGACATGATACGCTAAACAAAATTAAACAAGCTTCTCAAATGAAGGCCTTAATTAAACCACTGTACATTATGAACCTGCAAGAGATGAATTAATATGAAGCATTTTTACTACAAAAAATGTTGAATTATAAGACTGACATTTAAATTTTGTGACCCCCAAACTCTATATTCAGTCCTGTTTTAATTTTGTCAGTAAAGTTAATAGAATCATATATTCAGATCTGCAAAGGCCTGAAAAAATATGTCTCTTGAGTAATACCCAACCCCTACTATGAAAATTTTTAAGAAATGTTTAAATTTTAAAAAATGTTATGAGATGAATTATAATTAAAATTCAGATATAAGAAATTTAAAGTACAAAGGCATGACAATGTAAGTAAAAACTGTTTACAGATAGTAAAATTGGGCCAGGTGCAGTGGCTCATGTCTGTAATCCCAGCACTTTGGGAGACTGAGGCAGGTGGATCAACTGAGGACAGGAGTTCAAGACCAGCCTGGCCAACATGGCAAAACTCCATCTCTACTAAAAATAAAAAATCAGCCGGGCATGGTGGTGGACACCTGTAATCCCAGCTACTGGGGAGGCTGAGGCAGGAGAATGGTGTAAACCCGGGAGGCAGAGCTTGCAGTGAGCTGAGATCTAGCCACTGCCCTCCAGCCTGGGCGACAGAGCGAGACTTCCTCTTAAAAAAAAAAAAAAAAAAAAAAAAAAAAAAAAAAAAAAAAAAAAAAAAAAGATAGTAAAATTGAAGTGCTGTTGTTTGTCTGGAGTAATTCGTGAGATTCGTTGCCTCATGCCAAGGAAATTAAGGATAGATACCAACACACCAGAGTGAGGTTAAGAACAGAAGTTCAATAGGAGAAAGAAAGAGGAGAGCCTGCTGTGCAGAGAGGGTTCCTGGAGAAAAATGGGTTGCCAGTTCTGTGTGAAATGAAGAAGGTTTCATAGAGGAGCTTGAGGAGGCGGTGTCTGATTTACATAGGGGACGAAAGATTGGTTGGACCAGGTGTGCCATTTGCATAGCTCACGAAGAACCTGGCTGCCCCATCCTAATTTTTTATTATGCACATGGGTTCTCTACCTGGCCAGGGCCATGTTACCTGGTCCTTACTGTACATGTGATGAAGAGAGAAGGGAAGACGGAGCCTCCGTGCTGAACACACCTGGCTTCCAGGTAGCCCTCCATTATTAGTATAGCTGCCATCATTCACCTGTGCAAGCTTTAGCCTCCTTATTTATGTTTGCAGCTAGATTTTTTAGGCTGCTCTTTGTTAGAAAAGAAATTATTCTGGGGCTGCTTTTTGTTAAAAGGGAAGCCTTGCCTAGGATTCCTTTAGCCTCACTATCTGCCTAAGTAATTTCTTTGTAGCTCCTGTATCAAAATTAACTGTTGTAAATATGATACAAAACTAAACACAAGGCTGCGCGTGGTGACTCACGCCTGTAATTCCAGTGCTTTGAGAGGCCAAGGTGGGTGAATCACCTGAGGTCAGGAGTTCGAGACCAGCCTCGCCAACATGGTGAAACCCCGTTTCTACTAAAAATACAAAAATCAGCCAGGTGTGGTGGCACACACCTGTAATTCCAGCTACTCAGGAGGCTGAGGCAGGAGAATCACTTGAACTTAGGAGACAGAGGTTGCAATGAGCTGAGATGACTTTACTGCACTCCAGCCTGGGCAACAAAAGCAAAACTCCATGTCAAAAAAACAAAAACAAAAACAAAAAACTAAACACAAAGACCAAAATATGATGGAAAAAGAATATTTAATGGTTAAAACTCAGCTACTCAGGAGGCTGAGGCAGGAGAATCGCTTGAATCCGGGAGGCAGAGGTTGCAGTGAGCCAAGATCGTGCCATAGTGCTCCAGCCTAGGCGACAGAGTGAGACTCCGTCTCAAAAAACAAACAAACAAAAAAAAAAAACCAAAAAAAAAAAACTGTTTAATGATAATGGAACTTCTGATCCAGAGAAGATGGAAGATGGTGTGGACTCATTTCTCTCTGCTAAGTGCAACAATAAACTGGAAATAATGTAAGAGGTAATCAAAGGACAGCTCCCAACGGTGTTAAGAGGGAGGAGAACTAGGCAAACTAGAAAGGAGTTTGAGGACCTGGCTCTGGAGGAACTAGACAGAAGCAGGATGTCTTATATCCCCCCACCCAACAAAAGAAGGCAATCAACAGCTGATGTGTGCTGTCCCCCACATAACAACAGAAGGGAGCCCGAGTAGGCTCATTTTTTTCCAAGATTGAACTGAAGTCCCTCAGACAGCCCCAGACCAACCCCACATGATAGGCAAGGAGGATCTATTGGAACACCACTAACAGTAAAAAGCTAAGGGAGGTGATTTCCTTCCCTGGCAGGCCTGAAATCTCCCTCTCCAACCAGAATATAACACGGCAGCCCCAGCAAGGTGGATCTCCACCAAAACAGCCTGATCCTGTGGGTCAGAGCCTCTACACCCCACCCAGAGGTTGGAGGCAACAGTATAGTAGATTCAACCACAAGTGCCTGGCCTGGGGAGTGCTCTCTGTACCCCACAACAGAGGAGAATCTCATCATAAAAAGCACTTGGCTTAGGAAGCCTCCTTGTTCCTGCCTGAGAATCTCCTCCTGCAAAGAGACTCACCTGCCATCTTGGCGTAAGAAAATCTTTTCTGCTCTGTCAAGCAGCACCAGGAGGAAGCAGTGGGACCCCAGCAGCCCTGTATAAACCAGGCTGGCTAACATAGCACCATAAAGGCTCTGCAAACAAGTTCTCATTGCAACCATGGTCCGCAAAAGTATACCAGAATCTAAACCTAAACGAGGTGACTAAACCTAAACATGACTAAACCTAAACAAGGTAACTGCCTGCTAAAATAAAAGATTTAAATAGAATCCAGAGTCCACTAAGCTACTAGACGAAGTATCTGCGATAATAATAGAAAATCACTCATCACATCAAGAATCAAGAAACTCCCAACTTGAAAGAGAAAAGACACTTAACTGACATCAATAATGAGGTGAATCAGACATTGAAATCATCCACAAAGGATTTTAAAGAAACCATCATGCCCCAGTGAGTGATGTTCCCCTCCCTGTGTCCATGTGTTCTCATTGTTCAGCTCCCACTTATAAGTGAGAACATGCAGTGTTTGGTTTTCTGATCCTGGGTTAGTTTGCTGAGGATGATGGCTTCCAGCTCCATCTATGTCCCTGCAAAGGACATAAAAATTTTCCAAATTTGGTGAAAAACACAAACCAAAGATGCAACAAACTGATCAAACTTCATACAGAAAAAAACCCAAATAATCCTATGCAAAAACATGTTACAGCAGAACTCCTGATAACTAAAAACTCAGAAAAATTCTAGAAAGCATCCAGAAAGAAATGATGCATTACCTACAGGCAAAAAACAATTCAAATGACAACAATGTCCCCATCTGAAATCACGGAGGCCAGAAGTAAGTGGCATAACATTCTTCAAGTTCTGAAAAATAAAAAGAATTTTTATTTGTGAATTTAATTTTATTATTTATTTAGTTTTGAGATGCAGTTTCGCTCTTGTCCCCCTGGCTGGAGTGCAATGGTGTGATCTCAGCTCACTGCAAACTCTGCTTCCAGGGTTCAAGTGATTCTTGTGCCTCAGCTGGAATTACAGGTGTGAGCCACCATGCTCGGCCAATTTTTGTATTTTTAGTAAGGATGGGGTTTCACCATCTTGGTCAGGCTGGTCTCAAACTCCTGACCTCAGGTGATCCACTTGCCTCAGCCTCCCAAAGTACTGGGATTATGGGCATGAGCCACAGGGCCCAGCCTATCTATGAATTTTACATGTGGCAAAATTATTCTCTAGAAATGAGGGGAAATAAAAACATTCTTGGATAAAGAAAAACAAACAAAAAATTTACCATGATCAGATTTACCCTTAAAAACTGCCCTAAAAGAAGTTCTTCAAACAGAAAAGAAATGGGAAGAGAATCAAGCTTGGAGCATCAAGGAGGAAGAAATAAGAGAAACAGTAGCAACCTAGGTACATACAATAGACTATCCTTTTCCTTCTAAGTTGTGTAAATTATATTTAACGATTGAGACACAAATTATAACAACCTCTTGTACTCAAGACAATGATATTTAAGAGCAGGGAAGGTAATGGTTCTAAAAGGAAATGCTGTTTTCATGTTCCACTTGAAGAGGCAAAATGTTGATACCAGTAAAGTGTGATGTCACAGAGCAAACACTACAAAAGCTATACAAAGAGATATACCTTTTTTGTTTGTTTGTTTGTTTGTTTGTTTGTTTTTGGGACAGTCTCACTCTGTTCCCCAGGCTGGAACGCAGTGGCAAGATGTTGGCTCACTGCAACCTCCACCTCCCTGGTTCAAGCAATTTTCATGCCTCAGCCTCCTGAGTAGCGTACACCATCATGGCCAGCTAATTTTTGTATTTTTGGTAGAGACGAGGTTTCACCATGTTGCACAGGCTGGTCTTGAACTCCTGGACTCAAGCAATCACCTGCCTTGGTCTCCCACAGTGTTGGGATTACGGGTGTGAGTCACTGCACCCAGCCAAAGAGATATACTTTAAAATGTGATGAAAAATCAAGATGGAATCCTAAAAACTGTTCAAGTACCCTACACAAAAAGAAAAACAGAGGAACAAGAACCCGAGGGACCAAACAGAAAAAAATTAATAAAATGGTAGACTTACACAGATAATTTTAATAAAATGGTAGACTTACATAGATAATTAACTTAAATGTAAATGGTCTAAGTACACCAATAAAAAACAGATTGGCGAAGTGGACAGAGACAAAATCCAATTTTATGCTGTTTACCAGAAAGTGACTTCAAATTCAACAACATAGGATGGAAAATTATATAACCTGAAGGTATTAATTTTAAGAAGCAACAGTGGCTACATTAATACCAATAAAGTCAACTTCAGAGCAAAGAAAATTACTATTTAATAGAAGCAAAGAGGGACATTATATAATAGTCAAAGGATCAATCCACCAGGATGATATGCAATCTTAAATACGGACACATCAAAAAGCTTCAAAATACATGAAGCAAAAACAGAGTTAACAGGAAAAACAGACAAATCCACAATTATAGTTGGAAACCTGAATAGCCTCCTCTCAGCAAAGGACAGAACTGCTAGAGAGAACAATCAGTATGTATACAGAGAACTACACAGCAGAATCAACCAGCAGGATCTAACTGATATACACAGAACACTATATCCAACAGCAGCATATGCATTTTTTTTTTTTTTTTTTTTTTTTTTTGAGTCGGAGTCTCACTCTGTCTCCCAGTCTGGAGTGCAGTGGCACAATCTCGGCTCACTGCAACCTCTGCCTCCTGGGTTCAAGTGACTCTCCTGCCTCAGCCTCCCAAGTAGCTGGGATTACAGGCATGCACCACCACACCCTGCTAATTTTTCTGTTTTTAGTAGAGATGGGTTTTGGCGTGTTGGCCAGGCTGGTCTCAAACTCCTGACCTCAAGTGATCCACCAGCCTCAGCCTCCCAAAGTGCTGGGATTACAGGCATGAGCCACTGTGCCCAGCCATATGCATTTTTTTTTTTTAATGACTATGGAACATTCACCAAGACAGATAACATAAAGGCTATAAAACAAACCACAAAGATATAAATAACTGAAATCACACAGAATATGTTATCTGGCTATACTGAAATCAAACTAGAAACTAGCAACAGAAAGACACCAGGAAAACCTCTAAATACCTGGAAAATTAACAACATGCTGCTAAACTCAAGGTTCAAAGAAGTCTCAAAGTAAATAAAATTACAGATAACTGAAAGAAAGTAAGTGTGGAATGTCAATCAATAATCAAAGTTCCTATCTCAAGAAACTAAAAAAAGAACAATACATAACGAAAAACTACAAAGCAAGCAGAAAGAAGAAAATAGTAAGCTAAGAGCAGAAAACAATGAAATTGGATATAGAAAATAAGAGAGAAAAATCAATGAAACAAAAGCATATTTTTCAAAAAAAATTAATAAAATTGACACACCTCTAGTAAGAGTGACAGAAAACAGCCAGAGAAAACACAAATCACCAATACCAGAAACGAAACAGGGAATATTATTATATATCCTGCAACCATTAAAAAGAGAATAGGAGAATACTATGAATAACTTTACACTCACAAATTCAACAACTTAGAAGAATTGGACCAATTCCTGGAAAACCACAAACTCCTAAAACAGACGAAATAGATAATTTGAATGATGCTACAACCATTAATGAAATTGATTTCATAATTTGAAAGCTTTTGAAAGAAAGAAAAAATCTCCAAGCCTAAATAGTTTCATTGGAAAATTCTATTATTTAAATATGAATTAAAAGCCATTTTATACCATCTCTCCCATAAACAGTTTTACACAACTCCCCACAAAATAAAAGAAATAGGAACACTTACTAATTCATTTTATAAGGCCTCACAAAACCAGACAGCACAAAACAAACAAACAAAACTGCAGACCATATCTCTCATGAGCTTAGATGTGAGAATCCTAACAAAATACTAGCAAACTGAATCCAGTAATGTATAAAAAGAATCATACATCATGACTGTTACAGTAGGTAGTCAGGCAGACATCAGCAGGGCAGGAGAGGGTTCACCTCTCCCCCAGGAATGTCAGACGACCATCAGGTGATGGGCAGGTAGTTGTTAAGTCGTCTCTCTAAAATAGTAATTGGTCATAGCTAGCACCAGGGAAAGGCAGTCTCCCGATAGGTAGAAAAACCTGAAACTGGTGATCAGTTTCTCAATAAGATCTCAGGAGTTGGGCGAATGGGCTCAAGCATATGCACTAAGTAACAGTAATTGGTTATAGCCAGCATCAGGGAAAGGCAGTCTCAACAGGTAGAAAAACCCGAAACTGGTGATCAGCTTCTCAATAAGATCTCAGGAGTTGGGTGAATGGGCTCACGTATGTGCACTAAGTGGCAAAGGGGCAGAGTTTAACAGGTACATGACCTTCTAGGAACATCCAACTCAAAAGAGCATGAGTGCAACTCCAGTACACACACTGTATACACATGTGGCCTCTCCTAGGTGCTGGCAGGCCACTGTACATGTGGACAGCCCAACCCAAGGGAAGAATAAGGAGAGAAGGGACACAGGACCCCAGAAGTATGCCAACATATAAAACCCTAAGTCAAAGGTCAAACCATGCACTTGAGAGCTCACACTGCCCACCTGGCCTTCTTCCAAGTGTACTTTACTTCCTTTTCTTCCTGTTCTAAAGCTGTTTAAGAAACTTTCACTCCTGCCTTAAAATTTGCCTCAGTCTCTCACTCTGCCTTATGCCCCTTGGTTGAATTCTTTCTTCTGAGAAGGCAAGAATTGTGGTTGCCGCAGACCCATACAGATTGGCCACTGGTAACATGACCAAGTCAGATTCATGCCAGGTGAACATGTCTGGTTCAACAACCCAAAATCAATCCATTGAGTCGTGTTTAATATTTTAAAAATCAATCAACATAATCCACTATACCAACAAACTAAGGAAGAAAATCATATAACCATACCAAGTGAAACAGAAAAAACATTTGACAAAATCCAACACCCATTTATGATAAAAACGTTCAGAAATTTAAGAGGAGAAGAATTAACTGAACTTGGTAAAGAACTACAAAAATTCTATAGCTAATGTGAAGGAATGAAAACACTGAATGCTTTCCCTATAAGATTGGGAATGAGCCAAGAATATTTACTCCCACCACTGCTAGTCAACATAATATGGATGCTCCTTGAGTTATGATGGGATTTGATCCTGATAAACCATTGTAAATTGCAAATATGGTTAAGTGGAAAATGCATTTAATACACCTAATATACTAAACATCCTATTTAGCCTAACCTACCTTAAACATGCTCAGAACATTTATGTTAGCATACATTTGGACAAAAATCATCTAACACAAAGCCTATTTTATAATAAAATGCTGACTATCTCATGTAATTTATTAAACACTATATTGAAAGTAAAAAAACAAAGTAGATATATGGGTAACTGAAGTACAGTTTCTAGTGAACACATACCACTTTTGCATCATCATAAAGTTGAAAAATTGTTAAGCTGAACCACCATAAGTTAGGGAATGTTTGTACCAGAACTGCTAGCCAGTTCAATATGAAAAATAAAATAAAAGGAATACAGATTGGAAAAGAAGGAATTAAACTGTCTTTATTTGAAGATGACATCAACTTCGATGTAGAAAATCCCAAGATATCCACAAAGGAATCCCACCTAGAACAATTAAGTGAGATCGCAAGGTTATAAGACACTATTATATTCAGCCTTTAAAAAGAAGGAAATCCTGTCATCTGTGACAATAAGGATGAACTTGGAGGATGTTATGCTAAATGAAAAATAAACCAGGCAAGCACTTCATGATCTCACTTATATGTAGAATCTAAAAAAGTTGAAATCACAGAAACAGAGAATAAAATTATGGTTGTCAGGGACTGAGGAGTTGTGAGGTGGGGAGATACTGATGAAAGGATACAAAATTTCAGTTATGCAGTAGGAGAAAGTTCAGGAGATCTATTATACAATATGGTGGCTATAGCCAACAGTCTATTGTATATTTGAAATTCCTAAGAGATTAGATTTTAAATGATCTCAGTATGTGAAGTAATTGATATGTTAGCTTGATTTAGCCATTCCACAATGTATACAGGTATCAAAATATCATGTACACCATAAATCTATACAATTTTTATTTGCCTATCTGAAAAATTAATTTAAAAAATTTAAAAAGATTAACACAAAAAAATCACATTTCTATTTACTAACAATAAACATGTTACATTCACTCCAAAGAAGATGAAATACTTAGGTATACCCTTGTCAAGACAAGTATAGGATCTTTATTCTTAAAATTACAAAATGTGGATAAAAGAAATCAGTTACTTAATTAAAGGACACACATGTTGCTTTCATGAACTAGAACAGGTGCCCCCAATCCCCAGGCCATGGACCAGTACCAGATAGCAGGAGGTGAGCAGTGCTTAGGAACTGGACTTCACAGTAGGAGATGAACGGCAGGCCAGCGAGAGAAGCTTAAGCTGTGTTTACAACCACTCCCCATCGCTTGCATTACCCCCTGAGTTCCGCCTCCTGTCAGATCAGCAGTGGCATTAGATTCTCACAGGACCGTGAACCCTATTGTGAATTGCACAAGCAAAGGATCTAGGTTGTGTGCTCCTTAGGAGAATCTAGTACCAGATGATCTGTCACTGTCTCCCATCACCCTTAGATAGGACCGTCTAGTTGCAGGAAAACATGCTCAGGGCTCCCACTGATTCCAAATTATGGTGAGTTGTATAATTACTTCACTATACATTACAATGTAATAATAATAGAAATAAAGTGCATAATCAATGTAATGTGCTTAAATGATCCCCAAACCATTCCCCACCTTGGTCTATGGAAAAACTGTCTTCCACGAAACCAGTCTCTGGTGCCAAAAAGGTTGATGATGCTATCCCTAGACCGCTGGACTAGAAGACTCAACATAATAAAGATGACAGTTCTCCCAAGCTGACTTACAGATTTAACGCAATTCTTATCAATATACTGGTGAAATTTTAGTAGGCACAGACAAGTTTATTCTATAATTTATATGGAAATACACAGATCTTAGCAGAGCTAAAACAATCTTGACAGGAAAGAACAAAGTACAAGAAATCACTTACTTGATATTGTCTTACGATATAGTTACAGTAATCAAAATAGGGTAGAATTGGCAGCAGGACAGACACATGGATCAATGAAACAGAATAGAGAACCCAGAAATACACCCACATAAATATACTCAATTGATTTTTGGCAAAGTCATCAAAGTAATTCAATGGAGAAAGGACAGCCCTTTCAACAAATGATGCTGGAGTAAGTGGATATTTATAGGCAATAAAATGAATCTTGACCTAAAGGTGTAATAAGGTGTGAACCTTATCCAAAAATTAACTAAATTCTGGATCATGGACTTAAATGTAAAACATAAAAATATAAAACTTTTAGAAGAAAAAAATAGGAGAAAATCTTCAGTATCCAGGGCTAGGCAGAGTTCTTAGACTTGACACCAAAATCACGGTCCATAGTGGGAAAAACTGAAAAACTAGACCACATCAAAATTAAAAGCTTTTGTTCTTCTAAAGGTTATAAGAAGATAATGAAAAGATAAACTACACACTTGCAGAAGACATTTGCAAACAACATATCTGACTAAGGAGTAGTATACAAAATACATAAAGACTTCTCAAAACTCAAAAGCAAAACAAAACAAAACAAAACAAAAAACAAACAGAACTAACCAACTTGCAAACAACATTTCTGACCCAGGAGTAGTATACAAAATATAAAGACTTCTCAAAACTCAAGAGCAAAACAAAACAAAACAAAAAACAAAAACAACTAACCAATTAGAATATGGGCAAAAGACATCAACAGACATTTCACAGAAGAGGATATACAGATGGTAAATGATCACTGTTAAAGATTAGCCATCAGAGAAATGCAAAATCACAGTTGAGACATCACTCCACACCTACCAGAATGGCAAAAATATAAAATAGTGACATACCAAAGCTGGTGAGAATATGGAAAAAGTGAATCACTCATACATTGCTGGTGAAAATGTAAAATGTTACCATTGCTGTGGAAGAAAAAATAGCAGTTTCTTATAAAACAAAACATGCAGTTATGATACCACCCTGCAAGGGCATCTGAGCTATTTTATCCTGGAGAAATGAAAACATGTTTACACAAAAACCTGCATACATATGGTAGTAGCAACTTTATTCATAATAGCCAAAAGCTTGAGACAGCCTAGGTGTCCATCAACATGTGAATGGGTTAAATAAATTTCATACCATGAAATATTTCATTCTGTAAAATACTACTCAGCAATAAAAACAAGCAAACTTTTTTTTTTTTTTTTTTTTTTTTTTTTGAGACAGGGGCTTGCTCTTTCAACCAGGCTGGAGTTCAGTGGCACAACCACAGCTCACTACAGCCTGGAACTTCCAGGCTGAAGCCACCTTCCCACCTCAGCTTCCCAGGTAGCTGGGACTACAGGCACATGCCAACATGCCCAGCTAACTTACGCATTTTTTATAGAGATGGGGTTTCCACCATGTTGCCCAGGCTAGTCTCGAACTCCTGGGCTCAAACAATCCTCCCACCTCAGCCTCCCAAGTGCGAGGCTTATGGGGATGAGACACCATGCCTGGCCCAGAGCAAATTATTGATACAACAATTTGAATGAATCTCAAGCATATTATGATGGGAAAAAAAAGCCCACTCCAAAATTACATAGTATATGACTCCATTTATATACAATTTTTGAAACGGCAAAATTTTAGACTTAGAAAACCAAGTCCTAGTTGACAGAGTTAGGGGTGGGGGTAGGGATGTGGGTATGTTGTCCTTAAAGGGCAAAGAGGTGATGGAATTGTTCAATGGCTTCATTGTGGTGGTAGACATAGAAAGCTATACACGTGTGATAAAATTGTATAGAAGTCAACACACTTTCACATGTGAGTACAAGCAAAACTGGGGAACTCCGAAGACTATTAGCAGTTTGTATCACTATCAAAATCTCAGTTATGATATTGTATTATGGTTTCGGAAAATGTTACCATTAGGAGAAAATTGGGTGGAGTGTACATGGAATCTTTCTGAATGATTTCCTACAACTGCATGTGAATCTACAGCCATTTCAATAACTTAAAAAAATCCAGATTGCATAGTGCAAGATTAATTTAACAGACATTGGGAAGTAAATGAGGAATGTAAATATAAGCCAAATTTTCTTCCAGGAAAAGTAAGAGGTTAGTTTTTCCTTTGAACTTAATATTCAGACAAATATAATTTTAAATACATATTTCATGAAGGTAAAGAAAATCAGTAAAAGGCTTCTAACAAGAAGAGCTATTGTTCTATTTAATTTAGGAGATAAAATATACAAAACAATCAGTAGAGCAAAAGATGGAAAATAAAACAGCTTAAAAGCAAAAAGAATAATATAGGGCCAATGAACTGTGAACAAGCAACAGTTATAACAGGATTGCCAGTGGATTAAACCACTCTATTGAAAGACAAATTCTCTCAGACTGGCTTATGAAAATGAATCTGACACCATGATTTTTATAAAGAGAGGGGCATCTAGCAGATTTTTTTAAAGAAAAAGAATGAATGAAGTTATGCCCAGTCAAAACAAATCAAAAGAAAATGAGATGAGGTTAGTATTAATATTAGAAAAGGAGGACTCAAGACAAAAATAATGAATGGACCACAAATGCTATTTATAGGTATAAATGGTAATCATGGATGCATAATGGAAATGCCATATATTAATTTAATGAATAGGCTGTAATTCCAATATAAAGCTCATGTCTGTTCCTTACACACCATCTCAGCTCCTCCAACCCTAGTCCAAGCCATCCGCATGCCTCCCAGATTCCTAAAATAACTTCATAACTTGGTCCCCATTTCCACTCTAGCCCCTACACTCCTTCACACAGCAACCAATGATGTACTTTGCATATAAATTAAATCAATCCACTCAAGTTCTTAAAACACTCCAATGAGTACTGCTTGTACAAGAAATCATATCCAAACTCCACACCTTGATGAGATGAGAGACAGTTCTTCCTCAAGTGTCAATTCACCCTTTCTTAATAGCAATGAAATCCCCAATTTTGAAAATTCTTGGACCAGAACTGTTCAGAATAAAGATGACATTTCCCAGCTTCCCTTGCTGCCACGTATGGCCACGTGACTGACTTCCACCAGCCATGTGACTGACATCTGGTGGGGGAACATACGTAGAAGTGATGTTTGCAACTTCTTAAAGGACTTGTGGCCAGGTGAAGTGGCTCGCATCTGCAATCACAGCACTTTGGAAGGTTGAAGTGGGCAGATCACCTGAGGTCAGGAGTTTAAGGCTAGCTTGGTCAACATAGAGAAACCCTGTCTCTACTAAACATACAAAAATTAGCCGGGTATGGTGGCGGGCACCTGTAGTCCCAGCTACTTGGGAGGCTGAAGCAGGAGAATTGTTGGAACCCAGGAGGCAGAGATTGCAATGAGCCTAGATCGCACCACTGCACTCTAGCCTGGGCAAGAGAGTGAGACTCCGTCTCAAAACACAAAACAAAACGAACAAAACAACTTAATATTATCTGAAATTTCCTTATTCATTATTCATTTATTTAATGCCTTTCTCCTACCCCTTACACTAAAATGTAAATTCCATGAGCACAAGAGCCTTGTTTATTGATCACCACAACATCTGTGCTCTATCCCAGAGACTTTTAAAAATCATTTTATTAAACAACAATAGAGATGGGGTTTTGCTATGTTGCCCAGGCTAGTCTTGAACTCCTGGCCTCAAGCAATCCTATTGCCTGGACCTCCCAAAGTGCTGGGATTACAGCCATGAGTCACTGGGCCCAATCTCAAAAGACTTTCAATAAGCCTCTGTTGAATGAATGAATGAATCAATCAAATAATGGCTGGCAATATCAAATACACACAGACACATACAAAGAGAAAGTGTCAGAAACAGAATTGAGACAAATGTTAACACTATCAGTCTAAGCCAGTGAGTAGATAAAAAATAAATGGGGACATTCATGATTTTAATGTAATTTTTGGTGGAAAGGAGTCATAGATCAATAGCTCTATTTCTTATACATTGTGCAAGCAGTCTATTCAATTACCATATTACGTTTGCAGAAATCAAACATATTGAGACACAATACATGGATACAGTAAGTAGTATGAAGAAGATATTATATATCTGACATTCTATGATTATCATGCAAAAACATGAGAAATCAATAACAAGTATTTAAACAAGGTATTTAGTAATATTCTCCCAAATAACTATTGAGTGAACAAAAATATTATCTACAATCATAGACCATATAATAAGTGATCACAATACATATAAAAACCTCCAGAATGGTGACAAAGCTATACTAAGAAGAAAATTTCTATCTAAATTATTTCATTAATAAAAAGAGAAAACTAAATAAAATAATTTACACAAATTATTATTATAAATGATAGTAAATGATCAGAACAAGAAGAAAGCAAGAGAAAGGAAGAGAAAAACTGAAAATACCAGAATGAAAACAGAGAAAAAAGGATTATTCATTAAATAGAAGCATAGATTTTCCCCAAAATCACTAAAACAGACAATCATCTGGCATATCAAATTAATAAAAAATGAGAAAAACAAAAATTATAATTAAGAGAAGCTAAAACAATGGTATGAGAATACTTTCAATTTTTTTTTTTTTTTTTGAGACAGAGTTTCACTCTTTTGCCCAGGTTAGAGTGAGGTGGTGTGATCTCGGCTCACTGCAACCTCCGCCTCCTGGGTTCAAGTGATTCTCCTACCTCAGCCTCCTATGTAGCTGGGATTACAGATGCCCGCCACCACACCTGTCTAATTTTTGTATTTTTAGTGAAGACAGGGTTTCACCATATTGGCCAGGCTGGTCTCAAACTACTGACCTCAGGTAATCCACCCATCTCTGCCTCCCAACGTGCTAGGATTACAGGTGTGAGCCACTGCACCCAGCCTCAAATAAATTTCTAAACAATGTTATATATAAGTAAATGCTAATAAACTACATAGCTTTGAGGAATTGGTAACCTGAAGATAATATTAAGTTTTCAAAGTAGACTGAAGAACAATTATCTTCTAATGTTTATCAAATAATCATCTCAAAAAAATGAAAACAAAACAAAAAAGCAGTTTATGAACTAGCAAGCCTAAAGTCAAATTATAAATCAATTCCATACTGTATAGAATTAATTGTAGATCACAGAAAGTAACAGAAAGCAAACAAATGAATTTTATCATGCTAGGTTAACTATGTTTCAAGACCTAACAATGATCCTTGTAGTTTTGTATAAACTATAGGGCACTTTTATTTATAAATATGAATGAAGAAAATAAAAATGGCAAATCAAATTCAAAACTTACATTACAAATTCAAATTGCATTAAGAAAATGGCCTACCAATGACAACTAATATTAACTCTAAGAATACAAAAATGATTTAATAATAGGAAATTTATTGATTATCACATCATGTCCAAACAAGAATAATCACAGGATCCTATTATGAGAGATTCAAAGGACATCTGAGAAAAAGCTACCATATATTCATGGTTTTAAAAAACTGTTGGTAAGTTAGATATGGTTTGGCTGTGTCCCCACCCAAATCTCATCTTGAATTGAAGCTCCCATCATTCCCACGTGTTGTGGGAGGGGCCGTCCCAAGGGGAGATCATTGAATCATAGGGGTGGTTTCCCCCATACTGTTCTCATGATAGTGAACAAGTCTCACAAGAGCTGATGGTTTTATTAGGGGTTTCCCTTTCCTTTGGCTCTCATTCTCTCTTGTCTGCCACCATGTAAGACATGCCTTTCACCTTCTGCCACGATTGTGAGACCTCCCCAGTCACATGGAACTGTAGGTCCTTTAAACCTCTTTTACTTTATAAATTACCCAGTCTCCGGTATGTCTTTATCAGCAGCGTGAAAACAGACTAATACAGTAAGTAAGAGGTTAATTTCCTAAAATCAACTATCACCCTTACGGTTTATTAGTAGTAAACAGGTTTCAGTCAATACAAATGAGATAAAATATACACTGCCAAAAAAAAGGAAACAAAATTGCTGCAATTTGTAGACAAAGTCATTGCAGGGATAAAGAACCTAAGAAAATCACTGGAAAAATCCATGACCGTTGTTTGTGTTTTTCCCAAATTGATATACTGAAATCCTAACCCCCATTGTGATGGTATTAGGAAGTGGGCCCTTTGGGAGGTGATTAGATCATGAAGGTAGAGACTCATAAAAAGGATTACTCCCTTCTCCCAAGGGATGAAGGGATAAAAGGACCCAAGGAAATCAGCTGATACTCTGCAATCTGGCAGAGGGCCTTCACCAGAACCTTCCAGAACTGTAAGCAATACATTTCTGTTGTTTATAAAAGCTACCTGGTCTGTAGTATTTAGTTATTGCAGCCTAAACCACCTAGACTCTTGCTAATGAGAGAATTCAGTAAGGTGGCCAGATGAAGCCCAAAATTCTAAAGCCATTTTTCACCATACTGACAAAAAGGGGTTAGAAACATTTAATGAAAAATTAAAATCAGGCGTGCTGGCTCACATCTGTAATCTCAGCACTTTGGGAGGCCGAGATGGGCTAATCACCTGCATCCAGGAGTTCAAGACCAGCCTGACCAATATGGTGAAATTCCATCTCTACTAAAAATACAAAAATTAGCCAGCATGTGGTGGTGCGTGTCTGCAATCCCAGCTACTCAGGAAGCTGAGGCGGAAAAATCGCTTGAACCTTGGAGGCAGAGACAGAGGAGACTTTGTCTCAAAAAAAAAAAAAAAAAAAAAAAAGGAAAATTAGCCAGGCACAGTGGCTCATGCCTGTAATCCCAGCACTTTGGGAAGCTGAGGTGGGTGGATCATGGAGTCAAGAGATCAAGACCATCCTGGCCAACACAGTGAAACCCTGTCTCTACTAAAAATACAAAAATTAGCTTGGCGTGGTGTCATGCACCTATAGTCTCAGCTACTTGGGAGGCTGAGGCAAGAGAATCGCTTGAACCCAGGAGGTGGAGGTTGCAGTGAGTCGAGATGGCGCCACTGCACTCCAGCCTGGCGACAGAGTGAGACTCCAGCAAAAAAAAAAAAAAAAAAAAAAAAAAAAAGGAAAATTAAAATCCTGTTCACCATGGCAAATATAGGAAAAAAACAAAACAAACAAACAAAACAATAGCAGTACCTCAACAAGACACTGTAGGGTCTGCTCCCCCATGTCTGGGAGAGAGTCAGGAGTGTGGGGATCAGGGCCCACTGACCAGAGAGTCAGGTGGCTGTAGCCACCTCCCGGGTGTCTTGGCTGCACCCTTGAACCTCAGAATGCTATCTCGTGGGTCAAGAGCATTAGAGCCGTGGTCAGAGGCTCCTCCAGGACACCATCCCTGAAGCAAAGGAAGACCCTTGTTCTCAAACCTGCCTTTGGTTACTTCTTATTTGGGGTTTGAAGGGATTTACCTGACTGACCCCAGGAGATCCCCATCAGCTTCCATGCCTGTCTCGCTCCTTTCTCTACTTCCTCTGAAATTTAACAAGTTCAGGGCCAAGATTCCACTTCTGATAGCATCCATCCTAATCATCTTTCATTTCTCTCTTGTTTGCTTCATTTAGAGAGAGTCTCACTCTGACACCCAGGCTGGAGTACAGTGGCACGATCCTAGCTCACTGCAGCCTCAAACTCCTGAGCTCAAGTGATCCTCCCACCTCAGCTTCCCAAGTAGCTGGGACCACAGGTATGCACCACCAGACCCAGCTAATGTTTAGATTTTTTGTAGAGACAAAAAATGTTTGTTGCCCAGGCTGGTCTTGAACTCTTGAACTTAAGCAGTCCTCAGTCTCTCAAAGTGCTGGGATTATAGGCATAAGCCACCATACTAAGCCCATTTAGATAACTTTCAATGAAAATTCTGCACCTTCCTGGGTGTCTACAGTTCACATCATACCCTATGGGTTAAACACTTGAGGATAAGTAGATTGAATTAAAAAATACATGTTTAAATATAATTTGGGAAGGGTCTGTGGAATAGAGATATGAAACCACTGGTGCCAGGACTTTCCTGATGAAGTGACCAGTGATTTTTCTCCTCTCCCCACCTATAGCCTCTGGTCAGCTCTTCTCAGCTACAGGCTGAAGTACCAGTCATGAGGATATTTTGAAGGGATTTTAAAAAATTACTTTTAATCGGCCGGGCACGGTGGCTCATACATATAATCCCAACACTTTGGGAGGCCGAGGCAGGCGGATCACGAGGTCCTCTTGAGACCATCCTGGCCAACATGGTGAAATCCCGTTTCTACAAAAAATACAAAAATTAGCTGGGTGTGGTGGTGGGCGCCTGTAGTCCCAGCTACTCAGGAGGCTGAGGCAGGAGAATCACTTGACCCAGGAGGCAGAGGCTGCAGTGAGCCGAGATCATGCCACTGCACTCCAGCCTGGCAACAGAGCGAGACTCCGTCTCAAAACAAAACAAAACAAAACAAAAATTACATTTAATCAATTTATTTTTTGTGATCATAAAATCATTTCAGACTTTCTCCCAAAAGATGAATTTTCAGCATACTAACTAGACATAAGGCTGATATGTGGAGAGCAGCATCTGTGACAGTCCTGCCTTGGGTCTTCCGCAGCCTCTGCAGCAGAGGGTCATACAGCGGCTTTAGGTGACAGCTGTCACTCAGTGGTCTCCAATGAGTTCTTTTCCTCCTGGCAGCTGGCAGCTGCATTAATTTTGATTTTAGGCTTGATTGATTGATTGATTGATTGATTGATTGATTTTGAGACAGAGTCCCGCTCCGTCACCCAGGCTGGAGTGCAATGGCGTGATCTTGGCTCACTGTAACCTCCGCCTCCTGGGTTCAAGCGATCCTCCTGTCTCAGGCTCCTGAGTTGCTTGGATTACAGGTGCACACCACAACGCTTGGCCAATTTTTTTTTTTTTTTTTTTTTTTTTTTTGTATTTTTAGTAGAGACGGGGTTTCATCTTATTGGACAGGCTGGTCTCTAACTCCTGACCTCAGGTGATCCACCTGCCTCGGCCTCCCAAAGTGCTGGGACTACAGGCGTGAGTCACCGTGCCCAGCCGGCTTTTATACTCTCACATCAACTTTGTGCTCTGTTCACCGCAACCATGGGCATATGAACTAGAAATGCTTCAAATTCCAATCACTTCTCTCCTTTTTGTTTTTGCCACTGAAAACAATTGTTGGATAATGTAATTTTGCTAATTTGAAATTTTTTTTTTTTTTTTTTTGAGATAGGATCTGGCTGTCACCCAGGCTGGAGTGCAGTGACGTGATCATGGCTCACTGCAGCCTCAACCTCCTGGGCTCAAGTGATCCTCCTGCCTCAACCTCCCCAGTAGTTGAGACCACAGGTGCATGTCACCACACCCAGCTAATTTTTTGACTTTTGGCAGAGACAGAGTCTCACCATGTCGCCTAGGCTCCTGTCAAACTCCTGTGCTCAAGTGATCCTCCTGCCTCAGCCTCCCAAAGTGTTGGAATTACAGACATGAGCTACCACGCCCAGACTAATTTGAGATTTTATTAACTTTACTGAATAATAACAGAATAGACCATATAGCCTAATACAAACAAGTATAAAGAAAAAATTGCATTCACTTTTCTGCCAGTCAAAATAAGTACAATCAGAATTTTTTCCATTTTTTTCTCTCTGACTATAAATGGATGCATCATAGATGAACATAAATGGGCATATAATAGATGTAGGATGGTGATGTAATTACACTGTAAATTCCACCTCTATCTTGGCTTTTTCTTTTAGTATAAAGTGAAAATATTATTTCTAATAATTATATAATATTTTATCTTTATAATTGCATTTTCCTACATCTCTGACTGATTTTATATGATAGATTACTAAATGTAGAATTACTTTAAATCACAGGGTTTGAACATATTTTAAATTATAGGGCTTTGAAAATTATGGCTAAGTATCACCCAATAGTTTTCTGAAAAGTTGTACAATTTACAAATTTACATTTCTACAAATAAACTGTAAATACATTTCTTTCTATTTACATTTTTATCAGTGTTATATGAGTTTGCCCCCTCTTTTATTTTTACTTTTTTTAGATGGAATTTCACTCTGTTGCCCAGGCTGGAGTACAGTGGCTTGGTCTCGGCTCACTGCAACATCCGTCCCCTGGGCTCCAGCGATTCCCCTGCCTCAGCCTCCCAGGTAGCTGGGACTACAGGTGTGCGCCACCATGCCCAGCTAATTTTTGTATTTTTAGTAGAGACAGGGTTTCACCATGTTGGCCAGGCTGGTCTCAAACTCCTGACCTCAGGTGATCTGCCCACCTCGGACTCCCAAAGTGCTGGGATTACAGGTGTGAGCCAGTGCATCCAACTGAGTTTGCCTATTTTATCTTGCTCTTGACAACTTTTGAGGATTACATGATTTAGTTTACATTCTGAGAAGACAACTGTTAACCAATCCCTATTTTAATTAACACTTGTAAGATTTCTGTTGAGGTCAAGCTGTTTTAATGTTTATTTCAAATGTCTATCAGTTGTCTATTTCTCTTTATCTCACTTACTGTCAAGAGGTTTCATATCACTTTAGAAATGTTTTGTACATGTGCTTTATTCTATAAACTGCCATATTTGTGCCAGTTTGTTAGCTTTTTTGTTTGTTTGCTTTTTGAGACAGGGTCTCGCTCTGTTATCTAGGCCGGAGTGCAGTGGCATGATCGTGGCTCCCTGCAGCCTTGACCTCCCAGGTTAAATTGATCCTCCCACCTCAGCCTCCCCAGTAGCTGGGACTACAGGCACGCAGCACCATGTCTGGCTAATTTTTGTATTTGTTTGTAGAGTCAGGGTCTTGCTTTGTGACCCAGGCTGGTCTCAAACTCCTGGGCTGAAGCGATCCTCTGCCTCAGCCTCCCAAAGTGCTGGGATTACAGGCATGAGACACTGCATCCAGCCTTTGTTATCTTTTTAAATATTCTTATAATTTAATAGTATAAGTTAGTAGTAGTATTTGATTCTTCCATTGCTTCCAATGCTTAGAAAGTTATTTCTTACTTAGAAATTAGCTACACATTGATAGGTAACTTCTCTACCTTTTCAAAACAGTTTAAAATGATAGTGTTAAATAGACTAAAGATCAATTACACTTATGAATAAGGATAACTAAAAGAAACACCCCAATTACTAAACCTAGAAGGAAGCCAGGGTCAGAACCAGATCAGTAAACCTAACTCACTGCCCTGTCCTAAATGTCAGGCTCATTAAAATGCTGTAACTAAGTGGCTCTCAAACTCAAGCGAGCGTGGACATCACCCAGAGGGTTTATAGAAACAGACTGCTGGGCCACAGGCCTGGAGTTTCTGATTCAACAGGTCAGTATTGAATATTGAATTCAATAGTTGGGGCCCAGGAGTTTCCATTGCTATTTTTTTTTTTTTTTTTTTTTTTGAGACAGGGTCTTACTCTGTTGCCCAGGCTGGAGTGAAGTGGTGCAATCACGGCTCACTGCAGCCTCAACTGCCTGGATTCTGGCGATTTCCTCACCTCAGCCTCCAGAATAACTGGGACTACAGGCATGTGCCACCACGTCAGGCTAATTTTTTTGTTATTATTTGTAGAGATGGGGTTTTGCTATGTCACCCATACTGGTCTTGAACCCCTGTGCTCAAGAGAGCCTCCCACCTCGGCCTCCTAAAGTACTGGGATTATAGGTGTGAGCCACTTGCCAGGACAGAATTCCCATTTCTAACAAGGTCACGAGGTCCAGGTATTACTAATGTTGCTGGTCCAGGAACCACACTTTGAGAACCACTGTTGGCATGAATGCTTTCCATATTCCATTTTTCCACAGTTGGTAAGATCCCTGTAGGGATTGAAGACTTGCTGTCGGTCTAGCAGGCCTTGATATGGGCATCACTGCTGAAAACTATTAAGATTCCATGAGATGATTAAGAATGGAAGAGAGGCCAGGCACGGTGGCTCACGCCTGTAATCCCAGCACTTTGGGAGGCTGAGGTGGGCAGATCACCTGAGGTCAGGAGTTCCAGACCAGCCTGGCCAACAAGGTGAAACCTCATCTCTAATAAAAACACAAAAATTAGCTGGGTGTGGTGGTGGGTGCCTTTGATCCCAGCTACTTGGGAGGTTGAGGCAGGAGAATTGCTTGAACCCGGGAGGTGGAGGTTGCAGTGAGCTGAGATTGCACCCCTGCACTCCAGCCTGGGCAACAGAGGCTCAGTCTCTGTTTTCTGAGGCTCCGTCTCAAAAAAAAAAAGTCACTGTCAGTGGTTGGATATATTTCCTTCCAGTCTTTTTACGCATAACAGATTTGGAGTCACATTGTATTGTAGCTTTTTGTATGTAACATTTCCTTCACATGTCACAACCATGAAATGCAAACGCTCTCAACTGTCCATGGGTCAAGAGTTTTATTTATTTTATTATTATTTTCTGAGACAGAATCTTCCTTTGTTGACCAGGCAGGAGTGCAGTGGCATGATTATAGCTCATGGCAGCCTCAACGTCCTGGCCTCAGGCAATCCTCCTGCCTCAGCCTCCCGAGTAGCTAGAACTACAGGTATGTACCACCACGTCTGGCTAATTTTTAAATTTTTTGTACAGAAGGTGTGTCGCTCATTGCCTAGGCTGCTCTCAAACTCCTGCCTTGGCCTCCTAAAGGGCTGAGATTAAAGGCATGAGCCACTGTGCCTGGCCTAAAGTCAATAATTTTTAAACCAAACCACCTGCCCATCTCTGCCATCATCCTGGGACCAGCTTATAAAATGTCCCAGACAAAAGCCTGGGCCCTGGGCTGGGAAGAACTAGGTTTTTGGATCAGAACCTAAGACAGAGATCAAGATTCCTGGACCAGGCCGGGCACGGTGGCTCATGCCTGTAATCCCAACACTTTGGGAGGCCAAGATGAGTGGATCATTTGAGGCCAGGAGCTTGAGACCAGCCTGGCCAAAGTGGCAAAACCCCGTGTTTACTAAAACTACGGGGAAAAAAAAATAGCTGGGTATGGTGGCACACACCTGTAGTCCCAGCTACTTGGGAGGCCGAAGCATGAGAATCACTTGAACCTGGGAGGTGGAGGCTGCAGTGGGCTGAGATGGTACCACTGCACTCCAGCCTGGGCAATAGAGGCAGACTCTGTCTCAAAAATTAAAAAAAAGAAAAGTCCAGGACCAAAGCAGAAATGGAAAGCCACAGGAGACATGCGACCACAGCAAGAACTGGGATGGAGAGACAAAAGGTAGAGCCTTTCCGGAAAAGGTTTCTGGGGAGCAGATGCAGGCGTTTTACTGCACCTGCTGCATACTCTCCCACCAGGATGAGTGAGGATTGGACAGCAGCAGACCCATGATTGATAACCAGGGAGGAGCAAAGCAAGTCAGCGTGGCAAACAGACTTTGATCCCTACCAAATCGAGGGGAGTGCCCTATGCACTATTAGGCTAGGGTAATTTACAATGTCTTGCACATTGCACACAGCTGTGGGATAAACACGCTATTCTAAAGACCAGCTTGCAGAATGGCTCCCTGGACTTCGTGTGTGCTCGGGAGTATTGCCCAAAAGTCCTGAGCATGCAAAAAGACCAGGGAGCTATTACGGGCTTCTTGTCTCCCGACCTTTAGCTCCGGACTCATTCCAACACGACAAGCACCATCCAACGAGCAGATTTATTGGCTCACAAACTATGAATGTTTCATTTCTTAAAACAGAAACTCTAAATCAGTGAAGTCTTCATGAATAAGGTTTGATTGTGAATAAGATAAAAATGTGAGCAAAGGAACCCAGTTTTACATGAGATGTTTTCGGCATCACTCTGGCCAAGGTGTTCTTGAACCTCATGGTGGCAAAAGTAAGACATGCAAACAGCTCGGCTTTCCTCACCAAATGTGGGACTCATTTCTCTGTTTCTGCGGAGGGAAAAGAGTGTAACGGAAGTGTTGGCTGGCCCCTGGGACCGGCAGACCTGTTTAATCTCCCATGATCCTTTCATGTATGCTCCCTACAGCTTGCTGTCTGCAAACTCATGGCAGAACACTGTTGCACGGGGCTTGAGGTCAAGGAGGAGAAAATGAAAAAGGCTGCTGGGGTGAATTCATGAAAACATGGTGATAAAATAGCAGGGCTCTTTCCTCTGCCACTTGGGGACATCTACTGTATCATAAGCCTCTTATTCTTGGATACAAGTAGGCACATGATGTGTGACGTAAATAAATAGTGGAAAAGCAGGGACCCTAAGGACCACACTTGACTTCTCGGCAGTTGCAATTAACCTGCAGCACTGAGCAGGAAGGCTACCTCCCAGTCCTGAGTCTCAGCCCCGCTCCGTCCCTTCTGCCATTCCCTCCTCTCTGCCATTCCCATATACCATATCCTAAGGCTGACTCCAAACACAATTTCACATTTCCTCAGCAAATATATCACTGCAGTAACAGCAAACACACAGAAGCTTGATGAACGGAAACTAAGGACACAATCACAGCTTTACAAGTTATGCACAGGAAAGTGGTTCTGAACAGGCTGGCAAGAGTCTCACACCCAGAGGGCTGAGCATATCCGGGCAGGACTAGAGACCCTGGGGCATGACTCTCAGACCATCCTCCCTGGGAAGGAAGCTGCATTTGTAGCCAACTGTATTCCCCCTTCTCTGATAACCAATTTCCTGAAAAGAGCCAGGGGCTCATAAATTTGTGACTAGTGCCAACCAATAAATAGTTGTTTTGCTGAATCCCATTTGATTTTATTCTACCCTTGGCAGTATAGGCTAGAACGCCAGTAAGGAAAGCACTGAACAAAATTTAATTAATTAATTAATTAATTAATTTTTGAGACAGGGTCTTGCTCTGTCGCCCAGGCTGGAGTGACTACTCGATCTCAGCTCACTGCAACCACCAACTCCCAGGATCAGACAATTCTCATGCTTCAGCCTCCTGAGTAGCTGGGATTACAGGCGCTTGCCACCACATCCAGCTAATTTTTTTTCTTTTGTATTTTTTTCAGTAGAGATGAGGTTTCACCATGTTGGCCAGGCTGTTCTCAAACTCCTGGCCTCAAGTGATCCGCCCATCTTGGCCTCCCTAAGTGCTGGGATTACAGGCATAAGCCACCTTGTTCGACCTGGAAAAAGGATTTCATTAGGAAAAGGCACCTAGCGCTTGATAGGATTGCTTCTCAGTGATACAGAGAATAGCCTTGGTTATAGGTTTCCTCTAAGATAGGAAGAAACCGAAGCCTGGGGAAAATAGAAGGCTTGGGGCAGCAATGTCAGATCAGAAGTTAAAGTCCAATGACAGAATCTTTACCCTTTGTGGTAGCTAACCTCCAGAGTGATCCACAACAGCTCCTGACTCCTGACATTCACCGGGAGGCTGTTCTCTCCCACACTGAATAGGGATGACCTGTGTAACCAAGACAATATTGTAGAAATGATGGTGTTCAACTTCCATAGCTAGGGCATAAAAGATATCATTGCTCTTGCCTAGCACTGTCCTGGATCACTGGCTTTGAGGGAAACTGGCTGCCATGTCAGGAGGACACTCAAGCAGCACTGTGGTGAGGTCTGTGTAGTAGGGACCTGAGAGCTCCTGTCAACCACCAGCATTACCTTGCCAGCCAGGTGAGTGAGCCACCAGGAAGCACATCTTCTAGTCCAGTCAAGCCCAAGGCTGGTCACAGCTCCAGCCAGCATCTTGGCTGCAACTGAATTATAGACTCTGAGCTAGAACCACCCAGTTTAGCCAGCTTTCAAATTCCCAACCCACAGAAACTAAGTGAGATAGGAAATATTTAGTGTTGTTTTCTGTCCCTAGATTTTGGTGTAATGTATTATGCAGCCATAGATCACAGATCTATACCCTTCCAGAGGTAGTCTCATGTCTGTTTCCATGGGAAACTGACTTTGTTACGGAGGGGAAGCCTTGCTAGAGTCTCTTAAGTAGGGTGGTCTTCTTTCAAGAATATCAGTACCTCCTAAGATCAGTATCTTCTGCCTGGATATCTGGAGGTGAAAAGCTACCTTATTTATTTATTTATTTATTTTTGAGACAGAGTCTCACTCTATCACCCAGGATGGAGTGCAGTGGCACAGTCACAGCTCGCTGCAGCCTCAAACTCCTGGCCTCAAGCGATCCTCCTGCCTCAGCTCCAGAGTAGCTAGGACTACAGGTGCACACCACCATGCCCAGCTAATTTTTCAACTTGTTTGTACAGACAGGGTCTCACTGTGTTGGGGAAGCAACTTTTCTGCTTCTTTTTTTGTACATTATCTTCAATCACTTCAAGGAAGGAAGCACACACATGTATATATATGTGCACACACACAGGCACACACTCAGCTTTCTTCTAAACCTGAAAAACCGCTCAAGCACTGGGAACCTGAACTCTTTTCCAGAAACAAGCCAATGCTGTAGAAGTTTTAAATACCATTTTTTCACGCTGTCTCTGAAGGGGCAGGCAGTCGCAGGGGGAAAAGGGGGAGGCTGATCATTGAGAATTGATGGATGTTTTTGTTCTCGCTTGCTAGTCGTAAAATTCTGAGCTGGGTGAGAACCAGCAGGAGAGGAAAGCCACAGCCACTAAGTCTGTGCCTTCCAGCATTGATTTAAATATTTCAAGATGGAATTTTCCCCTTTTACTCTCCTTTCTCCAACCTATCTTTTCACCCTGAGTGTGGAAGAAAATCTTGAGTAAGACAAAAACACGGAGACTTTGTGAGCATTATAGCATGTCTGAATTAAGCTACAGGCAGTCCATATATTGTAAGAGAAATATTTCCTTGCAGTGTACATGCTCTACTGTGATGAACCTGGAAGACAAGAGGCCTCTGCTTAAGTGTAGATTAAGTAGCCATAGCTCCTTCCCATCCAGATGAGGGCCAGAAGGAAGAATGCTTAGAGCTTATAAGGCCTTGGAACATTCTCCTAGGCTGGAGTGGGCCCTAAGGATGGAGGTAAAGAGTAGAAAGCATTCAGGGGCTCAAGTGCCATGGCTCACTCCTGTAAACTCAGCACTTTAGGAGGCAAGGCAGGAGGATCGCTTGAGGCTATGAGTTTGAGACCAGCCTGGGCAACATAGCAAGATGCCATCTCCACCAAAAAACACAAAAGAATAGCAGGGTATGGTGGCTTGCACCTGTGGTCCCAGCCACTTGGAAGGCTGAAGTGGGAGGATCACTTGAGCCCAGGAGTTCAAGGCTACAGTGAGCTATGGTTGCATCATTATACTCCAGCCTAGGTGACGGGATGAGACCCTGTCTTTAAAATACACAAAAGACAAACACACAAAAAGGTATTCAGGACAACAGATGGAGAATGAGAGAACGAAGGAGAAAGACCCAGGGGAGAAGCAACTCGTCAAGGCCCATCAGAGTAAACCTCCATGGGCCAAAAGATGGCCAGGTGGGAAACGATGTTCCTTCATCTTCTGAACCCTGGGGTCATTTCCTGTTTCCACCAGGGGATTCTGCCTATCTGTCCCTGCAAGTGTCAAGTCATAACTGAAGGTTCCATGAGCACTGCAATATTCTCCTTGCATGGTGAGTCGGGTCCTAGAGATCTTCCGGATCCTAACATCAGTTCAGGGAGATGGCATTTTCCTATCGGCAGTGGGGATTTCAAGAGCCCCTGTCTCACTCTCCCCTGACCCTGGATGTCCTCTCGGACCATGTCCCGTCTCTTTGCTCATCCTCATTTATACGCTTTCCCTTGGTGAGCTCATCCTTGCCTACAATTTTACCCACTAGCTCTCATGAATCTCATACCGGTGTTCCAGCCCCAGCTGATTTCAGCTGTGCATAGACTTCCTCTCTTTGCTTGGCTGCTTGACCCTCACCTTCCACTCAGCACGTTCAATTGAGGATTCAACCCTACAAGACTTCTCTGTTGCCCCATGATCTGACCCCTGCCAATAACAGCAAGTTGGGAACTTTGGAGTCAGCCTCACCTCTTCCCTTTCTACAGGCCCTAAATCCATTCTGCCAGTGGGTCCTGAGGTCTTGCCCTTCAAACGGTACCTTAGTCGTGGTCGATGACTTCCCCATGCCCACCCCTTTTCAAACTCTCATCACAGCAGGCCTGGAATGCCCTCTTTTCTTTCTTTGCATTTAGTTCCACCCATATTTCAAGGTTCAAAGCAAGTGTCACATTCCCTAAATTCTTTTCTGAACCTTCAAGACCTTTCCTCCTTTCTTGCCCTTCCATTCATCTATTGAAACAAATAGTTACTGACGGCTTGCTGTGTACAGCATGCACCGAGTGAGCTACAACTCTGAAGCCCTGTGCTTCAAGGAGTTACAGTCTACTGACCATCACACTAATGAATCACTTGTTTGTTTTCCCTCTCTTAATTGTATTTCCCTAGCCAAATTATTATTTTTGTTTGTTTGAGACAGGGTCTTGCTCTGTTGCCCAGGCTAGAGTGCGGTGGTGTGATCATAGCTTACTGTAGCTTTGAACTCCTGGGCTCAAGCGATCTTCCTGCCTCAGCCTCAAGACTAGATGGGACTACAGGCATGCATCATCACATATGGCTAATTTTTAAAATTGTTTGTAGAGGCAGGATCTTGCTATGTTGCCCAGCCTGGTCTTGAACTCCTGGCCTCAAGCGATCCTCCTGCCTCAGCCTCCCAAAGTGCTGGAACTACAGGCATGAGCCACCAAATTCAGCTTCCCCAGTCAAATTCTTAAATAGCTAGGTCTGAGTCTCAAATGCCTTTTGTAAAACCCACAAAGACTGATAGATTATAGCATACATAAGTTCTTACTAAATACTTGTTGGTTCTATGCAATATGGGTACCTGAATAAGACTAGAAAGACATGCCAACTGCAACCCTTATCTAGGTTAGAGAAATCTCTCAGTGAAGGGAAAAAACAGTATCAAGAAATTTTCAAAAAACCATGCTGTGTCTAAATGGCGTTTTATGTGTCTAACCAGTAATTTAATTTAATTTGACAGACAACTTACTTGATTCAAATTTTTTAAAATAATGATTGATAACCCACTCCCTAAATTTTATAATCATAAAATAATTGTCACATTTTAAGAGTAGAGAAGTATTATAAAAATGATTTCATTATACTTTAATAATTAGAATGTTAGATGTTTGGAATTTCCTAAGAGATTTTACAAGGTAGAAATAGGAGCTAACTGAGAAGCGCTGAATATACATTCTTAGACAAAACCATGCTCTCTCATTAAGTACAAGGATATTGATGGGATCCAAATGTACCAGGCAACCATGCCATTCTCTCAGCAAAGATATCCCGGAACTGGGGTCAAAGAACCAGTTCAGATAATATCCGTGTGCCCCTTTCCAGTGTCCCCAGGAAACAGACTTTTGTGAATGAGCAGTAGAATAACTTCACTTTTCCCAAATGCAAAAAAAAATCCTATGAGAAAAAAATGGGAAGATATTTCACTCCTCCAAACCCTAAAAAAGTAATAGTTTTGATTCTTTGTTCGGGAACATATGTCGCTCAGCCCAGAAGAGATCTTCACGTGCCAAACAGAAGCTCAAGAATTCAGAGGCAAAAGTTACTCTCAGACATGTTTACTGTCAAACTCGGTCTGAAAAAAAAAAAAAAAAAAAAAAAAAAAAAAAAAAAAAATTCTTACTCACCTGCCAGAATATGCTGTCTATCGTGTTTCCAAGAAAACCATCGCGACCTTCTGAAGACACCAGTTTGGGGCCAAGGATGGTCATGAATTCATCAAAATCCACCTGGCCATCCCCTGCAAGGAGAAGATGTAAATATGAGTTGCAAACAAGCTGAACTTGACCTACTGTACCCGAGGCAACCAACACCTCTATGCTTTTCTTCTGGGCGTGACCTCAGTCAGTGAAGAAGAGCTGGTAACCTTACTTAAAACTGTTCAATGTTCTTCAGTGACTGAAAGTACCATAAGAAATTGGCAATTATTAGTACATCCACGTATTCCTAAACATTTGACGGTATTTCTAGCTAAATGTCCAACCATCACCTCCCACTTAACATGGCTATACCTCACCCCTACTTATCCTTTTACTCCGAATTGCCCAGATGGAAGTGGCAACTTCACCCTATCTCTTCCACCATCCTTGTCACCCACATATACATTTAGCCACCAAGCCTTCTTGATTCCACCTCTTAAGTATCTGTGGCTGCTGTATCTTCCTCATTACTCAATGGCTAGTTCTCTTTTCAACAACGAAGGTGAGAAAATCCTTCCAAGAATTAATGTCCCCAGTTAGAATTCTGTTATGAGCAGCACGGCTTTTACACTCTTACCTTCACAACCTCTTCTATGCAGTTCTCAGTTTCATTCCCCCAAACCAAATCTGATCATGCTTTCTACATTTGAACAGCATTTTTTTTTTTTTTTTTTTTTTTTTTTTTGAGATGATGCCTTGCTCTGTTGCCCAGGCTGGAGTGCAGTGGTGCAATCTCAGCTCACTGCAACCTCCACCTTCCAGGTTCAAACGATTCTCATGCCTCAGCCTCCTGAGTAGCTGCGATTACAGGAGCGAGCCACCAAGCCCGGCTAATTTTTGTATATTTAGTAGAAGATGGGGTTTCACCATGTTGCCCAGGCTGGCCTCTAACTCCTGACCTCAAGTGATCCACCTGCCTTGGCCTCCCAAAGTGCTGAGATTACAGGCATGAGCCACTGCACCCGGCCTGAACAGCACCTTTGATTGAAAATAGGGATACCACCTCAGCAGAGCGTTCAAGCCTCACTATCTCTTTTGCATCCATTTGTCCCCAACCTTTGCATAAGATGCAAGTTCCTTCACACCTCTGCGTGCATGTATATGCTGGTCCCTCTGTCCGAGATGCCTTCCCTCACTTGTCTATCTGGTGAATATCTCTTTCTCTAAGACAGAGCTGAAATGTCATGTTCTCTTTTTGTTTTATTCCTGATCTCATTAGGCAGAACTGGTCGAACTTTTTTTCTCTCTCTCCTACTAACTCCATGTGTACCTACTATAGAATTTTAAACCATGTAACCTGGCCAGGCATGGTGGCTCATGCCTGTAATCCTAGCACTTTGGAAGGCTGAGGTGGGTGGATCACCTGAGGTCAGGAGTTCGAGACCAGCCTGACCAACATGGTGAAATCCTGTCTGTACTAAAAGTACAAAATTAGCTGGGTGTGGTGGCCCACAACTGTAATCCCAGCTACTTGGGAGGCTGAGGCAGGAGAATCGCTTGAATCTGGGAGGGGAGGTTGCAGTGAGCCAAGATCGCATCACTGCACTCCAGCCTGGGCAACAAGAGTGAGACTCCATCTCAAAAAATAATAATAATAAAACAATACAATAAAAGAAAATCTTATATCCCAGTCACTGATTTGCATGCCTATCTCACAAGCGAAAGATTGTGAGTTCTGCAAGGTCAAGGACTTGGTCTGAAACGTCTTTGTATATGGAACACCAAAGCAGGCCTTCAGTATGTACTTGTACAATGAATGAATGATGTCTCTTGCTCGCTCTTTCTTTGTTCAATTCAGCATCTGTTGGATCTTTCATGCTAGAGCTGACAGTAACCAGAGGGTGGACTTGAGCCAACTCAACAGACAAAAGCGAACCTGCAAGGCATTATTGGATCCTCCAGGAGTCATCAGTGTAGCATTCTGCACCCTTAGAACTGCTCAAAAGGGCAACTCCATCAAAAGTTCACCACATCCCTATCTTGACTGCAGCCAGCGCAGCCAGCCAGGTGTCTGCACACAGGAGTTTGCCCGAATGCCCACACATAAATCAATGCCCTCTCAGAGTGCATTCATTCACCTTCAAAGAATATTCATTCAAAACCTATTTCACAATGCCAAGCAGATGTGAGCATCAAGATGCCAATAATTCAGAACAGATTGTCCAGGAACGAACAGATCCCAGCAGAGGTCAAACTTCCTAAAGGATTAGGGAGGCGTGGCAAGTCAATGGGAAAGGAAGGATATAACCACCAAGTGACGAGGGGCCCTCAGTGGCCTCTGGAGAAGAAATCGATTTACCTCATCATTCAACAAGATACATCTAAAATTTCACTCCTGCTGATAATCATAAGAAAGCGAATTCAAGCAACAATGAGTTACCATCTTGCCTTCAAAATTATCAAATACTTCCAAAAGCACACTAGTCGATGCTGCCAGAAATACAGAGATTGCCTCTATGATGCATTCCTGGTATACTTGTCCCAGGTATAGACAGGAAGTACCAATCAAGATCCTGTAAAGTGCTGTTTCCTTTGGATCTAACAACTCCCCTAAAACAATAGAGGGGGGCTGGGTGAGGTGGCTCACGCCTATAATCCCAGCACTTTGGGAGGCCGAGGCGGGCGGATCATAAGGTCAGGAGTTTGAGACCAGCCTGGCCAACATGGTGAAACACTGTCTCTACTAAAAATACAAAAATTAGCTGGGCCTAGTGGCAGGCGACTGTAATCCCAGCTATTTGGGAGGCTGAGGCAAGAGAATCGCTGAACCCGGGAGGCAGAAGTTACAGTGAGCTGAGATAAGACGACTGCACTCCCACCTGGGCGACAGAGCAAGACTCCGTCTGGGGAAAAAAAAAATAGAGAGGGGGGTCTTGCTATGTTGCCCAAGCTGGTCTTGATCTCCTGGGTTCAAGTGATCCTCCTTCCTCAGCCTCCCAAAGTGCTTGGATTACAGGCATGAGCCACCATACCTGACCGCAATAACTTCATTTTTAAAGAAAAAACAAAACAACATTATCTCGAATACAGAACAAGATATTTGCCTACAGATAGATACTCAACCAGTATTTGTAAAAGTGAAAAGTAGAAAGCTAGAGGGAAAGGAGAATGGCCCAGTCTGCTAGAATTCGACACCTCTGAAAGCTAACTCCATGTGGCTCCAAGTCTTGGATAGACATGCTTGTTACACACATGCAGAAACTCTGCCCAGCCTAAATCACCTCCCCTGGTCATAGGTGGGGCTGGATGACCAGTCTCAGACTAAACTATGCATTCTCAAGAGAGACAGTATCACCAACAATGGGGTTAAAATGGATTCTTAGGAAACAAAATAACATTAGCCAATGTTAGATATTACAAAGCCTTGTGGCTCTCCTAGGGCACAGTACATAATACACAGTGTATCTGTACAAAATTTCAAGGGGGTGGGACAACTGGAAAAATGCTTATCTGAAAAGGCTCTTGGGTGACGCTTATTTAAAGAAAGAAGAGGAAGGTTAAGAAGCACTGAACTCGCAGATGCCCCAAGACTGTGGTTCTTTTTCCTAGGTACTCCCTCTGGAATGCTGGTCTATCAGCAGTGGGCGTCATCCCACTATCTGCACCCACAGTGAGGTCTAACTGTTCATACAGGCTTAGAAGCTCAAGGACATGGATCTAAATTTTTGCAAAGATGTCATGAGGGCCGGATGCGGTGGCTCATGCCTGTAATCCCAGCACTTTGGGAAGTCGAGGAGGGTGTATCACTTAAGGCCAGGAGTTTGAGACCAGCTTGGGCAACATGGTGAAACCCCATCTCTACTAAAAATACAAAAATTAGCCGGGTGTGGTGGTGGGCGCCTGTAGTCCCAGCTACGTGGGACGCAGAGGCAGAAGAATTGCTTGAGCCTGGGAGGCGGGGGTTGCATGAGCCAAGATGGCACCACTGCACTCCAGCCTGGGTGACAGAGTGAGAGCCTGTCTCAAAACAAAACAAAACAAAAAAAACAACAAAAAACAAACAAACAAAAAAAGCACACAAGACCTGATCTAAGATATGTCCGCCAGGCTACTTAAGCTCCTGACCATGATATAACGGGCACCATTCTCTCCCACTTGGGAACCTCATAGTTTACAGGATGTGGCAAAACCCATGCTTGCCAGCACCAGGAGAATGAGGCCATCTTTGAACACTGCACCTTCAAGGTAGGAGGAGGAGGGAGACCACCCACCTCTCTGAAACCTCGTTTCAGGGTGCAGGGAGCGCAGCAGTTTGGAACTGGTGCATTTCACAGGTCCGCATGGAGCTCTGGACCAAATCATCACACCAGGCAGTGCTCACAGATGGTGCACTTGGCTGGGAACTACAGACCAAAAGCTGACAAGCAGAAACGGTGCTTCTGAAACACATCCTGGTCCTGGCAAAGGGAGCAGCTCATTTGCTATTCCAAATTGTTGGCCAGAGAAGAAGCGACGGGGAAGGGCACTCAGGATCCTACGGGCAGGGCCAACTATGGCGTGGAGTACACGTGACTTGGCAGAAGAGGTCCAGATCATGGAAGTATTTGCTTCCAGTCATTTAGGAGAGGACATTTGGAATCCCAGATTGGTCGATACATGTTTTTTGCTTGTGATACTGTGATTTATAATAAGAAATGCATATTGGCCAGTCACAGTGGCTCATGCCTATAATCCCGACACTTTGGGAGGCCGAGACGGGTGGGGTCACTTGAGGTCAGGAGTTTGAGACCAGCCTGGTCAACATGGTGAAACCCCGTGTCTACTAAAAATACAAAAATTAGCTGGGTGTGGTGGTGCACATCTGTCATCCCAGCTACTCAGGAGGCTGAGGCAGGAGAATCGCTTGAGTCTGGGAGGTGGAGCTGAGGTCATGCCACTGGCGAGCTGAGGTCATGCCACTGGTGAGCTGAGGTCATGCCACTGGCCTCCAGCCCGGGTGAAAGAGCAACGCTCCATCTCAAATACGTACATCCAGATAGACAGACAGATGATAGATATAGATATAGAAATCTTTGTCTCTGTTTCCTGGTACACAGTTCATAAAACACTTATAATTCCGTAAGTGATAGGGGTGCAAGGAGCATCTTTTGTTCTAATATTTGGTCTTTGACTCCAGTTCCTGGCCAGAACTCCTAAATGCTTTGGAACTTCCTGGGTGACAGGAATGTCTTTTGTTCTAATGAAGCACTTCTTAGTGGGCTTCCAGTGGGAGATGATCACCAGAGACACCAAACCATGATTAGAACCTTGGAAATTTCAGCCCCATCTCCTCAACCTCCAGAGAGGAAAGATGAGCTGAAGATTGGGTTAATAATCAATCATGCCTACATGATGACACCTCCATAAAGGTCCCCAATGTATGAGGTTCAGAGAGTTTTCAGGTTGGTGAACACACAGAGATGCTGGGAGGATGGTGCTCCCAGAGAGGGCATGGAAGCTGCATGTACCACTCCTATTACCTTACGCCTCTCTGGCTTTCTCTGAGTTGTATTCTTTTCTAATAAATGGGTAATAATCAGTAAAGTGCTTTCCTGAATTCTGTGAACTGCTCTAGTAAATGAATGAACTCAAAGAGGAAACCTGTGATTTGTGGTCAGAAGCACAGGTGGCCACGTGAACTTTGAAATGGTGTCCTAAGTGGGAGCAATCTTGTGGGACTGAGCCCTTGACCTGAGGGACCTAATGCAAATGGCAATTGTCTAAACAGGTGCTCCTCAAATAAGGCTAACTCCAGGTAGATAGCAACAGATAGTAACAGAATTCAATTTAATTGTAGGACATCCAGTCTAGTGTTTGCAGATAACTGAGGAATTGCTTGGTGAGGGAGAAAAACCCACACTTTGGTCTATTTGGTCTTGAGCATGAGAGTATTGGGAAAACAGTCTTCTTTTCTTATACAATCTCTTTGTTACTCAGTGAGGAAAGGGGGGCTTCTCCAGGCCCATGGTTGGAGGAGTAATCAGGGTAGGTCTCCCATATCTCTAGCTGTCTCCTGGTATTTCTCAGCTCTGGTTCCTAAGTATGTCAGGACACAGCACATTTTCTGCAGACCTTCAGTAAATGAAGACTCTTCCTTCTAATCTACAATTCTGTGCCAACCTTACTGGTAAACATGAAGGTTCTATTCCGATTTAGACTATGGAAATGACCTCTTTAGCAGATTTTAATTTAACAGACAAACAGGGCTGGGAATATGCCCCAAAAGTTATCAGCATTGTACCCAGAAGTCTGATCCGTATGCCCCCACACCCTCAGTCTCAGGGGAATGGAGACAAATAGAATCTCAGAGGTAGGTTTTACACTAAGTCCCTAAAAACCATTCCCAAGCTGCCAGGCTGAAGCAAGGTCCAGGAAACCTGATAATCATAATACTATCTAACATTTACTGGGCACACACAATGCGGTGGACATGGTTTTTAAAAATACCCACATATGTTTTTGTTTGTTTGTTTGTTTGTTTGTTTGTTTTTTAGAGACAGGGTCTTGCTCTGTCACCTAGGCTGGAGTGCAGTGGTGCCATCATAGCTCACTGCAGCCCCAAACTCCTGGGCTCAAGCAATCCTCCCGCCTCAGCTTCTGGAGTACCTGGAACTACAGAAGCATGCCAACACTCTTGGCCAATGTTTTAAAATTTTTTCAGAGACGAGGTCTTGCTATGTTGCCCAGGCTGGCCTCAAGCAATCTACCTGCCACAGCCTCCCAAAGTGCTGGGACCTCTGCTAACTCATTTACATCTTCCTGCTGCCCATTTGACAAATGAGAAAAGTGAGGCTCAAAGAGGTTCAGTAGCTTGCAGAAACTTACGCAGGGAGTAGAGCCGAGACTCCAGCCCCAGCAGTCTGCCTGTGCTTTTTATGGCCTTTCAAACGGTCACTCATTGACATGGTCTGTCTGGATCGCTGTCTCCTGATCCCGGCTTTTCTTACCAAGGGAGTGCTATGGCACCAGGTACACAGAGTCAAACTGAAATCTAAATGGCTCCCTGTGGTCTAGCTCTTGCATCTCAGGTCAGCCACCAGAGGCCATTCTTCATCATTTCAGAGAGTGATGATAAGTAATAGGAACCACTTATTTAATACTTGCTATGTGCCAGGCACTGAGCTCAGGGCTTTACATGTATTACCTTGTTTAATTCCATGCCAACACTATAAATAGGTTCTCCCCTTCCACATTTTATCAATGAGAAAACTTAGAAAAGAAGAGGTTAAAAATAACTATATCAAAGCCATGCAGCTACCATGAGGCAGAGTGGGGGCTCAGCTCAGAACCGTCATTGCTTTGTTTTTTGTTTTTCTAAAGATAGGATCTCACTCTCACCCAGAAGTACAGTGGTGCAGTCACAACTCTCTGCAACTTTGAACTCCTGGGTTCGAGTGGTCCTCCCACCTCAGGCTCATGAGTAGCTAGGACCACCACTATTTGCCACCATGCCTGGCTAATTTTTTTTTTTTTTTTTTTTTGAAACAGACTCTCACTCTGTCATCCAGGCTGGAGTGCAATGGCACGATCTCGGCTGGCCACAACCTCCGCCTTCCGGGTTCAAGCGATTCTCCTGCCTCAGCCTCCCGAGTAGCTGGGATTACAGGCACCCGCCACCATGCTCGGCTCATTTTTGTATTTTTAGTAGAGATGGGGTTTCACTATGTTGGCCAGGCTGGTCTCAAACTCCTGACCTCAGGTGATCCGCCTGCCTCGGCCTCCCAAAGTGCTGGGATTACAAGCGTGAGCCACTGCACCCAGCTCCTGACTAATTTTTAAATTTTTTGTAGAGACAGGGTCTCACTATGTTGCCCAGGCTAGACTTGAACTCCTGGCCTCAAGTGATCCTCCCACCTCAGCTTCCCAAAGCACTGGGATTACAAGTGTGATCCACTGCACCCGACCAGAACCCTGGTATTAACCCCAATATTGTACTGCCTTCCCTTGACATCAGAGACCCCAGTTCTTGGTCCTGGCATAGGATCACAGGACCTCAAGCTCTTTTCAAAGCTTTAGAGTTATAGTGTGTTTTCCTATCTGGGCGTTTAGGAAGGAAGTTAATGGGAAATTGGGAGAGATGACTATCAAGGGCTTTAATGCAAATGGCAATTGTCTAAACAGATGCTCCTCAAATCTCTTTGACTGCAGTCAGGATCTTAGTAATTCTTTATGGGTGCTCCATTGTCAGGGAGGGGATTCAGGTCTTTCACATAGAACCCTGCACACGTCTGAAACCTCCTCCACCAGAAAAGAACTGGTCTGATGAACAAAACCTGTCCAGGCCCTGCAGGGTCCCATCAAACTGCCATTACAGAATCACATAACCCCAAAAGACAAAGGTGACCTTCTTCCCAGATCTGCAACTTTTCATGGAATTCAGGAGGTTCTAAACGCAAAAACTTTGATTAACTTCTTTTATGACTCTTGAATGAGCAAGTAGCTGCAGAAAGAAAGAATGTCATTCACTCCGACCAGGCCTCATTTTCCCTTCTCCAGCTTCCAAATATCATGATCCACTTAGCAAGAAGCACAGAAAGCTAACCTACCAAGGACTGCGTCTCGTGGTTTCCCACTGCTATGTGAGTCAAAGTAATGAACTTGAACTAGGGCAGGAAGCTGCAGGAGTGCCAGGACTGTACAACATTCATTAAGACCAACCAGGCGAAATTCTCACAAGGAGGTAAAATAATCCTAAAAAAAAAAAAAAATCACTGCAAAATAAAAGGGAAGAGAGGAATATACAGGAAAAATGGGTGGGCTTCAAAGGGTAACAAGGAGACAAGAAAAAATGTCTATCTGAGACTCCATTCAAATTAGTTAACTAAATCCCCAAAGCATAAGGCACAGCTTAGCTTCCAGGGGCTTGCAATCCATTACCCAAGGCAGAATCAAAGGAGTGCTGTAATTGACCTCAAAGCATTGTGCTAAGGCGGGACAAAGTCAGGAACGCGGGGTCCAGAGAGGTCATTCTCCACGGTTTTGCAGTGAGCCTTTAAAAGACGGAAGGATTCTAATGAACTGCAAAGGGAGATGAGCTGAGTGGCCCGAGCAATGGTGAGGATGCTAGGAAGGAGGGAAGGTGACCGACCACCCTTCAAGCTGGATAGAGGATCCCCATAGGAAGACAGCAGGACCAGCTGGGCCCAGAAGATCAAGGCAGGCTGACGGGCTCATCTTCGATGCAGAGTCAGTAGAACCTGCCCAGACTTGGGTATGAAAGCGCCAGACCTTTGCTCACTGAAGATCAATCTGGGGACAGTATGAAGGTTGGCCTGGATGGGGCAGAGCTGACTGGGGAAGGGGTCCTAGTTAAGACAATAGGGAAGGCAGCCAGTGTGGAGGATGGGGACTGGAGAAGACTGGATACAAGAAAAGGGCATTTCAGATGGAACTGACAGGACATGGTAACTGACTGGAAGGGTAGGAAGAGTAGGAGGCAAGAGTGACGCTGAGGTGTCTGGTTTGTGACACCGAAGGGACCATGAAACTAATTAGGAACAACAAAGATGTCAGGAGGAGGACGTGCTGGGGAAATGATGGTTTTGAGGTGCAGTCAGGATAGTGTCAGGGAGTGCCTGACAGCTAAAAAATGTCGATTTAAAAGTCTCCAGGATGGGCCCAGGAACGGTGGCTCACGCCTGTAATCGCAACACTTTGGGAGGCCAATCAGACAGATCACTTGAGGCTAGGAGTTGGAGGCCAGCCTGGTCAAGATGGCAAACCCCATCTCTACTAAAACACAAAACTTAGCCAGGCATGGTGGTGCATGCCTGTAATTCCAACTACTCACAAGGCTAAGGCATGACAATCGCTTGAACCTGGGAGGTGGAGATTGTGGTGAGCTGTGATCATGCCACTGCACTTCAGCGTGGGCAACAGAATGACAGAGTGAGACTCTGTCTCAAAAAAAAAAAAAAAAAAAAAAAGTCTCCAGGATCTATGGAAAGATCTCTAAGATCTTCAAGATAGCTTCTCAAGTTGAAGAAGCAAGGTATAGAACTGTATTTTAGTATGCTACAATTTGGTTAAAAAACAAAAACAAACAAACAAAAAAAAAAACAGGGAGGTCAGCTGGGCACGGTGGCTTAGGCCTGTAATCCCAGCACTTTGGGAGGCTGAGGTGGGTGGATCACGAGCTCAGGAGATCGAGACCATCCTGGCTAACAGGATGGTGAAACCCCATCTCTACTAAAAAGACAAAAAAATTAGCCAGGCGTGGTGGCGGACGCCTGTAATCCCAGCTACTGGGGAGGTTGAGGCAGGAGAATGGCGTGAACCCGGGAGCGGAGCTTGCAGTGAGCCGAGATCACGCCACTGTACTCCAGCCTGGGCAACAGGGCCAGACTCTGTCTCAAATCGCGCCACTGTATTCCAACCTGGGCGAAAGGGCGAGACTCCCTCTCAAAACAAAAACAAACAAAAACCAAAAAACCAAAACAAACAAACAAACAAAAAAACGGGGAGGTCAAGGAGAATATATAGTCTGATTTCTCTGCATAAATATTTATGTAAAAATATCCAGACACATACCCAATCCCCAAAAACTAATAATAGCAATTTATTCATTGGCACGTCTGGCAGGTGGGGCACAGGAATAGTAGAGCGTGTTCTCATGACAGCTCCTTTTCTTTATTTCTTGTAGTAAAATAGACATAATATAAAATTTACTATCACAATTATTTTTAGGTGTACAGGTCTAGTATTAAAAGCATCCATAATGTTGTGTAACCATTACCACCACCATCCATCCTCTGAATCCTTTTCTTCTTGCAAAACTGAAACCCCCACCCCTGAAACCATACCTCCTCATTGCTCCTACCCTCCAGTCCCCGATGACCACCATTCTACTTTCTCTCTTGGATTTTGACTACTCCAACTATCTCATGCAAGTAGAATCATGTCTTTTTTGTGTCTGGCTTATTTCAAGTAGCATAAAGTCTTCAAGGTTCATCCACGTTGTATCCTACGCCAGCATTTCCTTCCTTTTTTAGGCTAATAAGGAGGAACTTACTTCCGTCATTTTCCTATTTGTTTCCCACATGCCTTAAAGTTTTTGGTCCCTCATTTCCTGCATTGCTGTCTTCTTTTGTGTGTAGTTGATCTTTTTGTAGTGAAACATTTAAATTCCTTTCTCATTTCCTTTTTGTGTATATGTCTATTTTCTTTGTAGTTGCCATGGGGATTACATTTAATATACTAAAGTTATACACTCTAATTTGGATTTATACCAGCTTAACTGCAATAACATACAAAAATACTACTCCTTTACATTTCCATTCCCACTCCTTTCAGTTGTTGATGTCACAAAATTACCTCTTTATACATTACATGGCCAAAACCATAAACTAGTAATTTTTGAAAATGCATTAGTCTTAAATTATGTAGAAAACAAAATGTAGAGTTACAAACCAATGTTACAATAATATTAGCTTTTATAATTGCCCACATAATTGTACCTTTATTGTGATCTTTATTGCTTCACACAGCTTCAAGTTACTGTCTAGTGTCCATAAATTTTAGCCTGAAGGACTCCCCTTAGCATCTGTTGCAGGGCAAATCTAGTCATAACAAACTCCCTCATATTTTGTTTATCTAAGAATGTCTTAATTTCTCCCTCACCTTTGAAGGACAGTTTTGCTGGATATTGGATTCTTGGTTGACCGGGATGTTTTTTCTTTTATCATTTTGAATATATCAGCCCATTGCCTTCTCACATCCAAAGTTTCTGGTGAGAAACATGCTGACAATCTTACTGATGATCTCATATGTGATGAGGTGCCTCTCTCTTACTGCTACAAAGATTCTCTCTTTGTCTTTTGAAAGTTTGATTATAATGTGTCTTGCTGTGGGACTCTTTGAGTTCATTTTACCTGGAGATTGTCAAGCTCCTTGAATGTTTATATTAATGTTTTTCATCAAATTTAGGAAGTTTTCAACCATTCTTTCTTCAAATATTCCCTCTACCCCCTCCTCTATGATCTCTTCCTCCAGGACTCCCACAATAGGTCAATTGGTCCACATGATGGTATCCTACACATTCCTTAGGTTTTGTTCATGTTCCTTCAATCTATTTTTTTCCAGTCTTGGGAATTTCCTTTGTCCTATCTTCAAGTTTACTGATTCTTCCTTCTGCCTGTTTGAACCCCTCTAGTGAATTTTTCATTTCCATTATTATACTTTTCGGCTTTAGAATTTCTGTTATGTTTCATTTTAGGTTTTCTGTCTCTTTACAGATATTTCAACTTACTTCAAAATTATTTTCTTGACTTTCTTAATGTCTTTCTTTATTCTTTGTGTATTAGATCTGCCATCAGGTCTTTTTCAGGAACAGCTTCTGTTTATTTTTTTCCCTTTGAATGGGCCATTCTTTCTTGTTTCTTTTATGCTTTGTGATTTTGTTTTGCTGAAAACTGGATATGTTAATGTAACAAGTGGTATCTCTGGAAATCAGATTCTCCCTTCTCCCAAGGATTTATTTTTTGTTATTACTTTGTCATTTTTGATTTGTTTTGATTTACTTGTATTGTTTTAGTTTTTGTTTACTGTTTTGGTTGTCACCCTGGCTGGAGTGCAGTGGTGTGATCATAGCTCACTGTAACCTCAAACTCCTGGCCTCAAGCCATCCTCCCACCTCGGCCTCCCAAAGTGCTAGGAGCTAGGACTACAGGTGTGAGCCACCCTGCCTAGCCTTATATATCTTTTCACAATTTTTGGTATTTGAACCATATCATTTATTAACTGTTCAAAAAATAAATAAAATGTAAAGACTAAACAATGAATTCAGTTGTTTGTATCCAGTCGGATGAACTCATCAAGGTTCAGAGGAAGCAAACACTGCAAACACTGTGATCAAAACACAGATCCCTGATATTTGGAGGACAGGATGTTTTTATTTAACCTAGTTCTCGGAAACTGTGCAAGCTACTCCTGGAATGCATACACAGTTTCCTGAAGCACTAGTACAGGCTTGTGGGTGGGGAATGGGGAGCTGCCTTTACCACCCAAGCCTGAATATCTTGTCTCTATGCCAGTGATCAATCTGACTAAACTGAATGTCTTCTCAGGTCTTTTCTGTGCCTGTACCTTTCCCTGGGCCTGTGTAGTCACTTTCTAATGTTCCTTGTAGAGGCAATTGCTTTTGAATGTCCTACTCCTTAATGTCTGGCTCCCCAAAGAGGGAAAATAAAAGTGGGGAAGTGAGGGGAGGGGGGATGGAGGGACAGGACACTGGACCTTAAAATCCCCTGAAAGCAACTTCAATCAGAGGGGGAGGGGCTTGCAACAGGGGGCCAGGTGCACCAGCAATGGCTTCCAGCCTCTTTGTCTGCACCTTTGTAATCAGAACCACTGATCAGTGATCAGAACACAGGTCCCTGGTATTTGGAGGACAGGATGTTTTTATTTAACCGAGTTCTCACAAATTGTGTGTATGCTGCTCCTGGAATGCATACACAGCTTCCTGGAACACAAGTACAGTGCTGTAGGTGAGGAATGGAGAGTTATCTTTACGCCACCCCCAAGCCTTCTCCTGGAAGTTTCAAGCCTTCCATGAACTCCAGAATTCCCATTCCATCAGCATGGCAAAAACTGAAATTACTTTTGCATCAACATAGCATCTATTTTTTTTTCTTTTTTGAGATAGGGCCTTGCTCTGTCACCCAGGCTGGAGTGCAGTGGTGTGATCACAGCTCACTGTAACTTTGAACTCCTGACCTCAAGCCACCCTTCCACCTTGGTCTCCCAGAGTGCTAGTGTCAGAGGCGTTTGAACCAGAGCAACTCCATCCTGAATAGGAGCTGGGTAAAATAAGGCTGAAATCCTCTGTACTGCAAATCCTCTGTACTGCATTCCCAGAAGGTTAGGCATTCTAAGTCACAGGATGAGATAGGAGGTCAGCACAAGATACAGGTCATAAAGAACTTGCTCATAAAACAGACTGCAGTAAGGAAGCCGGCCAAAATCCACCAAAACCAAGATGGCGACGAGAGTGACCTCTGGTCCTCCTCACTGCTACACTCCCACCAGCGCCATGACAGTTTACAAATGCCATGGCAACATCAAGAAGTTACCCTATATGGTCTAAAAGGGGGAGGCATAAATAATCCACCCCTGGTTTAGCATATCATTAAGAAATAACCATAAAAATGGGCACCCAGCAGCCCTCATGGCTGCTCTGTCTATGGAGTAGCCATTCTTTTATTCCTTTACTTTCCCAGAAAACTTGCTTTCACTTTACTCTACGGACTCACCCCACAATCTTTCTTGCATGAGATCCAAGAACTGTCTCTTGGGGTCTGGATCAGGACCCCTTTCCTGTAACACTAGGAGCTAGAACTATAGGTGTGAGCCACCCTGCCTAGCCTTAAATATCTTTTCATAATTTTTGATATTTGAACCATATGACTGTTCAAAACATTTACCTGTTCAGAAAAGGTTCAGAACCATTTACCTGTTCAAAAGGTAAATAAAATTTAAAAACTAAACAGTGAATTCAGTTGTTTGTATCTAGCCAGATGAACTCATCAAGAGCAAAGGAAGGAAAGGAGCAAGGCAGGAAAGAGAAGAGGACTGTGAGGAGCAGCTGTGTAGGTGGCGTGTTGGATGAGCTAGACTCCACAGGGTGCAAGTAGAAACACTTTGCTCTTTCTCACAACTCCCTGTTCAAGCTTCCCTGTCTCATATCGTTCCCTGAAGAGAGCACTGGGCTGGTCCCATGGCTTTGTTATAGACTCTTAAGGAATCAAAAGTCATCCAGTAACTTTTAGATAATAAAAGATCCCGTGCAGGCTACTAACCACATAACCACAGACTTCCCTCCATTGAAAGAAAACACCTTCCCCCTTTTGAGTTGGGCTTGATCCAGGCTAGTAAACCTAGAGTGGGGAAGAGGAATAGATCAAGGTCTCCCCCACCACCACCACTCTTATTGAGTCCACCTTCTTCCCCACCATGCAGCTATGGTTTCTAGACACACCATAGTTGGATAGACTTGGAAGAGTAAGGGAAAAGGGGGGCCCAGGCCTCTCCCACTTTTGGCTACTGAAAATGTCCTCCCAAACCTCTGGGCTTCTGAAGGTCTCTCCCTCCTCTGAGGCAATATTAGCACTCTAGGAGATCCTCAAGACATTCCCAAGCAGGCTCCTCCATTGTCCCATGTATCATTGAGATGGCAGCTCTTCCAAAGGCAACCCTCTCCTGTTCTGCTTGGTTACTAAACTCAACAGCAGCTCCAACCCCAGCCCAGGCCTTTAAACTTTTTGCAGGTGGCTCAAACATAAGCCGCTGTATGCTTTATGCTGCAGCAATCAGAAGTCAATCTCTACAAATGGCTCTTAGGAAACACCTTTAGCTCAAATTGAATGAGAAAACACCCCTTCCCTACCCTGAGAATTCTTTTGCCTAATCCTTTAATGTCAACCTCTTAAAAAGTGTTAGTCTCTAGTAATGTTAAAAAGGTTAGTCTCTAGTAATGTTCAATGCCACAGAGGGCCAGGTAGGATGAAGACTGAAAAAGGGACATTGTGGGGCTGATTACCGGAGTGAGGGGATTGGGGTGTGATATGTTTTGGCTGTGTCCCCACCCCAATTTTTTTTTTTTTTTTTTTTTTTTTGAGACAGCGTCTGGCTCTGTCGCCCAGGCTGGAGTGCAGTGGTCCGATCTCGGCTCACTGCAACCTCTGCCTCCTGGATTCAAGCAATTCTCCCGCCTCAGCCTCTCAAGTAGCTGGGATTACAGGTGTGCACCACTACACTCGGTTAATTTTTGTATTTTTAGTAGAGACAGGGTTTCACCATGTTGGCCAGGCTGGTCTCGAACTCCTGACCTCAGGTGATCTGCCCACCTCAACCTCCCAAAGTGCTGAGATTACAGGTATGAGCCATCACACCTGGCACAAACCTCATCTTGAATTGTAACTCCCATAATTCCCACGTGTCATGGGTGGGACCCAGTGGGAGGTAATTGGATCATGGGGGTGGGTCTTTCCTGTGCTGTTCTCTAGACAGTGAATAAGTCTCATGAGATCTGATGGTTTGATAAAGGGGAATTCTCCTGCACATGGCCTGTCCTTCTTTGCCTGCCACCATGTAAGACGTGGCTTTGCTCCTCCTTGCCTTTTGCCATGATTGCGAGGCCTTCCCAGCCATGTGGAACTATGAGTCCATTAAACCTATTTCCTTTATAAATTATCCAGTCTCGAGTAAGTCTTTATTAGCAGCCTGAGAACAGACTAACACAGAATAGCAAGATGGCAAAAATCATGTTCTTGCCCTGACAGTAGCACCAGAATTTTTATAAAAGGGACTTAGGAGTAGCAACTTGGTTCGAAGGGGGCTGCAGTCTTTCAGACGGGTTATGCATTGGAGATATCTCACGTTAGGTGGGTGGGCCATGTGTTGGAGGGACACCCAAGACCCATTACCATGTTCAATAGTTTGGTACAAGTCCTCCCAAGACTGAGCATACAGTTGTATGTGTAGCTATAATTTATTATGGAGAAAGAATACCACACACAATCATCTAAAAGATCCAGAGTGTGGGGCAAAAATCTAGAGGAAACCAGACTCAAGATTTCAGAATCCTCTCCCAGTGGCATCCACAGGACAGGCATAACTCCCTTAACAATGAGTAGTGTCAATAGATGTGAAATGCTGCCCACCAGGAAAGTTCACTAGAGAATGAATGTCCAGGGTTTTCATCGGGGGCTGGTCATGCTGGCACTCTCTGCCTGGCATGTACTCAAATTCAAGACTCTCAAACAGGGGCAGGAGCAGTGGATCACACGTATAATCCCAGCACTTTGGGAGGCTGAGGCTGCAGGATTGCTTGAGGCCAGCAGGTTGAGGCTGCAGTGAACTCTGACTGTGTCATTGCACTCCAGCCTGGGCAACAGAGTGAGACTTTACCTCTTAAAAATAAATAAATAAGACTCCCAAAAGGAAAATGGTGCTTAGCATAAACCATATTGTTTGAACAAACAGGCCATGATGAACCACTCTTAAGAGTTTTAGGAATGGTGGGACCCCTCCAAAACTCCAATTTTCCAGAAAGCAGCTAAGGGCCAGCCTTGCAAGTGTGCCATCCTAAGGATATCTTGCTAGGCCAACACTTCTGCACACACCCCCACTCTAATTCTGAGTTCCTGAGTCATTGAGCCAAGGCCACAAAAATTTATAGAAATAAACATTTCGACCTAGAGCAGGAATAGATGCATGGCTTCTCGTGGTTCAGAGGCCCTAATATAGATCTTGCAGCTGCTGGTGACACAAGGTAGGGTCCTTCCAGATCTGGGATGTTTAACTCTGTGCAGTGCAAGGGTGCTGCTGTTATTCTGAAAGAACTAGCACAGTCTCGTCATTCTCTGCTTCTGTTCATGGAATTTTACATTCAGCAGGCTCTCCTAGTTCCTGAACTACCTTATCCCCACACAGCTGGTCAAAGTTAAATAAAGGTCTGGACAACCCAGAGAGATTCATTGCCTTCACCAGTCCAGCACCCACAGGAAGCCCATTTCCCAGGGGAGTGGAACAATAAGCACAAAGTTTTTATATGTATTACATAATCCAGAACAATAAAAATAGAAAAAAAATGCTTTTATGCACACTTTACATTAGAATGAAAAATATCAGTTAACCATAGCAGAGTAGGAAAATCAAGCCAGGCATGGTGGCTCATGCCTAGAATCCCAATAGTTTGGGAGGCTGACCCGGGAGGATAGCTTGAGGCCAGGAGTTTGAAACCAGCTTGGACAACATAGCCAGATCCCATCTTTATAAAAAATTTTTAAAAAACTTTGCCAGGTGTGATGGTCCTATGCTTTAGTCCCAGCCACTCTGGAGGTCAAGGCAGAAGGATCGCTTGAGCCCAGAAGTTTGAGGCTGCAGTTGTCCAGTTTGGACAACAAAGTGAGACCCTGTCTCTTAAATAAAAAAGAAGTCATGGGGTTGTATTAGTTCGTTTTCATGCTGCTGATAAAGACATACCTGAGACTGGGCAATTTACAAAAGAAAGAAGTTTAGTTGGACTTACAGTTCCACATGGCTGGGGAGGACTCACAATCATGGCAGGAGGCAAAGGAGGAGCAAGTTACATGGATGGCAGCAGGCAAAGAGAGAGAGCTTGTGCAAGGGAACATCTCTTTCTAAAACCATCAGGTCTTGTGAGACTTATTCACTATCACAAGAACAGCACGAGAAAGTCCCCCCACCCCCACCATGATTCAATGACCTCCCACCAGGTCCCTCCCACAACACAGGGGAGTTCAAGATGAGATTTGGGTGGGGACACAACCAAACCATATCAGGGGTGAATATGAGAGTTGGGGCAGCACTTCCTAGTGCCGCTATTGTCCCCTCTCTCTCCTCTCCTCCAAAGAGCAGAACAGCAGGAGCAAATCAGATGGGGTTGGCTCCCAGGATGTGCTAAAAGTTTGTGCTCAAAGCTGAAGCCCATTTCTGGTCGTGTTTCTCATCTATGTGGTAGGTTCATCCAGCGTCAGCCTCCTCAGAGTAGGCCAAGTCACCTTACCCCTGTCTTCTTTTCTGCACGGGGAGATGGCGGCTGAGCAAGGCAGATATAAAGGGGGGCTTTATTTCCCATTCCAACTTCTCCTATACTCATGCCTCCCTCAGGGATCCATATGGAAGAGAAAGTATCCAGGCAACACAGAAAAAGGCCTCTCAATTGCATCAAACCTCACCTTCTATCTACTCCGATGGTTGCAGGGTATTTTGTAACCTTCAGAGAATAATTTCAGCTTAATTTTTTTTTTTTTTTTTAGGCAGAGTCTTGCTCTGTCATCCAGGCTAGAGTGCCGTGGTACAATCACTGCACTTTGAGCTCACTGCAGGCTCAAACTACTGGGTTCAAGTGAACCTCCTGCTTCAGGTTCCTGAGTAGCCAGGACTACAGGTGTGCACCACCATGCCTGGCTAATTTTTTATTTATTTAATTATTTGAAGAGATGGGGTCTCTCTATGTTTCCCAGGCCGATCTCCAACTCTTGGCCTCAAGCAATCCTCCCACCTCAGCCTCCCAAAGCAATGGGATTAGAGGCGTGAACCACTGCACCCAGCCACAGCCTAAAACTTCTGATCTGAAATATGTTAGGCGTTTTGAGAATATGGATGCAATGACTGCAGAATAATCTTGACTTCAGGATTAAGAGGCACGGAGATACCAATTTCTGATGTTTTTGCTCAACTTCTCATGGAAGTCTCCATGAAACTAGAAAAAGACACAAAGTCACAGTGGTCCTAGAAGCTGAAGATAGTCATCCATTTGAACGAATCTGGGGAACGTACACTCAGCATGGCTCCAGTGAAGCGGATGGAGAAATAAAGCTGGTAGTCTCTGCAAGCACTACTAGAAAGCACCTGCCAGGAAAGGGTAGGAAGTGGTGTGAACAGCATACGCTGCCTGCCCCAAGCTGGGAGACCCAGGTCTGCAAAATCAAGGCACCCAGACAGCCAGCTCCTGACTATGTGTGCTTGGATTACCAGGGGGTCTGGCATCTTGTCCCCCTTCCGTTTTATCCATTTTCTCTCCCTTCTTGGTGCCTCTGTTTTGACCTTGAGTTGCAGGAACAACCCCAGCATATTACATGGGGAGAAGTTCCAGCACCGGAAAGTAATGCAATGAGTGGGAGCCATAGGCTCCACAGGCTCCAGTTTTCTTCCTCCTTTTTCTTTTCTTTCTTTTTTTTTTTGAGACAGGTTCTCTTTCTGTTGCCCAGGCTGGAGTGCAGTGACACAATCATAGCTGACTGCACTTCCAATTCTGAGGCTAAGGCAATTCTCCTGCCTCAGCCTCCCTGAGTAGCTGGGACTACAGGCACACACCACCATGCCTGATTCATTTTTAAATTTTTTTGTAGAGAGGAGGGATGTGGTGGCTCATGCCTGTAATCCCAACACTTTGGGAGGTGGAGGCGGGTGGATCACCTGAGGTCAGGAGTTTGAGACCAGCCTGGCCAACATGGTGAAACCCTGTCTCTACAAAAAATACAAAAATCAGCTAGGTGTGGTGGCAGGTGCCTGTAATCCTTGCTACTCTGGAGTCTGAGGCAGAAGAATCACTCGAACCTGGGAGGTAGAGGTTGAGTGAGCCGAGATCGTGCCATTGCACCGTAGTCTGGGCAACAGAGCAAGACTCCCTCTTAAAAAAAAAAAAAAAAAAAAAGGGTTGAAAACTAAGGCCAGGTGCGGTAGCTCACCCCTATAATCCTAGCACTTTGGGAGGCTGAGGCGGGAGAATTTCTTGAGCCCAGGAGTTTGAGACAAGCCCGGGCAACCTAGCAAAACCCTGTCTCTACAAGAAATACAAAAATTAGCTGGGCATGGTGGCACGGGCCTGTAGTCACAGGTACTCATAAAGCTGAGGTGGGAGAATCACCGGAGCCCGGGGAAGTCGAGGCTGCAGTGAGCCAAGATTGTGTCGCTGCACTCTAGCCTGGACAACAGAGTGAAACTCCGTCTCAAAATAAATAAATAAATAAAATAAAATAAAATTGAAAACTAGCGGGGAATCATAAGGTTTAATCCAGCAGAGAAGGCAAGCATTGCCCTTCAATGTACAAAGACAAAATTAACCCCTCCAAATTATTCACTGTCAGAGAGAGAAGAAAGGGTAAGAAACACCTGCTTCATGTTAGATATGGCCAGTGAAAGCCGTCCACAAATAAGAGTCTGTATAGACATACGAAGATGAAATGAAAACACAAGAAGCTGAAACAGGAGTGGAAGGAGGTCGAGAGTCGTGGCTACCTGTAATTTCAGCACTTTGGGAGATTGAGGTGAGAGGCTGGGAGTCTGAGACCAGCCTGGACAACATAGCAAGACGCCATCTCTACAAAAGAAATAAAAAAATTAGCTGAGTGTGGTGGTGAGCACCTGTAGTTCCAGCTACTTGGGAGGCTGAGGCACGAGGATTGCTTGAGCCCAGGACTTAAAGACTGCAGTGAGCTATGATGGCACCACTGCACTGCAGTCAGAGTAACGGAGCAGAACCTTGTCTCAATAAGATGACAAAGAAAAAAGAAAATAGAGCCTGGCTTCAGTGAGGAGAAAAAGCAAGAACAATGACAATGCACCAGCAAAGTCAAAGCCTACCTGGGATGCGTTGGCAGGGAACTGCAACTTCTAACTCACGTCAATAAATATTTACCCAAACCCCTGATGTGGCAGCCATCGTGCTCGGCCTTGGGGATACTGCAGTGAACAGGGGCCATGCGGACACTGTCCTCTAGGAAATTAGAGTTCAGCTGGGAGCACAGACAACCAAGGACTCACAAGGGTCTATGTGTTAGAAAGGGGAAAATGCTGCAGAAGGAAAATGCAGGGAAATTGGATATTGTCTGGGGCAGTGGTCTCCACGATGTGAGAAAAGTAAGAGATGCTCATAAGCATCTATCACAGTGTGGGCACAGATATCGGAGGCTTCTTCATTCATTCATATTGCTTCTTTTTTTTTTTTTTTTTTGTGAGACAGAGTCTTGCTCTGTTGCCCAGCCTGGAGTGCAGTGGCATGATCTTGGCTCACTGCAACCTCTGCCTCCCAGGTTCAAGCGATTCTCCTGCTATCGGAGGCTTCTTCATTCATTCATATTGCTTCTTTTTTTTTTTTTTTTTGTGAGACAGAGTCTTGCTCTGTTGCCCAGCCTGGAGTGCAGTGGCATGATCTTGGCTCACTGCAACCTCTGCCTCCCAGGTTCAAGCGATTCTCCTGCCTCAGCCTCCCAAGTAGCTGGGACTACAGGTACATGCCACCACACCTGGCTAATTTTTGTATTTTAGTAGAGACTGGGTTTCACCATGTTAGCCAGGCGGGGCTTGAACTCTTGAGCTCAAGTGATCCACCCGCCTCAGACTCCCAAAGTGCTGGGATTACAGGCGTGAGCCACCCCACCCAGCCCATATCTCTTTTTAATCATCGTTTTCAATTTCTGTTTTTGGGGTATGCGTTTTAAGGGCCACCATGTATGAGTAGAGTAGCACCTGCAGGTGACTTGATAAAGAAAAAACAGGGACGGGGTAGGACACAGGAGCTGGGAAGGGCAGAAAGGGAAGCCACTGTGTAATGGAAAAGTTGAAATCTGCATGATATGAACTTTTTACTTATACACTTCAACTTCATATACTCCTCTGTTATGTTGCTTAAAATAGCGTATTAGTATATTAATTTTATAGAGGTAAACATAAGTGCTTTTTGAAAAATATAATTTCTTTCCTTTTCATTCCTTCCCTCCCTCCCTTCATTCCTTCCTTCCTCCCTCCCTCCCCTCCTTTCTTCTCTGCCTCCCTTTTTCCTCCCTCCCTCCTTCCCTTCTTTCCTTCCTTTCTTCTCTGCCTCCCTCCTTACTTTCCTCCCTTCTTTCCTTCTCTGCCTTCTTTCCTCCCTTCCTTCCTTCCTCCCTTCTTTCCTCCTTCCTCCCTTCCTTCCTCTTTCCTTCCTTCCTTCCTTCTCTCTCTTTCGACAGTGTCTCGCTGTGTTGCCCAGGCTGGAGTGCAGTGCCATGATTATAGCACTCTATAGCCTCAACCTTCTGGGCCCAAGCAATCTTCCCACTTCAGCCTCCCAAGTAGCTAGAACTACAGGTGCACACCACCATGCCCAGCTACTTTTATTTTATTATTATTTTTTGTAGAGACAGGGTCTTGCTATGTTGTTCAGGATGCTCTAGAACTTCCAGCTTCAAGCAATCCTCCCACCTTGGCCTCCCAAAGTGCTGGGATTATTGGTGTAAGCCACCGTACCCAGTCAGAAAATATGGTATCATATTATCTGCGGTGGGAAAAGAACAATTCCCACAGCAGAATAAATGGCAACAGCAGCAGCACAGATAATCATATCAATAACCTATAGCCCTGACCTAGTCTAGACAGGGAGAATAAAAAAGAAGTAAAATGATGAGAGAGAAAGGTAACACATGAAACACAGAAATTGGAGACTGGAACGTTACAAGAGGGAAAGACACAAGGATCCGAGAATACTAGAAGGTATAGTAATGAGACAATTTTTCTGAGCTAAGAAAGGGAAGACTTTCATGTGTTATCAATCAATAGCAGATCAAATAAGCAAATACTAATAACATCACTCACCATGATGAACTACAGGGCAAGTATATTGTTAAGCTATTTTACTTTTTATGACAGCAATGAAAGGTAGGTATTATTTATTTATTTAGAGATGAAAGTTCTCTCCTGTTACCCAGGCTGGAGTGCAGTGGCACTATCTTGGCTCACTGCAACCCCTGCCTCCTGGGTTCAAGCCATTCTCCTGCCTCAGCCTCCCAAGTAGCTGGGCTTACAGGCACGTGCCACCACACCTGGCTATTTTTTGTATTTTTAGTAGAGATGGGATTTTACCATGTTGGTCAGGCTGGTCTTGAACTCCTGACCTCATGTAATCCACCTGCCTCAGCCTTCCAAAGTGCTAGGATTACAGGCATTAGCCCCGGCGCCTACCCCCCCTTTTTTTTTTTGAGATGGAGTCTCACTCTGTCACCCAGGCTGGAGTGCAGGGCACCATCTCGGCTCACTGCAACCTCCGCCTCCCAAGTTCAAGTGATTCTCCTGCCTCAGCCTCCTGAGTAGCTGGGACTAGAGGCTTGTGCCACCACTCCTGGCTATACCTTTTTTTTTTTTTTTTGTATTTTTAGTAGAGACAGGGGTTTCACCATGTTGGTCAGGCTGATCTTGAACTCCTGACCACAAACGATCCGCCTGCCTTGGCCTCCCAAAGTGCTGGGATTTCAGGCGTGAGCCCCCTTGCCTGGCCAAAGGTAGGTATTAATTGATGTCCCTGTTTTAACAAGGCATAAGGGAGGTTCAGATATTAGGTGACCTGTATAAGATTATGCCACTAATTGTAATAAAATTCAGATTTGAACCCTGATTTACCTTCACTCTAAAACATTCTTTTCTTTCCATTATGCCATGTTGTCTTTCAAGATGAGAATTTCAGCAGTACAATGGCAATTACTAGATTATTAGCTATACACGTGGTAAAATAAGAGGTAATATACAGAATGCTGTAGGAAAAAAAGGCTATGCCTCTTAAAACATTCATGAAACACTTATAAAAACAGGATTATATGCTAGATCACACAAAAAAACAACTAATTTTTCAAAGCTGAAATATACAGACCTCATTCTCTTACTCAAACCCAAAGAAACTAGGATTTAATATTATAGTAAACATTCAAGCAGAGAACCCTAGATCACTCTGAAATGGAAAACACTCTCCTGATCAATGAAGAATACAAATGCAAGACAATATCTTTTAAAGAAAACGACAGTGAGAAAACTACATAACTCAAATATATAGGTTAATCAAAGTTATTCTCAGAGGTAATTCATAGCATTAAGATAATTTCATTATTTTGGGCTGGGTTTGGTGGCTCAGGCCTGTAATCCCAGCACTTTGGGAGGCCAAGGTGGGAGGAACATTTGAGGTCAGGAGTTCGAGACCAGCTGGGCCAACATGGTGAAACCTCGTTTCTACTAAAAAAAAAAATACAAAAATTAGCCAAGCAGGGTGTAATCCCAGCCACTTGGAAGGCTGAGACAGGAGAATCGCATGAACCCGGGAGGTGGAGGTTGCAGTGAGCCGAGATTGTGCCACTGCATCCCAGCCTGGGTGACAGTGAGACTCCACTATAATCAATGAATCAATCAATCAATACTTTATTATTTGTTAAGAAAACTCTTTTAAAAATTTAGAAAACTTAGACATAAAGATAATGGGGTGATGATATAATTACGGTGATGGTAGAATTCATTAATTGGGAACTTCACAAATAGATATATGCATTTTATCAAAAAAGAGAATTATTTGAGAAAACTATAAAATATATGAATGATTGACAAATCTAACCCAGAAAGAAGAAAATATAATTACAACTGAGAAAAGCTATGCAGCCACAAATATAGAAGAGATAAAATACTGTACTTTGTATAACCAAAAGCTAATCTCTTTTAGATTTTTTGTGAAACTAATGACTTTATTAAAAAAAGATTCATTAGTATTGATTTAAGAAAATGCAGAAAAACAATGAAATCAGATTTCTAAAACCGATAAACTAGTTTTTAAAAATACCTGAAAAGCTTCTCAAATTAGGAAAAACTATATCTGAGTTTTTTCCTGTTGTTGAGAAGTAGACACTCCTCATGTTATATTAACTGTTCCGGGATGAAGAAAAAGTGGAAAAGTTAACATAACTCTCATACAAAAATGCGCAAAAGAAAACCAACCAACACATCTCACATGCAAAAACCCTAAAGCTGGAACTGGAAAATCTAATTTAAAATATGCTCCAAACATAGCTGACCATGGCCAAGTACAGATCATTCCAGGACTTGACTACAATTTAACACTAGAAAAATCAATCCATATATGAAATCAAATCAATAACATAATAAAAAGTTTGGTGATCTCTATGGAAGCTGCAAACAGTGCTGGGGAAAATATAAGATTCCTTCAGGACTTTTTAGAACGAGGACAAGAATAATCCTTTCTCGACAAAGTAAGAGTGATCTATCTCAAGGCAGAAGCATATTCTCCTACACCAGAAGAATTTCCATTAAAATAAGCAATGCCCCAAGGATGCTTGCTATCATTTATATTCAATATTGTTCTCCATGTTCTGGCCAATATTATGACTTGAGATACAAGTGAGAAAGATGACTGAAGGAATTCGTGAGACAAGATGATCGCTATTCAGGGGATAGTATGATTGTCTATCTAGAAAAAAAGAAGTGACTCCATTGTAATTCCGGGAATTTACTAACAGTGACTGGGTCCTGGACAAACATTTAAAAAAAATCAATCATTTTCTTGTGTGGCAGCAATAACCATTTAGAAAATGGAGCAAATGCGGAGTTAAGGGGCTGTGAGTATACAACAGCGAGAACTCCCGACCTGCTGTCTTGGCAAGTCGCCTCTGGAGTGGACACCGGCCAGGGCAGGCAGGTCTCTGGAGGGAAGACAGAGAGAGGATACAGAGGATCTACACCTTCCCCAGGAAGCTCCCCGAGAAAGGACCACACCTATTTACTCCAGCAGGCTCTGGGGGGATTGGGGCTTGGGGGTGATGGTCTTGACCTCACTGACTACTGACTACCCAAAGAAAAACTGCTCTATAGCCCGTGTCTCCTGCTCCTGGGTGGGATGCTCCCTAAAGAGAGGGGGCTTCCTCCTTGACCTCAGGAAGGAGGCACCCTTGTTTCTGGTCAGGTGAACATAAAAACCACCGGGCTTCCGCCAACCCGTTGGTGTGCCTTTGCCCTGACTTGGCAGAGAAGGCGGATGGAAATCTACAGCCAGGAAGAAAAATGACAACTCACTTCAGTCTCAGAAATGACAACTCACCCTGTCTCAGTGACCAGAGACAGGGTGACCCAATGAGCCTTCGAAGCACTTGGTTCCCACTGACTACAACTAAAGAAAGAAGATGTAGGTAAGAACTTAGAGGGTGGCCAGGTGCAGTGGCTCACGCCTGTAATCCCAGTAGTTTGGGGGGCTGAGGTGGGAGGATCACCTGAGGATAGGAGTTTGAGACCCATCTGGCCAGTATGGTGAAACCCAGTCTCTACTAAAAACACAAAAATTAGCCAGATGTGGTGGTGGGCACCTGTAATCCCAGCTACTTAGGAGGCTGAGGCAGGAGAATCGTTTGAATCCGGGAGGTGGAGTTTGCAGTGAGCCAAGATCTCGCTACTGTGCTCCAGCCTGAGCGACAGAGCGAGACTCTATTTCAAAAAACAAACAAACAAAAGGAATATGTGCTCCCAAAGAGTGGAACCAGAGTACACCAAAGACTCCCAGAAACTAAAAAGCATGATTTTCAAATATGCAGATTCACAGACACTCTGAAATTACCAGCTGGTCTGCACAGAACAAAAACTCAGAGTATACACCCAGTAATGGGAGTGCTGGGTTGAATGGCAGTTCTGTTTTTAGCTCTTTGAGGAATGGCCACACTGCCTTCCACAAGGGTTGAACTAATTTACACTCTCGCCAGGTAGGGTGGCTCATGCCTGTAATCCCAGCACTTTGGGAGGTCGAGGCGGGCGGATCACAAGGTCAGGAGATTGAGACCATCCTGGCTAACACAGTGAAACCCCGTCTCTACTAAAAATACAAAAAAATTAGCCGGGCGTGGTGGCGAGCGCCTGTAGTCCCAGCTACTCGGGAGGCTGAGGCAGGAGAATGGCGTGAACCCGGGAGGCGGAGCTTGCAGTGAGCCAAGATCGCACCACTGCACTCCAGCCTGGGGGACAGAGCGAGACTTCGTCTCAAAAAAAAAAAAAAAAAAAAAAAAGTTTACACTCTCACCAACAGCATAGGAGTGTTTCCTTTACTCCCCAACCTTACCAGCATCTGTCATTTTTTTTTTTTAGATCTATGTAGCAACTTCAGTTTTCTTTTGCAACCTTTATCAAAGTTTATTTTTTTTTTGATTTTATTTTTCCATAAGTTATTGGGGTACAGGTGGTATATGATTACATGAGTACGTTTTTTAGTGGAGATTTGTGAGATTATGGTGCACCCATCACCTCAGCAGTATACACTGCACCATATTTGTTGTCTTTTATCTCTTGCCCCCCTCCCACTCCTCCCCCCAGGTCCTCAAAGTCCATCGTATCATTCTTACACTATTGTGTCCTCACAGCTTAGCTCTTACATATTGGTGAGAAGATATGATGTTTGGTTTTCCATCCCTGAGTTACTTCACTTAGAATAATAGTCTCTAATCTCATCCAGGTCATTGCAAATGCTGTTAATTCATTCCTTTTTATGGTTGAGTAGTAGTCCATCATATATACAGGTATATACCACAGTTTCTTTATCCACTCTTTGATTGATGGGCGTTTGGGTTGGTGCCATGATTTTGCTATTGTGAATTGTGCTGCTATAAACATGATTGCGCAAGTATCTTTTCCATATAATGACTTCTTTTCCTCTGGGTAGATACCAGTAGTGGGATTGCTGGATCAAATGGTAGTTCTACTTTTAGTTCTTTAAGGAATCTCCACACTGTTTTCCATAGCGGCTGTACTAGTTTACATTCCCACCAGCAGTGTAGTTATTTTTTACTTTTTCGTAGTAGCCATTCTGACTGGTATGAGATGGTATCTCATTATGGTTTTGATTTACATTTTTTGAACGGCCAGTGATACTGAGCTTTTTCTATATGCTTGTTGGCTTCATGTATGTACATATATATATATATATATATATATATATATCATGGAATACTATGCAGCCATAAAAAAGAATGAGATCATGGCTTTTGCAGGAACATGAATGGAGCTGGAAGCTATTATCCTTAGCAAACTAATGCAGGAATAGAAAACCAAATACTGCATGTTCTTACTTATAAGTGGGAGCTAAATGATGAGAACACATGGACACAAAGAGGGGAACAACAGATGCTGGGGCCTACTTGAAGGTGAAGGAGAGACAGTACCGCAAATAACTATTGGGTACTAGGTCTACTGCATGGGTGACAAAATAATGTGTACAACAAACCCCTGTGATACGACTTTACCTATCATAACAAACCTGCACATGTATTCCAGAACCTAAAATAAAAATTAAACAAAACAAAACAGAAACCACAGAGCTAGAGATCGGGAGGTAAAAGCTGAGAGACCTGGAGACTAAGATCCCTGAGATCTAACCTGATGAGGACAGGAATTCCAAAGAAACAGCAAAAGAACAGATGGAGGAGAAATGCTGTTTATGATCGCTGACATCCACGGAGCATTTTCTGTCTGCCAGGCATCATAGTACATGAGTTAACTCATTTCATCCTCACACCACACTAACGAGGTAGATATTATTATTATTTCATGTCCTAAAACAGGAAGTGGAAATCAGAAGAGATTATGCTTAGTTTGCACAGGCCAGGCCCTGGGGCTGGGTGGGGCAGGGTGAGATGGGGGTTCTGAACTCGGCAGTCGAACTCCAGGATCCATCATTTTAATCAGGCTGGTAAAGATTAACAGAGGCTGATTAAACAATAGAAAAAGTAACCCCAATGCAAATAAAGACATAAATTACCAGGAAATTAAAGCTTAGAAAAGTTAAACACAAATATGGTAATGGGATAATGACAGAATTAAGGGAATGGCAGAATTAGTTAATTGGGAAGTACACAAATAGATATGGTCATCACCATTGCAAAAAAAAAGAGGATTCTTTGAGAAAACTATAAAACATATGAATAATTAACAAATCTAATCTAGAAAGATTCAAATAAAATTGCAACTGAGAAAAACTATGTAGCAACAAATACAGAGGAGATAACAATTGTGAAATACTGTAGTTTATATAACTGAAAGCAGACACATTTTAAAACTTTTGTGAAATGAGTAATTTTATTGAAAAATTACTAGTTTATGACATTTAGCACCAAGCTCAGCGGCTCACACCTGTAATGCTAATGCTTTGGGGGGCCAAGGCAGGAGGATTGCTTGAGGCTAGCAGTTTGAAATCAGCCTAGGCAACATAGCAAGACCTCATTTCCACAAAAAATGAAAAAATAAAAAAAAATTAGCCAGTCTTGGTGGCACACACCCATAGTCCCAACTACTCAGGAGGCTGAGGCAGGAGGATTGCTTGAGCTCAGGAGCTGAGGCTGCAGTGAGCTATGATCGCACCACTGCAATCCAGCCTGGGTAACAGAGCAAGACCCTGTCTCTATTTTTAAAAAAATGACATTTAGGACCCATATGAAGAAACCTACACAACTTTAGTTAGATAGTTTTAAAGCCTTTAAAAGAAAACATAAAAGAATACCATGCATCCTGGTAGAATTTCTATTCTTCCTAAATTAATGGATATGTTTAATGCAATTTCAGGAAAAATCCCTATGGAATTGTTTTGAAAATGTCCCAGTGAATTGGTCATTTGGAAGAATGAGCAGGAAAGAAAATCTCTAAAAGTAATTAAGGACCACAATGCTACATCTAGTAATAAAATCTATTATAAAACTACAATAAAAAAGTACCAATGAGGGCTAAGTAGGAGATAAACAAAACAAGACAATTCAGAAATACGCCCTAGTAAATAAAGATAATAAACAGAAATAATCGAATGGAAAAAAAGAGGCTTAGTTAACAAATGGTGCTGAAAAGACAGGTTAAGAATTTGAAAGGAAAAATCGATTTTATTCCTCCCTTGGCATTTTACTCTAGAACACAAATTAGAGGATAAGAAATTAGAGAAATATATAGGTAAAATGAAGAAAATCTTATCTAAGCTTAAAATCAATAAAGGAATAACAAAAAAATAAAGATTCACAGACTTGCTAACATACTCTGCATGTTAAAAACATCAGAGACTAAATTAGATACTTAGCAATAATCTCAGAAAACTACACGATGAATATGGCAAAAGAATAGCATTCTTCAAATATGAAGAAATTCATCGAAAGATCAATACTAAAAGATACAAACAGATAATCCACAAAAGACAAATACAAATATTAAACATGTAGAAAATGTTCAACTTCAATAATATGAAAATAAATGCAAATTAAAGCAATAGTGAGCTAGCATGTTCCATATCCCCAGTATGCAACGTTATTTCATTTTTGTCGTCGTTGTTGTTTTGTTTGTTTTAAAAACAAGGTCCCACTCTGTCGCCTCGGCCAGAGTGCAGTGGCGTGATCATAGATCATTACAGTCTCAAATTCCTGGCCTCAAGTGCCCCTCCTGCCTCAGCCTCCCCAGTAGCTGGGATTACAAGCACATGCCACCAAGCCCAGCTGTTTTTAAAACATGTTTGTAAAGATGGAGTCTCACGGTGTTGCCCAGACTGGTCTTGAAGGCCTGGCCTGAAGCAGTCCTCCCATTTTGGCTTCCCAAAATGCTGGTATTACAAGCTTGAGCCATGGAGCCTGGCCAGATTTTATTTTTAAGTGAAAAGACTGAGAGTACACAGTTTGCTGAGTCTTCTCACTAATACTGATGGTAACAAACATGGGTATGGACTTTCTGGATACTAATTTGGCAATGGCATTTAGATTAAAAGTTCCTTTTTTTTTTTTTTTTTTTGATTCAATAATTCCTTTTTTTGGAATCTGTCCCGATGAACTGTTCAGAAATTTGGACAAAGATTTCTGCATCATGCTGTTTATCGTAACACTATTTGTAACAGTGAAAAATGGAAAAGAATAAGGAATATAAATAGGAAACGAAAAATCAACCCACTGCCCAGAAATAACATATGTGCATTTTCTCCTCATTTTCTTCTAAGCAAATAAACAAAATAATTAAAATTATGTTTTCCAGTCCTTTTTACTTGATATTGTATTGTGAAGATTACACATGTTATTAAAACTCTTTACAATAATGAGTGCAAAAGGCTTAGTGGGGAAAAAAAAAAAAACCTCTTCATAATAAAATTGGTTCTACAACATCTTACAGAAAGCCATATATTTCTCCATTGATCCCCTGTTTTGGTGTGGTCTTATCGTTTCTGTATTGGCATGAAATATGTTTGTAATAGAATAGGAAGTTGTTTCTCTTTTTCATGCCTTCGAGTGTCTACATGAAAGCGTTCTTGAGGGGTAACGGTTCTGGCAAGCAAATACTGCTGCTGAATGCTGATAATTTCCTCTATAGAACACGCAGCACAGTTTTCCAAGTTGTGCAGAAGTTAAGATGTCACTTGGCACCAACCCATATTATCCAGAATGTTATACAACCACCATCCGGATCATTTCATGCAAAATTAGAATTGTATAGAAAATTGCTCTTCTGGGGCCGCACCACTACACCACATATTAAATAATCACACCACATTAAATACCTGTATGTGCTACCAGTCTTATCCAGATGAGACCCTGGATGATTTTAAGTGCAATTGTTTCACCTCCAGAAATTAACTCGCTTGAGTAAAAAGTGGGAGTAAATATTTCTTAGTGGCTGCTGGGGGTGGCTAGAAGCTGCAACAAGCTGGAATCTTTTTTTTTTTTTTTTTTTTTTTTTTTGAGATGGAGTCTCGCACTGTCGCCCAGGCTGGAGTGCAGTGGCATGATCTTGGCTCACGGCAACCTCCACCTCCCGGGTTCAAGAGATTCTCCTGCCTTCGCCTCCCAAGTAGCTGGGATTACAGGTGCCCACCACCGTACCCAGCTATTTTTTTGTATTTTTAGTAGAGACGGGGTTTCACCATGTTGGTCAGACTGGTCTCAAACTCCTGACCTCAGGTGATCTGCCCACGTCGGCCTCCCAAAGTGCTGGGATTACAGGCGTGAGCAACCACACTCAGCCAACAAGCTGGAGTCTTTAGGGAACACCCAAGCGTGTCTGTCCACACCCTGGGCAGAGGGCCAAGGGGGCAGGACTTTGGAAGACGGTAAGCTCTGAACTGAAATAGTGGAGAGGAATAACTTCACAAGCTCTCTTTGAAAAATATGCCTTTGCCCCGTATAGATCATAGGCACTAGGGATGCTGAGTTGCAATGCAGTGCAAAAGGACAGTGACGCGCAAAAGAAGCCACGGTATTCTGCATCAAAAAAACAAAAGTCCAAAACGAAGAACGCTGCCTGGCTTTAAAACCCAGCTGTCAATAGGGGGAAGTGTAATCATTTTGACATGTTTCCATTTTGTTGAAGATTCAAGGTTTTAAACTTGGACTTAAACCTAAATGTTATGCTTCCTGGATTGTGAATATCCACTTTCAATTATATTTTTAAACTAAAATTTTAGAAGTGGATTAAGCAGTTGAAAACTTCTGGGATTCACAAGAGATGTGCAGAACCGATTCCTTTTAAATGGTCACTTTCAAAAACCTTTATCAAGGAAAATGAACAAACCACTCTTAGGAATGTCATTCCATCTACGGTCTTCACAAATCTTTCTCCATTTATCTCTTTCCAAGCTCTAGACCTCCTAAAATAGATCAGAGGGATTACCTTCTCCTGCCACTTACCTGGTCTTCATTAGCAATGGTATGACAGGGATGGTATACAAAAGGAATGCTCAAATGACAGCCGTAGGGATGAAGATTCCTTCAATAACCCATGTCAAGAAAATATGGGCAAACTGAACCAAACCCTGAGAATCCCTAATACTTAGGAACTCCCAATCCTCATTCTTGCCTTGGCAAAAGTTTTCTGAAAGAAAAAGCCAATATGTCAATACTTCAGGCTAAATTTAAAGGAAACTACTTGGAAATTACCTTGCTCTCAAATCTTGTTAGAAGTACAACAATTCCAAAAGGAAATTGAACTATAATAGGTTTCAGAGCTTAGCTTTCAAGGTTGCAAATGATTATCAGTTGTGAACTCCAGGTACCCACAGCAAAAGACTCATGATAGCTGACATCCCAATTTTTGGTGAGTTCTTGTGGCATTCACTCAGTATTTTATAATCCCAGTGTTCCCGTAATTTCCCATAACTTGGTTATAGTGACCTCATTTATGATAAAACATTCAATTAACTACTTAGGTTGAAAAAACCCATGAAAAATTTCTAAGAGTTTCTGATGATGAATAGAGGAAGCAACACTGTACCCTGCTTCTTTCCACTGATGGCAGCTGTGGAACATGCAGAGAACGCATGGAACAGCTATTTGGGGATTCTAAGAAGTAAGTTGTAGTAGCAGGTGATTTGGAGAAGAAGATCTGAATTTAAAGTAACACCAAACCAGCAGAGTTTACTATGCTTTTTCCTTGAGTACCCCCCTCCCAGCTAGATGCAATGCTAAAGACTCCTGGCAGTGGGCATGGGTGTGGATCGTGAGAGCTCTAGGAAGCCTCCAGTTCTGGCCTGTGGGGTAGGAAAAGGGTCTGAAGGAGAAAAGAGTCTGAAGGGTCTGATCAGGAAACCATTGTCTCGAGCAGGAACAAATGCCTGATGCCTTTTTCTCTTTCTGTTCTCTTGTAGCTTGGATCAGGAAGCTGACACAGCCAAGGAAAGTATGCATAAGAGTAGGACAAATAAAGCCTCAGCTTGCTGGACATAGGAATGAAAAGTAGAGTCCTAAAGAAATGGATAGTACCAAGGAGGTCTTGGAGAGTGAAGAGGTTGGCAAAGCTACCCCATCATTTTGTGTATGAAATCCTGGGCTCACCTGCAAGTTGTTCATGCCTGTCTAACCCTAAACAGCATGCCCTAGACTCTGAAAACTACAAAATATGTGAGATGGTTTAGACATTTGTCCCCTTCAAATCTCATGTTGGAATGTGACCCCCAATGTTGAACTTGGGGCCTGTGGGAGATGTTGGACCATGGTGATAGATCCCTTGTAAATGACTTGGTGCCCTACTCACCATGATGCGTGGTAGTGAGTCATGTAAGATCTGGCTGTTTAGAAGAGTCTGGGATCTCCCCCTTCTCTCTTGCTCCCTTCTCTTGGTTTGGGACACACCAGCTCTCCTTTCTTTCCGCCATGACTGAAAGCTTCCTGAGGCCTCACCAGAAGCTAAGCAGATGTGGTGCCATGCTTCTTGTACAGCCTACAGAACTGTGAGCCAAATAGACCTGTTTTCTTTATAAATTACTCAGTTTCAGGCATTTCTCCTTAGCAAGGCAAACTCCTCTATAGCAACAACTAACTCAACGGAACAAAGTACTACACAACTCCCAGAATGGCCAATGAACAGAAGAGATCTGAATAGCCTTGCAAAGCCTTGGAAAACTGAACAGACCACGATCCTAAGAAAGCTGGTCAGAATTTTCAGCCTACACCCAACCAACTCAATTTGCCTGCTTAAACAAAAATATCAACGTTTTCTGGACGATTTAAAGAAGAGTCAGGGTATCACAACATAATATTCAAAATGTCCAGACTATTATACATGATTAATCAGCATATGAAGACGCAGGAAATTTTGACCTGTATAAGAAAACACAGTCACCAGATGCTACTGACACAGTTGTTGGAATTATCTGAAAAAGATGTTAATGAAACCATTAATACTGTGTTCTTATTTATATAATTTATTTCTTTGTTGAGGGGTCTTTATCTTTTTCTATCTTTCCACTCCTCTCATTTGCAAATCATCTTGAGAGGAATGGGAAAATAGAAAGTATTGACAAATAAATAAATGATATAAACAAGATTACAATGAAAATTTCAGAACTAAAAAAAAATAATAAAAAAAACAATAACAGCAAAGACACTCAGCTCAATGTAGAAATGGAGGTGATAGAAGAGCTAGTGAATTTGAAGATAGATCAATAAAAGGTGTGAGTCTTTCTCCTCTTATTCTGTGATTAATGTTCCTACTATCAGAGTCACAAAAGGAGATGAGAAAGGCTGCGGAGAAGAAAAAATATTTAAAAAAATAATAGCCAAACACTTTCTAAATTTCTAATAGAAATAAACCAACAGATTCACCAAGCCCCTAAAGCCCCAAATGGGATAAATCTAAAATAATAAATCCTCAGACATATCATAATCAAATTGCTGAAGAATAAAGACAAAGAAAAACATCTTGCAATCAGTTAGAAATAAATGACGCATTACCAACAGAAAGCAATGATTCCAATGATATAGATTTCTCATCATAAAACATTGAGACCAGAAGGAAGTGGAACAACATTGTTAAAGAGCCAAGAGAAAAAAAACCATCAACTCAGAATTCTACATCCAGTGGAAACAACCTTCAGGAATGCAGTCAAAATGGAGACATTTTCCAATGAAGAAAAGAAAAGGAATTCATTGTCAGCACACCTGCTCTAAAAAAAAATTTTAAAGGATGTTCTCCAGAAAGAAATAAAATGATACTAGGGCTGGTCACAGTGGCTCACGCCTGTGATCCCAGCACTTTGGCCAAGGTGGGTGGATCACTTGAGGTCCGGAGTTTGAGACCAGCCTGGCCAACATGGTGAAACCTCATCTCTACTAAAAAATACACAAATTAGCTGGGTATGGTGGCGTATGCCTGTAGTCCCAGCTACTTGGGAGGCTGAGGCAGGAGAATCTCTTGAACCAGGGAGATGGAGGTTGCAGTGAGCCAAGATCGTGCCACTGCACTCAATCTGGGTGACAGAGTGAGACTCCATCTCAAAAAGAAAAAAAGAAAAAAAAAAAAAAAAGAAAAAGAAATAAAATGATACCAGAAAGGAACTTAGAACATAAGAAATGGCAAATATATGGGTAAATATAAGATTATTCTTACCCTGTTTGGTTCTTTAAAAATGTTCTATGGTTGAAACCAAAATTATAACATTGTCTGGTGTGGTTTTCAATGTAGGTTGATATAATATCTAAACCTTTAGCAAGAATGACAAAGGAAATGGATCGATTCTTCAGATAACACAAAACTCACCAACAAAGAAAGACACATCCTAAATAGTCCTGTTAAAGAAATTGCATTCATAGTTTAAAACTTTCCAAAAAAGAAATCTAGAGGTCCAGACGCCTTCCTTGGCAAATTCTACCAAAACGTTTAAAGAATTTTTTTCTTTATGGATAAATAATGCCAATTCTATACAATCCCTTCCAGAAAATAAAAGAGAAAGGAACATGTCTCAGTTTATTTGATAAGGCTAACATTGTCCTAATACCAAAACCAAAGACATTACAAAAACAAACAAATAAACAAACAAACAAAAACACCTAGAGTCCAATATCTCTCATGAACTTAGACACAAAGACATAACATAAGGTTTGTTTTGGTGTCAAAACCTGATCAAAACAAGGATCAAGCTGTTCTTGAGCGGTATCTTGAATGTGTTGACCTGTACATGTGTATGAATCTACACATGTTAAAATTCACAGAACGGTATACCCCCAAATGTCAACTGTATATTAATTCAAAATTTAAATTTTAAAAATAAAAATGTTTTAGGGCCATAACTCTCAGATTGCGTTAAGAAGCCAGTTTCAACATCTGCAAAGCCATACAATAAGTTTTCAAGATGGTATGACATGCAATGTCATAAGTCTCTTGGAAAAGTTTTCCTGTCCCTTAAAAGGTGACAGCTCTGGCTTTGCATATTGTCCTGTGAAGATGTAATATGTAGCAGCTATCCTGTATCCACAAGGAGAAGCCAAGAGAACTGCAGAGTTGCTGAGCTAGATAGAGGCCTGGCATCTTGAGTGGCTACATTCACCAGCCAAGAGCTCATCTTATCTCCAGACTTGCCATGAGAGACAACGAAACCAAATCATTTCATGTACTGGCAGTTGAAAAAAGCATAACTTGGATAGTGTACCTGAATATATATTTGAATTACTTTATGCAGGTTGAGTATCCCTAATCCTAAAGTCTGAAATCAGAAATGCTAAAAAATCTGAAACATTTTGAGTGACAACCTGACGTGGAAAGGAAATGCTCATTGGGGCATTCAGATTTTGGATTTTGGGATTATGGATGCCCAATCGTAAGTATAATGCAAATACTCTCAAATCCATCCCCCAGCCCCACAAAAAAAATTCAAAATCCAAAACACTTCTAGTCCCAGGAATTTCAGATAAGGAATACTCAACCTGCATAGTTTTTATGGATGAACTGGACATACGCCTTCTTGTAATAGCATTTTTAAAAACTTCTTTTTCTGGCCGGGCATGGTGGCTCATGCCTATAATCCCAGCACTTTGGGAGGCCAAGGCAGGAGGATCATCTGAGGTCAGGAGTTTGCGACCAGCCTGGCCAACATGGCGAAACCTCATCTCTACTAAAAACACAAAAATTAGTTGGGCGTGGTGGTGTGCTCCTGTAATCCCAGCTACTCAGGAGGCTTGAACCCATAGTCACTTGAACCCAGGAGGCAGAAGTTGCAGTGAGCCAAGATTGTGCCACTGCACTCCAGCCTGTGTGAGAGTGAGATTCCATCCATCTCAAAAAAAAAAAAAAAAAAAAACTTAATTAAAAATAAGTAAAAATAAAAATGAAAACTTGTTTTTCTCTATGAAGATTCTATAACCCCTCAAGGTGCAATTGAACTTTCTGAGGAGAAAATTACTCAAAATCAATTAAGGTAATGCAAAACTAATCACTTTTGGCAGGTACTTTTTGTTAACCAGATGGACAATTCTAAACAGCTCTATTAGATTCGGTAGCCGATCCAGTTAGGTGGGGAAGGGTTTTGTAGCCAACAAATCCTGACAAGTTATCCTGATACAACCCCAGTAAAAATCATATATTTTGCAACAACTATCATTTTAACATAGACAGGGATGGTTGTTAAATCCTGACATAGAATCTTCAAACTCAAGGTCATCTCTTTCATGATCCGTGATGCAAGACTCCTAGCCTTCCAGATTTCTGATTTTGGGTTTTTGGATTAGGGATGCACAACCAGTAAGTATAATACAAATATTCCAAAATCCATCCCCCCATCAAAAATCCAAAATACTTCTGGTCCCAGGCATTTCAGATAAGGGATACTCAACCTGCATAGCTTTTATGGACGTTTGGTGCTTGCTCAGGCATTTAAGCTGATCCTGGGTTTCAAAAAAAAAAAAAAAAAAAATCTGAGCTCTGTTATTATGTGGCTCTAAGACCACTTACTTCTGTGCAGAAACATAGCTGCAGTGCACTTGGGCACAAACAGACATCAGACTGTTTGTAAAATATATTAATATTTTAAAATATTTATATATGCAAAATATATTTATATATGTTAATATTGATATATGTAAATATATTGATATTTTAAAATATTAATATTAAAATATTAATATCTTAATGACCTTTGTCACCCAGACATTTGAAATCTCACAGAACATGGGCTACCTTTAAATCAACAACACACCATGGCCAGCAATCTCAACTATTAGTTTTACTGTTTGTTCATACTACAGCCCAATCTGTTGACGGCTGGAAGTTTTAGTAGCCACATAACTCTACTTTGCATCAAACTCTGCCTTTACAGCAGTGGCTTCCCTGACCCCCCCACCCTCCCCCCCACCCCAGCTGGTCCCTGTTATAGTCTTGAGAGTCGCCCCAGAAACAGATTCATTCTTCTTTTGCATGACAACCCTTCAAATATCAAGTGGCAACCTAAACTATTTAAAGACAACTACCATATCTTCACCTATTCTTCTCTGTAAAGCAAGCATTCCCAATCCCATCTCGGATTCATTACAGAACGTATTCTGGAGTCCCATCGAGATCCCAGTTCTTGCCTCCAAATGTCGTCTGTGTGATCTCAAGGTGAGGAAAGCAGGACTGAACCCCACGCTTCATGTGTGTGGAAGTCAGGAGTTCAAGACCAGCCTGGCCAATGTGGTGAAATCCCATCTCTACTAAAAATACAAAAAATTAGCCAGGCATGGAGGCGGTTGCCTGTAATCCCAGCTACTCAGGAGGCTGAGGCAGAAGAATTGCTTGAACTTGGGAGGCGGAGGTTGCAGTGAGCCGAGATCGCACCATTGCACTCCAGCCTCGGCAACAAGAGTGAAACTCCATCTCAAAAAAAAAAAAAAAAAAAAAAAAAAAAAGCAAGGATAGGAGGATAAAGGATAGGAGGATAATTACTTATCTTGATGTGATGCAATACATCTAACAGTGCAGCCTCCAAGTAAAATTCACATTGTTCATAGTCCCGTCATTCTGTGGATCCACATCGGAGCTCAAGCCCGTCACCTGCACCTGTGCTGGAAACCGGTCCTGCTCTCGTCACACTTTTCTCCTCGTTTTTGTATAGTTGGTTGTTTGGATGCAAATGCAGGAGCTTACAATTGTTTCTGCTAAATCTCATCGTGTTGGATTCGGCCTAATTGTCCCAGCCTGTCAAGACCTTCTCGGATCTTAATTCCATCAGGCACTGGCTTCAGGGAATCACTGCTAAAATTTTTCAACACAATAAAGCGGAGGACAGAGCCCTGGGGCATGTTATACTGAGAGTCTTCCTTTGGGCATAATTATTCATCCAGTTCTAATTCTACCTAATTGCAGTAGTATCCAGCTCATAATTTTCTGTCTTAACCACACACATACTAAATTCATCAATGTAAACTTGTCAAATGCTTTGGTGAAATCCAGATTCACTCTGTCTACAACACCCATTTTCCTTACTTTCAGTACTTTTTTTTTTCCGATAAAAGTGGATGTTTCCAGGAACCAACTGTCCCTTTCTGCTTGCTGCTTTACAACCAAATGCAACCATACCTGCTTCAATCTGCCTTTGCAAACGGCTACTATATGTATGATGTTTTTTAAGAGACTGGGTCTCTTTCTGTCAGTCAGGCTGGAGTGCAGTGGTGCCACCATGGCTCACTGCAGCCTTGAACTCCTTTACTCAAGTGATCCTCCTGCCTCAGATCCTCCTGCCTCAGCCTCTGAGCAGCTGAGACTGCAGGCACGCACCACCAGGCCCAGCTATTTCATTTATGTATTTATTTTGAGACAGAGTCTCACTCTGTTGCCCAAGCTGGAACACAGTGACACGACCTTGGCTCACTGCAACCTCTGCCTCCTGGGCTCAAGATACTCTCTCGCCTCAGCCTCCCTAGTAGCTGGGATTACAGGCACGTGCCACCATGCCCAGCTAATTTTTTTTTTTTTTTTTTGTATTTTAGTAGAGACGGGGTTTTATCATGTTTCCCAGGGTGGTTTTGAACTCCTGAGCTCAGGCAATCCACCCACCTCAGCCTCCCAAAATGCTGGGATTACAGGCATGAGCCACCGTACCCAGCCGGAGCTATAATTCTCAGGTATTTACTCCCCAAGTAAGACGGGTCTGAAATCAAAGGAGAGGCTTCTTCCGTCTTTTGGTCAAGTGATGCAGAGCTAGGAAGAGGCAGAAATTTAGGTAGAGCCTGACATCTACAGAGCCAAAATGGGTCTCTCCATACCTTTTCTTAGACACAAGGTCTCTCTCTTTCACCCAAGCTGGAGTGCAGTGGTGTGATCATGGCTCACTGCAGCCTCTACCTTCCAGGCTCAAGCTATCCTCCTGCTTCAGCCTCCAGAGCACCCGGGACTACAGGTGCTACATTACCATGCCCAGCCAATATTTTCTATTATTATTTTTAATACAGACGAAGTTTTGCTATGTTGCCCAGGCTGGTCTCAAACTCCTGGCCTCAAATGATCCTCCTGCCTCAGCCTCCGGAAGTGTTGGAATTACAGGCATAAGCCACCACTCTCGGCCACGCCATAATTTTTCTATGACTTTCTCAAGCCTCCAGAGCACTCTGGAAAGCAGTATCTTATAAAGAAAAATAAAAAATTGTAGCAGATATCTCTCAATAAAAAGGTATAAGGGAATCAGTCAATAAGTTACAATGAATCTCTTTGCTAAGGAGGAGTCCAGTGAGCTGACTGCTGATCCACCAAATGGCGTGCCTCTGTCATGTACCTGGGCAGTGGCACTCAGTATGCTTGGGTCCCGGGTCCAGGAAGGGCTGACCTCAGACCACCTTCTGCTGTCCTCTTCATCTGCATTTAGTGGCAGATACAGACCAGGAAGGAGTCATAGACAAGGAAAGTCAGCTGATTCTATGCTGCCTTGCAACTTTGCAGAATGTTTTAATTTTTCCAAAGTTATTCCCTCTGTCTCTGCTTCTGTGTACTTTGTATCTTAGTCATTATTTACAAGTCTGGCTTGCCTACCAGATAATGGGTAAACTAAACTAATTCAGTAATCTCATTATCACCAACCAATTTGCATCCACATGTTCATGCATAAATATCATCCTCAATTAAAGCTTAAATCATCAGTCTTGGCTAAAACGAACAACGATGGGGCAGGGTTGGGGGAGAGCAATTTCCCTAATTTTTAAATGCATGCACCTCCACCAGCAAAAGATTCAAAAATATACGTGACATTCATTTATTCGCAAATTATATACATACACTATTTACTCATCAAATATTAACAGAGATCAATTCTTCTTAATTTTAGATGAGAAATAGATATGAGAAGGTTCTAATATTTTCTTTTTATTCCCCAATGGATTTTTCCCACAACCCTTTAACGACACACACACCACTTTGAATCCCAGTGGTATCAACCATGAGGAAGTTAAACAATTCCTGGATTGTAATCATGGCTTATTGACCTAAACCAAGTCGTTCCTCCTCTTTGGGTCTCTTTTTTTGGGCCTCGTGTGTGTGTGTGTGTGTGTGTGTGTGTGTGTGTGTGTGTGTGTGTGTTTGACGGAGTCTTACTCTGTTACCCAAGCTGGAGTGCAGTGGCGCGATCTCAACTCACTGCAACCTCCACTTCCTGGGTTCAAGCAATTCTCCTGCTTCAGCCTCTCAAGTAGCTGGGATGACAGACGCCCGCCACCATGCCCACCTAATTTTTGGGGGGGATTTTTAGTAGACATGGGGTTTCACCTCGTTAGCCAGGCTGGTCTCGAATTCCTGTCCTCAAGTGATCTGCCTGCCTCAGCCTCCCAAAGTGCTGGGATTACAGGTGTGAGCCACCACACTGGGTCTGGGCCTCATTTTGCATATTTTTTCTTTTTGTTGTTGGATTTATTATACTCACTTAGCTACCTCACATAAGATGGTTAAAGAAAAAAATCTCCCAAATGATTAAACCATCACATAGATGCAAAATAATGCTATTTTTATTATCGTGACTATCTTATTGATTGAGGATGCTGGAAAAGCTGGAGGAAACAGGTACACTGAAAACACCTGGAAGTAGATGTGGACTGATTCTAAGTTGCAGGAGAGTTCAGAACTGCTTTAGAGTACAATGAAAATTGTTTTCCCATCAAGAACAATTTGGCTGGTCAACCAGAGGGGCAGATGTCCGTGTACACAGAGAGCGCATGTGAAGCTGCGGAGTGGCTGGAGACGTCCGTGCGGAATCGCAGACTTCAGGAGAACCACTGCGACCGTCAGAACTCTGACCTCAGGACGAGCTGTCACAGTCAGGTAATGGGTCTCCGCTGCTCAGGCAGACACCTGTCAGGGACCAACCTAATGGGACATTGGCCTCGGTGGATGGGTGTAATGAGGTGACATCTTGGATTAGTTTCCTGAGGCAGCTGTAGCCAAGTATGACCCACCTGGCGGCTTAAAAAAACAAAACGCGACCTAAATGAATGATCTCACAGTTCTGGAGGCCAGAAGTCTGAAATCAGTATGACTGGGGCCAAATCGAAAGCACTCCCTCTGGAGGGTCTAGGGAGCATCCATTCCTTGCCTCTTCCAGTTTGTGGTGCCTCCAGTATCCTTTGGTTTGTGGCTACACTGCTCCAATCTCTGCTCCATCTTCACAAGGCCTTCTTTTCTCTGTGTGTCAAATCTCCCTGTGCCTCCCTTGCAGAGGGATACATGTGATGGCAATTAGAACCCACCCTGATTATCCAGGATAATCTCCCCCCAAATCCTTAACTTACAAAGGATTGCAAAGACCTCTTTTCCAAATAAGATAAAGTTTACAGGTTCAAAGAGGGAGAACTTGGTATCTCTGGGAGGCCATTTTTCAGCCTACCATACCCCTCCCAATCTCCCTCTATCCTGAGATACTAGGATTCTATGGTTTATGCATAAGCAACAGTATTCGGTACAAATAAAGTAAGGTGTTACATAAGTGGCATAATGAGTGCAAAAGCAGTCAGAAAAGGGAGGGAGAGTCCAACTATGACCTCTTGGGTATGTCCTGAGGTCCTCACCAGGAGTGTCCCTTCCCAAGAACAACATCTGTCCCCAAACCCTATGGGGCACAGAAGAGAGACAGTCCCAGAACCTGACAGTCTCCAGGCAACTCCCTCTAGCCTTGATCCATCCTATTCTCTCTTCTACCTGATATTTTCTAATTGCCTTAGGAAAAATCCTTGTCCCTGCAAAGAAAACAGCCTCTCTGTCAAAACTAGTTTGGTCAGTCGACTATAACAACACATATGAAAGGGAGGGCAGAGGAAGGCGAAATGCCTTTGGGAATGCAGAATCGTTATGGCATTCTCATCTTTCTCTCTCCCAAAATGTAAAAACTTGCACTAGAAGAAAACTTGCACTAGGTCCTCGCTCTTACATTGCTTCCTCAGGAGCCCGGGGCAGAATATATGAGGTATGTCCTGAGACAGAGAATTTGTCCAACTGCTGTAGGTCCATGAGGCTCTGCCTGGCCCAGCGTTCTGTTGCTTATGGAAACCTCAGAGACTCAGCTAGGTTCTCCTTCCTGATGGCAACCTCAAATATTAAATGTATTCCACCTGCTCTTCATAATTATTGGTGTTTCATGATTCCGCTTGGATCCTTTTGGAATTTATTTATTTCTCCTACTTCTTTCTTCTTGAAGAGATATGAAGAGTTCCCTGAGTTCATTGTGGCTCTATGAATTAGGATTTAATTTTGTATCCAAAACTTCTCATTCAAGGCAAAAGGGACCACAAGGTATCAATTTCCAAATCTGACATATGATTCTGGGCTGATGCTTTATAATTACATTATAGAGTTTAATCTTGTCCCCCTGTTAGACTTTGCCACTTCAGTCTGAAGGGACCAAACTTTGCAGTTTTTATAAGGTCTCCTCCCCTGTCTATGATTCAATTTCTTAAGTCCTGTTGAACATTTGGTTCATGAAGCCTGCTGTGAAATAAAATAGAAAAGCTTCCAATGCAAAGGCTTAATTGAGTTCACCCAGAAAGTCAAAACAAAACTGGATGGAGAAGATGGCAAAGCAGAGAGCACTAGGAATCCGTCTCCCCACCTGGACAGCAACCACGCTGGCAGAATTTGTCCTGTGTGACTGTTTTGAAACTTCAGGCTATTGAAGGCTTGCAACTTCCAGGGGAAGGCTTGGCTGGTAAATTGCAGTTAATTTCCTTCGATTTCAGCTCTTAGCACAGTAGCTGCTACCCATCCCCTACTCCCAATCCCATGGCAGGGAGCTGTGCACATGTTCCTGGAGCAGCTTGCATGCAGCCAGCAGGAATCAGGTTGGGCAAAAAAAAAAAACACCCTGTCCTCCAAATAGAGGGGTTCTGTGCTCTGATCAGAGAGGTGCAGACAAAGAGGCAGGGGCCCCTGTTGCTACACCTCCGCCCATTGTGTAAGCTCCACCCAACCCCTAACCCTGCCTTGCAGCTGAAATGATTTCCAGAGGATTTAGAGTCAGCACTATTTTACCCCCTTTCATTTTTCTCTTTCCCTCTTTTGGAAGTCAGACATCAAAGACAAAGATATTTAAAAACAATCATACATACAGGAGAAATAAGAAAAAAAAATCATGTATACACATGAAAAGGTGCAGGTTCAGAAAAGACCTGAGAAGACCTTACATTTACACCTCAAACTGATCATTGGCCCAGAGACAGCCTAGGACAATTAAAAAACAAACAGAAACAAAAACAAAAAACCCAGCAAATGCTGGAGAACGGGGAGAATTGAATTTCCAGAGGTACTACATTATTAGATTCAAATGTCCAGTTTTCTAACAAAAAGTCACAAGACATGCAAAGAAACAGGAAAGTATGGTCCGTTCAAAGGAAAAAAAGAATAAATCAACAAAAGTTGTCTTTCAAAAAGACCTACTGGTAGAATTAATAGACAAATACTTTAAAACAACTGTCTTAAACATGCTTAAAGAAGGAAGACATAGAGAAAGTCAAGAAAACAATGCATAAACAAGGTAGGTGATTTGAGCAGTCGGAAGAAAACAAAAATCAATGAACTTGAAGCTAGCATAAAGGAAATGATCACTTCTTCAGAGCAGAAGGAAAAGAAGATTGAAGAAAAGCAAACAGAACATAATGTGTGGGACACCATCAAGTGAACCAACATACACATCATGGAAATCTGAGAAAGAGAAAGGGGTAGGGGAATATCTGAAGATGTAATGGCTGGCAACTCCTCCAATCTGATGAAAGACATTGATATCAACATCCAAGAAGCTCAATGAACTTCATCTAAGATGAATTCAAAGAGACCCACATCAAGACATACTATAGTCAAACTTTCAAAAGACAAAGACAAAGAGAAAATCTTGAAAGTGGTGAGAGAGAAGCGAATTTCCCCACAAATTCCCCAATATGAGCATAAGCAGATTTCTCACCAAAAACTTCAGAGGCCAGAAGGCAGTGGGCTGATATAGCCAAAGTGCTGAAAGAAAAAAAGCCTGTTCACTAAGAATCCAATACCCAGCAAAACTGTCCTTCAAAAGTGAGGGAGAAATTAAGACATTCCTGGATCATCAAAAGCTGAGGCAGTTTGTTATCACTAGACTTGCCCTGCAACAGATAGTGTAGGGAGTCCTTGAGGGTGAAATTTAAGGACACTAGACAGTAACTTGAAGCTATATGAGGAAATAAAGATCACAAAAAATGGTGCAATTATGTGGACAATTATACAATCTAGTATTATGGTAACAATGGCTTGTAACTCCACATTTTGTTTTCTACACAATTTAAGAGGTTAATATTTTTTTTAAAAATTATCAATTTATGATTTTGCCCATATAATATATAAAGAGGTATTTCTGTGACATCAACAAGTAAAAGAAGTGGGGATGTAGTTATAAAGCAGGATTTTGTATATGCTATTGGAGTTAAGCTGGTATAAATCCAAATTAGAATGTATAACTTTAGTATATTAAATGTAATCCCCATGGTAACTACAAAGAAAATAGACATGAGATACATACAAAAGGGAAATGAGAAAGTAATTTAAATATTTCACTACAAAAAGATCACTACACACAAAAGAAGAGAGCAATTCAGGAAATGATGGACAAAAAGCTTTAAGGTACATAGGAAACAAATAGGTGAATGACAGAAGTAATTACCTACTTATCAGTCAATCTAAAAGAAGGAAGGAAATTCTGACATGTGCTACAATATGGGAGAAACTTGAGGATTTTATGATAAGTGAAATAAGCCAGTCATAAAAAGACAAATATTGCATGATTCCATTTATATGAGATACTTACTTATAGAGTAGTCAAATGCATAGAGACAGAAAGTGTCTATGGTTGACAGGAACTGGGGGAAAGGGAGAATGGGGAGTTGTTGCTTAATGAGTACAGTTTCAATTTTCCAAGAAGAAAAACGTTATGAAAATGGACAGTAGTGATTCTTATTAAACAATATTTGCTTGCTTATTTCCACTGAACTATACACTTCAAAATGGTTACAATGGTAAAATTTATATTGTTTATTTTACACAATAAAAAAATGGAAAACAAAAACAGATGCAGCACCTTCGATAAGATCTACTTTCTTTCTGCTTTTCTGTGGCTTCAAAAACCCACAATTTCAGACTACAAGTGTGGTTATTAAACACCAGCCTGGAGACAGAGGGGAGTGGAATAATTATCTGTGTGGAATTAGGGCTGCATTTAGTCTTTCTTTCTTTCTTTCTTTCTTTCTTTCTTTCTTTCTTTCTTTCTTTCTTTCTTTCTTTCTTTCTTTCTCTCTCTCTTTCTTTCTTTCTCTCTTTTTCCTTCCTTCCTTCCTTCCTTCCTTCCTTCCTTCCTTCCTTCCTTTCCTTCCTTCCTTCCTTCCTCCCTCCCTCCCTCCCTCCCTTCTTCCCTTCTTTTCTTTTCCCTTCCCCTTCTGTTTCCTCTTCCCCCTCCCCTTCCCCTTCCCTTCCCTTTCTTTCTTTTTCCGGACAGGATCTTATTCTGTCACCCAGGCTGGAGTGCAGTGGCACAAACACGGCTCACTGCAGTCTCAGCTTCTTGGACTCAAGTTATCCTCTCACCTCAACCTCCTGGGTAGCTGGGACTACCTGTGTATGCCACCATGCCTGGCTAATTTTTTAATTTTTTTCTAGAAATGAGGTCTTGCCATGTTGTCCAGTTCAGTCTTGAATTCCCCAGCTCAAGCAATCCTCCTGCCTTGGCCTCACAAAGTGCTGGGATTACAGACTAAAGCCACCATGCCTGGCCTGGTACCTCTTCCAATAAATATCTGATCAGCACCTACTAGGTGCAAGGAGTTGGTTAAGCACTGGGGAGAACCAAGTGTCAGGTCCCTGCCCTGAAGAAACTAACCATCGCAGAGCAGGTTAAAACTTGAACACAGCTACTGTATTAGTCTTTCTAGATGAGACAGTCAAAACCAGCCTTTGGTTAACTGAGAAAGCGAACCAATGAGGAGATATAAAAGATCATGCTGTGGGTTCAGAGAAGAAAAATATCATCACCCATGAACGAAAATGTTTCCAGAGAGAAGATACAGTCTGATGTAGGTCTCAGAGGAAACACAGTGCCCTAGTCATAGGGGCAGGACCTCTCAGGGCCACCTCAATGACTCTTTGTGACCAGTTCCCCTCTGTCAATAACAGATTAGCAAATGTATCTTTTTTTTTTTTTTTTTTTGAGACAGAGTCTCGCTCTGTCAACCAGGCTAGAGTACAGTGGCACAATCTTGGCTCACTGCAACCTCTGCCTCCCAGGTTCAAGCGATTCTCCTGCCTCAGCCTCCCAAGTAGCTGGAATTACAGGTGCCCACCACCACTCCAGGCTAATTTTTGCGTTTTTAGTAGAGATTAGTAGATTTTGTATTTTTAGTTTTGCCCAGGCTGGTTTCGAATTCCTGACCTTAGGTGATCCACCCACCTCGGCCTCCCGAAGTGTTGGGATTACAGGAGTGAGCCACTGCACATGGCCCTAAATCTACCCCTTTTACAGGAAACCTGGCATCAGATTCAGTGCCCTGACAACCTACTTGCCACGCCCACAAACATTCACTTACTCCACTAATCAACAACTCATGAGATGTCTACCATGTGTAGGACATTAGGCTGGGAGCCTGGGGAGCCAAACATAAATCAGAGTAGATCATATCTCGAAGAAGTTAATAGTCTCATGAGGTAAGATCTATAAATAAACGGAAGTAAAAAATGTATTAATTAAACGGTATGAAAATGAAGAATGGAAGCATTACTTCCAGCCACATTGGAGACCCAGGAGAGCTGATGGTGTCATTCCAGTCCAAAAGTCTCAGGAGGGTTGAGGCCCCAGAAAAGCCAGTATTTCAGCTTGAGTCCAAAGTCAAGAAAAGACTGAGGTCCCAGCTCAAGCAGTCAGGCAGGAGGAGCTCTCTCTACGTCAGGGGACGGTCAGCCCTTTGTTCAATTCAGATCTTCAACTGATCAGATGAGGCCTACCTACTGGTGGGAAGATAATCTGCTTTACACAATCTACCTATTGAACTGTTAATCTCATCGGAAAGCACCCTCACAGCAACACCTAGAAGAATGTTTGACCAAATATCTGGGAACCCTGTGGCCCAGTCAAGTTGACACATAAGATTAATTGCCTCAAGCAGGAATAAAGACCATCAGGCTGAAAGTCAAAATGCATAGGCTGGAATATCTCACCTTTTAGTTCAGCTGAAACAAAGTCTCTATCTTTAGAGAATTTTGGAGCTTACCTAGTTTACTGTAGTTTTCTGTCTACCGGTTGAGCCTGTGCCTTACTCTACAGCCTACCTTGAAAGGTGATAGCTACAGAGAAAGCGCTCAGTAAACATTTGGTGGAAAATTAGTGCTCCTCTTCCAGCCTGTGTTGACCAGCTTTGTCCCTGTCTTGGCCTCTGTGACAATGCTCAAGCCCAACCCTGGCCCTGCCCAGCTCCATCCCTGCACCAACGTATTCAGATTCCCTGTGACACTGGTGGCTTCTCACTGTCCAGTTTGCTCCTTTTGTCTGATAGTTGTATCCAGTCCCCTGCCCTGTCTTCACAACCCTCAGGCCATGGGAGGTTAGGTTTCAACAAATAGAGACATCTGGGTGTCAGGGGAAGCTAAATAGGAGAGAGAACAAACGTGCTGGGGAGGAAGGGTAAAAGTTCTCAAGGATCTGAGAGCAGATGTCTCTCTGGGGCACAGGGCATAGGCACTTATGGGCATGGGGGAGAGGGAATGTCAGGAGGAGAGGAAGGATAAAACCCAGCACAAATGAGGCCAATTCATTCATTCCATAAAAACTTCTTGAGCACCTGTGAAATGCCAAGCTCTGTTCTAGGCTAACAGAGAAGCAAGCTCAGTGAAAATCTTCAGGGGTGCAAAGCTCACAGTGGCCGAGGACCTCATTTCAAAATGTGAAACTGCAACAGCCGAAAAGAGCTAATGCATGCTGGGCTTAATACCTAGATGGTGGGTTATCAGGTGCAGCAAACCACCATGGCACACGTTTACCTAGGTAACAAACCTGCACATCCTGCACATGTACCCCAGAACTTAAAACATTAAAAATTAAAAAAAAAAAAGGCCAGATGTGGTGACTCACTCTTGTAATCCCAGCACTTTGGGAGGCCGAGGCAGACAGATCACCTGAGGTCAGGAGCTCGAGACCAGCCTGACCAACATGGAGAAACCCCGTCTCTATTAAAATACAAAATTATGCATGCACGGTGGCACATGCCTGTAATCCCAGTTACTCGGGAGGCTGAGGCAGGAGAATGGTGTGAACCCGAGAGGCGGAGCTTGCAGTGAGCCAAGATCGCACCACTGCACTCCAGCCTGGGCAACAGAGCAAGACTCTGCCTCAAAAAAAAGAAAAAAGCAAAGACATTTCCTCCTGCTGTCTGTCCAGTTGACACCCACTTCTCCGGAATGAAAGCAGCAGTGGGCAGCCACTCCTCAGAGACTATCTCCTATCCCTTGGAAAATTCTCATTTGCAAATCTGAAACCAATTCCAGGTTGGGTGAAGGGAGCTTTGAGAAGGTTACTGGATTGGGCCAGCATACTAGACCAGCAAGGAACAGAAACAAGTTGAAAACACATCCTTCTAAGTGTCTCCGGTATCCTTTCTCTCTTTTTCTTTTATCCTTTTTTTTTTTTTTTTTTTTTTTTGAGACAGAGTCTTGCTCTATCACCCTGGTTGGAGTATAGTGCTGCGGTCTCAGCTCACTGCAACCTCTGCCTCCCGGGTTCAAGTGATTCTCCCGCTTCAGCCTCCTGAATAGCTGGGATGACAGGCACATACCATCACGTCCAGCTAATTTTCGTATTTTTAGTAGAGACGGGGTTTCTCCATGTTGGCCAGGCTGGTCTCAAACTTCTGACCTCAAGTGATCTGCCCGCCACGGCCTCCCAAAGTGCTAAGATTACAGGCGTGAGCCACTGTGCCTGGCCCTTTTTTCTCTTTTTCTTTTCCCAACCCCTGTCTCTCTTCAAAGGAGTCTTGTTTTCCCTGGATAGTTCTATAGGGATGTGTGTATATGTGTTTGCAAACCAGGATCTCATACAGATAGGTGTGTGTCCAAGGGGACAAATGACACTGATGAAATAAGACCACATCCATGGTGTTTGCATTTGTTCATCATGCTCCCAGGGACAGAGAGGCGGTCAGGAAACCAAAGCCGTCACTTTGCAGACTGCTTTCCAGCAAGATGCTTTCCTTCCTTTCTATGCCAGGTACTTGATAATTGTCACTTACAGACTGTTGGAAACATCGAGGCTCCTCCTGCCCCCTGAAACTCTCCTCACCTGTCAAACGCTGAGAGAGGAGCACAAGGCATCTAGACAGCCTTTGGTTAACTGAGAAAGCTGTGCTGATGAAGTTGTGCTGGGCCCACAGGTCTATGTCTGGAAGGTAGAGTTGCCATGGCAATCCCAGCTAATGACTAGGTATGTAAATGAGGGAAGAATCTATTCATCGTTTGCCAATCATTCTAAGTGTTTGCCCTTTTGGAAGCTTAGGGGAGTGAGGAGTGATGTGTTAGAAAAGCATATGTTTGGTAAAATTTTTGGATAAATGTTTGCTTTCAGAGCTCCCCATGAGAAATGGTTATATTGGGTGTTATCCTCATAGAGTGGTTTACTCTGCAGCTACCCTGAGAAGGGAGCAAGGATTAACCAAAAACACATGCGATAATCCCACCTGTACTCTGGGTCCCTCTGGGAAAACTGCAGCCATCACTTCTATCACAAGCAGTGGATTTTGTGGCCTCTTGGGTAGTCGGAGTCTTAAGTAAGGCCTCAGAGACTCCTAAGCTGTCCCTGGCAGCAGATGTGCAGTATCTGACTTCTCCTCCCCTGATTCCTAATTAAAATGCCCATGAAAACCCATAAACAGACAAAAACTGGCAACAGTAACTGATACTGGAGACAAGCAAAAACTGGAGCCCAGATTCCCAGATTGTCGAGCAACTCCACTACCCGGGAGAGGAACTGAGAAGGGCCCCTCTGCCCTCTGAGTAAGAACACTGTCAGGGAGCGCCGGGTGCAGGGACTCATGCCTGTAATCTCCGCACTTTGGGAGGCCAAGGCAGGCGGATCACCTGAGGAGATGGAGACCAGCCTGGCCAACATGGTGAAACCCCGCCTCTACTAAAAATACAAAAATTAGCTGGGTGTGGTGGTGGGTGCCTGTAATCCCAGCTACTTGGGAGGCTGAAGCAGGAGAATCACTTGAACCTGGGAGATGGAAGTTGCCGAGTTCACGCCATTGAACTCCAGCCTGGGTGATAAGAGTGAGATCCCGTCTCAAAAAACAAAGCAAACAAACCAACAAAAAAGTTGCCAGGGTGACGAAGACGAGAAAGGAAGCTGCCCGTCTGTACTGGAAGTCAGTCCTGTTGAGCACTTATGCTTCATTCGGCTGCTGCAGTATCGCATTTTGAAATGAAGTCCTCAGCCACTGTGAGCTTTGCATCATTGAAGAATTCACTGAGCTTGGTTCTCTATTAGCCTAGAACAGAGCCTGGCATTTCATAAGGACCTCGTTTCAAAATGCGAAACTGCAGCAGCCGAATGAAGCATAAGTTCTCAACAGGACTGACTTCCAGTACAGACGGGCGGCTTCCTTTCTCATCTTCATCTCCCTGGCAGGTTTTTGTTTGTTTGTTTGTTTTGTTTTGTTTTTTGAGACAGAGTTTCACTCTATCACCCAGGCTGGAGTTCAATGGCGTGATCTCAGCAACCTTATGAAATGCCAGCTCTGTTCTAGGCTAATAGAGAACCAAGCTCAGTGAATTCTTCAAGGACGCAAAGCTCACAATGGCTGAGGACCTTCAAGGATGCAAAGTCGAGTAAAGCAAAAATACATCATTGTTTAGATCATGCTGGAAGACCTCGGGCAATCGACTTGACTTCTCTGTGCTTCCATGTTCTCATCTGGAAAATGAGAACAATCAAAGAATCTACTTCCTAGGGTTACCGAGTTAAGATACGTAAGAGGAGTATATTCCCACTAGAATACAAACTCCGTATAAAACCAAGCTGTTAGTTTGACCAGGTCTTCCTGACCTGCTTGCTTTTAGCCACTCGCTTTTTGTTATTTTTGTTACTTTTCCTTTTGGCACGTAGCTCATGGCCATGCAGCTATTAGGTTGGAGCAAGAGTAATTGGTGTTTGCCATTTTGAAAGTAATGGCAAAAGCCACAATGACTCTTGCACCAACCTAATAAATCCTGAAACTTAACGAAGGTTAAGTGAAGACTGGCTACTTCATAGATAACTCTATGCCATTTCTAGCTCACCGTGGTCACAGTCGCTGCTGTTGTTTTTTAGGAACTTGGACCAGCTCCTGACCAGTTCAGACTCACTGAGACTACTGACCCTTCAACTAGGCCTGTGCAAGTGCCCAAGAGGTTGTCTTTTTTCTTTTCTTTTCTTTTTTGAGACGAGGCCTCACTCCGTCGCCCAGGCTGGAATGCAGTGGCATGATCTTGGCTCACTGTAGCCTCCCCCTCCCGGGTTCAAATGATTCTCCTACCTCAGCCTCCCGAGTAGCTGGGATGCCATGGCATCTGCCACCACGCCCAGCTAATTTTTGTATTTTTAGTAGAGATGGGGTTTCGCCGTGTTGGCCAGGCTGGTCTCAAACTCCTAACCACATGTGTTCTGCCCTCCTCGGCCTCCAACAGTGCTAGGATTACAGGCGTGAGCCACCGCGCCTGGCCCAAGAGGTTGCCTTTTGATATCAGTGGGTGAAAAGCCCCACCCTCAGATCATACTAATGCCACATTTTCTGTACACGTCCTATGGAATGTCATGAACCCAACTATACCTGTACAGAATGAACCTGTTACTTCATTTTTTTCCCCACCACTAATCACCTTTCCCTATGCCTTAAACCACCTCACTTGGCTAACTCACAAGTAATCCCTTAGCCTTATCTCTGGGGAGGTGGATTTGAGAGCTGTTCTCCTGCCTCCTCGCTCAGTGCCCTTGCAAATAAATCTTTTCTCTTTTGCAAAACCCGTGTCACAGGGATTGATTTACTGCGTGCTGGCAGAACAGACCTGGACTGGCAGGTAACACACACAGGCAGGGATTCTGTTTGTTTGTTTCATTTGTGGATCTATGCCAAGTGCCTGGAATGGCACATAGAGGGTGTTCAATTAATGTCTGTGGAATGAACAAGCTGGTTGTTCATTGTGAATGTGGGGTGTAGAGGGTGGAAGCAGGGTAAGAGAGTCCCTGGTGTACTGTGCCATGGGGTATTAGACACAAAAGGAAAGCTGTCAGCACAAGAATGAGGAAGTGCCTGCTGAACAAGGCATGCTAGGAGGGGTGGGTTTCCACACAGACTCCAGGCAGGGAGGCACCATGCACCCTGTATGCTCTGACGGGTCAGAGAACTGGGCAGAGGTACCTGGAATGGGAAAGACGCCCGCTAAAATCAGCAAACCACTCTCTTACTAGCCCAGGGGGAGCTGATAGCTGTTCTCAGCAGGTTTGATATCGTATTAGTGTGTGCATTACAGAGAAAGGATACCGGAGACAGTTAGGTGCGTTTTCAACTTGTCCCTGTTTGTTGCTGGTCTAGTATCCAGGCCCAATCCAGTGGCCTTCTCAAAGCCCCCTTCGCCTAACCTGGAATTGCTTTCAGATTTGCAAATGAGAACTTTCTGAAGGACAGCTGAGGACAATGCTGAGGACACTTTTGGCAATTGATCAGGTCAGGCCTGGTCATTCGCTCCTCATTTGAGGACTGATGTACAGCAGTGAGAGCGTCCTATCCATAGGGTGTGTGAAGGATTTTGCTATGGAAAAAACCATCTTCAGAAGCAGCATAGTCTTGACACAAACTGTACCACAGAAATCAAAATAAACAGTAGAAAGGGTCTAGGTTATGTTAGCAGAAACTTCTAGAAAACATGAACTGTGAAACACAAGCCTAAAGAAACTAGGGGAAATTCAATTATGTTTAGAATTGCAGAAAGTCACAAGACCCCATCTCCCTCACCCCAACAATGAGAACAGTTGGCATAAGACACAAAATCATAGGGTTTTTTTTGGTCGGGTTTTTTTGGTGTATGTGTTTTTTTCCCTTTGAGACAGAGTTTTGCTCTGCTGCCCAAGTGCAATCATAGCTCACTGCGGCCTGCAACTGCTGGAATCAAGCAATCCTCTCGCCTCATCCTCCCAAGTAGCTGGGACTACCGGAGTACACCACCACGCCCAGCTAGTTTTTTAAATCTTCTTGTAGAGACGAGGTCTCACCAGTTGCCCAGGCTGGTCTCAAATTCCTAGGCTCAAGGGATCCTCCTGCCTCAGCCTCCTAAACTGCTGGGATCACAGGTGTGAGCCCTGCTAAGAAACCTCCTGAAAACAGCTGTCAGCTCCTTCCTGGACTAGCTAGAACTTATCCAGATGTCTTCCTAATTGGAGTGGCTATCTCTCCTACCCCAGATACCTCTGCCCAGCCTTCTTTATCTTTCTAATCCATCAAAGAGCTAAGAAATAAAGAAATCTAAAAGAGAGAAACTCTACAAAGTGATGAGGCCTTCCTAGGAGAGAAGAGCCTCCTAGAGGTTTTCATTCATGGTAGACATGGGCTTCAGGAGGAGGCTGCCTAACCTGGAACAAACTTTTTTTTTCTTTTGAGACAGAATCTCACTCTGTTGCCCAGGCTGGATGGCAGTGGCACAATCTCAGCTCACTGCAACCTCCACCTCCTGGGTTCAAGAGATTCTCCAGCCTCAGCCTCCTGAGTAGCTGGGATTACAGGCATGTGCCAACAGGCAGGCTAATTTTTGTATTTTTAGTAGAGACAGGGTTTTACCATGTTGGCCAGGCTGGTCTCGAACTCCTGACCTCAGGTGATCTGCCCACCTCACCCTCCCAAAGTGCTGGGATTATAAGCGTGAGCCACCGCGCCCAGCTGGAAGAAACTTTTAATAGCTGCTGTGACAGATTCACATTCCAAAAATCCCCGGCTGAAGAGCACGTTGTACCCACCACTACTTTAGTCCTTACACCTTAACTGGGTGCAGGCAGTTAGTACGGTGAAGGTAGGATAGGGCAGGAGAGCTGAGGGAAGTCCCTCTGAGACCCTCCCTCCATGGCTGAGGTCCCTTCTGCACCTGCTCTTTGAGGACTAGAATCAGAATGGAAAGAGACCTCCTGAAAACCCAGAAAACCATGGTGGAACTGGACAGAAAAAGACAGTGAGCAAAAAGTCAGCATGGTTCAGAAAGCTTGGCAGCTCCACTGTAAAGCATAAAGACATCTGCAGAGTCTTCTCATTGCTCCCATCACAAGCTCTGCAAAACAGAAAGTCCTGATGCTACCCTCGAAATCTTTGAAGTGGCTGTGAATCAACTTCAACTAAAGCTGTAACAGAACTCCTATCCAGCTCAACTACAGATTACATTGCGTGAAAGCCTGACTCTAGTGCCTGGCAGGGGGATCCTGCTATTTGGTGCATACACTTTATTTATCTTAGACTTGCAGGGTTTTTTTTACATGTAGTATCTGGCATTCAATCAGGAATTATGAGAAGATGCAAGAAAGCAGGCCAGGTGTGGCGGCTCATGCCTGTAATCCCAGCACTTTGAGAGGCTGAGGAGGGCAGATCACCTGAGGTCAGGAATTCGAGACCAGCCTGGCCAACATGGCAAAACCCTGTCTCTACTAAAAATACAAAAATTAGCCAGGTGTGGTGGTGGGCGCCTATGATTCCAGCTACTTGGGAGACTGAGGTGGGAGAATCGCTTGAGCCTGGGAGACAGAGGTTGCAGTGAGCCGAGACGGCACCACTGCACTCCAGCCTGAGAAACAGACAGAGACTCTGTCTCAAAAAAAGATGCAAGAAAGTATGACTGATATGCAAGAGAAAATTTCACAGAAGCAGACTTAAAAGATGGTCCAGATGTTGTAATGATCAGAATTTAAAATAAGTATGATAAATGTGCCAAAGGATCTCATGGTGAAATAGAAAATGTGAACAAATTGGTGGTTTGAGCAGAGATATGGAAATTATTTCAAAAGAAATAGTGAGACCCCCATCTCTACAAAAATTGTGTTTAAAAATCAGCCAGGTGAGGTGGCATGTGCCTGTAATCCTAGTGTTTTGTAAGGCAGAGACAGGAGGATCACTTGAGCCCAGGAGTTTGAGGCCACATCGAGCTATGATCATGCCACTGTACTTCAGCCTGGGCGGCTGAGCAAGACCTCATCTCTAAAAAAATAAAATAAAATAAAAATAAATGAAAATACAAGGAATAAAAAAATACATACAGGTCAGGCACAGTGGCTCATGCCTGTAATCCCAGCACTTTGAGAGGCCAAGGCAGGCAGTTCATGAGGTCAAGACATTGAGACCATCCTGGCCAACATGGTGAAACCCCCTCTCTACTAAAAATACAAAAATTAGCTGGGCATGGTGGCTTGCGCCTATAGTCCCAGCTACTTGGGAGGCTGAGGCAGGAGAATCTCTTGAACCATGCCTAGGTACAGCACAGACTGCCAAAAACTTGCAAAAAAATCTTAAAGACAGTCAATGGGAAAGACATACTACATAATAATCGCTGGGTGCGGTGGCTAACGCCTGTAATCCCAGCACTTTGGGAGACCAAGGTGGGTGGATCGCTTGAGGTCTGGAGTTCGAGACCAGCCTGGCCAACATGGTGAAAACCCGTCTCTATTAAAAATACAAAAATTAGCTGGGTGTGGTAGTGTGCATCTGTAGTCTCAGCTACTCAAGGAGGCTGAGGCAAGAGAATCGTTTGAATTTGAGAGGCAGAGGTTGCAGTGGGCCAAGATCATGCCACCACATTCCAGTCTGGGCAACAGAGTAAGACTCAGTCTAAAAAATAAATAAATAAATAAATAAAATTTTAAAAAATCAAAAGACATACTATATAATCAAAAGTAACATTAAAAATATTTGTGACTGTCTCATCAGAACTACTGAAGGCCAGAAGATAAAATATCTTTAAGGTACACAAAGAAAAATCTGTTACCTAGAATCTTTCATCTGCACCTTTAAAAATAAGGTAAAATAAAGACATTTTCTTTAAGAGATACATGGATACCCATGTTCATTCTAGAGTTATTCACAATTTTGAAATTAACAAAATGTTGGGACCTATACCGCCTAACTTCAGGACTTAGCAGAAAAGTACTATCTTCAAGACAGTGTGCTATTAGTGTACAAAAGAGAGCAAAGAGATCCAAAACATAGAACAGATAATCCAAAAATGACCTGTCACATTTATGGTCAATTGATGTCCAATCAAGCTTCTAAGTCAATTCAGTGAGGAAAGAAAAGTCTTTGTAACAGATTACACTGGCTGGGCGCAGTGGCTCACGCCTGTAATCCCAGCACTTTGGGAGGCCGAGGTGGGCGGATCACGAGGTCAGATGATGGAGACCAAACTGGCTAATACGGTGAAACCCCATCTCTACTAAAAATACAAAAAATTAGCTGGGCGTGATGGCACGTGACTGTAGTTCCAGCCACTCAGGAGGCTGAGGCAGGAGAATCGCTTGAACCTGGGAGGTGGAGGTTGCAGTGAGCCGAGATCGTGCCACTGCACTCCAGCCTGGGTGACAGAGCGAGACTCCGTCTCAAAAAAAAAAAAAAAAAAAGAACAGATTACACTTACAATAACTAAAACTTTGTACAGGGCAAACCAAACCTCAACTTCTACCACACTCCACATAGGAAAACTAATTTCTCATGGCTCACAGACCTAAAAGTAAAAGCTAAAACAATAAACCTTCCAGAAGAAAATGTAGTAAAATATCTTTCTTCTTCTTTTTTTTGGAATGCAGTGGGCTGATCTTGGCTCACTACAACCTCCACCTCCCGGGTTCAAGCAATTCTCCTGCCTCAGCCTCCCGAATAGATGGGATTACAGGCACCCACCACCAGGCCCAGTTGATTTTTTTTTTTTTTTGTATTTTTAGTAGAGGTGAGGTTTCACCATGTTGGCCAGGCTGGTCTCAAACTTCTGACCTCAAGTGATCTACCCGCCTCGGCCTCCCAATGTGCTGGGATTATGATATTTTTATAACATTGATGCAGGCAGAGATTTTTTTCGACAGGAACCAAAGAGCACCGAACATGAAAGAAAAAAGTGATAAACTGCATTTAATCAAAGTTTCAAATGTCTGCTCATCAAAAGATACTACAGTAGTTCCCCCTCACCTGTGGTTTCACTTTCTGCGGCTTCAGTTACCCTTGGTTAACTGGTCAATGCGGTTGGAAAATATTAAATGGAAAATTCCAGATATAAACAATTCATAAGTCTCCAATTGCACACTGTTCTAAGTAGCGTGATAAAATCTCATGCCATCCCACTCCAACTTGCCAGAGACGTGAATCACTCCTTTGTCCAGCATATCCAAGCTGTCTATACTACCTGCCTGTTAGTCACTGCTGCCATCTACTTTTGACATTGTCATGGCTTCACAATGACCAGGATCACCTGAAGCACATGATCCTCTTTCTGACTTATGGTCAGAAGGTCAATAGCAGCCAAACGCTATGTCATTATGCGCACGCCATTCACCTCCATCTCATCACAGCAGCATTTTATCATCTGACATGATCACAAGAAGAACGTGGCAGCTCAAGCCTGTCATCCCAGGACTTTGGGAGGCTGAGGTGTGAGGATTGGTTGAGACCAGGAGTTTGAGACCAGCCTGGGCAACACTGCAAGACCCTATCTCTACAAATTTTTTAAAAATGTTTTACAAGGGAGAGTACAGTAGAATAAGATACATTGACAGAAAGAGAAATCACATTCACTTAAATTGTTTTAGAGTATATTGTTAAGATTGTTCTATTTTATCATTAGTTATTGGAATCTCTTACTGTACCTAATTTATAAATTTAACTTTATTGTAACTATGCATAGGAAAAAGCATAGTATATACAGGGTTTGGTACTATGTGCAGTTTAAGGCATCTACTGAAGGTCACAGGGCATATGCCCCTTGGATAAGGAGGGGTTATTCTATTAAGAAATGAAATGTAAGCCAGAGTGGGAAAAATTATTTGTCAAGGGACTACTTGGGGTAATAGAAATGTTTTATACTTTGTATTGGAGTATGTGTTTTACTGCTGTTTATAATTGTCAAAATTCATCAAACTGAACTCAAGAGCTTTATATTTTATAGTATTTTAATTATGTCTCACTTAAAAAGTAAAAAATCAGGTGGTACAGGCTGAGAGGAAAAGGAGGCTGAAGAAAACAAAGCAAAAATACAACAAACTAAAAATACCTCCTAGCAGAATTAAAATGCACAATGTAAATCTTCCCTCCAAAAACTGATCTAATACCACTATTAATCAAGACAGTGATATAATTATCTGGGTAAAAACAAATGTATAAGAAAAATCATCTGAAAGTCGGGTTAAGAAAAAAGAGATTAAACAAAAATATATAAAGTTAGAAATTGCAAATATGGTGTATTTACAGAATTAAAAGGCACTAAAATATAAAAGAATGGCAAGTATACATTTATGTTAATACATTTGAAATCCAAAAGAAATTAGTGATTTCTAAAATGAATAGATAATTGGATTCACTAAAGAAAATGATCACTTGTGTAAATTAATGAACATGACATAAACTAAACATTGTTAAAGAATTGCTCTAAACTGTTTTAAGTTTTACATGATTTCACAGAAATATGTGTTCAAATACTCAAAAATGGTTATTATGTAATCTTTTACAGTGCAAAAAAAATGGAAAAGTCCCAAATATCCTATACATTTAGCCTAACTCTGGTATTAAAACCCTGAAAATGGAAAGAAAACAAAATGGATCAATTATTGTTATTATTATTATTTTCATTGAGAGGAGCCTCACTCTGTAGCCCAGGATGGAGTACAATGGCATGATCTCAGCTCACTGCAACTTCTACCTCCAGAGTTCAAGCAACTCTCCCACCTCTGTCTCCCAAGTAGCTGGGACTGCAGGCGCACACCACCATGACTGGCTACATTGTAGTTTTTGGTAGAGATGAGGTTTCACCACGTTGATCAGGCTGGTCTCAAACTCCTGACCTCACGTGATCCACCTGCCTCAGCCTGCCAAAGTGCTGGGATTACAGGCGTGAGCCTCTGTGCCCGGTCCAATTATTTTTATGGATATATTTGCAAAACCTAAATTAAAAAATAAAACAATAGTCAAACACAACAGGATATATAGAGAGAAACTCAGCTAAAGAGAAGTAAGCCATAAACTGCGGCAGTTTTTCGATTATTGTAAATCCAATTAAATAAGGGTCAAATAACAAAAGTCAAATAATAAAAAGACCTGATTTCATCACAAAGTCAAATAATAAAAACTACATGATTATCTCAATAGATGTCAAAAAGTTATTCAAAGTTGTTATTGATTCAAAAAGAAAAAAGGGGTAAACCACAAGTAAGATATTACCCTAACCATAATAAATAGTGTCCATCTCAGACAACAATCGATGTAAATTTCAAGTTTAAACTCAGAACTCTGGGGATTAGTATCATTAAAGTCAGAAACAAAAGAGTGTCTGAAATAAGTTATTACTATTGCTTTGATCTAAAAGTTCCACCCACTTAAATAAGGCAGAAATGAAAAATAAGAAGTACCTCTCATAGCACAGACCCAAAACCTCAGGGAGCATTTTGTTACTACAAGAAACGTCTTTGGGAAGCCGAGGTGGGTGGATCAAGAGGTCAGGAGTTTTCAACTAGGCTGGCCAATATGGTGAAACCCTATCTCTCCTAAAAATACAAAACTTAGCTGGGCATGGTGGTGTGCTCCTGTAATCCCAGCTATTTGGGAGGCTGAGACAGCCACCACCAATCAATTGTCTGACTCAGCAACTGCCCAGCTCTAAAACAGATCCACCAAAGAGTGTTAGAAAAGTATCTAGTTTATGTCCTCGACAACACTGAAAAGATGTCACAACCAGATTAGAAAAAGAACAAGAGATAATTTCACAGAGAGGAGAAAGCATTGTTACAAAAATGAAATCCAGTGATCAGGAGACTAGTCACTGGAAAACCTCCAAGTAGTGAAGCAGAAAATATATGTATGAGAATATAAAAGGATGAGCAAACACAGAGAGAAAGAACAGCTATGAGGGGTATTGGAAGGCCATAGCTCAGGATCTAAGCTGTGGATATGGCTAGTAAGAGAGATTGAAATATACGGAGCAAAAGCAGAAAACAAAAAAGGGTTGAACAAATGTTTTCCAGAAAGAAAACTCGGTCTAAAAATTGAGAGTGTAGGCTGGGCGTGATGGTGCACGCCTGTAATCCCAGCACTTTGGGAGGCAGAGACAGGAGGATCACTTGAAACCAGGAGTTTGGAAACAGCCTGGACAACACAGTGAGACTCCGCTTCTACAAAAAAAAATTGAAAAAAAGTGCCAAGTGTGGTTGCACGCCTCTGTAGTCCCAGTTACTCTGGAGGATGAGGCAGGAAGATCGCTTGAGCCCAGGAGTTTGAGGTTACAGTGAGCTTTGATTGCACCACTGTACTCTAGCCTAGGACACAGAGTCAGACCCTGTCTCTAAAAATAAATAAGTAAATAAATAAAAACTGAGAGTGTGAATCATATTCCAAGGAACCACAACAACAACATAAAACCAAGGACCACCACTACTAGAACACAGAGATGAATATGAACTGGTGACATTTTCAAACTTCCTGGAAAATGATTACATCCTACGCCAAATTAGATTACTCACAAGGAAGGAAAAACAGGTTATCACAAACTTAACAATATTTAAACCGTAATGATAATGAAGGAGCACTCATAGACCTTTAAAAGAAAAGGGTTATAGGCCAGGCGTGGTGGCTCACGCCTGTAATCCCAGCACTTAGGGAGGCCCAGGCAGGCGGATCACCTGAGGTCAGGAGTTGGAGACTAGCCTGGTCAACATGTTGAAACCCTATCTCTACTAAGAATACAAAAATTAGCCAGGTGTGGTGACGCACACCTGTAATCTGAGCTACTTGGGAGGTTGAGGAACAAGAATCACTTGAACTCAGGAGGTGGAGTTTGCAGTGAGCCAAGATCACACCACTGCACTCCAGCCTGGGAGACAGAGTGAGACTCCATCTCAAGAGAAAGGAGAGGAGAGGAGAGGAGGGGAGCAGAGGGGAGCGGAGGGGAGGGGAGGGGAGGGGAGGGGAGGGGAGGGGAGAGGAGGGGAGGGGAGGGGAGGGGAGAGGAGGGGAGGGGAGGGGAGGGGAGAGGAGGGGAGAGAAAAGAAAAGAGAAAGAAAGGAGATAGAAGGAAGGGAAGGAAGGGAAGGAAGGAAGGGAAGGAAGGGAAGGAAATGAAGGAAGAGAAGGAACGGAAGGAAGGAAGAGAAGGAAGGGAAGGAAGGAAGAGAAGGAAGGGAAGGAAGGAAGGAGGTTATAGCCCAAGAATTTTATATCTAACCCAGTTGTTTATGTGTGTTAAGATATTCTCAGATTTGTGTGATTATGTGTGAAAGATATTCTCAGATTTATAAAACTAAGAGAATTAATGCTTGAAGTAAACTTCCTGAAAAAAAAAAAAGAAATTTGGGAAAGTTTATGCCGGAACAAATATACATTAATTAAAAATAAGAAACAGAAAAAGAGTTAAGTATGGCTGGGAGTAAGCACTAAAGACAGTTAAATATACAGACAAGATAAGTGTTTCTAATATTATTATAAAACTGATAATATTATTTAAATTGAAAATAATAAAAATTGTAAAAAATGGGAGGAACATATTTATAACCACCATATATTAAAATTAACAGAGAACAGAAAAGAGATATCATTTAATTTCTTATCTTCCATAAAAAAGGTATTACTCATTTGTAACTGATGTTAGCTGTTAGAGATAAGCTCACAAAAACCTTTACGGCCATCACTAAAGAGAGTAAAAGTAAGATATCTACCTTCCACACAGTTGAGTGGATAATATAAAAACAAAAACACAACCATAGTCACAAAATAATAACTTCATAGTAGGTACACAGGAGAACCCCCACAAAACAAAATGACAGAATTAAGACTCAGCCTTAATGTGATATAAATATAAAAGCCTAAGTGTACCAATAAAAAGACTCTCAGAATAATTAAAAATTACAACACAATCACGTATATTGGGTAAAGGTTTCACCCCTAACAAAATCACAGAAAAAGTTAGGGCATCGTGTACCGTATTCCTGGAAGGAGAAGAAACTGCATAATTGTGAATGGCCCCAGTGACCACTGCACATAACGATAAATGTTATGCAAACACAAGCAAAAAGGTTATGTGGCAAAAATCAACAGGACTCAAAAGCATAACTCAAAAGCATTTAAAGAACATTTGCACTGATGAAAGGTGAAATCCACGATGAGGGCAGAGCACTGAAAATTAAAATAAAAACCGTTGGAAGTAAATCCAGGAAGTAACATAGCATCAGTACATCACAATAATTTATCTTGGACAAAATAACCAAAAATAGGGATACAGGGCACATGGGTAATGTCAAGATGACTTCTATGCACATACAAAAAGCCTTGTAGCATAAAGCCAATACCTTCACAAAAGTTCATCTTATTCTTGGTTACAGAGAAAAATCTTAGCAAATATCAGGTTATACTTACTTTGCACAATGCAATGAAAATAGAAAATTGGCTCATGCCTGTAATCCCAGCACTTTGGGAGGCTGAGGTGGGCAGATCGCTTGAGGACAGGAGCTGGAGACCAGCCCGGCCAACATGGTGAAACCCCGTGTCTACTAAAAAAAATACAAAAATTAGCCAGATGTGGTGGTGCATGCCTGTAATCCCAGCTACTTGGAAGACTGAGGCAGAAGAATTGTTTGAACCTGGGAGGCAGAGGTTGCAGTAAGCAGACATCGTGCCACTGCACTCCAGCCTGGGTGACAGAGCTTCATCCAAAAAAGAAACAAAAAAATTAAAATGTAAACTAGGAACTTAAAAATCCCAGTGACTCAGAAATTAAATTGTAAGATAGTTTTCTATAAAATTTACAAATAGCAGAGGGAATTTTAAAATACAATAAAATATTACAATGAAAACATCAAAACCATCTATCAAAATTTGAGAGATATCACTGAGGCTTTTCTCAGTGTCCAATTTCCCATCTTAGTTGCCTTAATTATTAAATAATAAAGAATTAAAATAAAATAAGTAATCTATTGAAGTAGCTAGAAATGGTAACAGATACGCAACAAAAACCCACAAAAACATCAGTTCCCTTATTTGCACTTTCATGTTTACAACAGCATTATTCACAATAGCTAAGATATGGAATCTATCCAAGTGTCCATCAATGGATGAATGAATTTTAAAAATGTGGCACATTTACGCAGTGGAATATTAGCCATAAAAGGAAGGAAATGCTTTTACTTAACAACAAACAACATGGGTTGAACTGGAGGACATTACATTAAGTGGAATAAGCCAAATGCGGAAAGAAAATATCACATGTTCTTACTGATCTACGGGAGCTTAAAAAAACATACTGACCTCATGCAGAAAGAGAGTAGAATGATGGTTACAGGGGCTGGGATGGGTAGTGGGTGTGGGGGATAAAAGGAGATGGTTAATGGGTATAAAAATGCAGTTATTTAGAAGGAATGAGACCTAGTGTTCAGGAGCACAATAGGTGATTATTATTAACAGTAATTTATTGGCCGGGTGTGGTGGCTCATGCCTGTAATCCCAGCACTTTGGGAGGCAGAGGTGGGCGCATCACCTGAGGTCCGGAATTTGAGACCAGACTGGCCAACATGGTGAGACTCCATTTTGACTAAAAATACAAAACTTAGCCAGGCCTGCTGGTGCACACCTGTAATCCCAGCTACTTGGGAGGCTGAGGCAGCAGAATCGCTGGAACCGGTAGGCAGATGTAGCAGTGAGCCGAGATCTCGCCATAGCACTCCAGCCTGGGCGACGGAGTGAGACTCTATCTCAAACAGACAAACAAACAGCCCAGTAATTTATTGCATATTTCAAAATAACTAAGAGTACAACTGCTATGTTCCTAACACGAAGAAATCATGAACGCTTTAGGTGACGGATACCTGAATTACCCCGATTTGATCATCACACATCGTATGCTTGTATCAAAATATCACATGTACCCCACAAATATGTGTAACTAATATACATCCATAATAAATAAAAATTAAAAACTAGAAAAATTAATTCCCTATAATTAAGGGAAATGAGGAATGAAAATAGAATAGTAAAATATTCTCTTATTGCTGGTCCGTACAGGTAGGGTCGCAAACTCCAAAGCCTATAGAGACCAAGCCAGTCCATCAAAACGGTAGTAGGCAGACATAAAACACTAATGAATAATGGAGACTGTGGCAGATGCCCTACCCAGAGGGGATGGCCACTCAACTTCACCAAATTATTGCAATGAAGGAATGCAGGTCTAGTCTTGCCAAATTCTCCAATATTTTAACAGGAGGAATGTATATTTTTAATGTGAGATTTTCTGCTTTATAAAATGGTGTACAGGCCAAATATAACATGGCTATGAGCTGTATTTGGCTGGTAGGCTGCAAGTATGCAACTTCTGATTTAGACTATTGACTTCAGCTTGAACCAATTTCAATAATTTACATTTTTCCAGAAAAATCTCCATTTCATGTAGATATTTAAGTGCACTAATATGAAGCTGTATCAAGTATTCTTTTTAAACATCTCCCATATTTACTTTTCACATCTAGTTTATTTTAGTGATAATGCTTTCCTTCTTAATTAAACATGCTTTGTCAATTTGTTTCTTTTCTTTTTCAAAGAATCAGTGCTTGGATCTGTTCATGAGATTGAAAGGTTTTTGGTTTTTAATTTTTAAATTTCCAAGTGGGTGGGATTCTTATTCAAACTTGTGTTATTAATTTCTGGTTTATTGTATTGTAGTCAAAGAATGTGCCTATATTACTTGTTCTTTGGGATTTAATTAGGTTGCCTTTGTAGCCTAATACATAGTCATGTTTTATTTAATGTCCCAGAATCACTTAAAAAGAAAGCTATGCTCTTTTTAAGGGTACAAAATTTATATCTCACACACACACACACTAATACACACACATTCCGTGTCATTCAAATTGTGTTACTTCGTTTTGTCCACTTGATCAAATGGAAAGGCATGTGTAAAGTCTCCCATAATAATTGTGTTTCTCCCCTTTTCATGGTACTTCTAAGAACTTGCCCTGAGATAAAACTTTTGCAATGAATATGGTATTCTAGTAAAAAAGAAAAAGGAGAAGCCTAAAATTCTAAAGTTATCATTGGTGTTGTTCACCAAATATTTCCAGTTCATTCCCTTCAGGGCATAGAGTTGGGTTGTACTCCTCAACATCCTTTGATAACAGTCATGGCCATGTGACTTGCTTTAACCAGTGAAATGTGAATAGAAGTGACAAAACCCTTAAGAATCACTGTGATTCCCTGGGTCTCTTTCCCCTGCCTTAGCTAACATGGAAGGAGAGACAGGCTGGAGTCTCTTTCTGCCAGAACTCTTGAGTGAGGATGACACAGAGAAAAGACCCAACCAACTCACAGTGAACACACAATCTGAGTGACAGCTTTAATTTTGTGGTTTTAAGCCACTGCTATTTGGGGGTATATTTGTTGCTGCAGCATAACTTAGCTTATCCTTACTGAAACGGATCTGAAAACAAAGTAGGCAGCCTGCAAAGGGGAAAAAATGGATAACCAATCAATATATTTAAAAAATTCTTTCTCTCACATACTAGTTAAAGCAAAATGAATTGCCACTTTTCACCATCATGTTACTCGTGATTTTTAAAAATTATAATACTCAATATTGGTTAAAACATTCTAAGACAGGCATTCTCATATATTCCTTTTGGTAAACATTGCCTAGAAAATATTATTTAGCATGAAGAATTTTAGCAACTTCCTATATTTCACATAGTAATCTCACTTATAGGAATCCAGCATGGTTTTTGCATTCAAGATGGCACCATACATTCGTACCAGGGAGAAAACAAACTTCCAAAGTGGGATTCTGAGATTGGTTTGCTTGCCTTTAACCGCTGACCTCCTTGCCCACCGAAAAGGGGATACTAGTATCTACCACATGCATTAGCATTATGATTAATTAACTGTCATCTGTGGTTTCTTGGGATACAATAATTATTGAAAGTAAGGCTTTGGAAGACCAAAGTGGCTCCAAGGTTTGACCTTTATGGTAACGATGATGACTACCAGGACTGCCAGCTGGGATGGCTGCTTCTGAACACCCTTGTAAGAGCAAACAAGCTCAGACCTTTAGACTCTCAGCTCAAGTCACAGAGAACTAGCATGCTTCTATGGTGGTCCTAAAATAATCTCATTTCTTATAACCCTTCAGGGAAGATGCCAAATGTAACTGTGCACTCTGTAGAATTATAAGTTGAAATCACAGACTCATCAGATCTCTTATGTGAAATTTCAGGTCCTGATGGAAAAGGAGTGGGACCTGAGATTCAGAACAGGAATTGTTACGTGGGTTTAGAAAACTGATTCCCGAAGTCTCCCTTACGTCCTCTCTTACAGCTCAGAGAAGATCAACTCGAAGACCATGAAGACCTGTAATAAACACAGCTAAGGCAGTTGCCTTGATAGGGGATGCCTATTTCTTCAAGGTCTACCCCTACCAGGTTTCCTTGTCTCCAAGCCCATGGCTAGAATCAGATTGGCATATCCCAAGAGGGAACGTTCTAGGTCTGATGTGAATGAACAGAGAATTGCAATCAGCTTACGTCTGGGGAATAGGTGTAACAATGAACTCTAAGTGTTAAATCAAAGAAGACAGACTGTAAAATTGGATGAGGCTGCTCTTATTGGAATAGGCGCACATACCAGAATTTTTTTTTTTTTTTAATTCTTGCAGCCCAGGCAGGAGTGCAATGGCGCGATCTCGGCTCACTGCAACCTCTGCCTCCCGAGTTCAAGTCATTCTCCTGCCTCAGCCTCCCTAGTAGCTGGGATTATTGGCATACACCACAATGCCCAGCTAATTTTGTATTTTTAGTAGAGATGGGGTTTCTCCATGTTGGTCAGGCTGGTCTCGAACTCCTGACCTCAGGTGATCCGCCCGCCTGAGTATCCCAAAGTGCTGGGATTACAGCTGTGAGCCACCATGCCTGGCCCAGAATTTTTTTTTTAATATATTGGCTTGAATAGCTAGAAGTGACTCAAACAGTCTAGTTAGTCATTGGCTGAAACTTGAATTCAACATGGTCAATGTTAGTAAGATGGAGATGGCATAGCTTTCTGGGCATGCTGTAGAGGATGGACTTGCTTAGGGAGATAGGAATGTTGGAGAGGAAATGTCATGATCATCCACTACCATTCCATGTACCAAGCAAGTCTGAAGAATTCTCCCTTCACCAAAACAACGAGAAACCTAAAGACTGTCTTCAATTCACATCCTCTGCTCTCATACAAGGACATTTTGGGGAGTGGCTAGGGTCTTTCGCCCAACCAAAGGTAACCTCATGAGAACCCCATGTTTCTAGAGACTATTTTGGAAAGCAATTGGAAGCCAAAACGTTCACATATAGGCTTGAAATACCAAGGTATTTATGACTCAGGGGTGTGTGTGTGTGTGTGTGTGTGTGTGTGTGTGTGTGTGTGTGTGTTCAGTTAAGAGTTTCAATGTCCTGTTGTCACCCTCAGTGACCTATATCCACTAAAATTACAAAAAGAATACTATATCTAAAAGCTATCTGGTTAAGATCTTGGAGTCACATGGCTCTTACTAGTGGCATGACCTGTGCAAGTTTCTAGAAACCTCGGTACTTCATTTTTCTCATCCACAAAATGAGAATCATAATAGTTAAGTCAGTTAATAAATCAAGTGCTTAGAACAGTCTTTGGCCCATGATGAAAACTCTGCGTGCATTAGCTAGTATTATTGTTATCCAGTGTTATCACTGGGGTCCTGGTGAGCATTACATAAGTGTTATTTATCATTAATTATCCAGTTAAAACTTGCCACAGTAAGATCAAAAGCATACGAGCCATAATTCACTAACACAGAGTGAAGTACAAAAGAGCTTAATACCAATTATGCTTATTCACAAATGCAAGCATTTGCAGAGACATTTTTCTTTAGTTGTTCTTCACCAACACTAGTGGCTTTGTGAATTACGTCATTCGTAGACGTACAAATCTCCAGGCACTGAGTTCCCTGCAGGAGACTAGGGAGGGGCTTCACTCCCTAGAGAGACCCTCAAAAAGGGAAACATAATTGGGTTTGCTTTCCATTTGTCAAAGTGTGCCCCAGACTAGGGTATCTCCGACTTCAATGTGCATATGAAACATCTGGGAATCTTGGTAAAAGGAAAATTCTGGGCCAAGCATGGTAACTCATGCCTGTAACCCCAGCACTTTGGGAGGCCAAGGTGGGAGACTGCTTGAAGCCAGGAGTTCTACACCAGCCTGGGCAACATAGCAAAACTTCATTGCTACAAATAATAAAAAATAAAAATTAGCCAGGCGTGGTGACGGCGCACGCCTGTAGTACCAGTGACTTGGGAGGCTGAGGGAGGAGGATGGCTTGAGCCCAGGAGGCAAGGCTGCAGTGAGCTATGATGATACCACTGCATTCCAGCCTGGGCAACAGAGAGAGACCTTGTCTCTAAAAGACAGAGAGAGAGAGAGAGAGAGAGAGAGAGAGAGAGAGGAGAGAGAGAGAGAGAGAGATAAAAGGAAAATTCTGATTCAGCAAGTCAGGGGTAGGGCCTGAGATGGAGCATCTTAAACATGCTTCCAGGTGATGCTGACTCTGACTGTCCCCGGACCACACATGGAGGAGGGAGGACACCAGGTCTCTGCACATGCAAGCACTTTGAGGGCCACCTGCATTCAGACAGGGGTGACTGAACCCCTAAGGACAGACTTTACTTCCTTCATCAGGTTCCCAAAGGAAAAACTCCTTATCACCTCACATTTACCTTCCACACAGACCTTCCTGCTCATGCAAATATCCACAAGCTCGATGACTACTCTGTAGCCAAAGAGTTTTCTTTTAACCAAGGGTCCCCCCGGCCCAATTGTGTCAATGGACATATGGTTGCACAATAACCTAATGTGATTGTTTAAGGATCAGGCTCATGGCCGGGCATGATGGCTTACACCTGATAGCCCAGTCCTTTGGGAGGCCGAGGTGGGAGGATCATTTGAGGCCAGGAGTTCAAGGCCAAGCTGACCAATATGGAGAAACCCCATCTCTACTAAAAATACAAAAATTAGCCAGGCATGGTGGCGTGCACCTGTAATTCCAGCTACTCGTAATCCCAGCACTTTGGGAGGCCAAGCAGGAGGATCACGTGAGGCCAGGAGTTCAAGGCCAACCTGGTCAACATGGAGAAACCTCGTGTCTACTAAAAATACCAAAATTAGCAAGGCATGGTGGCATGCACATGCAATTCCAGCTACTCAGGAGGCTGAGGCACAAGAATCCCTTGAGCCGGGAAGACAGTGGGCAGAGATTGTGCCACTGCACTCCAATCTGGGCAACAGAGCAAGACTCTATCTCAAAAAAAAAAAAAAAAAAAAAAAAAAAAAAAAGGGGGGGGCTACAGGCTCCTGGGCTCTACACTTGGGGATTCTGATTCTATCAATCTGTTTTATTTTGTTTTTCTTTTGTAGAGACAGAGTCTCGTGCTGTTGCCCAGGCTGAAGTGCAATGATACAATCATAGCTCACTGCAGCCTCTACCTCCCAGATTCAAGCAATCCTCCTTCCTCAGCCTCCTAAGTATCTGGGATCCTAGGTGCAAGTCACCACACCCAGCTATTTTGTGTGGTGTGTGTGGTGTGTGTGTGTCTTTTGGTAGAAACGGGAGTCTCACTGTGTTGCCCAGGCTGGTCTCGAACTCCTGGCCTCTCAAAGTGCTGGGACTGCAGACGTAAGCCACTGCACCTGGCCCTGTTTTTGGGTTTAACACACTCCCCATGTGCTTCTGATGTGTGATCAGGTTTGGGAACCTCTGCTTTAGGCTAAAATCTCCACCTGCTTTCCCCTCTCGCCAGGTAGTTCCACTTCCTGCAGTCTGTGGGTGAGCGTCTTGCCTCACGCACAGGAAAGAAGTGTGTGTTCTATCTCACCAAAGAGACTGAATGCAAGTTCCAGAGCATTCTGACCAGCACACTGACATGTCTGAAGGTGAAATGGAAATGAGCACTGCTTGGCATTATACATACTATACGCCCTTTCTGTCTTCTACGAGATTGGAAATGAAAACAGAAAAGTCATATTAATGTGACTTATCAGCACAGGATAAATACTCTTAATGAATGGGCAGTTGAAAAGGGGATGATGGGGACAGGAGGGCTGACACTGGGGACACCACCAGTATCTTTCATGTGACTCAGGCCATGATTTTGTTCTTAGGCAGCTCAGCAGTTTGTCTCAAAACACACCAAGAGTGAATCCTGCCAACCATAAAAATAAGCAAGTTCACACATAAGGGCCCGAAATAAATCCTTTTTAAATTGAACTGAACTGAATCAAATTCACCTATCCAGGCAGTGGCGAACCTTGAAAACAAATTACAAATAAGTTGAGAAATGAGAATGAATTTCCAAACTCCAACACACGTGCTAGAATTGCATGAGATTCTACATCTTTGAGGAAAAGAAGGTAAATCAAGGAGGAAGAGGGCAAGATCTTCAACTGTTTGAAAGAAGGACCTTTGTTCTCCTCGCAGAGGAGAGGTGGGCGCGGGTTGGAAGAAGAGAGAATTGCATTAGGAAATGTGAGCGGGGCTAGCGCAAGGGCCCTTGTGCTGCTGAGAATGTTTCCTGGTTCGATTGTTTCCGGAAAGCATTTGCAAAGTTAGCTGGATTCACTCCAGATGACCCAGTAGTGTGGTTTTGAAAGTACTGAGAATGCAGAAATCAATTGAATACATCCCTTAGGTCTTGAGGATACCAAGCCTTTATTCCCCAGTGAATGTTGCAGGAAGCTCTGAGATCAGAGCTTGTGGGGATCACAGAGCTAAGGGGAACACATACGGTGTAGCCCAGCCCACAGTGACTTCAAGAAGCCATTTTTCTCAACTTGCTTCTATAATTCAGCTTTGGCTGGGTGTGGTGGCTCATGCCTGTAATCCTAGCACTTTGGGAAGTGGAAGTAGGAGAATCACCTGAAGCCAGAAGTTCAAGACAGCCTGGGCAACAAAGTGAGACCCCCTGTGTCTACCAATAAAAATAAAAATAAAATAGAATACAGCTTTGGAGACAATTTTTTGAGTGATTTTTTTTTTTCTTTTCTTTTTTTTTTTTTTTTTTTTTTTTTTGAGACAGAGTCTCGCCGGGACACCCAGGCTGGAGTGCAATGGCACAATCTCGGCTCACTGCAACCTCTGACTCCCAGGTTCAAGCAATTCTCCTGCCTCAACCAGCTGAGCAGCTGGGATTACAGGAGCCCACCACCACGCCCAGCTAATTTTTGTATTTTTAGTAGAGACGGGGTTTCACCTTATTGGCCAGGCTGGTCTCAAACTCCTGACCTCAAGTGATCCACCTGCCTCGGCCTCACAAAGTGCTGGGATTACAGGCAAGAGCCACCGTGCCAGACCTTTGAGTGACTATTTTGTCAACCAATCCAAGGATGATACATAACTAATATGATGCATAGGAGGAAAGTTGATTCCTGACATGCAAAGGACACCTTGGGAATTGGGCTTAAAGGGCTCAAGGAGCCTGGTGGAAAAGAACTGCAGGCTTCCAGAATCAGGGCTGATGGAGCGATCCTGGCCCCCAAAAATAGGCATCCAGGAAAGGTGGATCTTGGTCCTCAACTGGTGCTTGGTAAAAGTCACCTTAGCTGCAGAGGCTGATGAAAGAGAAATGGAACAGTGACCACAAGAGAACAAAGAACTGAGTTAAAGTTCCAAGAAACAACTTTTGCAGTGATGAGCCAAAGAGGAGACCCCAGGCACTGGGGAGAAGTTTGGGCTTTTTGTTTATTTAACTCTGAATATTTCAGGCTGGGCCCAGTGGCTCACATCTGTAATCCTGGCTCTTCGCGAGGCTAAGGCGGGAGGATCCCTTGAGGCCAGAACTTGAGAGCAACCTGGGCAACAGAGTGAGACTTCGTCTCTGCAAAGAACAATAAAAAACTTAGCTGGGTGGGGCAGCTGGTAGTCCCAGCCATTTGGGAGGCTGACATGGGAGGATAGCTTGAAACCAGGAGTTTGAGGCTGCACTGAGCAATTACTGCATACTGCTGCACTCCAGCTTGGGCAACAGAGCAAGACCCTGTCTCTACAAAAAATAAAATAAAATAACTCTGAGCAGTTCAGCCCATTTGGCACACACATGTGCATGCAGGCACGTGCACACACAGACACACACACATACACACACAGCCAGTCCCACTACTGAGGGCAAACTGGCTACAGGCCAGGTGAGCAATCCCAGACCCTCCTGCCTGCCTTCCATTCTGTCCCCGGGAAATGTCTGGCTGGATCTGTGTCCAGGAAATCCAGGCGAGATCCCTAATCCAGGGAGATGACTGCTCCATGTGCAGCCGGCAAGGCACCCCCCTCCCAAGGAGCCACCTAATGAAAACCTCATGTGTCAACTTGGGTTGCACAGACAAACCCAGGCTAATTCCAGCTGGGCCTCGTGCCGAAGGTATGACCTCACTGTCGGGCAAAGCGGCAGGGACCCCAGAGAAAGAAAGATTGGTGTGTGGGCCAGACCTGCTTCTAATCACAGCCAGCTGGGATGGATAGAGGCACCATTGCCATCCCGCCTGCCCAATACCAGGGTGTACAGACCAGGAGGCATGATCATCCTACAGCAAAGAATCCTAAGCTTTGCCCCAAACACTCCTTTTTCTTTTTCTTTTTTCTTTTTTTTTTTTTTTTTTTTTTTGGCGTCATCCACATACTAGGTTGGTGAGATTACTTTTGCACCAACCTAATAAAAATCTCTGCCATTCCACGTGTTCCACACCAAAGAGAAACTTAATTAGGTAGGCTCGAATCTCCGGAGGATTCCCAGTTACAGAAGCGAGGAAGGAAGGATATAATTAGAACCTAATTTTTTTTTCTTAACAGAACAGCTGAAAAGGTCCCACTAAGAGAAGGACAATTAAATGCAGTCATTCCATCCATAACCAGAACCTGGTACCTGAGAAGTTTCACTCATTGGCAAAATACCTTCAAGATATGCACTTCAACCTCAGACTGGGCATTTTTCATTTAGCTCTTTTCACACTTAGGGATTGTATTAATGTTTGTGGCGGCAATGCCTGTAGCCTACACTGCTGCGTATTTTCTTGGATTTTGTACTAAATCTTTTGTAGGCAACAAAACAAAACTTCAAGGAAGCTGAGCTTCAAAAATAAATAAATGTGCTTTTACCTGATGGGTCACCATGAAATAGTCGATGACTTGGGTTGTTGTTAAAGGAATGAATAGAAATCCGCTGCAAGATTTGCTCAGAAGTTCTGCTTTCTGCGTTGGTAGCTGAGTATGATGAGTTGCAAATAAATTGGTGAAACTTGAAGTCTCTTAAACCGCATCCCAGATGCCTGAGCCCTGATGAGCTCTTTGAACAATATCATCACGTAAAGCCCTAAGGGACTCCAAGCTCTCATGAAATCAGGGAAAATTTGCAATAATCTCAAAATTTCCCCACAAGCTGGGGTCCAAAGAGAGAATATACAAACAAGCATGAACTTGGGGCTGAAGACGCTTAAATCTTTTTTTATTTTTTTGTTTTTTGGGGTTTTTTTTTTAGAGCCAAGGGTCTAGCTCTATTACCCAGGTGGGAGTACAGTGGCGTAATCATAGCTTACCGCAGTCTTGAACTCCTAGGCTCCAGCAATCCTCCTGCATCAGCCTCAACAATCCTCCTGCCTCAGTCTCCCAACTAGCTGGGATTACAGATGTGCACCACTATGCCCAGCTAATTTTTTCTATTTTTGCAGAGACAGGTTTTCACTATGCTGCCCAGACTGGTCTCAAATTCCTGGCCTTAAGCAGTCATCCTACCTTGGCCTCCCAAAGTGCTGGGACTACAAAATGTGGGCCACAGTACCCAGCAAGATCCTTAAATCTTATAGGAATAACTCTCCCACAATTATAGGAATAACTTCCAGACATAACTAGAAATAACACTCTACAAGAAAAATGAGCCCTTCCTGTGTGTAAAGAAGTTGCTCATTGCTAATTCCATTCACATTTAGTCCATTTGACTAGGATTTTTGTTTGCTTCTTTAGACAGGGTCTTGCCTTGTCGCCCAGGCTGGAGTGTAGTGGTGCAATCTCAGCTCACTACAATCTCTGCCTCCTGGGTTCAAGTGATTCTCGTGCCTTAGCCTCCTGAGTAGCTGAGATTACAGGCATGTGCAACCATACCTGGCTAATTGTTTTGTATTTTTAGTAGAGACGGAATTTCACCACGTTGGTGAGGCTGGTCTCGAACTCCTGACCTCAGATGATCTGCCCGCCTCAGCCTCCGATTACAGGTGCGATTGACTAGGTTTTATTACAAGAGTTGTGTGAGCAGAATCAAGGACCCAAAGCCTTCTTAGTTCCAGAAACAGAGGTACAGGTTAAGACTTTTCTCATTTTAAGGAGGAAACTTTTTTTCCTCTAAATGTATCTCTGAGATAATGATGGAAGTCACTGGAAGTAAGATCTTGCTGGAAAAGGTGTGCTTTGCTCCAGCTTTTCAGAAATATCTCTACAATATAAAGCAAGGTCAAATCAGGCCTACAAAGACATGGTGAGTCACCAGCAATCAGAATTGGGAGAACAAGCTGGGAACCACTCATACAACTGAATACCCTGGATAAAACATCTCTATCCTGAACCAGAAAATAAATGTCTACAGCTGCACTTGGCGGTTGGCCCTAGGGCCCATTCACCATATGGTCACCCTTATTATCATCCTCCCAACAAGTCCAGCAAGATAACAGGCGAGAACCATGCTCTTGCAACTAGCCTGAAGGCCGAGCACACATCTCCTTATCATAACCTTGGTCTGCTCTGTCCTTGCTTCTTGGTGTATATCTCATGCTCAACCTAGGGATGCCAAAAGCCCAATCCTCCGGTGCCCGGTGCCTAGAATACGCTGCTTCTCAGAGGGGAACGGTGTGTGTTAACAAAACAAAACAAAGAGGCCTCCTTCCTGGACCTTTATCTAAGGCAAGATCTAGCTGGTTTGGGATAAAACTCAGGGTTCTAGAGTAGGGAAGAACCTTAAAGATTATCAAATCCAGTCATTTTTCAAAGCTTATTTTATTTTATTTTACTTTATTTTTGAGATGGAGTTTTGCTCTGTCACCCAGGCTGGAGTACAATGGCACAATCTCGGCTCACCACAACCTCTGCCTCCTGGGTTCAAGGGATTCTCCTGCCTCAGCCTCCTGAGTAGCCGGGATTACAGACATGTGCCACCATGCCCAGCTAATTTTGTATTTTTGTTAGAGACAAGGTTTCTCTATGTTGATCACGCTGGTCTTGAACTCCCGACCTCAGGTGATCTGCCTGCCTCGGCCTTCCAAAGTGCTAGGATACAGGTGTGAGCCACTGTGCCCAGCCCATTTTTCAAAGCTTTTTAAACATTATGAGGGCTGGGCGCGATGGCTCACACCTGTAATCCCAGCACTTTGGGAGGCTGAGGCGGGTGGATCACTTGAGCTCAGGAATTCGAGACCAGCCTGGCCAACATGGTGAAACCCCATCTCTAATAAAATACAAAAATTATCCAGGCGTGGCGGCGCACGTCTACAACCCCAGCTACTCAGGAGGCTGAGGCAGGAGAATCGCTTCAATCTGGGAGATGGAGGTTGCAGTGAGCCAAGATCATGCCACTGAATTCCAGCCTGGGCGTAAGACAGAGTGAGACTCTGTCACAAATTAAAGAAACACTACAAGGTTGTATTTTTTCCAGCGAGGTTGTATGCGGAAACTCAGTAAATAGAAAACAGACATAAAACAAGCTGTTATGTCCATACAGTGGAATAGGAATATGGCCATCAAAAGAAATGAAGTCATGATAAATGCTACCACACAGGTAAACCTTGGAAACACTATAGTAATTGTGAGAAGCTACTCACAAAGGAAGGCAAATTATATGATTCCATTTATAGAAAATGTCCAGCAGAAGCAACCACAGAGACAGAAAGTAGAGAAGTGCTTGTGTAGGGCTTGGGGAAATACGGGGATTGAGAGGTGACGGCTAAGAGGCGCAAGGTTTTGTCCGGATGCAGTGGCTCACACCTGTAATTCCAGCACTTTGGGAGGCCAAGGCGGGTGGATCACAAAGTCAAGAGATTGAGACCATCCTGGCCACCACGGTGAAACCCCCGTCTCTACTAAAAATACAAAAATTAGCTGGGTGTGGTGGCGGGCGCCTGTAGTCCCAGCTACCCGGGAGGCTGAGGCAGGAGAACCGCTTAAACCCGGGAGGCGCAGCTTGCAGTGAGCAGAGATGGCGCCACTGCACTCCAGCCTGGTGACAGAGCGAGACTCCGTCAAAAAAAAAAAAAAGTGAGATGCAAGGTTTCTTTTTGGAGCAATGAAAATGTTCTAAAATCGACTGTGGCATGTGTTGCACAAATCTGTGCATCTAGCCTGGCCTGGCTGACCTGGCAGAACCCCTACATGCTCCTCCTGGATGAGCCTGCCAATCACCTGGATATTGAGACCATGGATGCCCTGGCAGATGCCATCAATGAGTTTGAGGGTGGTATGAAGCCAGTCGGTTCTGACTTTGGACTCATTCAATAAGTGAGGTCCTGGCCAGGTGTGAGGCACAGCAGAGAGTGTCTAGGTGGTTGGGTGGAGCAGTCATGGTGTATGAAGGGGTGTAGTACTTGCTTACTGAATTAAGACAAGGGGCTCAGGGTGTAGACACAGGTGGCGAGGACCAGATCTTACGGCTCTACTTATGGGGCTACTTTGAAAGCCTTAACTGAAACACTTCATGTCTTCAGTAGCTACTTGGAGATGTTAACCAACTTGGGATTATTGAGCCAAATGGGGCAGAGAGTTGGGTAGAAAACAGGGTGCTTTTGCTACTGGTCCCAAGATTCTTCAATCCAAAAACAGGATTCTGCTAACAAGGGTGTGGACTAGATAGGGGACTGCCACAGTCATCAGAGAATAAGCTGCAGGGCATTTCTCTGAAGCTTTGGAGAAGATGGAAGTTGGGTAAAAAAGAAAAAAAAAAAAAAAAAAAAAAAGGAGGCTAAGAGCGAAGCCTCTGAACAGATCTGGACAATGGGAACGTCCAGACAGAAGGAAGTGACAATGGGAATGATACAGTAGCTCCAGCTCAGAAGGCTCCAAAGCCTGCGGGTTATGGTGTCCTTGGGATAGACCATCCCAAAGAACTTAGAGGCAAGGAGGCAGTCTGCAGACATGGGTGTGTGGGGTAGGGAAGGAAGATAATGCAGTTTTCTTCCCAGAAGCCCCTTCCATCAGTCTGCTCGGCAGGAATGGGGACAGTGACTGGCTCAGGATTAAGTCTAGGATTTGTTTTCCAGGTTGCACAGGAAATGCGGGTCTGTGGGAAGCAGAGACACTGACTGGCCTGGAGACACCCTGGCCAACAGGGAACACCTCAAGTCGAAGCTGGTACATGAGAATCCCCAGCTCACCAGAAGGACGCACAACACGTGAGCCCTCTGGTCTCGGGTTAGGACCTCCGTCTGGAGACCAACAGCTGCTTCCTATTGATCAGTCTCTCAGACAACATAGAGAAGTGGTTGCCTAGGGCTTGTGGGGACAGTGGGATTGGGAAGTGATGGCTAAGAGATGTGAGAATCCTTTTTGGAGTGATGAAGGTGTTATTTTATTTTCCTTCAACTTTTATTTTAAGTTCCGGGGTCTGTGTGCAGGATGTGCAGGTTTGTTACCTAGGTAAACACGTGCCGTGGTGGTTTGCTGCACAGATCAACCCATCACCTTGGTATTAAGCCCAGCACCCATTAGCTATTCTTCCTGATGCTCTCCCTTCCCACCCCCAGCAGGCCCCAGTGTGTGTTGTTCCCCACTATGTTCTCATCATTCAACTCCCACTTATAAGTGAGAAAAAGCACAGGTATCTTGGAACCTAAAATAATATACAATTTAGGCCAGGCACGCTGGCTCACACCTGTAATCCCAGCACTTTGGGAGGCCAAGGTGAGATCAGGAGACCAAGACCATAAGGCCAACATGGTGAAACTCCATCTCTACTAAAAACACAAAAATTAGTCAGTTGTGGTGGCGGGCGCCTGTAGTCCCAGCTACTCTGGAGGCTGAGGCAGGAGAATCGCTTGAACCCGGGAGGTGGAGGTTGCAGTGAGTCGAGATTGTGTTACTGCACTCCAGCCTGGGCGACAGAGCGAGACTCCATCTCAAAAACAAATAAATAAATAAAATACAATTAAAAATAAAAATTAAATTAAAATAAGATAAAATGTTAAAATAGACTTGTCATGAAAAAAGAAAAAAGGTGAGAACATTGGTGCTTGGCTTTCTGTACCTGTGTTAGTTTGCGGAGGATAATGGCTTCCAACTAAAATCCGTTGTGGCATTGGTTTTACAAATCTGTGACTCTCCTCTGGCTACACTGGGGCTACACTCCCGCAGTGTGGCAGCACTGCTCCCACGGCCCCTCCCCTGCCCCTCCACCTGCCTTAGCTGCACTCCTAACTACGGCGGTACAGTTACCTGTCTGTTTCATGTCCTCCTTCCAGTTACATTTGTCCATATCTGGACTTAACTGGCTGTTCCCTGCAGCCCCTTGCTGGTGAACTTTTCCTGCCTGTGATGCAGCCAGAGACACTGAGGATTAGCCCAAGAGCCCAAGGCCAGGCTCTAGCCCACGCAGGAGCTTAGGATTCTTGTTTGAGGGGTTTTGGTGATGTTGGAGGAAGATCCCGCCATCCCCATTCCTTTCTGCTTCTAGCTCGGAGCTCTGGACCAAGACCAGTTTTTAAATAATTACTCAACAATGTAACTTTTAGATCTGTGTGACAGCTACAAAGCATCCGATAAAGAAAGAGGACACAAACAAAAAAAACCCTGTGCATCCACTAAGCACCCCTGAATTGTGCACTTTAAATGTGTGAATATTAGAGTGTGTGAATTCTATCTCAATAAAGCTGTTATTTAGAAGAGGAGGAGGAGGAAGGGGGGAGGGAGAAGAAGAAGAAGAGGAAGAAGGAGGAGGAGGAGGAAGGGGAGGAGGGAGGAGGAATGGGGGGAGAAGGATGGGGAGGAGGGAGGGAGGAGAAGGAGGAGAAGGGTAATAAAAAGGTGCCATAACTGCTCCACCAGCCAGGCTTCTTTCCTCGCCCCATCCTATAGTGGCCGTGAAACCATCTCTACAGGGCCCTAGAACTCTATGGAAAGTTACTGAAAAAGCCTGTTCTAGTCCAAGTTTCTGTTTCTCAAATGTAAACCAAGTCTTTGGACTTAAAAGTGCAAGGCCCTGCATAAATCCGACGTCTCACTGATGAGACCGGGGCACGTCTCAGGGGAGAAGCTGCTTGTACGGGTCTTACCGTCCATGTCCAAGCGCTGCATGATGATGGCCAGCTCCACCTCGCTTGGCATGTACCCCAAAGAGCGCATGGCCATGCCCAGCTCCTGCTTGGAGATGAAGCCGTTCCCATCCCGGTCCAGAACCCGAAAGGCCTCTCGGATTTCTACAATGGAAAAGCAAAGAAAGTCCAGTGGTCACATGGTTGGCTTTATTGCACTGCAGTCATTGGTGATTGTCTACCAAGAACTCCTAACTGATTTTTACAAACAGTGATTTGTTAAAACTCTTTAATCAGATAAAAGGGAAGACAGAAGAAGAACATAAGAAAAGAAACAAAGAAAAGAAAAAGGAAAGAGAAAAAAGGAAACGGAAGGGAGGAGAGGAGAAAAGAAAATGAGAAAGAAGAGAAAGAAAAGGAAAGGGAGAAAGGGAGAGAGAAAAAGAGGAAGGTGGAAGAGAGTGAAAGAGAGGAATGGAGGGAGGAAAAAAGAGAAAGGAAGAAGAAAGGAAGGGAGGGAGGGGGAAAAGGGAAGGAGGGAGGGAGAAAGGAAGGAAGAAAGCAAGGGAGGGAGGAAGGAGGGAAGTAAGGAGGAAGGAAGGAAGGAAAAAGGAAAGAAGAAAGAAAAAGAAAGGGAGGGAGGAAGGACGGAAGGAAGGCAGTCAGAAAGACAAAAGAAGGAAAAAGAAAAAGAAAGGAGGAAGGAAGAAAGAAAAGAAAAAGAAAGAAAGAAGAAAGAAAGAAAGAAGGAAAGAAAAAATGAAAAGGAAAAGGAAGGAAGTAGGGAAGGGAGGGAAGGAGGGAGGGAGGGGGCAAGGGGGAGGGGAGGAGGGAGGGGGAGGGAAGGGGGGAGGGGAGGGGGAAAGGAGGGGAGGGGAGAGGGGGAGGGAGGAGAAGGAGGGGGAGGGGAGGGGAGCGAGGGGGAAGGAGGAGAAGGGAGAGGGGAGAGGAGGGCAGGGGAGAGGGGAGGGAGGGGGGAGGAGGGTGGAGGGGAGGAGAGGGAGAGGGGAGGGGGAGGGGAGGGGGGAGGGGGGGGGGAGGAGAAGGGAGAGGGGAGGGAGGAGAGGGGAGGGGAGGGGGAGGGGAGAGCGAGGGAGGGGAGGGGGGGGGACCGGGGAGGGGAGGGGAGGAGAGGGGGAGGGGAGGGGAGGGGAGGGGGGGAGGGGAGGGGAGAGAGGGGAGGAGAGAGGGGAGGGGAGGGGAGGGAGAGGGGAGGGGAGGAGAGAGAGAGGGAGAGGGGAGGGGAGGGGAGGGGGAGGGGAGGAGGAGGAGAGGGGAGAAGGAGAGGGAGGGGAGGGGGGGAGGGGAGGGGGGGCGAGGGAGGGGAGGGGAGGAGGGGGAGGGGAGGAGAGGGGAGGGGAGGGGGGAGGGGAGGGGAGGGGAGGGAAGAGGGGAGGGGAGGGGGGAGGGGGAGGGGGAGGGGGGGAGAGGGGAGGTGAGGGGAGAGGGGGAGGAGGAGAGGGGAGGGGAGGGGGGAGGGGATGGGAGGGAGGGGGGGGAGGGAGGGGAGGGGGGGGGGGGGGAGGGGGAGAGGGGAGGGGAGACGGGAGGGGAGGTGAGGGGAGAGGGGAGGTGGAGGGGAGGGGAGGGGAGGGGAGGGGGGAGGGGGAGGGGGGGGAGGGGGGGGGGGGGAGGGGGGGGGAGGGGAGGGGGGGGGGGGAGAGGGGGAGGGGAGGGGGAGAGGGAGGGGAGGGGAGGGGGGGGAGGGGGGAGGGAGGGGAGGGGAGAGGGGAGGGGAGTGGAGGAGAGGGGGGTGAGGGGAGACGGGGAGGGGAGGGGAGGGGGGGGAGGGGAGGGGAGGAGGGGGAGGGGAGGGGGGGAGGGGGAGGGGAGGGGAGGGGAGGGGGGGGAGGGGAGAGGGGAGGGGAGGGGAGAGAGGAGGGGAGGGGAGGGGAGAGAGGAGGGGAGGGGAGGGGAGAGGGGAGGGGAGGGGAGGGGAGGGGGAGGGGAGGGGAGGGGAGGGGAGAGCGGAGGGGAGGGGAGAGGGGAGGGGAGGGGAGAGGGGGGAGGAGACGAGGGAGGAAGAAAGGAGACAGCTGGACCTGAGCATCCTATCCTCCAACTCTGTAGGAGGCACACAATTAGATGGTGGTCCCAGCAGAGAATCATGTTAACCAAGGACACTTTCTGAGCAAAGATGAGGATTTGGTTTCAGCTGTGAGGAGAAAGCTGCCTCTTAACTGCAGTCCTCAGGAGGAAAGGAGAATGCAGTTCCCCTCTGCAGGCATATTTCAGATCCCTGCAGCTGTAGGAGCTGTGCAGAAAGCTCTTTCAGCCTCATAGGAGGAGAAGGGTTAAGTACCCTGCTGTTTGTATCTCATTCTCCTAATTTACAGGTGTTTTGTAGCTATAAACAACCTCAGATCAATAAGAGCATCATGAAAACTCAAAAGACACCTTTAATCACTTTGTCCCTGGGCTAGCAGAGAACTCGACTCTGCTGTCAGTAAGGGCTGTTTCACCTGGCAGACAATCTCCCCTCCTCTTCCCCTAAACCAGAGTTGCTCTAAATTCCACCCAAAGTCCCCTTCTCCAGAGCCACTGCAGCTGTCAGTCCTGGATTGGATGTATAACACAAGGAATTGGAGGTCACAATATGAAGATGAAAGGTTTATTAATTGTTTCTGAGCACACCAGACCTAGAGCAGCTTTGACTTTTCATCAATAAACGAAGTGCAAGCCCAGATATGTCAGCTGTCATTATTCACCATGCCAGGCAACTAGTATTGACTTTCTATCAAGTGAGAAGCACAGTATTAATAAATACGGAGAAATAAAAATGATCCACCAGGCATTGGGGTTCTCCCACTCAGCCCAACTCCACTCAGGATGGTAAGATGCATGCAGAAACTTTCTATCACTCTTCAAATGCATACAAGCCCCTTGACTCTGACTCACTTACTTACTGCCTCACTGAATATCCCGCCATGCCCTGGCATGGTCATTACCACAAACTTGGTGACTTAAGACAACAGAAATCTATTCTTTCACAGTCTGGAGGCCAGAATTCCAAAATCAGCATCATTGGATCAGAATCCTGATGTTAGCAGAGCTGTGCTCCCCGTGAAGGCTCTAAGGGAAAATCTATTTGTCTCTTCCAGCTGCCAGAGGCTCCAGCATTCCTTGGCTTGCAGCCCCATCACTCCAACCTCCACCTTCTCCTCTTCTGTCTGTAAATCTCCCTCTGCCCTGCTCTTATAAGGACACTTGTGTTTGCTTTTAGGGACCACTCAGATAATCCAAGATAATCTCCCCATCTCAAGATTCTTAACTTCATCACATCTTCAAAGACTTTTCTGTAAGGTAACATTTATAAATCTCAGAGATTAGGATTTGATATCTTTGGAGACTGCTTTTCAGATTGCTACACTATGGCTTCCAGTGTTTTGCCTGAAACATCTTCCCTTTTTCTTTCCTTGCCCAAAATTATATCCATCCTTCAAGGTCAAGTGTGGATGCTAAAGTGACTCCATCTTGGATGCTAATCTGCCCTGTTGACTTCTGACAAACTCTAATTCTGGGAATGCCTTTTCTATCTTATCTACTGTTCCTTGTGTAAGACCGTGTACTTACCACACATCCTGCCCTTAGGCAGACTCCTGCCTCTCCCTACAATTGTCCTACACATTCCTTCCCTGTGGTATGTAAGTCCTGGGTCTGGTAGGTGATAGGCCAGGGGGATCTACCATCTTTTCTCACCAACCCGCAAGACACAGGCATAGCGTAAGTCCCTATTAAATGTTTATTTCTGAAAAGCTAGACATGCCAGCCTCTTTCTTCAGCCTCTCAGCTTCCTCGGACTTTGGGAGTAAGTTTTCATGGACTTGCTCACTGCAAAACACCAAAGCAGGGGTCATGGATTCCACAAAACTGTCTTTGCTCACCACAGCCAAGTTATCTCCCTTTCTGCTGACTGTTCACAGCAGGTCATTCATTCCTTTCTTGTGACATCCAGCATACCCCATCTAGAAATACTATGATTGGCTTCTTTTCTGAGCGGTAAGCACCTCCTACCCTTCTTTCATCTTAATGCATTCCCTGCCCACACTGTAGGAGGCGCTAGACAGATAGCTGTTCAAAGGATGATGAGTCTGAATGGATAAGAATCATATATTAGTAGTAAATTCATTATCAATACTAATGCAGCAGCTGAATTCTTTCTGTGATGAACTGTGGGCTCCAGCAGAGAGGAGACCAGCCTGTGCACCAGGACCCTAGGCTCCCAGCCAGGCGTATTAGCTAATTAGGTCTGCGGCCAAACCCTGGAGGCCTCAGTTTGTTCATGCGTAAAATGAGCTGTGCTGGCTGCAAGGATCCCCCTGGTCCTCCAGCCCTTCTTTCTATGAATCTGTGGACATCGTTAAAGTGTTTAAGTGAAGAACAGGAAGCCTGTGTTCTCTTACATACCCTATTAATCTGCTATTCAACACCTCCTCCCCTTTCTTTCCATCAATGGTATAGAAACAAATTTTAGTCCAACCCAAATTCTGAATCAAGGCATTTGTCTGCATTTTGAGCTTTTCTCATCAATGAAATATGCTCAAGGTGACCTAGAACAGCCATATGTTTTCCTACCAAGTCCCGACAGGTCTGGAAGGAGCTTGGAGCCACTGCTCAGTTTGAGGTCACGGCGCACTGTGCTCAAGGACACTGGGGTGGAGGACATAGCTTCATGTGGCCTGAGCTCGGATCCTCAATTGCCAAGGATGGGAGGATGCAGAGACCAGGCCTCCCAAAGTGAGAGTCAGCCCATGAGGCAGCCAGCACCAGCTCTGCCCTTCAAGCTCAGCCCTCAGCCTCAATTTCCCCATCAGAAAAATTAGGCTAGGTCCAATCTCCTTCCAGCCTCTATAGCAGGGTTTTACATGGGAGCCAGGACATACGAGACAACAGTAGGAAATGTCAGAGGATGACAAGGTCTGCGGCTACAGTCACTAGATAGCCAGTTGTAAGCTAAGCCTTGCTCTTAGTTCCCTGGACCGCTCCTTCCCAAGGCATCTCCCCTTCCCTTTCCTTCTGACTCAGTCCTGAACTCTCTGGGCTGCTGATATGGCTGGACAAGGTGGGTTTCTTTCATTGGCAGGCCTTGCTCCTGCAGTCTCCCTGTATGCCCTAGACTTTACGGGTGAACATCAACCTACATCCTTACACTGGACAACACCCCACCAGGCCCTAGCTGGTGGTGTTTGAGAGCATGGCCTGGAAATGAGGACCTGGACAGCTGAGCCTTTGGACCTCTGGGTTGCCCCACCTTTGGGGCTACTGGATTTAGCAAGTCACACTATAGATGGAGGTCACTCCAGAACTTCCCTCAGCTAAAGGGACCTGCTCCTTTGAAGCCTTGAATGCCTATGGCTTACTCTGTAGTCTGGAGCAAGGCTGGCCTCTTCCAACCAAGCCCAGGACAGGGCAGGCCACATATCAGCTCAGGCTTCTATTTTCTGTGGCATGCAGGTAAGTAAAACTAATCTGTCCTTCTTTATTCTCTATTTGCATAGGGAGCTCCTGGCTCCCAGGTAGAGAATTCGTGTGTGTGTCTGTGTACATGTGTGTGTCTGTCTGTCTGTCTGCAGAAGCAGACAAACCTCATTAACTTTTTTTTTTTTTTTTTCAAAATAGCAGAAAGAGAAAAAAAAATACAAAACTAGAAATCCATAATAGGCACCTCTGGAGATTTAATGTTTCTAGGGTAAGGAAAGCCCAGGCGAACCAGAGGCTTATTAGAAGGAAATGGGTCTTGCAGTCTGGGAGAGACATGTGATGTGTGCCTCATTTTATTTTTAATAGCAGAACAGGGTGTGAAAAATATGCCCATAAAACCCGCGGACACATTGGAACAGGCAGGATCCCTCTGGCTCTAGGAGGACGGCTCCCAGCATTGAGTGGGCTTTGGCCACTTTCCCATCCTTGGGAACTGGGGACCACAGATCAAGTTTTCAAGAACAGCCAGTAATGTTGTGTGCTTTTCACTGAAACGTACTCCTTTTCTTTGGGCCAAAGTCTCTGGTGCCTCAGGGCTACGTGAGCATGCTGTATCTTTGGTCTTTAATTAAATTTTACTCCTCCATCTCATGCAACATGTGCACGTTAGACAGTAGTATGCCAATTTTAACCACCTCCAAGACGTCTTTGTGGGCCACAGAAGTGCTGTCTGCAATGGTGACAGGAACCCATCCAACTGTCATTGTGTGCTGTATGAAAGGACACGTGGCAAGACGCATCATCTGAAAGAAGGACTCCAGTCTCCACACGCATATGGAGTCGCCCAGAATCAAAGTCGGCGTTCCCACGGGGATCTGAGCCCCTCCTCCCTAAAGGAAAGCAGAGAATCTTGAGCCAAGCAAGGACTTGGAAAAAAATAATCCTGTTATTCAGCCCAAGAGATTTACTTCTCATTATGCTAGTAACTTTTTCTTTTTTCTTTTTTTTCTGAGACAGTCTTGCTCTGTTGCCCAGGCTGAAGTGCAGGGGTGCCATGATAGCTCACTGCAGCCTTGAGCTCCTGGGCTCAAGGGATCCTCCTGCCTTGGCCTCTTGAGTACACACCACTATGCTTGACTAATTTTTTATTTTTAATTTTTTTGTAGAGTCAGGGTCTCACTGTGTTGCCCAGGCTGGTCTTGAACTCCCAGCCTCAAGCAATCCTTCTGCCTCAGCCTCTCAAAGTGCTGGGATTACAGGCATGAGCTGGTAACTCTTTTTTCTTTCTTTCTTTCTTTCTTTCTTTTTTTGTTGGAGATGGGATCTCGCTGTGTCATACAGGCTGGAGTGCAGTGGCATGAGCTCGGCTTACTGCAACCTCTGCCTCCCTGGTTCAAGCGATTTTCCTGCCTCAGCCTCATGAGTAGCTGGGATTACAGACACTCACCACCATGATGGCTAATTTCTGTAGTTTTAGTAGAGATGGGGTTTCACTATGTCAGGCAGGCTGGTCTCGAACTCCTGACCTCAGGTGATCCACCTGCCTCAGCCTCCCAAAGTGCTTGGATAACAGGCACGAGCCACTGTGCCAGGCTCTCTTTTTTCTTTTTTTTTTTTTTTTTTTGAGACAGAGTTTCGCTCTGTGGCCTAGGCTGGAGTGCAGTGGCCAGATCTCAGCTCACTGCAAGCTCCGCCTCCCAGGTTTACGCCATTCTCCCGCCTCAGCCTCCCGAGTAGCTGGGACTACAGGCGCCCGCCACCTCGCCCGGCTAGTTTTTTTTTGTATTTTTTAGTAGAGACGGGGTTTCACCGTGTTAGCCAGGATGGTCTCGATCTCCTGACCTCGTGATCCGCCCGTCTCGGCCTCCCAAAGTGCTGGGATTACAGGCTTGAGCCACCGTGCCCGGCCTCTTTTTTCTTAAAAAAAAAAAAAAAAAGTCTGCATTGAGACCTAGCGCCCTCTGAGAATCAGGCCTCAGCTCCACGATGCTTTCTAATGACACAGCCCATTCCAGGCAGGAACAACGGCAAAAGCACATCTACCACGGGGCGCAGACTCATTTCTCAGGCAACAGATAAAGTCCAGACAGCAGCCAGCATCAATATTAGTTGGCTGATGTTTGGCTTTGAAGAATCAGGTGAAATTTACAGTACTAATTTGCCACCTCACACTGGTAATGAAGACAACAATTTTTCCTATCTCAGTATGTGCATGATGCAAAATCTACTTATTCTCCACAGAAATATATCTTCAGGAAGAATGTGGGTCTTCATTGCATAAAGTGATGGCTCTACTAACAAAGAAGATGCTTTGTGAGGATACATGGCATTGAGACATTGCAAGACTGGAGAAAGATGGGGTTCAGTAAGGCTAGGCAAGACAATTATTTAAAAGCAATGGAAATGCACCAGAAAATGTAAGATACAAAACTAGAGTTATTTATGCAAAGAAATATATTGGGCAGGGACTGAGCCTATGACAAAGAGATTTAGAAGGGTTTTCACCTTCTCGAAGAAAGGCAAAAAATGAATAATTACAGATGATTAATAAGCCATTCATTCTGCAAAGAGTTGCTATTTAGTTATATGTCAGTTGCTGTGCTAGGATAGATAAGTAGCAAAAGAAACTTTCCAGACTGCAAGAAATCTGTATTACAGTTGAAGAGACAGAGAGGTGACCAGATGTTCATAAGCAAGAATGACAAGTGCTATAATCCAGGTCTACACAAAATCCCACGGAAGTCGATATGTTGAAGGGACAACTCTGAGGAAGGGTTGTTGGGGTTATGCTTGAATCTTTTAAATCTCAAGTCTATCCAGAGAAGGGCAAACAGGCAGGGGTGGGAAAATGTGGCAAGACACGAGCATGTCTACAATTCTGGCTGCCTGGTGGGTGGAGAAATGAGAAACACTGAGAAATCAGAGTGGAGAATTGCACTAGGGCGATGCTATACTTCGGATGTTTCCAATGTTGAAATTTGATCTCCACTGTTGGAAGTGGAGCCTAATGGGAGGCCTGTGAGCCATGGGGGCAGATCCTTCATGAATAGATCAATACTCTCTCTGGGAGGAGCGGGAGGGGTTGCATGAGTCCTCAATTAGTTCCTGCAAGAGTTGGTTAAAAGGAAAGAACCTGGCACCTCCCTCTCTCTCTCTTGCTTCCTCTCTTCCTACGGGATCTTTGTACACACTGGCTCCCGTTGCCTTTCTCATGGGTGGAAGCATCCAGAGGTCCTCACCAGCAGTCAAGCAATTGCTGGTGCCATGCTTCTTATACAGTCTGCAAAACTATGAGCCAAATAAGCCTCTTTTCTATATAAAGTATCTTGCTTCAGGTATTCCTTTATAGCAATGCAAAACAGACTAAGACAGGCAGTATTGCAACAGGCCTTCAGAGCCATCTGGGCTCCACCCTGCAGGCTAGGGGTTGGCAAAGGATGGCCTGTAGCCAAGCCTAGCTCACCACCTTTTTTCACAAATAAAGTTTTATTGGAACACAACCATGCTCATTTGTTTCTATATGTCTCCACCGGTTGTCTATTATCTCCTGATTTTGTGCTACACCGGCAGAATGGAATAATTGTGATAGGAACTGTGTGGCCCACAAATACTAAAATATTTATACTCTGGACTTTTCTTTTTAAAGTGTGTGACCCTTTCATGTAGGCCACAGGGGGCTCCCAGTGGTTTTAAAATATATGTTTTTAAGGGTGAGATTTTTAGACCAAGAGCTCAGGCATCAGGGCGGCTACTGCTGGAGTGACAAGAGATAAGAGGCTGTCACAGAGTCTAAGGGGAAGATGATGAGCTCAGAGCTAAGCCAGCATGGTGGCAGAGGACACTGTGGAAAGAAGGGCTTGAGAGACTTTTCAGAGAGAGAGTGGATGGTGCTCAGGGAGAGCTCAGATGTCAGAGTCTGGGAGAGGGATGATTTGAAAGACAATGCTGGAGGGCCGGGCACAGTGGCTCACACCTGTAATCCCAGCATTTTGGGAGGCTGAGGGGGGTGGATCACTTGAGGTCAGGAGTTTGAGACCAGCTTGGCCAACACGGTAAAACCTAAGAAAGAAGTAAAGTAAAAGTAAAAATGAAAGTAAAATAAAAGTAAAAGTAAAGTAAAGACAAGAAAAGAGAAGGAAAGGATAGAAAAGGAAAGGACAGGAGAGGAGAGGAGAGGAGAGGAGAGGAGATGAGAGGAGAGGAGAGACAACACTGTAGTTTATGTGACAGCATTAACAACAAACAATTCAGGAGGGACTGCAGGCTGTCTTGGAGGGAAAAGAGGTTTGGCCACACTGAGGACAGGTGTCTGAGAGATACCCTGGTGGTTGCTTCTAGTGAGCAGCTGCAAATATTTGACAAGAGTTTGGAGACAGGTGATGCTGAAAATATGACAAGAATGGAGAACAGGGATAGAATGATGATCACTGCATAGAAAATGCTGGTTTAATCCCAGGGAGGGTTTTGGTGTGAATGAGTTCTAATTTAATTATAACCTATCAGTCTGCAAATACGACCAATTGACTTCAGTAGTTAGGAGACAGAGGTGAAAGGGACAGAGCTCTGAAGGCGGAGGGAAGTGTGCTAGAAAAACGAGGTTGGAGCCAGGCACGGCGGCTCATGCCTGTAATCCCCGCACTTTGGGAGGCTGAGGCAGGCAAATCACCTGAGGTCAGGAGTTCGAGACCAGCCTAGCCAACATGGCAAAACCCCGTCTCTACTAAAAATACAAAAATTTGCTGCGCATAGTGGCACATGCCTATAATCCCAGCTACTCGGGAGGCTGAGACAGGAGAATCACTTGAACCTGGGAGGCAGGGGTTGTAGTGAGCCAAGATCATTCCATTGCACTCCAGCCTGAGTGACAAGAGAAAAAGGAGGCTGGGCATGCAACAGGAGCTCAGAAGTGTTCCCATTTTTAGTAATGTGGGACATTTTGGACATTACATTATATATGGACATTATACTATATATATAGTATATGTATAGTATAATATATATAGTATAATATAAATATATGGTATAACGTCCATAATGTCCTACATTATATACTGCATAGTATATATTATACATAATATACAATTATATAGGATATATTAATAATGTACAGTGTATAACATATACCATATATAATATACAGTGTATAATAATAACATGGGACACAGAAAATGCCATTTAGATGGAGGGGTAGATACACTGCTGCTTTGTATAATTCACTGTTTTTTTAGCATCATCATCTCCACCAGATTTGGTTTTTTTTGTTTTTGTTTTTGTTTTACTTTTTCATGGAAAGATCTATTTTAATTTATTTTTTAATATTTTTAATTGAGGTCAAAAATATAATTTACCATCTTCACCATTGTTTTCAGTTCACTGATGATAAATACATTATACATATACATTCTTTTTTTTTTTTTTTTTTTTTTTTTTTGAGACAGAGTGACTGCCGTACAGGCTGGAATGTAGTGGCGCGATCTTGGCTCACTCCAACCTCCATCTCCTGGCTTCAAGCAATTCTCGTGCCTCAGCCTCCCAAATAGCTGGGATTACAGGTGTGTGCCACCGCACCAGGCTAATTTTTGTGTTTTTAGTAGAGCCGGGTTTCACCATGTTGGCCAGGCTGGTCTCAAACTCCTGGCCTCGTGATCTGCCCGCCTCAGCCTCCCAAACTGCTGGGATTACCGGTGTGAGCCACCGTGCCCGGCCATATACATTCTTTTTTATTTCCATCCCCCACCTTCTCTCCCCTCCTTCCTTACCTCTGGTAACCAGCAACCTACTTTCTATTTTCATGAGATCCTCTTTTTATAGCTCCCATATATGAATGAGAATATGCAATATTTTTCTGTCTGTGCTTTACTTATTTCACTTAACATAATGACCTCCAGTTCCATCCATGGTGCTGAAAAATGACAGGATCTCATTCTCTTCTATGGCTGAATAACAGTCCATTGTGTATATGGACTACAATCTGGTTTTTATTTTTCTGGGCACATTTTAAAAAGGGATTACGACTCCTTAGGTGATTGTTATTTGAGATATGACTGCATCCGTTTCAATAGTCTTTGAACATGCCTCTATTCCAGGCTCAGACTTGAGAAGAAGGCTCAAGTGAGACATGGCAGAGGCACACCTGAGCCGAGCCCAGTCCTGAAGACACTTCCTGCTTTTGTTTGCTGAAATGGAATCTTATTTCACAAAGCATTTTAGGCAGTTTCAAGGACTTAAATGAGACTAGCCTGGACAACATAGCAAGACCCTGTCCTTGTTTTTTAAAAAAGGCTTAAATTTTACCTAAGGGAAAAACACGCACAGGAGTTGGAGGAGAGAAAGATGAAATCGAAATCTGTGAGGAAATATACAGGGAGGAGGTGAGACTTAGAGGCTGAGAGAGGCTGACGCTTGGAGGAAGCATGGCAGAGAGGCCCTTCAAAAAGGGCACAACAGGGTAGGGAAGCAGGAGGAGACTGAGCTGGAGCTCTGGGCTTCTGCTGGGTGGCACCCCGCAAAAGGGCGCAGCTAGCACTAGTGGGCAGCCATACCTCCAAGTTAGCTGCAGGTATTAATCTGGAACTAGTCACTGCATCTGTGCCGTAAGATGAGAATCCAGCGTTGAACAGGACTCCTGTAAATCTGTAAATTCTCCAGCCCAGATTCACCTTGGCCAGCTACCACCCAGTTGTTGACCAAAAGAGCCAAACTCTGTGAAATATTTCAAGAGGTTTATTATTTTTCTGACTCATGCCTGTAATCCCAGCACTTTGGGAGGCCAAGACAGGAGGATCATTTGAGACCAGGAATTCAAGACTAACCTGGGCAACATAGTGAGACCCCATCTCTACAAAAAATTAAAAACCAAATAAACCAGGAGTATTGGTGCACACCTGTAGTCCCAGCTACTAAGGAGGCTGAGATGGGAGGATTGCTTGAACCCAAGAGTTTGAAGCTAAAGTGAGCTATAATCATGCCACACCTAAGAAGTCAGAAGAAAGGAATGCTCGAGTTAAAATAAGGGGATTGTGGAAGCCAAGGTTTTTGTTAAGTAGATGAAGTCTCATAGGTGGCAGCCCTCAGAGAGCATGTGATGCTATACCCGTCAGGCTGGATTTGGTATTTTATTACCTTAAGACACTGTTTGGTCAGTCTTACAATCTGCATTTTAATCTTAATGCGGGTCAGTTATGCCTAAACTCTGAAAGGGAGGGGATATAACAAGGTGTGTCTGACCTCCCTTCCCATCATGGCCAGAATTCAGTTTTTCAGAGTGCTCTGGGGTCCCCTTGGCCCAAACTGGGGTCTGTTCAGTTGGTTGGGGGCCTAGGATTTTATTTCTGGTTTACATTGCTTAAGAATGAGTCACTGTTGGCCAGGCATGGTGGCTCCCACCTGTAATCTCAGCACTTTGGCAGGCCAAGCTGGGCAGATCACTTGAGGTCAGGAGTTCAAGACCAGCTCGGCCAACATGGCAAAACTCCATCTTTACTGAAAATACAAAAATTAGCCAGGCGCCAGTAATCCCAGATACTCAGGAGGTTAAGGCAGGAGAATTGCTTGAACCCAGGAGGCGGAGGTTGCAGTGAGCTGAGATTGCAACACTGTACTCCAGCAACAGTGTAACACGCCGTCTCAAAAAAAAAAAGAAAAGAAAAAGAAGAATCACTGTTGACCCAGGGAACAGGCAGGAGGCAGTGTTGGGGAAAAACGTGCACAGGTCCAGTGCTCAGGGCTGGTGGGGCACTGATAGGATGAACCTACTGTGCATCTCAGATGTCCCCGCATGCCACACTCCTGGCCTTTCTCATTACCTCATGGCCAAAACCACATTTTTTAATTAAAATGTGAATCTGACTCCTTCCCTAGCTGTCATTCTGAAAGAAGGGCATTTTTGTAACTTATTAAGTGGTGAAATTATACCAACAAAGACTATCTCAGGTTATGAAAAATAATAATTTCTTTCATGGCCAAAATCACATCTTTAATTGAAAAATTAAGTTAGCTACTTCCCTATCTAGCATTCTGAAAGCGAGCATTTTGGTAACTTTATGAGGTGGTGAAATTCTACTGACTAACTAAAGAATCCCAGGTCATGAAAAGTAATTTCTTTCTTCAGCTAGAATGGCACAAGATAGTCAGAAAGCTAGGGGCATTTCTAAGGGTTTAAGAACTAGAGCATAAAGTTAATCTGTCCCCAAACGTTACACCTGGACAGATTAAGCTGAGTCGATTTTAGCATGCCAGGTAGGTTAAAACTAATGGAAAATTCCCCAACAGTGAAAGAACAAAGTAAATTAGAACAGAAACAAACAAGGAAGCCCAGCCCGGCCAGAGATACTGAATGCTCCAGGCAGGGCCGAAAGGAAAATGAGTGGATGAGATTTAAATATGTATGAGAGTGATAATCACTGGAGGGTCTCCATACAAAATGACAAATGACAAAATTCTCAGGGCTGACCCCTCTGGGCAGATGACGAGTGAAGTCAGGAGGAAGGGATCTCACATTGGTGGAACACATCAGTTCCATTTGTCTGGAGTGGTTCCAGACTCCACTGCTAGGTCATCAAGAGCTGCAACTGCAACAAGGCAACTGCTCCTCCAAAAAAGCTTGAAAAACTGTTCAGAATGGGTTTTAAAAATCAAAAGACAGATTTCAAGCAGTATCTATGTTGTGATCTTATTTTAATAAAATAAAAATGATACATATTTTGGAAGACTGCAAGAATGGACATCAAAAAATTAACAGTGAATTTTCTGTGCGGTGCGATTACAGCTGATGTTTATTTTCTTTGCTCATCGGTATTTTAAAAGTCTCTGTTATGAACTCGCTGTATTAGTCCATTTTTACACTGCTGATAAAGACATACCCAAGACTGAGCAGTTTACGAAAGAAAGAGGTTTAATGGACTTACAATTCCACATGGCTGGGGAAGCCTCGCAATCATGGTAGAAGGTGAAAAGCATGTCTTACGTGGTGGCAGAAAAGAGAAGAGCGAGGACTTGTGCAGGGAAACTGTCCATTTAAGAACCATCAGATCTCATGAGACATATTAACTATCACAAGAACAGCACAGAAAAGACCTGACCCCATGATTCATTAACCTCCCAGTGGGTCCCTCCCATAACATGTGGGAATTCAAGACGAGATTTGAGTGAGGACAAAACCAAACCATATCACTTGCATTATATGTTAAAAGAAAGGAAAATAAAACAGAGCTAACCCTACATAGGATATTATATTAGTCTGTTTTCACACTGCTGATAAAGACATACCCGAAACTGGGTAATTTATAAAGGAAAAGAGGTTTAATGGACTCACAGATCCACATGGCTGGGGAGGCCTTACAGTCATGGTGGAAGGGGAAAGGCATGTCTTACATGGTGGTGGCAGGCAAGAGAGAACTTGTGTAGGGAAACTCCCCTTTATAAAGCCATCAAATCTTGTAAGACTTGTTCACTACCACAAGAACAGTGTGGGAAAGACTCATCCCTATGATTCAATTACTTCTCACTGGCTCCCTCCCATGACACGTGGGAATTGTGGGAGCTAAAATTCAAGAAGAGATTCGGGTGAGGACACAGCCAAATCATATGAGATAGGCTACATTTTCCAGATTACACATAATTTTTAAAAAATAATTTCAACTTTTACTTTAGATTCAGAGGGGCACATGTGCAGGTTCATTCCATGGGTATATTGTGTGATGCTGAGGTTTGGGGCAAGAATGGCGCTGTCACCCAGGTAGCATAGTGACTAATAGGTAATTTTTCAGCCCTTGCCCCCCTAGTAGTCCCCAGGGTCTATTGTTCCCATCTTTATGTCCAATACATATTTTTTAATGAAAAATGTCCCCAAAATGTATATAGAAAAAAATTATTTATATTTCACCAAACTCCTATTGTGCGAAATTTAGATAATTTCCAATTTTACATAATGTTGCAATAGAAATCTTTGTACACAAATTGTCATGTATTTTCATGGCCATTTCCTAAAGATGACTTCCTGGGAATGGAATCACTGGGTCCAAGGGCAAGAACACTTTTCAGGCACTTAATACACATTGCCAAGTTGCCCTCAAAAAGGGAGTATCAATTACACCACACTCTGCTTCCCATCAATTTCAGGCACAGAAATACAGTCCCCTTGGAAATACACCTTTCATCCAGCTATCTCTTAGGTTTTAGTTCTTGACGTTCAAGATCCATAGGATTACAAGCCTACACTTCAAGGAAAAGGAGCCAATTCAGATTATGTCTCAAAAAGGCCTGCAGGGTGATTGTGGGATGGTGAGTGAACCCCACATGCAGCACAGGGCCTGGCCGTAAGGAGGTCCCCAAGAAAGACACACAAGCATCTGAATCAGGTGAGGGGGCCAGGACTCACTGAGGCGAAAAGGGCTCCCCTGAAAAGGGAGAAGGAGAGGTTTGTGTGGGGAGAAAGCTACTGTCCTAACTCGAGAGCCAGGACTGTTTTGGGGGTGGAATACTTTATATAATATAATATATATATTATATATTATTTATCTATATTATATATAATTATCAATTATATATTATCTATATGTCTATATTATATTCAATTAATATATATGAATTATATATTATAATTATATAATCTGTAATATATCTATATTATATAATTATATATTATCTATCTATATTATATATACTTGATATATAAATTATACATTACATAATTATGTATTATATAGTATAAATATATAAATTATATATTATATAATTATGTATTCTATACAATATAGATATATAAATTGTATATTATATAATTATCTGTTATATATAATGTAGATATATAAATTATATATTGTACAATTATGTATTATATATAATAGATATATAATTATGTCATACATAATATACAAAAATCAAAAATCAACACAGACATGAGTCCCTCAGCTTCCTCCTGGACTCTGAGCCAGGTGACTGTCTCTTTAGAGGACATATGACATGATTTGCATGTGTGTGCACATGTGTTCTGGAATAGTTGGCCTCTGATTTGCTTAGGATTACATTTCTGGGTAGACAGAATTATCTATTTACCCAGAAACATGTTTGATTATTATACACATCAAATGTTTATTATAATAAAAATGTTTTGATTATTATAAAGGTTTTATCATAATGATTATAAATAAGCATATTATAATAAATACATGTTTTGATCATTGTAAACATGGTTGATTATAACATGTTTATTATAATTATAATATCTATTATATAATTACATAATAATTATAAATTATATATAATATATATTATATCACATGTAATATATAATAGTTTGTTCTACAAAAAGATCGACCTTTTCCCACCTTCCAGCAAACTCCACAGTGTCAAGTGAGAAGCCTGGCACCCCCTCCACAAAATAGTCATTTGTCACACGGCCACAGGCATCTTCTCAGGGAAAATTAGGCCAACTGCCTGCCGAAGTCAGACAGTAGAAACTGCATCATTTGGCAATATTGGATGTGTCTGCAAGTGGCAAATCGAGTGGAATGTATCCATGAACAACATGGTAATAATCAATACAGTTAATTTGTCGTTAGATCAGACTGTTCCTAAGCTACAAATGTTAATATCCCGAGATTAGAGACTCCTCGGCAACTGAGGAAACAAAATCATTTTGTGGATTTAGCATAGATATGCAGGCCAGAAGAACAAAATCCAAGTTCCAGAAAGAAACAAGAGAAAGAGTGAATGGAGAGAAGGGAGAAGTTCCCTCAGGAATGGCACCACCTCCCCTGCCCCCAGGGTCTTGGGAATCCTTTCAAGAAGCTAAATTTAGCTGGGCAAGGTGGCTCACACCTGTAATCCCAGTGCTTTGGGAGGCCGAGGTGCAAGGATGACTTGAGGCCAGGAGTTCGAGAGTTAGCCAGGGCAACATAGGCAGATCCCATTTCTATGAGAAATTTAAAATATTAGTTGTGCACGGTGGCACATGCCTATAGTCCAAGCTACTGGGGAGTCTGAGGTGGGAGGATCACTGGAACCCAGAAGTTTGGGGCTGCAGTGAACTGTGATCATGCCACTGCACTCCAGGCTGGATGACAGAGCAAGACCCTGTCTCTAAGAAACAAACAAACAAAGCTAAGTTTATCTTCGGATCATTCAATTCAACTCAATTCAACCAATATTTCTTAGGCACCTACTATATGTCAGGCAGCAATCTAGGTGCTAGGACCAGGTCCCAGGAGACCAAGGTATAAATAGCAACAAGACATCTAAGCGGTGCTGAAGAAAATAATTGTTCAATGATACTTGTAAAGCACAATAAGGCAGCCTCTAACCAGCACCACTGCAATAGCTATATTGACCACGGCAATGGGATTTTGCTATGGGGGAGAGAGATTGGGCTCAACTCTGAATACTGCATAGCCAAGGGGGAATTCAGAGCCGGGGAATGGGCTGGAGGTCACAGCTATTTACCACTGTTGCAGTGACCCCGACAGAACGAGAGGACAGTGACGGTCACACATTCGCTTGACTTCTCACTCCTAATTCATCCATTTTGTAGCGTCTTAGACCAAGACAGCTCAGGTGCCTACAACAGGGTCCAAAGACTTCTAGCTGCCTGCTAGAAGTGAGCAGAAAACTTTCTGCTTGTGTAGCTCAGCCCATGAAACAAAAAGTTCTCCTAAAGCCATCTGTCAATTAACTCATGGCACTGAAGCGTGGAACAAAATGACAAATGGTGGGGGTTGGAGGAACTGGTTCTAATCTAGACAAGAATTCCTCTTCTGTCATGTGATTTTTTCCCATTTTAACTCGTATCAACTTTGTCCTTCCTATCGTCACGTGCAAGGGCACACTTAAATACCGAGCAATGTCTTGTTTCTAATTTTCTTGCAAATACGAGAGGCCCTGGAGTCACTATCTGTAAAAAGGTAGCCAGAGAGAATGCGAGACCACTTGAGGGTAAATCATGGAAAGGACTGAGACTGGCTCGGGGAAGCTCAGGGGAAGCCCAGGGAACCGCTCCCCTCTGTAGCTCATCAAATCCCTGCACACCAGCACTCCCATTTGTTCTCTGCCGCATTATTTCTCAGTCCATTTGGCCTTCCTGATAATTGATAAAGGGCTGGCTCTGAAGGAAATTGTTCTCCACTGCAGGGTGCATAAATATCCCATTATCAATAGGAAGCAATTTACTTGCTTAAAATTGCCGACTCTCTCATTTTGTTTTAACACGCTGTTTCTCTATCGAAATAAGTCTACACCTTTGAAAAGGCTATCTCCAAAGCCTCACACTGGCTCTGGCTTGAAAAATAAATCTGAAATCAGCTGAGGCAGAATGACCTCATCGCAGCCCTCTGATATTAAAAGGGCAGCTCAGAAAAGTGGAAAAATTGCTCTAGGAATTCCATCTGCCAGAAATGTAATCCTAAGCAAGTTACAGGAGAGTTAGCTAACTATTTCAGAACACACGTGGACACACACACAAATCATTCCATATTTCCCCTAAAGAGACGGTGACCTGGCTCAGAGTCCAGGAGGAAGCTGAGGGACTCATGTCCATGTGGATTTGGGGATTCGGAAGGTAAATAGTGTGGTAAAGGTAACATTGCAATTTATTGGAGAAAACAAGAATTACTCAATACATAGACTACAATGAACAGTTAAGAACTTGGAAAAAATTAAGTTACAACTGTGCATCACACCATAGACCCAAATTCACTTCTGGAAAATTAAAAAGCAGAGGGAATTAAAACAATAATAATTAGATGACACTTCGGAGGCCAAGGGGGGAGAATCACTTAGAGGTCAGGAGTTTGAGACCAGCCTGGGTAACACAGCCAGACCCTGTTTCTATAAAAAATTTTAAAAATTAACTGGGCATATTACAGGCACATAACTGCGTGCCTTTGCATCCTCATAGCTTAACTCACACTTATAAGTGAGAACATACGATGAAAGAGATGAACTGGAAAAAAACTAAAAGGCAGAAATGAAGTCCACAGGCTCACAGCCCCGGCGGCGCCCTGACAGCCCGGGCAGCGCCCCGGGCCCTGACAGCCCGGGCGGCGCCCTCAGCCTAGTTAAAGATCGACCCCGGACCTAACCGATTAGGTTAATTAGGTTATCTATAGACTCCGGACATTGTAAGGACAAACGTTGTGAAAGTCTCTGTCCTGCTCTAATTACCGGTGTCTGCCACATATCTTAGTCCTGGGCCCAGTAGAACACAATCCTCTATTTTGTCCCAACTTCCTGAGCCCAACACACCCCCCCCCCACACACACCACCTAGAGAGCCCCTGATAAGATCACAACCGTTTGTAGTTTTACTAAAAGCGCGGGAACAAATGGAAAACTGTTAATTGTATTAACCAATTACCAGTTGTAATGCTGCAACCAAAAGAATTCCTTTGTACCTCTGTAACCTTGCATATCCTGTATGCATCGCGCTATAAAGAGGGGCCACATGCATCATTCGGGGCCCTCTTGTATGTTGTAGAACGGAGGGACCAAGTTCGAACTTGCATTAAAGATCCTTGCCGCTTGGCTTTGACTCCGGATTCTGGTGGACTTCTTCGGGGAATAAAGGGTCTGGGCATAACAACGATATTTGGTTTTCCATTCCTGAGTTGCTTCACTTAGAATACTGGTCTCCAACTCCATCCAATTTGCTGCAAAGGCCGTTATTTCATTCTCTTTTATGGCTGGGAGGGTGTGAGGGGTTGAGGGATGAAAGAATATAATACATATTGGGTGAAATGTACACTGCTTGGGTGACAGGTGCACCAAAACCTCAGAAACCACCCATAAAGAATTAAATCACCACTAAAGAATTTGTCCATGTAACCCAAAACCACCTGTTCCCCAAGAACTATTGAAATAAATATATAAATAAATTTTTTTTTAAAAATCATAACCTGTTCCTTGGGACTCCAAGGGTAAAAACCCAAAGGACAGTACCATTCTATCCAGCAATCATTCCATCCAGTAGATTGCTGGATGGAATGGTACCATTTAAATACAGAGGTTAGGGCACTGAGGGGATATTTGAGCAAAGACTTGACGTAAGGGTGGTAGCCATGGGATGTCTAGAGAAGAGTGTTCCAGACAGAGGAAACAGTCACTGCTAAATCCCTAGGTGGATGTGTGCCTGATGTGTTGGAGGAACAGCAAGTCACTGAGTAGGGGTGAAGTGAGTGGGGCACGAAGAGAAAAATAGGTGAGAAGACCCAAGAGGGAATGGGTGGGAAGGCAGATTATGCATATTTTGTGTTTTTACTGTGAATGAGGTGGGAGCTCTGGCAGGTTACAGAGCAGAGGAGTCATGGGATCTGACTTGTGTATTTAAAAGATGCCTCTGGCTACTGGAATATCCTGAGGGCAGAGAGAGGCTGCTTCTGTGGTCCAGGGGACAGAGGATGACAGCAGTGGAGGAGGGAAAAGTGGTCAACATATGCATGGGTTTTAAGGTAAAGCCAGCAGGGTGTTCTGAAAACTGGGGTGTGGGATGAAAGAAAAGGAGGGACGTCAGGAAGGCTCCAAGGTTTCTGACTCCGGCAACTAGAAGAAAAATCCAGAAGGCTTGTTTGATGATGTGCCTGGTATGGTGTAGAGTGATGGCAACATTAGCACTGTGCTGGTGGGAGTGTAAATTGGTACAATTGAACAGTAAGTAGCAAGAGTCTTCAAAAATACAGACCTTGTTTGATCAGAGCAAATCTTAAATGGACATTTTTGAGATAACTAGAGAAATTTAATTAAGAGAAGTATGCCGATTTAAGCTACAGAGACAGACTGATGTGATTATAAATGAAATGATATATCTGGGTTTTCTTCACAATATTCCAGGAAAAAAAATTCCAGGAGTGATCGATGAAATACAATTCGTAAAATGTTGAAAATTGTTGAAACTCAGTCTTTGGGTATGTTTGACAATATCGGTAATAAAAATATTTCTTGTGTGCATACTCTGCACCCAGCAATTCCATTGTAGGAATTTATCCTAAAAAATAAGAGATATATATTAAGAGATATTTACTACAGCCTCATTTGTAATAATGAAAATAGGAAACCACAAGCAATAGGTGATTAGCTAAATGAATAATATGACATCATTTAGTTGAATATAGTATTAAGTTTAGAAATTGGTCTGTATGCGTGCAGAAATTTAGTATATAACAAGAGTGACACTTCAAATAATGAGGAAAAATGAATCCAAAAAATAACGTGGGGACAACTAAGTAGATATCTGGAAAAAAATAAGAATGAAACTGCCTTCCACAATTTATACCAAAATACATCCCAAAATAATCAAAGATTAAGTACATTAAAACAAATTCATAATTGTTATTACAAAAACATGAGAATTTTTTTATAATTTTAAGAGTGAATAAGAGAGGAAACAAGAACCAAAAGCCATAAAATAAAAGATCAATAAGTTCTATATAAATCCCAAAACGGGCCAGGCACAGTGACTGACGCCTGTAATCCTAGTACTTTGGAAGGCCAAGGTGGGTGGATCACCTGAGATCAGGAGTTCGAGACCAGCCTGCCCAACATGGTGAAGCCCCATCTCTACTAAAAACACAAAAAATTAGCCGGATATGGCGGCGGACATCTGTAATCCCAGCTACTCAGGAGGCTGAGGCAGGAGAATCACTTGAACGCAGGAGGCAGAGGTTGCAGTGAGCTGAGATCGGGTCACTGAGCTTCAGCCTGGGCAACAAGAGTGAAACTCTGTCTCAAAAAAAAATTAATTAATTAATTAATTAATTTTTTTTAAAAATGTTTTTCAGGGCAAAAATCAGGATAAGCTAAGTGAAAAATCAAAAACAAAGTAAAAGTGTTTGCAATTTTTGTTACAAAAGAGGAGCTAATTTCCCTCATATAAAAAAATTTATATATACAGGATCAATAAGAAAAAGGCCAACAAGCCAAAATAAAAATGTTGAAAGAACAAGAGCAGACAGTTCCCAAGGCCAGAATTACAAATGGCTTTTAAACATATAACACCAAGTTCAGCCCAACTCATAATCAGAGAAATGCAAATTAAAAGTACATTTGTATACTTACATTTCACCTAGGAGGCAGATAAAGATCAAATGGTTTGATAACACACTGCGGATAAGACTGTGTGAAAACAGGCCCTCTCAAACATTAGTGTTGGGAGTGTGTGTTACTATAAACTCTTTGATTTATAATTTGGCAATTTATACTGGTTATAAATGCATACTTTAACTCAATGATTCCACCTCTAGAAATGTATTCTTCAGGCATACACACACATAGAATAATGTATGAACCAGGCAGTGGTTGTAATACTGTGTGGTGTATGTGTGTGTTATAGATAGATACATTTTAAAGATCATATTTAATGATACTAAGGAATTATTGTTACACTTGTTAGGAGTGATATTAGTTTCATGGGGTTTCTTAAGTCCTCATATTTTTGGAGATATATGCTAAAATAATTACAGACGAAATGATATAATGTCTGAGATTTGCTTTTAAATAATATAGGAAGAAGGAGGGTTGGTAGATGGAAGTGTAAATAAAAATGCTTGGTTCAAGTTAAAGCTCAGTGATGGCCCCCTTAGCACTTATGACACTCAAATTTTCCATAATAAAACCTCAAATATTAAAAAGCTCTGAATCAACTCAAATAGCCATTAATAGAAAAGTTAAATAAACTATGATACACCCAAACAGTGGAAGAGTATTGCTATAGTTTGGATATGGTTTACAATTTGTCTCCTCCAAACCTCATGTTGAAATTTTATCCCCAGTGTATCAATATTGGAAGGTGGAGTCTGGTGCGAGGGGTCTGAGTCATAAGGGCAGATCGCTCATGAACAGATTAATGCCCTCCCTCAGCTGTGAGCGAGTTCTTGCTTTATTAGTTCCCTCAACAGCTGGTTGTTAAAAAGAACCTGGCACCAACACTCCCCCAACCCCCACCAGGCTTCCTCTCTCACCATGTGATATCTTTCCACACATCCGCTCCCTTTCTGCTTCTTGCCCTGATTTGACACAGCCTGAGGCCCTCACCTGAGGCAGATGCCCAATTTTGAACTTTACAGCCACCAGAATCATGAGCCATATAAACCTGTTTTCTTTATAAGCTACCCAGTCTCAGGTATTTTGCTATAGCAACACAAAATGGACTAAGACAAGTATACAGCTGTTAAAAGACTAAGCTTATTTTATATCCTGATGTGGAATGACCTGCAAGATGTATTGTTAAATGAAGAAGCCAGATGCAAACAGTGTGCATCAAATGTTTACCATTTACTTACCAAAAAAAGAAGAAAGACTAGACCAATGTGCTTGTAAGATGCATCGGTGGTATAGTGGGGAGCATAGCTGCCTTCCAATGTGCTTGTACATATTAGGTTGGTGCAAAAGTAAGTGTGGTTTTTGCCATTAAAAGTACGGGCAAAACCGCAATTGCTTTTGCACCAACCTAATGTGTAGAGTATGTCTGGATAATACATAAGAAACAGATATTCCTGGTTGCCTCTGCAGGGGGAAACCAGGTGATGGTGATAAAATGGAAGAGGGATAGGTGTTATGAGAGACACTTTCAGTATATGCTTTTCTACCTGTTGAAATGTGTACCATTATCTATCCAAACAAGTAAACTTTGTGATTGTAAAAATGCACACTAAATCATTAACAGTGGTTATTGCTGCTAAAGGATGGGATTGTGGGTGACTCTTATTATTTTCCCAATATTCTATAAATAACATATTTTTTCTTAGGTACTTCGAATAAACAGGTTATTTTTGAAGAGGCAAAAATCAGGAAATGACTTAATCAAAGAGCTTGTCACAATCAGCAAACAGAAGGTAACCCACTAATTCCCAGTTACAGGACATTGCCACAGCCCTCTTCCTTTGAGAATCATACTTCTTGGTGTACTAAGCACCCATGGGTCATCAGAGATGGCATAGGGTAAGGACATGATACTGAGTGAGATCTGTTTCTGCCCTTAAAGCACTCATGAAGGGGCAGAGTGGAGAGAGAGGCAGAGAAGCCAGCAGGCCATTACAGCACGAGGAGATAAGTGCTATAATATCCATAACTGAAGAAATCTGAAGAGGGAGGTGGGAGGGGGTCATGGGAGGAAACTGATTTTTCAGCGGGGATGTACAAGATCCTTAAAGATGAATGGTAATTGGATTCAAGATGCTCTATGGTGATGATTCCGTTTAGTGTCAATGATAAAATGGCAGACTCCATTTGTTAATTGACCTCCCCTGATGATTCAGTACTGAAACGGTGCCTAATAATTTGCATGGTCCTCCAGTGGGGAGCTGAGCTAAATTTACCTATCGCTGCTCCTCATGCTTTTAAACTTTTACCAGGTATCAGAACAAAAACCTTGCTCCATTCCCAGATTTCAGTTACTATTCTAAGTGAATTCAATACCCGAACTGCTTCTCTAACAGCTTTACCTCCACTCCATTCAAGAAACCCGACACATGGCAAATTCTGGATCTTGCCCTGACCTAACATTGTTCACAGTCTAACATTTTTAACTCTAAAATTTCACTCTCATTCCATGACTTCATATTTGCCCAACTCTGCCATTCCCATCATCTGCTCATCAACAATCCAAGACTTTGACTCTTCAGCATTTCTCTGGATTGTCAGCCTTCACTGACCCTTCCCACTCAACCCAACTAGTGAAGTTGCCTGGAACCACTCTCTTTCCAAAACCCCAACTCTGTTACCCCCTAGCTCTCTGTGACTCTGTTCTGCGCCTCTAAGGAGTCTTTCCACTCCTGTGGCCAGACACAATTCTTTACCCATCCCACATGATTGTCATTCAAGATCTGCATTATCCTCTTCAAACCCTCAATCCCATTTCCCAAATCCATCCCCAAACTCTCAGTGAATAATGAAGTCCTCCAGTCGCTCAATGTACATGCAATATATATTTATTGATATACACAAATAACTCAATCCACACAAATACATATTGATCAATATAGCTCTATAGATGCTCAACTTATAAGGTTATATCTCAGTAAACCCATTATAAGTCAAAAACATCACAAGTCCAAAACGCATTTAATACACCTAACCTACTGAACATCATCGCTTAGTCTAGCCTCTCTTAAACTGCTTAGAACACTTCCATCAGCCTACCGTTGGGCAAAACCATCTAACATAAAGCCAATTTTATGATAAAGGGTTGAATATCTCATGTAATGTCTTGAATACTGTACTGAAAGTGAAAAACAGAATAGTTCTATGGGTACTCGAAGTATGGTTACTACTGTATGTGTGTTGCTTTCACACCATCATAGTCAAAAATTCATAAGTCAAGCCATCGGGGACCATTTGAAGTTAGTTTTCATCACTACAGAACATTCCATCTCAAGTTAATTGATATATAGGTTGCTGGAAAAAATTATATGAAGGATGCCACCACAATAAATATATGTTTGCATCTTGCATAGGCAGTGTTTGTCTCCGGCAGCTGCACAGCCAGTCTACCGGGTGGGGGCCCAGAAAAAATTATGTCAACATATGCTGAATTTGCACTTGTGTGCTACTGGAGTGTGTTAACTCCATTTCTGACAATATTCTATGTCCCTGGCTAATGAAGTGAGGGTATTAGTCTGCGAAAGGTTCTCTCCAGGACAATGTTGCCCATCAGAAAAGTTAAAGTGGGAGTCCCCAGCCCCCAGGCTACAGACCAATTTTGGTCTGTGGCCTGTTAGGAACTGGGCTGCAGAGCAGATGAGCAGTGGGCAAGTGAGCATTACTGCCTGAGCTCCATCTCCTATCAGATCAGCAGCAGCATTAGATTCTCATAGGAACGGGAACCCTATTGCAAACCGCACATGCTAGGGATCTAGGTTGGGCACTCCTTATGAGAATCTAATGCCTGATGATCTGAGGTGGAACAGTTTCATTCTGAAACCATCCACCCCCAACTATCCATGGAAAAAATGCTCTTCCATGACACCGGACCCTGGTGCCAAAAACGATGAGGACCACTGAGTTCAAGCATTAAGTTCATTTGATGGACACTACACAATGACTAGAAGTAATGCTTAGACTCCTAATGACACGAGAAATGTTCATAATTTATTGTCAAGTGGAAATACAGAGTCATGTGACCATCACGTTGAATGATGAGATTGTGCCAAAAGGATTTAAGAACCAGCTTGAAGAGGCCACTACTATATTAAAATAAACAATAACAGCAGTAGCTTATAATCTGTTGAATAAAATAGGAACTGAAGAGTCCATACAATATGAATGAATGAGGATAAGAAAAGGCTCTTACAGAATAATACCAAAAAGTGTTGCAAAGATGATGGACTTAGAAAAACTACTGTATGAGTATCATATGGTTACATATGGTAACCACTTTAGTAATAATTGATTCAGGCAAAAATCACTAATGGATGCTAAACCTAGTGGGTAAAAGTTTGACGATTATGGATATTCACATAGTTTCAAAGTATTTTCCCACTGAATACTAATTATAAAGGGGGAAAGAGCCACTTTAGAGTGGAAAAGCCTGGCAGACTCCACCTGAATTCAACAATCAAAGTCAACATGACCAGTAATGGGTCAAATCACCCCTCCATATCACCTGATTGGGTGCCAGGACAAGGATACATCATTATCACTTCTGTGATATTTCTGCAAAAGCTGCATAACTTAATATAACTATGAAGGAACATCAGACAAATCCAAAATGAGGAATACGTTACAAAATAACTGGCTTGTAACCTTAAAAACTATCTAAGTGGTGAAAATGAAAAGCTAAATGCTACGGTTTGAGTATGTTCTCTTCAAAATTCTTCAAAATTCGTGTTGAAACTTAATCCCTATTGTAGTGGTATTAAAAGGCATTAAAAGGCCTTTGGGGAAGTGGTTAAGTGATGAGGGCTCTGCCCTCGTGAATGGATTAGCGCCTCCTGAGAAGGCTGGAGGGACCTAGCTTAGGCCCTTTTGGCTCTTCTGTTCTTCTGACGTATGAGGACATGGCATTCCTTCCCTCCACAGAATGCAGCAACGGGGCACCATCTTGGAAGCAGAGAACAGCCCTTGCCAGACACCATTCCTGCTGGCACCTTGATCTTAGACTTCTCGACTTCTAGAATTGTGGGAAATACATTTCTGTTATTTATAAATTACCCAGTAATCCAAGGTATTTTGTTAGAGCAGCTCCAGTGGATGGACACTAAACAAAACACAAAACCTAAGGAACCTTTTCAGATTGGAGAAAACAGAAGGGACTCCACAGATGGATGCTAAATTCAGACATGCCTCGAAGATATTGCAGGTTTGGTTCTGGACTACCACAATAAAGCAAGTCATACCAATTTATTGGTTTCCCAGTGCATATAAAAGTGAAATTTACATTATTACTTTTGTCTATTAAGTGTGCAGTAACATTATATCTTTTAAAATGTACTGACTCTTATTTAAACATATTTTATTGCTAAACTCTATGAACATTCATCTGAGCATTCAGCAGTTCATAATCTTTTACTGGTAGAAGGTCTTGTCTAAATGCTGATCAAGGTGGTGGCTGCTGAAAGTTGAGGTGCCTGTGACAATTTCTTAAAATAAGACAACAATGAATTTGGCTGCATAGATGGACTCTTCATTTCGTAAAAATTTAATCTGTAGCATGCAATGCTGTTTGACAGCATTTTACCCAAGTAGAACTTATTTCAGAATTGGAGTCAATCCTCTTAAGCCTTGCCACTGTTTTACTATGTAAAGGATATGCTGATGGAATATTCTGCAATGTTCACAATGCCATTTCAACAATGTTTACAAAGCATCTTCACCAGGAGTAGATTCTATTTCAAGAAACTACTTTCTTAGCTCATCCATAAGAAGCAACTCTGCATCCATTCAAGTTTGATTATGAGATTGCAGAAATTCAGTTCCATCTTTAGGATCCACTTTTAACTCTCCTTCCCTTGCTATTTCTACCACATCTGCAGTGACTTCCTCCACTGAAGTCTTGAACCTCTCAACATTATCCATGAGGGCTGGAATCTACTTCTTCCAAATTCCTTTTAATGTTGATATTTTGGCCTCCTCCCATGAATCACAAATGTTCTTAATGGTATCGAGAATAGTGAATCCTTTCCAGAAGGTTTTAAATTTACTTTGTCCAGATCTATCAGAGGAATCACTATGTACGGCAGCTATAGCCTTAATTTCATATGTCTTTCTTAAATAATAAGACTTGAAAGTTTAAAGTTTAACTCCTTGATCTATGGGCTGCAGAATGGATGTTGTGTTAGAATGCATGAAAACAACATTGATCTCCTTGTACATCTCCATCAGAGCTTTTGGGTAACCAGGTGCATTGTCAATGAGTAGGAATATTTTGAAAGGAGTCTTTTCTTCTGAGCAGTATTTCTCAACAGTGAGCTTAAAATATTCAATAAACCATGCTATAAACAGATGTGCTATCATCCAGGCTTTGTTGTTTCATGTCTAGAGCATCAGCAGAATAGATTTACCATCATTCTGAAGGTCCTTAAGATTTGCGGGATGATAAATGAACACTGGCTTCAGCTTACAGTCACCAGCTGGATTAGCCCCTCACAAGAGTCAATCTATCCTTTGAAGCTTTGAAGCCAGGCATTGACTTCTCCTCCCCAGCCATGAAAGTCCTAGATGGCATCTTATTCCAACAGAAGGTTGTTTTAGGCTGGGCGCAGTGGCTCATGCCTGTAATCCCAGCACTTTGGGAGGCTGAGATGGGTGGATCACCTGATGTCAGGATTTTGAGACCAGCCTAGCTAACAAGGTGAAACCCCATCTCTACTAAAACTACAAAAATAAGCCGGGCATGGTGGTAGGTACCTGTAATCCCAGCTACTCGGGAGGCTGAGGCAGGGAGAATTGCTTGAACTCAGAAGGTGGAGGTTGCAGTGAGCCAAGATCGCACCACTGCACTCCAGCCTGGGTGATAAAGCAAGACTCTGTCTCCAAAAAAAAAAAAAAAAAGGCTGTTTTTTTCTGCACTGAAAAATATCTATTGTTCAGTTGAGTATAGCCACCTTCATCAATATTCTTAACTGGATCTTCATGATAACTTGCTGCAGCCTCTACATGAGCACTTGTTGCTTCACCTTGTACTTTTACATTATGGAAATGACTTCTTAAACTTCATGAACCAACCTTTGCTAGCGTCAAACGTTTTTTCTGCAGCCTCCTTGCCTCTCTCAGCCTTTATAGAATTGAAAAGAGTTGAAGCCTTGCTCACTCTGGATTAGGTTTTGGCTTAAGGTAATGTTGTGGCTGGTTTAATCTTCTATCCAGAACCCTAAAACTTTCTCCATATGGGCAATAAGGCTACTTTGCTTTCTTATCATTTTTGTGTCCGCTAGAGTGCCACTTTTAATTTCTTTCAAGAACTTTTCCTTTGCATTCAAGACTTGGCTAACTCTTTGGCTCAGGAGGCTAGCTTTCAGCTTATCTCAGCTTCTGTCATGCCTTGCTCACTATGCTTAATCATTTCCAGCTTGTAATTTAAAGTGAGAGACATGAGACCCTTCCTTTCACTTGAACACTTAGAGGCCATTGTAACATTACTAATTGGCCTAATTTTGATGTTGTATCTCAGGGAATAGGGATCCCCAAGGAGAGGTAAAGAGATAGGCAAGGGCTGCTCAGTGGAGCAGTCAGAACACACACGACATTTATTAAGTTCACCATTTTATACAGATGTAGTTTGTGGCCTCAAAATAATCACAATAGTAACATCAAAGATCACTGATCACAATGTAAGAATTAAAGAAAGAGGAAAGAAACATGAAATGTGGCTCAACAGTTAAGGACAGGTTTATTTTAGAGAAAATAAACCTGAGAGGGGCTTCTGGCCAAGTTATTTCAGAGAGCCCTTCTCTCTTATAGACTAAGGATATTTAAGGGTTTTGGAAAGTGGGGCTTGTCATAGGTTCAGAATGTTTCTATGTGAATGAAAGTTTATTGCAGGGTTGGACTGTCTGTGGTTGGAAGAGAGGCTATCTCAGGGTTGGTATGTTCCTGGTCAGAGAGGGGTTTATCTTTGGGTTTGGATGTTTCTGGTTATGCTGACATTAGCCATTAGGCTGATGCTTTGGGGCTGGATTTAGCTGGTTTTTAATCAAAGAGAATTTGGTGGTGTCTGTTCAAGATGGTGACGCTCCTGCTCCATAACACAGATCGTCCTAACTGATATAACAATGAAAAAGATTGAAATATTTGTAGGGGAATCACCAAAATGTGACCCAGAGGCACAAAGTGAGCACATGCTCTTGTAAAAATGATGCTGACAGACTTGCCCAACCACAGGGTTGCCACAAACTTTTAATTTGTAAAAATATATATATATATAATATTATATAATATATAATATATAATATTATATATATAATATATATAATATATATATCTGCAAGGTGCAAGGTGCAATAAAGTGAAGTATAAGACGTGGTATGCCAGTATGATCCTGGATTGAATGATTTAACTAAAAGAAATTATTTGGATAACTGGGGAAATTTGAATAGAGTCTGTGGATTAGGTGGTGGTATATGATGTTAGTTTTCTTATTCTGATGGTTATAGTATGCTTATGCTGTAGCATCTTTGTGAAAAATATACTCTAGCATATTCAACAGTGGAGGATAGCACACCTGCTGCTTACTGTACAAAAGTTTAGAAAAAGAAAAAATTTTAGTATAAATGGTATAAATATAGCATATATCAAATAGATTTGAGAGAGAGAGAAAGAATGATACAGAAATGTGCTCAAATGCCTACAATCAGGAAATCTGGGTGAAAGATATATAGGATTTCTTTGTACTGTTCATGCAACTTCCTGCTATTTTTGAAATTATTTAAAGTAAAATAGTAAAACCAAAATAGACTATAGGATGGCACCTTAATTATATCCATGTGGTGAAATATTACACACATTCAAAAACCACATTTAGTAAATGACATCAGCAAATACGTTTTCTTAACAAATCAATATATAAAACTATATGTGTAATATGACTTAACCTGTGAAAACATGTGCCTAAGGGAAAAAGACATAAAGAAAATATATGACATGTAAAGATGGAATTATCATCAAGTGGTGATAATTCTAGATGATCATGGGAAGTTCTTGGTGGTGGCTTTATTTTTATTTTGGATTTTTTCTTTTTTTTAATAAACGTCTCCAGGTGTCTGGCTCTTTTGAGAAGAACAAAATGTTATTCTACAAAATGAAACCAACAATGAGTAAACTGAAGGCTTGACTACAAGTGTTCTCTCCATGCTGGGGAGCATTTTATTGATGGCATCTGAAGCCTCAGTGTGGAAATCCTGTTTCACAAAATTCAAAGCTTCTGCTCTTACACCTGATTCTTCGGGAGACTCTTTTCTCCTACTTGTATTAACCAATTCAGCTGTGAGGAGCAAAGGAGCTGGGGACTCTGCCCTTAGCTGGGCTCTGAAGGTGCATATTTTAGCAATGGCTGAGAACTGAGTTAGTTAATCTTCAAAGAGGCTGCCTACCATCCCATTCAACAACATAAAAAGCAATTTGTTTAGGGGGAGAAAAGCCATTTCAACGTGAAAATTGGTTTCACGACAATATGCCTGATAAAACGGCACATGAAGGAACCACTGGCCGGCCTCTCTCCCCTGGGTCCCCCCAGCCCCCACCCTTACCCTTTCTTTCGGAACTGTCACCATAACGGAAAAGGAAGTTCTCTCAACGGAAAAACATGCTGGAACACATTTTACCTCTGGAATAATGGACCAGGACTGCCCACGAGTTCTATGAAAAACAAAATATTTGGTCATTCTGCTCCTTCTACCTGAATGCGTTCTAAAGATTACAATGCCATCATCTAGAGTTCAACCTCAAAAATTCATCCTTGACTCCTCCCCTTCTTGTCAACGGTACCTCCAGCATCCGGAGTCGTGTGTCAGAGACATCACGTCTAATCACACTTCCCTTCAGCTTCAAATTTCTCACTGGCTCCCATTCACTCATTCATTCAACAAGCAGGTATAGGGCTGCTATTCCACACCAGGCCAGAGCCCATGGATATGGGGCAAGGTCAGATCCATCCCCTCTTTGATGTCCCAGGCTCTTCCAGAACTTGGCCATGTACACCTTCTTCTAAGCACCTCAGCCCCGCGCCTACCGTCTTCTAAGCACTTCGGCCACGCCCACCCTCTTCTGCCCACCCCCATCGTGCCCACCCTGGGTCTTCTACCCACCTCAGCCACACCTACCCTCTTCTAAGCACCTCAGCCACGCCCACCCTCTTCTACTAACTTCAGCCACGCCCACCCTCTTCTACCCACCTCAGCCACGCCCACCCTCATCTAAGCACCTTGGCCACGACCACCCCTCAGCCATGCCCCCCCTCCTCTACCCACATCGGCCATGCCCTCTTCTAAGCACCTCAGTCAAGTCCACCCTCTTCTAAGCCTCTCAGCCACGCCCACCTTCTTCTAAGCACCTCGGCCACGCCCACCTCCTAAACACCTCAGCCACGCCCATCCTCTTCTAAGCACCTTGGCCACGTCCACCCTCTAGGCACCTCAGTGCTCTGCCCCTCCTTAACCCACCCTACAGAGCTGATGGCTGTATTTGGAGAAGGTCTTCACTTTCAGGACTATATACTATTTGCCACTTCCCTTCTCTCTCTTTGCAAATGACAAACACCTTTTTATTCTTTCAGATTTACCGAGTCAGGTCTCCTACTAAGCCCTCTTTAGGAAGAGGGAGAAGAGGCCCCTCTTCTCTGTAATCTCGTTGGAATATTTCACCACTTTTGGGGGAGGTCAGGAAAGCATGCTCAGAAGTGTTCTGTAATCTCAGCAATTTGAGAGGCTGAGGTGGGAGGATTGCTTCAGGCCAGGAGTTTGAAACCAGCTTGGGCAACAAAGCAAGACCCTGTCTCTGCAATAAATTTAAAAATTAGCTGAGAGTGGTGCTGAACACCTGTAGTCCCAGCTACTAGGGAGACTGAGGCGGGAGGATCACTTGAGCCCAGGAGTTCAAGGCTGCAGTGAGTCATGACTGCACCACTGCACTCCACCCTGGGTGACGGAGTGAGATCTAGTCTCAAAATAAGAAAGAAGAGAGAGGGGGAAGAAAAAGAGAAAGGGGGAAGGCAGGGAGGGAGGGAGGGAGGGAGGGAGGGAGGGAGGGAGGGAGGGAGGGAAGGGAGGGAAGGAAGGAAGGGAGGGAGGGAGGGAGGGAGGGAGGGAGGGAGGGAAGAAGGAACCAGGACCAGAGTCCCACCTCCTTCTGCTGCTTTTGTGGACCTGCCCAGACAATTTCAGCACACGCAGCTCTACAGCAAGACCCACTCAGAGGAAATCAAAGGAAGACAAGGGCAGAAGCCCCTTTGGGGATTACACCCCAACCTTGGCAGGCAGGATGTGGCCAGTCTGGGACTATCCGGCATATGTCTGTTGAATGGCAGAATAAATGAATGAAGAAGGCAACCCTGGGTGGCTCTTGAGTGGTGTGAGCTGGTCCTGCACCCAGATACTGGGGTGGCCTTGGCAGGGCCCCGGAACCACATGGGTGTTTAAGACAACCTCCTATCGGAGCTCATCAGCTTCCAGGACAGGATAGAAAGTGTCACTGCCTCTCTCATGCACGGTCCCGGGGGAAAGCTGGCAAGTACATCAGAGCTGTGCCTGCCTGTCCAGCCCAGGGCACTGGGGCCTTGCCCTGCAGTCCTGTGGCAGCTGGTCCCCCACCTGGGAGGAGGAAGACAGCCCCATTCTGAATGTCTCTAAAAGAGAAGGTAGAAGATACTAGCCTCCCAGTGTGGACCATGGCAGACTCAGGCTATAGCAACTCTATGGGCTAAACATGAACTGCAGCTGTGTTGCCCCTCAACCCAAGGCCAAGGTCACTGGCTCCAGCCTCTCTGCCTCCTGGGAAGAGTAGCAACAATCATCCAATAGAAAAATTAATCTCACTGGATGCAGTAGCTCATGCCTGTAGTTTCAGCAAATTGGGAGGCTGAGGTGGGAGGATCGCTTGAGCCCAGGAGGTTGCAGTGAGCCATGACTGCACCACTGTACTCCAGCCTGATTGACAGGGCTTGATCTTGTCTTAAAAAAGAAGAAAAAAGAAAAAAAGTCCAGGCGCAGTGGCTCACACCTGTAATCCCAGCACTTTGGGAGGTTGAAGCAAGTGGATCACCTGAGGTCAGGAGTTCAAGACCAGCCCCAGCAACGTGGTGAAACCCAGTCTCTACTAAAAATACAAAAATTAGCAGGGCATGGTGGCACTTTGAGACCACTGTCCCTTCAGTTGGGCCTATGCAGGTGTCCCAAAACAACCTTTTGTGTCCGAGGGCTCAAGACTCTACCCTCAGATGATGCTAACATCACCATTTTTTTTTTTCAAGATGGAGTTTTGCTCTTGTCGCCCAGGTTGGAGTGCAATGGTGCGATCTCAGCTCACTGCAATCTCCGTCTCCTGGGTTCAAGCGATTCTTCCACTCCAGCCTCCCGAGTAGCTTGGATTACAGGCACCCACCACCACTCCCAACTAAGTTTTGTATTTTTAGTAAAGATGGGGTTTCACCATGTTGGCCAGGCTGGTCTAGAATGCCTGACCTTGAGTGAGTCGCCTGCCTCAGCCTCGCAAATTGCTGGGATTACAGGCGTGAGCCACCATCCCTGGTCTATACATTCCTTCCAAACCCAAAGCTATGAAGAGATTTCATAGGTCTCTACCTCCCCTATGGGGAGACCAGGGTTCTCTGTGAAAACAAGACAAAACAGGATGTTCTGTTTATGCCAAGATGACTGTGGCTTCAAGGCCTTCACTCACATCTGCGCCCATTTCTGTTGCTGTCTGATTTCCCATGAGAGCCCCGGAGAGCCACGGTCTTCACACAGCTGGAGTTTGCATGGTGCAAGAGAGCAACACATGAAGGAGATCTTTCTAGGGCTACTTCAGTCCATTAGCATCTGGTGACTAGTGACAAGGTTTGATACAACTTATCTATCTGCCAGGAAACACTGGTCTCAGCAGTCCAAAAGCCCTGCGATAGGAACAACACTGAGGAATCCATGGTTATGATCCTAGAAGCAGAAATTTGAGATGCTTCCCAGCCAAAGCTGTCACACATTGCCCTCCAGGAAAATTCGGGTCCTCAGACTTCAACTCCCAACTACCAGTCAAGAGAGAGGGACCAGAGAGGATTAGAGTTTTTCCTAGTTTTTCTTAGGTTCTAAACATGACAGGAAGCATTCCCCAGGCTACAGACTTGTTCCTCTAGGCTGTACAAAATCTGATTCAGGTCTTCCCAAGCTGGGAAAGGTTATCTGAGGTCACTCCATGGGGGAGAGCTATACGAAGAGTAAACAACTCCAAATAAGGCACTGTTTGTCCCCAGACTGTTCCTGGCCAGTTGGACAAATACACTCAAATACATAGCTGTTTTGTCAGTATCTGGGCTATGTCCCTTTCATGGCTGAGTATAAATCAAGACAACCACCAGAACAGGGTAGAACCTCAGTGTTCACACTGGGCTCCCCAGGCTACCAGAATCAAGCCACTTTCCCTATAAATCAGTCACAAATGGTGAATGGTAAGACTGGCACTTCTTGCTTAGAGACCCAAATTCTGTTCCAAGAAGAGTATTTAATGATCTTCCTCTAACACCCCTGGGCTGCAGCAATCTCACCTGCCAGGGGACATTACAGCGAGACCACACCTAAGCGTGGGCTACTCCACCAACAAATATGCCCACTGTTCAATAGGAGAGATCCTGCCTCTCTCTGCCCTTGGGGAACCTCTAGGGTAGACGTGGTGGCAGGATCTTGGTCAGAAATTGTCTGCCTGCTGCCAGTCCTGGGTTTCTAGAAAGCTGTCAGCCAGCCAGGTGCATTGGCTCACTCCCGTAATCCCAGCACTTTGGTAGGTCGAGGTGGGAGGATTGCTTGAGGCAAGGAGTTCAAGTCCAGCCTGGGCAACATAATGAGACCTTGTCTCTACAAAATTAAAAACAAAAAATAGCCGGGCGCGGTGGCTCAAGCCTGTAATCCCAGCACTTTGGGAGGCCGAGACGGGCGGATCACGAGGTCAGGAGATCGAGACCATCCTGGCTAACACAGTGAAACCCCGTCTCTACTAAAAACTAGCCGGGCGAGGTGGCCGGCGCCTGTAGTCCCAGATACTCCGGAGGCTGAGGCAGGAGAATGGCGTAAACCGGGAGGCGGAGCGTGCAGTGAGCTGAGATCCGGCCACTGCACTCCAGCCCAGGGGACAGAGCAAGACTCAGTCTCAAAAAAAAAATAAAAAAATAAAAAAAAAAAATAAAAACAAAAAATAGCCAAGGATGGTGGTATGTGCCTGTAGTCACAGCTACTCAGGAGGCTGAAGCAGGAGGATCACTTGAGCCAAGGAGTTCAAGGCTGCAGCGAGCCATGATTTGCCACTGCACCCTAGTCTGGCCAACAGAGTGAGAACCTGTCTCTAAAAAAATAAAAAGAAAAAAGGAAAAAGAGGGTTGTTAGAAAAACACCCTCTCTGAGTAAGGGGAGGTCTGTACGGCACCCTGGCGTTTCACCCCAGGACGTCCACTGGGTAGTTTCTGCCACCGGGCATTTGAAGGATGCTTTGAAGCACTCTGCCTGGTATCAGCCTGGGAGCTGGTCCTGGCTAACCTGGGCTTTGGTGGTTAGAATGATTTTTCACAGTGTGCCCAACGCTCTTGACGTGAGACTTTCATGTTTCCAAGGCAGCCTGAACCACTAACAATTCGCATTCCGCTGCAGTGGAGTGGACACTGGCCCAGAGTAACTTCCCTGTGAACTGGACACTAGGAGGGAGGTCTCCAAGACTGGGTCCCACGATGAGGTGTCCCTGCAATGCTGTTGGAAGCATCCCTTTTACCAGGAAAGCCTCAGGCTAGATCACAGAAGGTTGGGGTTGGGAAAATAGAAAATGGCTTCAACTCCTAGAAAGACAAAACTCATGACCTAGGGCCACACAAACTGCTTCTTTTACTAAAGAGGGAAGTAAAATAAAAATTAAAAAAAAATGAGGGGATACTACAGGATTGTTGACACCTTGTCCAGCACCATGCAAAATGCCTTGGCCAAGGCTAACTTGAACTTGAACTTAACTCTCAAAGCTCACCATCTACATGTCTGACGACTAGCCCAGAAGAATTCATTTGCCATCAGTGAAGGATTGGCCAAACACGCTTGATGAAAAATCCTCAAATATCCCGAATTAGCCTCTGAAGCTCTGGATTATAGAAGCAGAAGATAAACTCATATGGGTACTGTCTTGAGGATACCAGTGTGCTAGCAATGTCTCTACACACCACTCTTGTTTGCAAAGAGCACTGAACTCCCGAGATGTAAATGGCCTGAGAAACCTTTACCCCCTTTTGCCCTGATATAACCACAGAGGGCCTCTGTTATAGACTGATTGTGTCCCCCTCTACTAAAACTCAAGATGTTGAAGTCCTAACCTTCAGGTAGGGCTTTTAATGAGGTTATGGGGTTAACTAAGTCATAGGGTAAGGCTTAATCCAGTAAGGCTGGGATCCTTATAAGAATAGGAAGAGAGCCAGGCCCAGTGTCTTATGCCTGTAATCCCAATGCTTTGGGAGGCTGAGGAGAGAGGAGGATTACTTGAGCCCAGGAGTTTGAGACCAACTCAACATAATGAGGGCAACATAATGAGATCCTGTCTCTACAATTTTTTTTTTAATTAGCTGGTGGTGTGTGCTTTTAGTCCCAGCTACTTGGGAGGCTGAGGTGGGAGGACTGCTTGAGCCCAGGAGTTGGAGGCTGCAGTGAGCTATGATCGCACCACTCCACTCCAGTGTGGACAACAGGACATGATCATGTCTCTAAAGAATATAATGATAATTAATTTTTAAAAAGAAAAGGAAGAAACACCAGGGTTCTCACTCTCTCTGCGCATTCCCAGAGGGAAGGACATTTGAGGGCACAGTGAGAAATTGACCATCTGCAAGCCAGAAAGAGAGGCTTCACCAGAAACCAATCTTGCAACACCTTGGACTTCCAGCCTCCAGAACAGTTAGAAAATAAGTGTTGTTTAACGAGGTCAGGAGATCGAGACCATCCTGGCTAACACGGTGAAACACCATCTCTACTAAAAATACAAAAAATTAGCCGGGCGTGGTGGCGGGCGCCTGTTGTCCCAGCTACTTGGGAGGCTGAGGAAGGAGAATGGTGTGAACCTGGGAGGCAGAGCTTGCAGTGAGCCGAGATCGTGCCACTATACTCCAGCCTGGGTGACAGAGTGAGACTCTGCCTTAAACAAAGAAAAAAAAGAAAAGGAAATGTGTGTTGTTTAAGCCACCTATTCTGTGATACTTCATTATGGCAGCCTGAGCAGATGAACAGAGCTTCATCTGGGGTTCAAAAAGTGAGTGATCCCATTTGGCCAGAGACCCTTTGTACTAGGGAGGGCTGTAATGCCAATCTAGGGGCAATATATTAGTTTCCCATTTCTGCTGTAACAAATTACCCTAACTCTATGGCTTAAAACCACACAAATTTATTAACCTATAGCTCTGGATGTCAGAGGTCCAAAGTGAGTCTTATGGGGCTAAAATCAAAGTGGTAGCCGGGATGGTTCCCTCTGGAAGCTCAGCAAATAATCCATTCCTTGCCTCTTCCAGCTTCCAGACACCAACCACGGCTCCCTCCTCCACCTTCAATGCCAGCTGAATAGCATTTTCTCCTCTCTCTAACCTCCTGCCGTGCTCTTGCAAGGACCCTTGTGGTTACATTAACCCACTCAGATGCTCCAGGAGAATCTCTTAATCACATCTGCAAAGTCCCTTTTGCCATATAAGGTAACATATTCAGAGGTTCCAAGGTTAGGACATGAACATCTTTGCAGAGGCCATCATTCAGCTAACACAGGCAACTAGTGGTCCAAAATCACCCACTGAGATTCTCCAGAAGAGGACAAACCAAGGAGAACCTGGAAGGCCATCGGGGTCCAGCAATGGGCTTCCACGTTTAAGCAAAAAGAATGTCATGGGCTTACCAAATAATGGAAGATTGTTTTCCTAAGGAAACCAAGGAACAGAAGGATTACAGGCAAAACTGCATGGATAGGACAGGATCAGCTGCTCAGAGAGGACCCCTGAATACAGAATGCTGGGAAGAGCCCCCTGTATCTTCAGATCATGATGCAAAGAGGCACTCTCCAGCAGCATCTTCCCAAATGTGGACAGCCTGATGGCGAGTAGGCAGTTAGGCCCACAACACTAGGACGCAAGCCATAAAGCTTGGCTAATGCTCACACTAACTGGCCTGGAGGCAAGACTCCATCACTGTCTCTGTGCCTGGAAGCCAGCACAGAGCCATCCCTCGGGTAAGGGCCCCATGAGTCCCCATGTCACCATTGTAGCGACCTACAGGCAGAGCTTGGTGCAGCTCAAGTTGGGCATCCCAACACATTGGGCCATGCTCACCACCATCCAGACATAAGTGCCCTACTGGGACAAAGTGTTCTGTTTGTATCATGATCTCCTCACTCTGAGGGATGGACCTCCCGTGGTGGAAGTGCTCTGGGGGACAGAGATGCAGAAGCCACCAGCTCCTTCTTTTTTTTTTTTTTTGAGACGGAGTCTTGTTCTGTCGCCCAGGCTGGAGTGCAGTGGCCGGATCTCAGCTCACTGCAAGCTCTGCCTCCCAGGTTCACGCCATTCTCCTGCCTCAGCCTCCCGAGTAGCTGGGACTACAGGTGCCCGCCACCGTGCCCGGCTAGTTTTTTGTATTTTTTAGTAGAGACGGGGTTTCACCGTGTTAGCCAGGATGGTCTTGATCTCCTGACCTCGTGATCCGCCCGTCTCGGCCTCCCAAAGTGCTGGGATTACAGGCTTGAGCCACCGCGCCCGGCCACCACCAGTTCCTTCTAAGCTGCTTCAGGATGATGGGGCTGAACATCACAATCCCACCTGCAAAAACCTCAGAGGCACAGACTTCAAATCACAAAGCACTTCATGCACTTGTAAGTCTCTGTGAGTGGTGATGCTGGGTGTTGAGGGGACGCCAAGATTATTACCAAGATATAACCTCTGCCTACAGAGAGCTGTGATCACCATGGAAGAGACAGATGTTCATGAAATGACACAAACACCAGTCAAATTGATGGAAGTATAAAACAATGTACTGATTTATTAACAAATACCAGCAGAATGTACAAACAAATTGGTTGAGCCCATCTGTCCTAGTGGGAGATCTTGATTGATGACATGGGAACTACTAGTCAGAGCTCATTCATTCATTCATTCATTCACCTATCTGGCAAATATTTGTTGAATGTGTTGCATGCCAAGTACTGCACACAACAAAGATATGCAAAGATGAAGAAGACATGGTCCATGTCCTCAAAAACTCCTGATCTAGGAAGACAGACAAGTACCTTAAAATACGTTGGCTGGGTGCAGCGGCTCACACCTGTAATCCCAGCACTTTAAGAGGCCAAGACAGGAGGAGCACTTGAACCCAAGAGTTTGAGACCAACCTGTGCTATGGGAGGACTCAGGGGCTTCTAACAATGCCTAGTGAGAGAAAGGTCTGGAAAGTTTCCCAAAGAAGGTGACATTTCCACTGAAATGTGCTTCCAGGAAAGGACTTAATCACGTAAAGTGAGAAACGAAAAGTTTTAGGCAGACAGAGGAGAAAAAAAACACAGGGTATTTTTGAAAAACTCAAGAAAGTTCCAGAAAACTGGAGAAGACAGGAAGAAGGATAAGTGGAAATGGAGGGACAGACAATTTCAATTGGCTTTCCAATTTCCAGAAGATATAAATTCACCTCAGGGGCAAAGGAAACTATTTGAAAGTTTGTTGGTTTGTTTTTGAAAGAGTTTCGCTCTTGTTACCCAGGCTGGAGTGCAGTGGTATGATCTCAGTTCACTGCAACCTCTGCCTCCCCTGTTCAAGAGATTCTCCTGCCTCAGCCTCCAGAGCAGCTGGGATTACAGGCACCCGCCACCATGCCCGGCTAATTTTTTGTATTTTTAGTAGAGACAGGGTTTCACAATGTTGGCCAGGCTGGTCTCGAACTCCTGACCTTAGATGATCCACCCACCTCGGCCTCCCAAAGTGCCAGGATTACAGGTGTGAGCCACTGCGCCCAGCCCATTTGAAGGTTTTAAGAGAGGATTCACAGAATCAGATTTACATTTCACTCATTCGGCCAGCCAAGACATATTTAGTAAGTACCTTTGATGTGAGAGGCCCTGCTCTAGGGGATAAAAGCAGGAACAGAACAGACAAGGTCTCTTCCTTCGTGTAGTTTACATTATCGTAAGAGATGCTGACAATAAACAACTAAGCACATAAATTAATAAGATAATTAAACACTTTGAAAACATCCCCCTGGCAGCAGCAATGCGGGGAGAATGGATTGAAAGGAAGCAAGACTAGAAACAAGGAGAAAGAGTAGGAGGCCCTGGGCCATAGTCCAGGCAGGAAATGAGGTGGCATGAGGCAGATCATATTGAAAACCTCCTCCAAAATATTCCTTCCCCACTCCACCTCTCCAGCCCAACCTTCATCCTGGCCAGCAGAACCTGCTTCCCATACCAACAGCTGAAAATGCCAGAGACTCACTTTCACAGCCTTGTTTAGCTACAGCCTAAACCAGCGACCCAATCATGGCCACTGAGACCTGAGAGTAAGGCTACAGAGGGGCCTCGTGGGTAGGTTTCCCTTCCCCGTAAAGAGTGACACAGCAAGATGCGTCCCTCTTCTTTGCTCGATGTGTTTGTATCTGCAAGTTGTGCTGAGAACTGTTGCAGGCATCTTGTGACTCTAAGGACTGAGGCATTAAGGGTAGCGGAGTGAGTAGTTTGAAAGTACCTGAGTCTTGATGCCATTCTTGACTCACTGAATCAGCCCTGTAGCTGCCCTATCTCTTACCTCTTATTACGTGAGATTTATTTATGTATTTATTTTATTTATTTATTTTTGAGATGGAGCGTTACTCTGTTGCCCAGGCTCAAGTGCAATAGTGCAATCTCAGCTCACCACAACCTCCGCTTCCCGGGCTCAAGCAATTCTCCTGCCTCAGCCTCCTGAGTAGCTGGGATTACAGGTATGAGCCACCATGTCCGGCTAATTTTCGTATTTTTAGTAGAGATGGGGTTTCTCCATGTCGGCCAGGCTTGTCTCGAACTCCTGACCTCAGATTTCTACCCACCTCAGCCTCCCAGAGTGCTGGGATTACATGCATGAGCCACTGAGCCTGGCTGTTACTATGTGAGATTTTTAAAGAAACAAACAAACAGCCTCTCACTGATGAAGCCACTTTTGGTTTAGTATTCTGTTTATTGCAATCAAAAATGGCTTCAGTGATATGCTGTACAATGCTAGGACACTTGTGATAGAGATTTAAAGAACTAGAGCCTGGGCAATATAGCAAGACCCCATCTCAAAAACATTTTTAAAAAATTAGCCAGGCATGTGGTACGTGCCTGCAGTCCAGCTACTTGGGAGGCTGAGGCAGGGAGGATCACTTGAACCCAGGAGGCTGAGGCTGCAGAGAACTATGACCACGCCACTGTATTCCAGCCTGGGCAACAGAATGAGACCCTGTCTCTGAAATAAAATAACATAGCCAGGCATAGTGGCTTATGCTTGTAATCCCAGCATTTTGGGAGGTCAAGGCAGGTAGATCACCTGAGGTCAGGGGTTCGAGAACAACCTGGCCAACATGGTGAAACCCCGCCTTTACTAAAAATACAAAAATTAGCTGGACATGGTGGTGGGCACCTGTGATCCCAGTTACTAGGGAGGCTGAGGCAGGAGGACGGCTTGAATCTGGGAGGTAAACGTTGCAGAGAACCAAGATCACACCACCGCACTCCAGCCTGGGTGGCAGAGTGAGACTTCATTTTTTAAAAATAAAATAAAAAGTGGGTAGGTGCAAAAAATATTTAGAAAAAAGAATTGACAGAGTGGAGTGATTGTCACTGAAGGTGAAAGAAATAAATATCTCTGAAGTCTGTGACCAGCAGCCCAACAGATAGACCATTTATCACTGTGACACGGAACACAGAAAGAAGAGCAGATGTGGACAACTTGGAGGTTCCCTTGCGACTTCCAAAGTGAAAGCAGGTGAAAACAGACAGAAAGGCAAGGGCTGGTCTGGGCAACCAACCCAAACAAGTCCAACTGGCATTCCCCTATCCCGTGGGTCTGCACACTAAGTTACGTGGTAACACAGAGAATAACATGGTTATTTTACTGAGATGCTAAGGAGAGATCAGGTCACCATAAAATATGACTCCCTGATGAGTTCTCATGATGGCCACAGGAAGGAAGAGACATCTGTCACAATCATCAGCATTAAAAAACACTTTATTTATTTTCTTTTAAGTTTTTTGTTTGTTTGTTTGTTTTTACAGAGTCTTGCTCTGCCCAGGCTGGAATGCAGTGGTACGATCTGGTGCCGCTGCAACCTCCGCCTCCTGAGTTCAAGCGATTGTCCTGCCTCAGCCTCCTGAGTAACTGGGATTACAGGCACGCACCACCATGCCCAGCTAACTTTTGTATTTTTAGTAGAGACGGGGTTTCACCATGTTGGCCAGGCTGGTCTCAAACTCTTGACCTCTAGTGATCTGCCTACCTCGACCCCTCAAAGTGCTGGGATTACAGGCATGAGCCACCATGACTAGCCAGAACACTTTATTTTTATGCAACACTAGAGTAAGCCTCTGATGCTTAGTAGTTGCACAACATGGACATTTGTGGATCCATTTTAACCCTGATAAATAACAGTGGGTTCATGAATTCAAGGTTCTGCTCTAATAAGGAGCTACTTATTATCTCAGCTTATTTTAGAATCTCAGCTCCCTCCAGCCTGAGATTCTGAGGCCTGGGAGGGGCACGCTACTGATGGCAAGACCCTGCATGGAGAAAGGTAACCAGCACCATGGCTGCTGCAGCACTGTCCCCAAGCTAGCCCTGCAACCATTCCCAACATCTTCCTTCCATACTTGATAGAAAGCTAGGAGAAGTCGAATACTCGCTTCCCGGCCTCCTTTGTTTGAAGGGATAACTCAATCTTGGTCAATGAAACCTAACCAAGTTAAACAGAAGCTGGCAGGGAGCTTCTGGGATACCTTGTGCTTTTCTGATGAAAAGGGCAGACAGAGCTGGGTCCCTCCATGTCCTTTCTCCCTCCCCTTTCTACAGAGTCAGGTCACCATGGCAGGAGCTTCAAAAGCCATTTTGTGACCATGAGGAGAAAAGCAAACTAACTCAATAAATAAAAGATGACATAAGGAGGATTCCCTGCCTTCACTTGGGAAATCTCAAGGGAACCTCCAAATTGTCCACATCTGTCCTTCTTTCTGTATTCCCTGACACAGTGATTACTGGTCTACCTGTTGAGTTGGTTGTCAGGGACTTTAGAAATACCTATCTCTTTCACCTTCAGTGATAATCACCCAGTCCTGTCAATTCTCCTTTCTAAAGAAGAATAAGGTGGAGAAGGATGGAAATAGGTCTAAATGGTGTCATGAATCAGCTGAATCCAAGGCAGTGACTTTCTCCTCAGATTTCTCATATAAAACAATGACAAACAAAAAATTCTATTTGCTTAAGGCACTCGATTTGTTTACTTACAGCTAAATATATCCTAAATTATCTAGAATTTGGTACCTAAAATGGTGGCTGGAGGCAACAGACCCTGAAATGTGGACCTCTCTGCCTGAAGGAGGTAGAATGCTGGGCAAAGAAGACTCAACTATTCTGAGTTAGAAAGTTTGCGGTTCTTGTACCGCACGTTCTCACTTGTAAGTGGGAGCCAAATAATGAGAACACAGGGACCCATGGAGGGGAGCAACACACACTGGGGCCTGTAGGGGGCAGTGGCAGGTGGGAAGAAGGAGAGCATCAGGAAGAATAGCCGATGGATGCTGGGCTTAATATCTAGGTGCAGCAAACCACCATAACACACACTCACCTATGCAACAAACCTGCATATCCTGCACATGTAGCCCAGAGCTTAAAACAAAACTTGAAGAGAAAAAAAAGTTGGTGATTCTTGTAATGTCATGGAGACAAATCTAGGAACTGGAATGATATGATATTATATATATATTTTATATAACATATTAGGATTTTGGTATACGTCAGTTCCTTCTAGAAGTTTTCAACAACATTCTATAAGACAGAAACAAACTTAGACTCGAGGTAACTGATGTTATAGCAGAGAAAGAATAAATTACGTCTTTGCTACTAGAGGCTCTCTCTGCCTTCCACTTGGAAACAAAATTCACTGAGAGTCACATAATCTATTACCTTGAGCCTTAAGAGCCAATTTCTGTGCCCTAAGTTAAATATATAAAAACAGTTGGCAGAAAGTATTGGTTTCAGTAAGGGCAGAGTAGCTTTTATCATACTAATCCTCCCACAGATAACAGCAATAAATTCTAAACAAAATATGGAAAATAAATATTTGAAGGCATAGGATGGTGGCCAAAAGCAGATAGAAAGTGAAGGGGATCAGAATCTTCGGAGTTTAAAAAAAAGAGGATATATGGGCCAGGCATGGTGGCTCACGGCTGTGGTCCTGGCACTTTGGGAGGCCAAGGTGGGCAGATCACTTGAGGACAGGAGTTCGAGATCTGCCTGGGCAACATGGTGAAATCCCGTCTCTACTAAAAATACAAAAAAAAAAAAAAAAATTAGCCAGTCATGATGGTGCATGCCTGTAATACCAGCTACTCAGAAGGCTGAGGTAAGAGAATCACTTGAGGCTGGGAGGCAGAGATTGATTGCAGTGAGCCAAGAACATGCCACTATATACCACCTTGGGCAACAGAACAAGACTCTGTCTCAAAACAAAAAACAAACAAACAAATAAACAAAGAGGATACATACATGTTTATATGGCTTTTCTTCTGAAGGTACTCCTCTGTCTGTGTGAGTCATGAGGTGGTTCGAACTTAAGGATAACTTAAAGTCTTAATGAATCAAGGTGTCAGATACAAAGTTTGGGGCTGCCAGAAGAGTTAAAAATAGAAAGGAAATATTCCAGAAAGGAGAGAGCTGCACAGGGCAAAGTCCTTCAAATCCACAGCTGACCTCTGAACTGCTCAGGCACAGGAGCACAAAACGACAGAATTGCCAGAATGCTGAAAGTGCTGAGCAGAGATTTCAGCTGCCGCCCTCCATAGAGGCTGGAGAGACAGAGTATGGAGTTCAAATCTTGTCAAATTACAGAGATTGGTAAGATGTTTGAAATTTCCATTGAAACTAGAAGGGCTAGTCCCTTGAAATTAAAACTAAGTCCCAAAACTGAGGGGTTCATCCTGGAATCAAGGACAAATTTGAAAAATGCCATAAAAGAGCTTAAAAACAAATTTCTATAAAGTCAAGGTGATTGGACAATAATTTAACTGCTTTTGAGAATAAAAACATTATTCAAGAAAAAGAGCATAATTAAGATTCTTTACAAGGCATTATGCACAATACACTACAACAAAAAAATTTATTGGAGATAAAAAAAAAAAAACAGAAAAACATGTCACATAGTGGAAAACACAGTCAATAGAAACAGACCCCAAGATAACTCAATATTGAAACTGTCAGATAAGTACTTTAAAAGAGCAATTAAAATGAAGTTCAAAGACTCAGGAAAATATGTCCTAGTGAGTGACTAGATGGAGAACCTCTGCCAGGAAACAAAAACTATTACAATGAACTGAATAGAAATTCTAGAACTAAACAGTATGATATCAGTAATACAAAGTTCACTGGATGGGCTTAACAGAAGATTAGATATGGCAGAAGAATCAATGAATTTGAAGACAGATCAATAGAAATAATCCAATCTGAAGAACAGAAAGAAAAAGATACAGAAAAATACTGTTGGAGATTCAGTGACCTGTGAAACGATGAGAGATTTAACATATCTGTAATGAAAATCCAAAAGGTGAGACAACATAAAAGAAGAAATATTTGAATATATAACAAGTGAAGATTTCCCAGGCTTCCTGATGAATCCATGATCAGACTACCACAAACAAAGGTAAAAAGAAGAAGAAAGAAGGAAAAAAATGTAAAGAAAGGAGATAAAAGATCAAGAAAGAAGAAACCTATACACATCAAAGATAGAGAAAAAATGGGGTAGGAAGGGCTTCTAATCCAACATGACTGGTATCCTTTTAAGAAGATGGCCATATAGACTGGGCGCAGTGGCTCACTCCTGCAATCCCAGCACTTAGTGAGGCCGAGTCGGGCAGGTCACCCGAGGTGAGGAGTTCGAAACCAGCTTGGCCTACATGGCAAAACCTCATCTCTACTAAAAATACAAAAATTAGCCGGGCATGGTGACACATGCCTATAATCCTAGCCACTCTGGAGGCTGAGACAGGAGAATCACTTGAACCTGGGAGAATCACTTGAACCAAGATCGCGCCATTGCACTCCAGCCAGAGTGACAAGAGCTAAACTCCATCTCAAAATATAAAAGTAAAAAAAAGAAGATGGCCATATGAAGACAGAGACACTTAGGAAGAATGCCATGTGATAATAAGGGCAGAAATCAGAATTATACTTTCATAGGCCAATGAGTGGCAAAGATTGCTGAAAACCACTAGAAGATAGAAAGAGGCAAGAAAGGGTTCTCTCTACAGGTGTCAGAGGGACCACAGCCCAGCTGACACCTTCATTTCGAACATCCATCCTTCAGAACTGTGAGGAAATAAATTAACACTGTTTTAAGCCACTCAGTTCATAGTACACTTTGTGATGGCAGCCCAGAACCATGGTTACATGAGTAACATGGTTACATTTTTTGTTTATTTGTTTCAGAGATAGGGTCTCCCTCTGTCACCCAGGCTGGAGGGCAGTGGCATGATCATAGTTCACTGTAACCTTGAATTTCTCCTCCCACCTCAGCCTCCTAACTAGCTAGGAATACAGGTGCATACCACCACACTTCGCTAATTTTTTAATTTGGGGTTTATTTAGGGTTTTTGTTTGTTTTTTTGTAGAGACAGGGTCTCGCTATGTTGCCCAAAACTGACCTCAGACTCCTGGCGTCAAGGGATTCTCCTGCCTCAGTCTTCCAAAGTCCTGGGATTACAGGCATAGGCCACTGCACTCAGCCAAGTATATACTTTTAAGTGGTTGAATAGGCATATACATTTACCAAATTCACCAAATTGTGTATCAAAGCCCTATGCATTTCACTGTTTCTAAATTGTAAATTTTATAGTGTAAACAAGGAAGCAGGTGTTTTACCAAGATATAAGATTAAAGACCCTGGTAGCAAAGAACAAGTTCAGCATGGCATCTGCCCACCAGAACCCAGAACCTACTGTTTCAAATTTCTCAAGGCAACTGCCCATACATTTAGGTGTAAGAAGGATGGCAGAAACTAGAAGCGGCAGCCAGGCGTGGTGACTTGCTTCTGTAATCTCAGCACTTTGAGAGGCCGAGGCAGGCAGATCACTTGATGTCACAAGTTTGAGACCAGCCTGGCCAACATGGTGAAACTGCGTTCCTACTAAAAATACAATAAATTAGCCAGGCATGGTGGCACACACCTCTAATCCCAGCACCCTAGCTACTCAGGAGGCTGAGACAGAAGAATTGCTTAAACCCAGGAGGCAGAGGATGCAGCATGTCGAGATCATGCCACTGCACTCCAGTCTGGCCAACAGAGTCAAACTCTGTCTCCAACAAAAAAAAAAAAAAAAAAAAAAAAAGAAAGAAAAAGAAAAGAAAAGAAAAGAAACCAAAAATGGGAAGGGAAAAGAATTATCAAATTTTAAAAATGGAGCCTAAATAATATCTTCATCCATGGTAGTAGCATTTAAAATTGTGTGTGTAATGCCAGGTAGCCAGGTTAAACAACTTATATGCATTGCATTGCATTTTATCAGTTTAGATGGAAACCCTTGAACCATGATGTTGCCAAGAAACTGCACCGGTAGGCACGTCAGGATCAACCAAGTATGTGGAGCTGCTACCCAAATTGTGTAATAGACCTGGTGGCTGACCCAGCAATTTTCCGAACCTCCTTCTCCTTTCTCATGCTTTGCTGCAGAGGCTAGAAAACTAAACATTCACTGTTCCAGCCTCACTTGCAGTGAGCACTGGCCATATATTACAGTCCTGGCGAATAAAAACATTAGAATAAAGGTTATATTTTCAGACAAAGAGCATCTCAGGAGGTGAAGGTCTTTTGCCCTGGTCTTTTCTTTGATGCCTGAGATGCTTGTGTGATGCCTAGATGCAAGGAAGCCCTCCTGACACCATGAAACCAATAAACATGAGGACCAAAATCCACAGCTATCTGTGGTAGCGCAGAAAGCTGGAAAGAGCCTGAATACTTGAGGGTATCAATGTATTGCTGTGTCTGCCATGACCTGCCCACCTTCAGGTTTCCATTTTGTTATTTCTATGTTTTGAGACAGGTTCTCACTGTTATCCAAGTTGGAGTACAGTGGCATGATCAAAGCTTACTGCAGCCTCTAACTCCTAGACGCAAGCAATCCTCCTACTTCAGCCTCTGGAGTATCTGGGACTACAAGTATGAGCCACTGTGCCTATCGTGGTCTTGCCGTGTCTTGCAACAGTGTTTCCCAGGCTGGTCTTGAACTCCTGGTCTCCTATGAGCCACCATGCCTGTTACAGTCTTGCACATGTCTTGCAACGGTGTTGCCCAGGTTGGTCTTGAACTCCTGGTCTCAAGTGATCCTTCCACCTTAGCCCCCCAAAGTGCTGGGATCACAGGCATGGGCCAACACACCCAGGTGAAATTTCTTAAGTAAGCAATCATTGTCTTTGTGACAACCATATTTCTATTACTTGCTACAAAATGCATTCCTAATTGATAAAACTAACAACTATATCCCTCCTACCTAAGAGTCCTAACAAACAAGAGCAAAAGATGGGAAACAGAGTGGAGTGGCAAACAGATTATGTAAATGTGCGAAGCATTCTTCAAAGGCTGTGAATGGATGAGAGTTTACTTGTTGGCTACCTCTAGCATCAAAATACCAAGGTAGGCCAGGTGTGGTGGTGGCTCACGCCAGTAATCCCAGCACTTTGGGAGGCCGAGGTGAGTGGATCATTTGACCCCAGGAGTTCAAGACCAGCTTGGGCAATATGGTGAAACCCCATCTCTACTACAAATACAAAAATTAACCTGGCGTGGTGGTGGCATACACCTGTAGCCTCAGCTTTGGAAACTGAGGAATTAGAATTGCTTGAACTGGGAAGGTGAAGGTTGCAGTGAGCCTAGATCATGCCACTGTACTCCAGCCTGGGTGACAGAGCAAGACCCTATCTCAAAGAAAAAAAAAAAAAAGAAAAGACCAAGGTAAAAATAAAGCAGTTAATAATAAAAGAAGGAGAAGAAGTAAAATAAGAATTGTTAACATTTATTGATGGCTTTCTAGGTTCTAAGTAATTGACATGCATTGTGTTATTAATTCAGATGGAAACCCTTGGACCACGATGCTGCCAAGAAACAACAGCAGTAGGCATGCTGGGTCAACCACGTATGTGGGGCTGCTACCCAGTTGTGTAATGCAAAAACAGTAGTAGACTGAGAATCAGTAGACTAACATTCTACTTTCTTTTTTGTTCGTTTTTTTTGTTTGTTTTTTTTTTTTTTTTTTTTTTTTTTTGAGACAGAGTCTTTCTGTGTCGCTCAGCTTGGAATACAGTGGTGCGATCTTGGCTCACTGCAAGCTCTGCCTCCCAGGTTCAAGCAATTATCCTGCCTCAGCCTCCCCAGTAGCTGGGACCACAGGGGCCCGCCACCATGTTTTTGTTTGTTTGTTTGTCTTGTTTTGTTTTTTTCTTGAGACGGAGTCTCGCTCTGTCGCCCAGGCTGGAGTGCAGTGGCACCATCTCATCTCACTGCTACCTCCATCTCCCAGTTCAAGGGATTCTCCTGCCTCAGCCTCCTAAGTAACTGGGATTACAGGCAGGCACCACCACGCCCAGCTAATTTTTTGTATTTTTAGTAGAGACAGGGGTTCACCATGTTGGCCAGGCTGGTCCTGAACTCCTGACCTCAAGTGATCCACCCTCCTCAGCCTCCCAGTGTGCTGGGATTACAGGCATGAGCCACCGTGCCTGGCTGGATCCTAGTTTTCACACTGCTAGTCACATGCTCTGTGAATTTGAAGAATCATTTAATATCTCTGAGATGGTTTTTCTTCCCTTAAAGGCAGACGTTGGAGAAAATTATTTGTAGGGTGCACTTGACATCGAACATCCTAATTTCCAAACTATTTAGTTTGGCTGAAGTAATTTGGCTGGATTTGTAACAATTCATGGAATATTTATGAAACATCACAGTCATGTCAAAAGAGCGACAGCAATTGTTTATCCCAAGCTCCAAAGACTTGGCGGAAATAGTCAAAGCAGGATACAGAAGATAGAATTCTGTTAATAAAGATAACTTCCTAAGCACTCTCAACAAGCTTATACAGTAGCTGTGAACTTAACAAAGGAATTATTGCCTGGGCAAGATGTGAATTGTTGTCAAATTTATGCAATCTATGTTAATGGCCAGAAACTATGTTTAACTGATTCAGGGATACAGTGATGGCTTGTTTTGGGTTTTCTCTAATAGCAAAATTTCCCTTCAAAATTATTTCTCCCCTGAAGCTAGCATTAAAATTCATTTACATTTTCTCAACACATACTTATTTCTGCAAAGAAGCAAAAAAAATACATAAAATAAACAACTTGGGAAGAGGATCTTAGTTTGAAATATTCACATAGACAATTCAAAGATCTATAATCTGTAGGGTGGAGAATCAAACGTTGATTATTTGTGAACTAGACTGTGAATAAATTTTTTAAAAGTTATTCAAGACGCAGAAAATTGCATGGATACATATTTATGTTTGGCATCAGTAGTAAAATTATATTTTCTAATGAATCTACAGCTCAGGGCTTTAAAATGTAGATCTTTTAAAATGCACCAAGCAAAGTTCCAAGCATTACAAGAAACGTTTTATTTATAATGTTTGTGTGAAGCTAGACATGGCACCCATCTGTCTCTTCCAATATATTTTCACAACTGGATTTATAGACTGCAACTAAAAAAGTAAAAGAGACAGTGTTCTGACTCCTGTGAAGTCTAATTCAGTCTATTATCATAATTTTATTTGTTATAAGCTATCAATACAATATGCCACACTACCCTTCCTCTTCCAGTTTCATGGCAGTAAGTTTTGTGTCCCCTTTCTGAGAAATACTTCAAGGATGTCTGCTTATTCTTTTCTTCTTCTTCTTCTTCTTCTTTTTTTTTTTTTTTTTTTTTTGAGACGGAGTTTCACTCTTGTCACCCAGGCTGGAGTGCAGTGACGACATTGCAGCCCACAGCAACCTCTGCCTCCCAGGTTCAAGCGATTCTCCTGCCTCAGCCTCCCGAGTAGCTGGGATTATAGATGCCCCCCACCACGCCCAGCTAATTTTTGTATTTTTAGTACAGACGGGATTTTACCATGTTGACCAGGCTGGTCTGGAACTCCTGACCTCAGCTGATCTGCCCGCCTTGGCCTTCCAAAGTGCTGGGACTTCAGGTATAAGCCACCACACCTAGCCCTATTTATTTCTTTATCGCCTTCTTCTCTATTTATGCATACTTGATGTGGCAGGAGATAAATAAGTATTGAATGAAGGCCCAGAACTCTCATTGCACCATATGAAAAGAACTTAAAAGAGGAAAAAAAATGCTCCAAAAAAGTAAAATTTTTCATGCACTCTCCTTGGCCCTCACTTGTCTCTTGTTTTTATCTGTTTGCTTTGTTAGTTTTTATGGTTTTGTTTTTGGTTTGGAGACAGTCTCACTCTGTCACACAGGCTGGAGTACAGTGGTGTGATCACACCTCACTGCAACCTCGAGCTCCTGGGCTCAAGTGATTCTCCTGTCTCAGCTTCCCAAGTAGCTAGGACTACAGGTGCATGCCACCACACCCAGCTCATCTCTTATTTTTTCTTTTTTTTTAGATACAGAGTCTTTCTATGTTGGCCCAGGCTGGTCTTGAACTCCTAACTTCAGGTGATTTTTTTGCCTCAGCCTCTCAAAGTGCTGGGGTTACAGGCTTGAGCCACCACACAGCCTTGCCTCTTGCTTATGTCCTCATTCTCCCTCTAATTCTTTAATTTTTATTGTTATTTTCTTTTTCTTTTTTCTTTTTCTTTTTTCCCAAGACAAAGTCTCGCTGTGTCACCCAGGCTGGAGTACAATGGCACAATCTCAGTTCACTGCAACTTCCACCTATCGGGTTCAAGCAATTCTTTCTGCCTCAGCCTCCCTAGTAGCTAGGATTATAGGTGCCCAGCACCATACCCAGCTAGTTTTTGTATTTTTTTACTAGAGACAGGGTTTTGCCATGTTGGCCAGGCTGGTCTTGAACTCCTGACCTCAGGTGATCCACCTGCCTCGACCTCCCAAAGTGCTGGGATTACAGGCGTGAGACACCGCAGTCGGCCAATTTTTATTGTTAGTTTCTTAGAGACAGGATCACACTCTTCACCCAGGCTGGAGTACAATGGTGCACAATCATAGCTCACTGCAGCCTAGAACTCCTAGGCTCAAGCATCCTCCCTTCCAAGTAACTAGGACATGCCTCAGCTAATTTTTTTTCTTTTTACATTTTGTAGAGACAGGATCTCGCTGTGTTGTCCAGGCTGATCTCAAGCTCCTAGCCTCACGTGATCCTGCTCAATCCTTCAAGTAGCTGGGACTACAGGTGTGTGCCATCGTGCCTGGCTACCCCTCTAACTCTTTCTTTTCCTGGCATTTAGTTCTACTCTCTTGTCTATTTATGGCCTTAATGACTCTGATGCTACTTTAGAAAGCATTTCCTATTCATGTTTAGCAATCACCATTCAGTCTTCGATCGTGACAAGGTCCTCTATAAGCCAACCAGATGAGCAGCACCTGCAACAACTTGCAAAACAATCTTGAAAAACATAAAAAAGAAGTGAATGACCATTTTTACCTAACTTGGTTAAAGTCGCAGGAATTTCAAGCTGGATGTTAGGGCGAGTGGCATTCCCCCTACCTTCTTCCAGAGAACAGAGAACATCAGGCACACACATAAAGAGAGTCCTACATCCTAAGCTCCGAGATGGGTGTTCCTGAGTCATTCTCTGCCTAATTTAAGTCATCTGTCACTGTCATGTCTTTATCAAGGTTTCAAAACAACTAAGAAACCAGATTTTTTCAGGAAAATCATTCAGAGAGAGAGACGAGTTATTTGGTATATTCTACCAAAGATTTGAGATGAACTGAATCAAGCACTAGAAACTCATACTTGTGGGGACTTTTAAATAGGATGCTGAACAATGAATATCATTTCACAGAGTCAGCCAGGCATGGTGGCTCACGCCTGTAATTCCAGCAATTTGGGAGGCCAAGGCGGGTGGATCGCATGAGTCCAGGAGTTTAACACCAGCATGGGCAACATGGCAAGACTCTGTCTTACAAAATATACAAAAACTAGCTGGGCATAGTGGTGTATGCCTGTAGTCCCAACTACTCGGGGGGCTGAGGTGGGAGGATAGCTTGAGCCCTTGAGAGTTCAAAGTTGCGGTGAGCCAGATTGTACCACTATACTCCAGCCTGGGTGACAGAGTGGGATCCAGTCTCAAAACAAACAAACAAAAAGATTTCACAAAGTCAAAATTAGGTATTGGCTGGTTTGAACTTTTCACCCCTAAAAGATAAGCTGACTTCCAATCAAATCCAACTTGAAAGTCAAGGACTTGGGTACTAACTAGAGCTCTACGCCTCCAAATAATCAGTCTTTTAAAATACATTCCTAAAATGTGTAGCCAGGCGCGGTGGCACACACCTATAATTCCAGTGACTTGAGAGGCTCAGAGAGGAGGACTGCTTAAGGCAGGAGTCTGAGACCAGCCTGGCCAACATAGTGAGACCCCATTTTTCTTAAAAAACAAAAATAAAAAATTCCTAAAATGCATGGTGACTGATATAGAGATGATTTGTAATAAATGGCTGACAAATGAACAAATAAATCAATGAAGGAAAAACATCTGAAAAGCTGTATTATTTAGCCTTGTATGTTCTCAGTACAAATTTGTTGACCTGACAAAAAGAGGCCCACATCCAGGACTAAAATGTCAAGTAGGAAAGGAGAGAAAAAAATAGGCTTTTGAAGATCTACTTTGTACTAGGTCCTGTTAATTTATTTTTAGTTTGAAAATAATACTGGGGGATCCTCCTCATTTTACATATTATTATATTTATTTTAGTGATCAGTAAACTAAGGATCAGAGCACTTAAATATTGAAATAGTGATAATGTTGACCATTTACACACACACACAGGTCCACACACACACCCATCTTTGATTCTTACAACCTTTCAAGGAATGTGTCATCATCCCATTTTAAAGGCAAAGAAACTGGGGTTCAGAAAGATCACAGCTCCTGTAGTGATAAAGTAGCAGAGCCAAAACCATACAGAGAATTGATGAAAGCAGGAAACATCCCAGCAGCATCTCTATCCACTGGTCCTTTTGCAATTATCCCTCTTTGCCATTGCCACAAACAAGCTCATCAGCAAAAGAGTAATCCACCAGGGAACAGACCCATGGGGTCCAGCCTGATTGCGACTGAGTAAGAGCCACGGAACCTGTGGAACAGTTGAACCAAAGAGTTTGAGTTTTTAACGGCCATTGTTCAGACTCCCTGTCCACCTCTTAGTTTTCAAGGCTTTCCACGAGTAAAAACGAAGTCATCCTTGCCTAAGAAGATGCCATAATGATGCACGTGATGTCTACCAGGGAAGTGTTTTGATACCTTCTATACCTTCTCAGTCACATTCACAGCAACCAGTGATGGAGAAGACTTAGAGCCAGAAGCATCACTAGTCAGTCTTGCACAGCCCTGGTGCTTTGTGTTCAAGAGTGAAATGGACCAAAAAGCAGACAAAACAATTGTAAGACAAGAAAACTCCAGACCAATGACTCTAGTGAACAAAGATGCCAAAATCCTTATCACAGTATTAGCAAATTAAACCGGTGATCTACAGAAACTTATTAAAAGGTATATAATACATCATGACTAAGCAGGGTCTATTCCAGGAATGCAAGCCTGGTTCAACATTTTTTTAAAGAGATAATTCACTATTTCAACTGAATGAAGCAGAAAATACTTATGACTATTTCAATGATTGCAGAAAAAAGTAGTTGACAAAATTTAACAAATATTCATGGTAAAATCTCTCAGCAAATTAGAAATAGTGGGTAATTTCCTCAGTCGGATAAAATCTGTTATATATGAAAGACCTATATATTACATCATCCTTGACAGTGAAAGACTGAAGACTTCCCCCCTAAAACTGGGGACAAAGATGCCCACTGTTATCATTTCTATTTACCACTGTACTGTAGGTCTTAGCCATTGCAATAAGGCAAGAAAAAAAGGGATAAATATCTTTTTTTTAAAGATCTTAAAATAAGTAAAATGATCTCTTATTTGCAGATGAATGTTTGTATAGAAATTTACAAGATATCTACAAAACAGTTTCTAAAAGGAATAAATAAAGTTCACAAGGTCATAGGATACAAGGTTTATATGAAAAAATTGCTGTATTTCTATATAGGAGCAGAACAAAAATGAAGCTATAAAAATCAGTTCCATCTGCAGTAGTATTAAAAAAAGAAAAGTATGCATGAATAAAACTAATCAAAAGTTATAAAAAAATCTCAAAGTTGAAAGTTATAATTTAATGTTATTTGGGCCTTAAGGAAGACCTAAATGATCATGTTTATGGGTTAAAATATTCCATATTGTTAAGAGATTAATTTCTCCAATTGATTATAGAGTTAATGCAATTACTATCAAAATTTAACCAGACTTATGCAGACATTGACAATTGGGATTATAAAATTTACATACAAAGGCTAAATGCTATAAAAAGCCAAAGCAATGTTTTTAAAAGAACAAAGTTAAAGGACTTAACTGCAGCTGATCTCAAGACTTATTTTGAAAGTGGATAGACTTCTAGATAATGGAACAGAATATAGAGTCAAGAAATAGAGATATATATACATGGATATTTTACAAAGGTGCTAAGGTAATTCAGTGGCAAAAGAAAGGTAGTTTTGTTTCGTTTGTTTGTTTTTAATAAATGATGCTGGAATGCCTAAATATCCACATGAGAAAAAATAAACAACAATTTTCTCATCTTGTACATAAAAATGAACTCAAGATTGATAATATACCTAAATAGAAAAACAAAAACTATAAAACGTTGGGAACAAAAGACAAGAGAAATCTCTGTGACCACGAAATAAAGATTATCTAGATGGCACACAAAAAGCATAAATCATAACATGAAATACTGATACATCTAACTTTATAAAAAATAAAAATGTCTGGTCTTTAAAGGCCACTATTGAGAAAATAAAAAGGCAAACCACAGACTGGGAGAATATATTTGTAACATGCATGCAAACAAAAGACTTATATCTAGTATATATAAAGAACTTATATAGCTAAAAAATACAAAAGGCTTCAAAAATGAAGAAATACAAATAGCCAATAAACACAGGAAAGGATACACATCATTAATCATTAGGAAAAGGCAAATAAAAACAACGATTATATACCACCACAGTTCAGCAGAATAGTTAAAATTAGACATAGTATCAGGATTGGTAAGGATGTGGAGCAACTGGAACTCTCATACACCAATGGTGGGAATGTAAAATGGTACAACTACTTTGAAACACAGTTTGGCAATTTCTTAAAAAGTCAAACATCCATCTATCATGCAACCCACCCATTCCACCCTTAGCTATTTACCCAAGAGAAATGGAAACATATGTCTACAAAAAGACTTGTATAAAAACATTCAAAGAAGCTTTATTACATTTTTGACTATTACTTATAATAGTCAAAAACTAGCTAAACAACAAACATAAACGTCCATCAACGGGTGGATGGATAAACTGTGGAATATCAACACAGTAGAATACCACCCAACAATAAAAAACAAACTACAGATACATAACAACACAGATGAATCTCAAAATAATATGCTAAGAAGCCAGACACAAGAGTATATATTGTATTATCACATTTCTATAAAATTTCAGAAAACAAAAACTGAACTGTAGTGATAGAATGCAGATCAGTTTGGGATAGGGAGGTGAGAGCATGGAGGAAGGGATGACTTGCAAGGACCATCATGGAATTTTGGGGTGTGATGGAAATCTTTGGTCTCTTTATTGGGTGGTAGTATTATAGGTATACACTTAGTCAAAACTCAACGAATTGCACACTGTAAATATGTGCAGTGTATTGTATGTAAGCTATACCTCAATATAATTTTTTTTTGAGACGGAGTCTCACTCTGTTGCCCAGGCTGGAGTGCAGTGGCGCAATCTCAGCTCACTGCAAGCTCCGCCTCCCAGGTTCACACCATTCTCCTGCCTCAGCCTCCCGAGTAGCTGGGACTACAGGCACCTGCCACCATGCTCAGCTAATTTTTTGTATTTTTAGTAGAGATGAGGTTTCACCATGTTAGCCAGGATGGTCTCAATCTCCTGACCTTGTGATCCGCCCGCCTTGGCCTCTCAAAGTGCTGGGATTACAGGAGTGAGCCAAATCACTTTTTTAAATAAGAATAAACCAGAGCAAATTCAGAATACAGTAAGTGGGGTGGGAAAGCATGCCATCTGAGACACAAGTGAAGATTCTTGAGGAGCATCATGACTGTCCTCAGATGTCCATCAGATACAAGAGTCAGCTTCTGGACAACCTCATTGCAAGAACCAGGATAGACTGGTGGAATTTGGAGACAGCAAACTTCATCTGAGGATAGAGAACAATTTCCTAACCAGGAAGAATAATCCACAGCTAAAACTGGCTGCCATGCTGGAGAGGGTGTTCCTTGGTACTGGAGGTATTCATGGAGAAGTAGGCAGACCAGGGCTTTGGAGGAACTTTGTGAGAACAAACACCACCACTTTTAAGTTCCAGCTCCCTTTCTAACCTCATGCATTTCAAGGAAATCACTTCTCTTCTAATAACAAGCAGTCTAAAATAACAGACAATAAATCATAAATAAAACAGCTCAGGCACAGAGGAAGAGGGGAAAGTGTCTTAGGTAACCACTAAACTTCACAATCATACAATGGGCCCCAGTAAAATAGTGGGCCCTAATAAGCACATTCCTTTCCCTTTAAGTGCACTAAAATAAAAAAACTAAAAGCAAACTCAGAGGGTATGCCTGCAACTGCAAAAAAATGTATGGGAACAGACACAAAACTCTCCCTCCCAGATAAGCAAGACAAAGAGACACAGAAACATTCTGAGCCTGTGATAAGCTCTTCCACCCTGAACCCTTAAAAACTTAAGTCTGTAAGAGAGAGCACCTCTGACCTAGTTTGGTCTGAAGCTCCTCTCAGGGTTATTCTCCAAAATAAACCTGTCTTTGACTATTAAGCCACTTTTCGTGTTTCTTTCCTCTTTCTTCTTTCTTTAATTCTTACCAGGGATTTGGAGGAACTTGGTGAAAAAGGTGGAGACCAACCCATAAGGCCTCTTCCAACCTGAAGATGCTAGAATTCTGCAAGACTAGGCATTCTCTGCTGTTTGCTGTTGGCATATGATAGAGTTTGGATGCTTGTCCCCTCCAAATCTCTTGCTGAAATATGATTCCCAGTATTGGAGGTGAGGCCTGCTTGGAGGTGTTTGGGTCATGGGGGCGGATCCCTCATGAATGTCCTAGTGCTGGCCTTGATAGTGAGACCTGGTTATTGAAAAGTCTGTGGCACCTCCTCCCTCTCTCTCTTTCTCCCACTCTCACCATGTGACATGCTGGCTCCTCATCACCTTCCCACCATGATTGGAAGCTTCCTGAGGCCTCACCAGAAACAGATGCAGGCATCACACTTCAAGTACAGCCTGCAGAACCATAAGCCAATTAAACTTCTTTATAAATTACCCAACTTCAGGTCTTTCTTCCTAGTGACGCAGGAACAGCCTACTACAGCAGAGGAAAGCCCAAAGTTCAATAGAGTCTCCCTTTCCCAGACAATTTTCTCTAAAGAAAATTAAAATGTCAGGATGGAAATGAAGAGGAATTTTCCACCCTGTCTATTTGGTGCCAGATCCCCTTCTTTCTGTTGGCCCAAGAACACTTACACTGAAGATGGATGATTTTGAGGCTTACTCCCTTCCAAAAGCTCATCCTGTAATGACTAATTAGTCTGAAGTTAGCACAAACAGTTGCGGCTGAGTGGAAACACCTATTGTAATTTCTGGTGTGCTGGCTCCCAAAGCCATCCTCGTATGATATCTAACTCAAAGCCTTCATCTCCTGCCGAAACGGTGAGGAGGAGCGATGCGTGGGTGTAATCCTTAAGCGTGATCACAAACCAGTTGAGCTACAAGAGCTCATTCACTCATTCATTTGTGCATTCATTCAATGAGCACATGAGCATTCTGATGCACCAGAACACTCTCTCCCCTGCTTTGACTGTGTGGCCCCTTCTTACTGTTCTTTCAAGTGCTTACCCTGACTTAGAGAAGAGGACACTTGGAGGAGGAGACAGAATTTAAGGAAGGTAAACAGAAATAAGACATCCCAGGCTATGTCATGTCTCTTAAGCAGGCCTGGCCAGAGGATCAATGTGAGACTGATCAACAGCTCAGGGTTTTTGTTATTAATTTTTGATTATTCTCAAAGAGCTCAGGGTTCTTATTTTCTACACCAAGTTTTATATTAAAATAGGACATTTCGGCAGGGCAATGTGGTTCATGCCTGTAATCCCAGCACTTGAGGAGGCTGAGGTGGGTGGATCACTTGAAGTCAGGAGTTCGAGACCAGCCTGGCCAACATGGTGAAACCTCATTTTTACCAAAAATACAAAAATTAGCTGGGCGTGGTGGTGCATGCCTATAATCCCAGCTACTTGGGAGGCTGAGGCAGGAGGATCACTTGAACCTGGGAGGCAGAGGCTGCAGTGAGCTGAGATTGCACCACTTCACTCCAGCCTGGGCGACAGAGGAAGACTCCGTCTCAAACAAAAAGAAAAAAAAAAAAGACATTTGGTGGAGATTTAGCCCTTCTGAAGAGTCATTCTGCAGGGCTCCAGGGACCATGGCAACCAAGCTATTTGCTCTTTCTTATTTCTCTTCTAGTATTCTCCTTTGTAACAGGTTCATGTCCCTTAGCACCTCCACCCAGTGCTGATCCAGAGCAACAAAAAAGAACTCACTCTGGTCCAACCACCTGTTTTCCAGCCAAGGGCTCTTGCTCAGAGAGCCAAGGCAGAAGCTCCCATTTGGTAGAAGTTGAATCTGAGGCTTTTTATTATCATTAATCTAACCTGCCCCAATTTGAAAGGATGAGGAAGGTGTGTTTGCATTTAGCTCAGATCACATCCTGAAAAATGGGGAAAAAGATTTGTAAGCAATTCAGAGGTAGAGTAAGGCCCAATGTGCATTGCACAAAGGAATGAAACTCGGAACAGCAGTGTTGTCAGAAACAGGAAGGAAGACCTCTTTCCACAAATCCAGATGAGACTGATTCAGCATGGAGAATTATTTCAGCTTGACATTAAAAGGAAATTCTGAGAAAGAAAAGGCAATGGGAAGTGTGACTGTTGGGAAAGGCTGCACTTGTGCAAGAGGTCAAATTGAGTAACATCCGATACATAATCACTGGGATTGCTAAATGGGTTCTTTGGGCCAGGAGCGGTGGCTCATGCCTGTAATCCCAACACTTTGGGAGGCCCAGGTGGGCAGATCATGAGATCAGGAGTTCGAGACCAGTCTGACCAACATGGTGAAACCCCATCTCTACTAAAAATACAAAAATTAGCCAGGCGTGGTGGCACACACCTGTAATCCCAGCTACTCAGGAGGCTGACGCAGGAGAATCGCTTGAACTCGGGAGGCGGAGGTTGCAGTGAGTCGAGATCGCACTACTGTACTCCAGCCCGGGTGACAAAGCAAGACTCTGTGTCAAAAAAAAAAAAAAAAAAAAAAAAAAAAGAAGAAGAAGAAAAGGTTCTTTGACAAAGTCCCGCTGTATTTTTCACTTGGGTAATATGTTGATGCGTACTGCAGATGTCTATTTCAATTAGGGACTATAAATGTCATTTTGTCAGATTTAGACTCCATTGAAAAACAAACAGCAAATTTTGAAATGCTTTGTTCTTGTATTTTATATCAAGTTTATCTGATAAAGTCTGAAGTCTGGGTTTTCCATGTTTTCAATATTTTTGGTGTTTAGGCATCATGGCTTACTTTAAAAGCTAACCCCCAAATAATATTTGGTTTCCTTTATAATAAGTGAGATATTAAATGAAAACTGGTGATTTTTTTGAACTAAAATTAGCAAAGGTAAAACTTAGATATTTTCTCACGTGCAAGCCAGTTTTTAGTTGAACTCATATCTCACACTAATTGGGTGAAAAGTCGATCTGAATTAGAGATCCTTTAAATTCAGTATTATGACTTTCAAGGGCATTCAGTAACAAAAGGAAGTAGATAAGAAAAACATTCTATTTATACATCTAACCAGGACAGCTCTGAGAGGCTAAATAAGTTTCACGGGTAATTAACATCATTTGCATGAGGACTAATATGCTTGAGATTAAAAGTTCTTTTTTAAATGTCATACAATTTTTTTGACTGTTCCCATCGTGACTTAGAGTAATGGCTGGCGCTGGCGAACACATCTGTCCCCAAAGACCAAACAGGTTAAGGCAAGTGTCACCAAACACTTAGGTCTACCCCGGAGTTTCCATCAGCCAAAATCAGCAAGCTTTCTCTGATGGAGAATTTTGTCTCATTATACACTGGTAGACTATTTAACTTATCATCATGAAAATTAAAACTGAAGAAGAAAATAAGTAAATAAATATATATATATGAATACATGCACGTGTGTACATATATATGTATAACTTTATATATCCACATAATTTTCAAACTTGCCCAAAATGACAGAAAATAATGAAATGAATCGACACATAACCATAACTCAGATTCAACAATTAGCAATATTTTGCCACATTTGCTTCATCTTTTCCCCCCTTTCTTGCTAAAATATTTTAAAGCACTTCTCAGACATCATGTCATTTCACCCCTACGCACTGCAATGCACGTCTATTAAAAAAAAAACAAACATTTTCTTATGTAAAAAACGTATATACTGACTCATATTAACAAAAAACATATACTGTTCGCATATTAACAAAAGACATAATAATTCTCAGGATGAAAAAAATCTCATCCGATACTCATCCATGATCCCACCTCCCCAATTGTCTCACAAAGGTCATTTTACATGATCTGTTCGCATCAGGATACAAACAAGGCACACATGCTGCTTGTCTCTAATGTGCTCCACCCTCCCTGGCTTCTCGTTCTTTTCAAGTCAGTGACTTGTTGCAGAAACCATGTCAGCTGTCCTGAAGACTGTCCCACATTCCGGAAGCCCTTGTGGTATCATTTAGTTTGTTCCTCTGTCCCTCATATTTCCTGTAAATGGAAGTTGGCCCTAGAGCTTTGAATAGATTCATATTCAGCTTTTCCTGAAGACAACTTCATATGGATGCTGTGAGCTTCAGGTTGTACTACCTTGAGACTCCACCCTACCTGATATGCCAACTGTAGTGACAACCAGCAGGTTCAGGGGGTGACAGCCCTAAGTGTGCATTGTCAAGTTCTCCATAAACCTTTCATCTCATGGTTTCTTTCATCACAGAGCCTTGTTTGATGCAAACACTGTATTTCATTCTTGGTGGCAAACTGGTGATTTCCAAGTGCAATAATTTCTTCCACAATTATTCATTGACATCTTCATAAAGAAGGTGTCCTTTTTTTTTTTTTTTTTAATCAACTTGGGCTACTTGGTTAATGTTACTCGGGCTATTTGTGGGCTATTTGAAATATTCTTTATGCTTTTTTTCCTTTTTTTCTTTTTTTAAGAGACAGGATCTCACAGTGTGGGTCATGCTGGAGTGCAGTGGCACCATCATAGCTCACTGCAATCTCAAACTCCCAGGCTCAAGTGATCCTCCAGCCTCAGCCTCCCACGTAGCTGAAGGCTACCACCTACCCTCTACCACGACTGGCTTGTTTATGCTTTTTAAGTGCCAATCTTTGGAGTAAAGATTTGGTACCCGGCCAGGCACGGTGGCTCACGCCCACAATCCCAGCACTTTGGGAGGCCAAGGGGGGCGATCACCTGAGGTCAGGCATTCAAGATCAGCCTGGTCAACATGGCGAAACGCCATCTCTTCTAAAAATACAAAAATTAGCCGGACGTGGTGCAGGTGCCTGTAATCCCAGCTACTTGGGAGGCAGGGGCAGGAGACTCACTTGAACCTGGGAGGCAGAGGTTGCAGTGAGCCGAGATCAAGTCATTGCACTCCAGCCTAGGCGACACAGTGAAACTCCATCTCCAAAAAAAAAAAAAAAAAGTTTGGTACCCTATAAGCTTTTACCCCTACCATATTAAAGTACCATGGAAATAAGTCTATATATGTATGTGTTGGTAGAAACACATTGGAATACATGTATAATATATAAAATATGCATCATAAACATATAGTTTATAGTATATATTACAAATACACAGTATATCAAATATGTAAAATGTTTATGTATGTTTATATATTTTCAATGTGTTGCTACCTATTACATTTATCATTTCTTTTACTGCTTCAATTATTCCATTTTGGGCAGTGGATGTCCCTTCAGCAGCCTCCAGTTCTTAGGTAACCTATTAGTCTTTGGACTTAGCACACACTGCCTAGCTCATAGTAAGGACTTCCATAACTTTTATTTATGTTATGTTATGTTATGTTATCTTATCTTATTTTATTTTATTTTATGACAGAGTCTTGCTCTGTCACCCAGGCTAGAGTGCAATGGCATAGTCTTGGCTTACTGCAACCTCTGCCTCCTGGGTTCAAGAGATTCTCCTGCCTCAGCCTCCCCAGTAGCTAGGATTACAGGTGTGCGCCACCACGTCCGGCTAATTTTTGTATTTTTAGTAGAGATGGGGTTTTGCCATACTGGCCGGGCTGGTCTCAAACTCCTGACCTCATGATCCACCCACCTTGACCTCCCAAAGTGCTAGGATTATAGGCGTGAGCCATTGCACCCAGCTGACTTCCGTAACTTTTATCTATGACTGTATGAAAGCAAACTTATTTCCACATAACAATGACCATAAGAACACAAGTATTCAGCCTATTCAACATGTCTCTATCATGAGAATGTATTGGGTTCATATCATGTACAAGCAGCATTCAAAGTGACTGGATTACAAAGACAGGTATAGCATGTTCAGTTCTTACGGGATTACAGACTCGAGCAGCTGTTTTATAGCATTCTAGTGCACCTGCACTTCAGGTGAGAAGTTGGTCATGAATCATTTATAGCTTGCCTTAGAGAAGAGTAGGGATAATTGCAAATGACAGGCTTCTTCAAGAAATAAATGAGAAGAGATTCAAGGTGAGCCCTAGAATGCCACTGGTCTCACTGTATCTCAATATGCAGAAAACCAGGGAGCAGACGCAGCTGGATCGCTCAGCATTGCACATGGCAGCGTGTCCTATATCTGTGCATCATTGATCAAGTGTGTCATGCTCTGAAAAAAAAAAGCTGGTCTAGGAAGAGCAATGTGTTACCAGACAACTATAACACAGTGGGATGTGTTCTCACAATGCCATCAGAATAGCGATGAGCATGTGGTTTAAAAAATCTGTAGGAAAGGAAATATCAGTTGGACTTTTAAAAAATGACTGAAATTCATTTTTCCAGATGCAGTGGTTCAAACCTGTAATCCGACCACTTTAGGAGGCCGAGGAGGGCAGATTACTCGAGGCCAGGAGTTTGAGACCAGCCTGGGCAACATGGTGAAACCCTGTCTCTACAAAAAATACGAAAATTAGTTAGACGTGGTGGCGCGCACTTGTAGTCCCAGCTACTTGGGAGGTTGAGGCGGGAGAATGGCTTGAACCTGGGAGGTGGAGGTTGCAGTGAGCCGAGATCGTGCCACTGCACTCCAGCCTGAACTACAGAGTGAGACTCTGTCTCCAATAAAACAAAAAATGAAAAAAAAAAATGATGAAAATTCTACCAATGTTGTAAAAACAAACAAAAAAACAGAAAAGACGTTCTAGATAGGAAGACCAGCTTCTGCAAAGGCACAAAGTTGTGACAATTATATGGACAACAGTGACAGGTTTTGCGTAGCCGGAAGACAGAGTATGCTCGAGAAGTAGCAGAGGAAAGTTGAATGGGACCAGGTGGTGAAGGCATTGAATGCTATGAAAAGGAGTCTACGTGTTGTCATTACACTGAAGGGAACCATCCAGTTGTCAAGCAAGAGTAATATGGTCAGCTCTATGGGGCTTTTTTGTTTGCTTTTGGGGTGTTCGTTGTTTGTTTTTGAGACAGAGCCTCACTCTATCACCCAGGCTGGAATGCAGTGGCACGATCTCGGCTCACTGCAACCTCCACCTCACTGGTTCAAGCAATTTTCATGCCTCAGTCTCCCGAGTAGCTGGGATTACAGGCGTGCACCACCACGCCCAGCTAATTTTTTGTGTTTTTAGTAGAGACGGGGTTTCACCACATTGGCCAGGCTGGAGATCTATGTTTTTTAAAAGATAACACAAGAAGGCAAGGAGGGGGAGAGGGTAGATGGACCAAAAGAGAGAAAAAGTCAAAACAAAAAAAGTCAAAACAAAAAGACGAGTTAGAAATCTACAGTGGCCCAGATGAAAAATTATGAGGGTCTAGAAGTATCCCTTAAATCTGCCAGGTAGAAAAAAAGGAGGCAGAAATTCATTCGAGAAGCTTTTCACAGGTGAAATTTACAGGACTTGGTGACTGCCAAAATGCGAGAAGTCATGAAGAAGAGGAATGAAGGATGACTCTGAGGTTTCTGAGTGTAAACAGGAAGTCCCTGAAATGCAATTCCATTTGCTAACTAGCCAAATCACAGTGCAAATTGATTAAGAATTAATACGTGACAGAGTGTATTTGCAAAACAGGCAAGCTGCAAAAGACATCTCAGAGAAATAAACTCATCAGGATTTCCATTTTAAAAACACATGCAGGGCAACTCATATTTATAGCCTCTCCATTTTTAAATGTTAATGTTCTCTGGGAAGTAAATTATGAACGTCCAGTATGCCAGGATGCCGTCCTTAGCTCAAAGATGAGTCCCAAATTTGAGGTATAGGTTGCCTAGCAACCCAAGTCCCCTCGAGCAGAGAAAAACTGACTTTTTTTTTTCTAGTAAAGTCGCTTCATGGATCCAAAGCAGGAGGAGGGGGAAATGATCATTAAAAATTGACCTTATGACAACGGTTCAGTTAAGAAAATTGAATTTACTCGACCAGCAGGGGGCATCCCACCTTCTCCAAGAACCTTTCTAAAGTTCTCCATACAGGTTACTGGCTAGCAAATGATGATCTCTCCTTCCTCTAAACTCTTACTTCACTGGGATAACCCTGGAGGCACAGCCTGGCATGAAGGTTAATTTTTCAATCGTCGTCTTCAAATACATTGACATATCCGGAGCCATTATCTTTTAGGTCATTTACTGACTGTGGCCCCAGACGGCCTAAGTTTGAATCCTGACTCTAGCCCTTACTACCTCTGTGGCCTTGAGCAATTGTGTAATGCCTCCATGCCTCAGTTTCCCCATCTTTAAATGCAGACAGTAATACTACCGTCTCTCATGTTGTGGGCATTCTGTTTGTGATATACGAGTTTATATTTTCATATTTATTATTTATGAGTTTATGTTTTTATGTGTTTAATTTATGGCATGTGAGCAATATAGGAGTTAACATAGGTTAACACAGTTAAGGTGCTTGACACAGTTCTGGCACATAGGAAGCACTCAGTAGTGGCTGACTCTGATTAGTATTACATCATGTTACCTTGTGTCCTCTGCCGTAGCTGGGAAGGTAAACACATAGCATTTACTGTAAAAGTGATGGGTGATTTTCTGGTTCTTTTTCCACTGCTTCCTACTTTAACGTTCCACTTTGCAGGAAAACACTCGAATTTATCTCAGAGCTCCAAAAGGGCCTCAGGAATTATCTGAGTATTCTGCAGGCGCTTAGGGAGGAACCAGCCCACCCAAGACATGGTTTTTTTTTTTAGGGACAGCCTTACTCTGTCACCCAGGCGGGAATGCAGTGGTGCAATCATAGCTCACTGCACCCTTGAACTCCTGGGCTCAAGTGATCCCCCATCTCAGCCTCTTGAGCAGCTGGGACTACAGGTGCACATCACCAAGCCCGGCTAATATTTATTTATTTATTTATTTATTTATTTATTTATTTATTTATTTATTTTGTAGAGATGAAGGTCTCACTGTGTTGTCCAGGCTGGTCTCAAATTCCTGGGCTCAAGCTATCATCCCACCTTGGCCCCCCAAAGTGCTGGGATTACAGGCTTGAGCCACCACACCCAGCTGAGGCATCTCTGTTGAATGAGTGTGAGAAATTTGCAATTTGTGTGCAGTTGGCTTGAAAGTCCTTCCTCTGGGCCAATCAGCTCACCCAAAGAGTCCAAGCATAGGCTTTTATCTCTGGAAAGATAAAAGATGGGATCTCTTTCCCATGTACATCCCATGAAAGGAAGGAGCATTTGCTGGGAGATGCTGAAGACAGCCTTAAGAAGAAAGGAAAAGAAAAAGAGGAACGAGCTTATAACCAACAGGTAGGTGGAGAAAACCCAGAGACAGAACTGAAAACACAGATTGCTCAGGAAGCTTTCCTGGACAGGCCCTGGGATTCCCAGAGGAAGGCAGAGAACTTCCCTTCTCAAGGCCAGCAAACCAGGTTGCGGTAAGCAGAGTAATGGCCCTCCAAAGATGTCTATGTCTATGAATACGTCACCTTACATGACAAATGGGACTTTGCAGGTGTGATCAAGTTAAGGATTTTGAGATAGAGGGTGATATGGTTTGGCTCTGTGTACCCACCCAAATCTCATCTTGAATTGTACTCCCATAATTCCCCCCTGTTGCGGGAGGGACCTGGTGGGAGATAATTGAATCATAGGGGCGGTTTCCCCACGCTGTTCTTGTGGTAGTGAATAAGTCTCACAAGACCTGATGGTTTTATCAGCGGTTCCCGCTTTTGCATCTTCCTCATTCTCTCTGTGCCTGCTGCCAAGCATGGAAGACATGACTTGCTCCTCTTTGCCATCCCCCATGATTGCGAGGCTTTCCCAGCCATGTGGAACTGTAAATTCAATTAAACCTCTTTCTTTTGTAAATTACCCAGTCTCAGGTGTGTCTTTATCAGCAGTGTGAAAACAAACTAATGCGGAGGGATTATCCTGAATTATCTGGGTGGGTGCAATGTCATTACAAGAGTCCCTACTGAAAGGAAGGCAGGAGGGTCAGAGAAGGAGAGGTGAGGGCCGAGGCATAGCCACAGTGATGCACGGCCACGAGCCATGGAGTGCAGTCACCTCCAAAAGCAGGAGAAGGCAAGGAAAGGATTCTCTACTAGAGCTTCCAGAAGGAATGCAGCCCTGCTGCCCCACCCATCACTTCTGACCTTCAGAACTAGAAGATAATGAATTCCTGTTGTTTTAAGCCACTCAAATGGTGATTGTGGTTACAGCAGCAGTAGGAACCGAATGGACAGGTGGGAAAAGGGAGGAGTCTGGGAGAAAATCCACGTGCACTCACTCGGATAGGCAAGGAGAAGACAGCAAGAGTGGAAGTGGCAAAGCAAACAAATTAGTGCCTATATCAGCATTTTCTTTTAAATTTTTGTAAATTGTAGATTCGGGGGTACATGTGCAGGTTTGTTACCTGATGATATCACATGATGCTGAGATTTGGTGTACAATTGAACCCCTTACCCAAGTAGTGAACACAGGAGCCAACAGGTAGTTTTTCAGCCCTTGCCTCCTTCCTCCTTCCCCACTCTGGTAGTCTCCAGTGTCCCCATCTTTATGTCCATGAGTACCCAATATTTAGCTCTCACAAGTAAGAACATCCAGTATTTGGTTTTCTGTTTCTGTGTTACTTAGGATAACGGCCTCCGGGTGCATTTGTGTGGCTGCAAAGGACATGATTTTGTCCTTTTTTATAGTTGCGTAGTATTCTATGGTGTACATGTACCACCTTTTCTTTATGCAGTGCACCATTGATGGACACCTGTGTTGATTCTCTGACTTTGCCATTGTGAATAGTGCTGCAATAAACGTATGAGTGCAGGGTTTTTGGTTTTGTTGTTGTTGTTGTTTGATAGAATGATTTCTTTTCCTTTGGGTTATATCAGCATTTTCTAAACTGTTCTGTAAGGTGATATTATGAGTCCCCAGAAAGGGACAGGGCAAGTAGGGGAGTTCAGAAGAAGATGAAAGTGGAACCAATTTGACAATTTGAGACTGATGAGAATTTGGTAAAAGAATATGATTGCTTTAGCCAGTTAAAAGTTGCAAGAAGGGTATTATCATTATTATTATTGTAACCATCACTATTATTATGACTCTTCTGCTTTTTGTAGGAAAAAATTGTGAGATTGAAAATGGATGAGAAAGATTCCTGGGTGTCTTGTCTGACACCTTTTTCCAGGTTATCTCAGCCTTTCATCCTATTACATAATCTGTAAGTGATAGAAAACCACTAAGAATGCAAGGAATTCTTGTCCATAGAGATGTAGATTAGTAGCATCTGGTGGAATGCAATCAGTGTCTAGGACAGATGATCTAAGACAGGTGCAGGTCCATAGCCTGTTAGGAACCGGGCCACCCAGCAGGAGGTGAAGGAACATTACCTCCCGAGCTCTGCCTTCTGTAAGATCAGTGGTGACATTAGATTCTCATAGGAGCATAAACCACATGCAAGGGATCTAGGTTGAGTGCTCCTTATGAGAATCTAATGCCTAATGATCTGAGGTGGAATAGTTTTATCCCAAAACCATCCCCACCCCAAGTCCATGGAAAAATTGTCTTCCACGAAACTGGTCCCTGCTGCCAAAAAAGTTTGGGGACTGCTGGTCTAGGTGACAGACCCATTTTGCACCCACTTGTAAATCAATTTCAGCATTCACTCTTTTCAGGGATACATGTGGTTCTTGGACTTTTCCTTGGAACAAGTTATATCACCTTACTGGCTCTCTCAGTGAATGCCTTACATAAAATGTGTGATATATGTTCATCCTTTATCTGTATGGGAGTCACGATTTCTCATTTTCAAAAATTTATCCTGCAGGAAATGCAAATCAAAACCACAATGCAATACCACCTTACTCCCTCAAGAATGGCCATTACCAAAAACTCAAAAAATAATAGATGTTGGTGAGGATGCGGTGAAAAGGGAACACTTCTGCACCGCTGGTGGAAATGTAAACTAGTACGGCCACTATGGAAAACAGTGTGGAGATTTCTTAAAGAACTGAAAGTAGAACTATCATTTGATCCAGCAATCTCACTACTGGGTATCTGCCCAGAGGAAAGAAGTCATTACACAAAAAGGATACTGGTACACACATGTTTATAGCACCATGATTTGCAATTACAAAAATGTGGAACCAGACCAAATGCCCATCAATCAACGAGTGGATGAAGAAACTGACATATGATGGAATACTGTTCAGCCATAAAAAGGAATGAATTAATAGCATTTGCAGCAACATGGATGGAACTGGAGACTACTAGTCTAAGTAACTCAGGAATGGGAAACCAAACATCGTATGTTCTCACTCATAAGCGGGAGCTAAGCTATGAGGATGCAAAGGCATAAGAATGATACAATAAACTCTGGGGACTTGGGGGAAAGGGTGGGAGGGGGGTGAGGAATAAAAGATTACAAAGTGGGTTTAGTGTACACTTCTCAGGTGATGGGTGCACCAAAATCCCACAGATCACCCCTAAAGAACTTCCTCATATAACCAAATACCATCCATTCCCCAAAAACGTATGGAAATAGAACATTTAAAAATAATAATCATATAAATTAAAAAGCAAAAAAAAAAAAAACCCATCATGCAATATTTTATTAGGATAAAGCTGTTGTGTAGCTAATATAGCCTGAAGGTGTGTGTATCAGTCTTTCTCCCAACTTCTCGGGAGCTGACTCAGGTACCACAGTGATGCAGCAAGACCAGGTATCCCCAGAGTTATCTCCAGGCCCCCACTCCCTACCACCACCACACACACACACAAAACTCTCCCCATCTTGGTCTAGGAGGAACAACTAAGCATTCCTCCTACCAGGACTCTCCCTGCCTTCAGAACTGTGGCTCCTCCAGTGAGGAAAAAGAAAAGAGAGAAGCAGAAAGAACTAACCTTTAGATGCTGCTACCCAAAATCAGAGCCAAAATTAAGAGAATCTTAAACCCCCGATATCGTCCAGGTTAAAGGCATACACGAGCTTCAGAAAGGGTGAACATCGCTGAGAATCTTCGTGGATTATCGTGATGGAAATTGGCATTGCTTACGGGTGTTCTGTCCTTTGGGGTTGATGTCAGGGAGCCAAGCGGTTGTACTATTTCTGCTGTGTGTCAGAATTTCTAAAGTAATATTCGTGTATTGATGGGAGAGTGAACGTTTTTTGCTTCACTCCTACTTTTACAGAAAAGGATTTTGTTTCTGAAGCATCAAAACATTTGGTCTCTGGTGTCAAAGAGGACTTTATTATATTAGAATTATAAAGCTTAATTGGGAATAAGTGTTGGACATTATTAAATCAAGTTACTACAGGCCGGGCATGGTGGCTTATGCTTGTAATCCCAGAACTTTGGGAGGCCAAGGCAGGTGGATTTCTTGAGGCCATGAGTTCAAGACCAGTCTGGCCATTGTGGTGAAACCCCATCTCTACTAAAGATATAAAAATTAGTACGGTGGCCCGCACCTATAATCCCAGCTACTCTGGAGGCTGAAGCAGGAGAATTCCTTGAACCTGGAAGGCAGAGGTCGCAGCGAGCCAAGATCCTGCCACTGCACTCCACTCTGGGTGACAGCACCAGACTTTGTCTCAAAAAAAAAAAAAAAAATTACTATGTACGGAGATGATTTTTCATCTTTTCCTTAAACTAGTCATACGATGTACCATGGTAATGAATTCCTTCCCTAGCTTTTCTACTGGGGCGTGGGATACAATACTTTGAATGCATATAGCTGAATTCTGTCTGCTAGTAGATTATTTCAGACTTTTGTGCCTATATCAGCATTTTTTACTGTCCAGCAAGATGTTAGTATATACTGATTTTTAAAAAAGGGTTTATTCTCCAACTTGAGGAGTAAATGGTGGGTAAACAAACAAACAAACAAAACAAAACAAAAAAAATGGCTGGGTGCGGTGGCTCCCGCCTATAATCCCAGCACTTTGGGAGGCCGAGGTGGGCGGATCACCTGAGGTCAGGAGTTAGAGATCAGCCTGGCCAACATGGCAAAACCCTGTCTCTACTAAAAACACAAAAATTAGCTGGGCACAGTGGCACATCCAGCTACTCAGGAGGCTGAGCCAGGAGAATCGCTTGAACCCAGGAGGCACAGGTTGCAGTGAGCTGAGCCGAGTTCGCGCCACTGCACTCCAGCCTGGGTGACAGAGCAAGACTCTGTCTCAAAATACAACAACAACAACTAAAACACTTCAGCAGGTCTCTGCTGCATGAACACTGAGAAGCTGTAACCAGCTGGTGTGCATTGTAATTCTCAAGATGAGGGAAGTGACAGCAGCATTTCCCAAACTTATTTGACTACAGGCCTTTCCCCCCCGCATATCTATTCACATTTTCCAGTGCACCATTCTGCAAATCACCAGTTTCCAAATGCTAGTTAATGAAAAAGTGAGTCTTGTTTATTTCTGAAATACCTTGATTGAGGTTTGAGTTCAAGATCATGATTGCCTGATAGAACAAATTTAATACATTACTGTGTCCATGTTTCGGAACAATTATTTTTTTAATGCAAGAGTTCTTTGTACCTGGAATATTTGAAAGACGTAGCTGTTATTTTAATAATATCAGATGCCTCCTGGGAGAGGTTAGCATCGGATACATTTTGTAAATTCTTTCTCAGTCCCAATTTGCTCTGCCCTATTCAAGTGCCTACATCTGTACATTGATTTATTTTTTTCTTTCAGTTAAAAAATGTGTTTCTTTATTTAAAGCTCAAAACCTGATTAGCATTCAATGGTATGTTTTCATGTTTACATTTCCTTCATAGCTGTTATCAAATACACATTACCATTTCTAATTCTGTTACATCTTTGGCATTCATTCATTGACCAAGAAACTCAAAGCGACTATTGTACAGCAGGAACCAGGCATGAAAAATGGCCAAGACGTAGTTACTGCTTTTGTGCAAGTCATGGTCTAGTGTGAGAGACAGATGCATCAACAAATAATTACAACCCGCTGTAATGAAGGATGGAATAAAGTCACACAAGCAGGCTGGGAAGACAAGAAGAATGCGATTGACAGTCTAGAGGAACTGGCAACTTCAAAGCCTTTGGATCCTACAAGATGAATAGAGAAACACATAGCAATTTAGGTGGAAGCTACAGACTGTGCAAGAGGAAAGAGAAATGAAGAATGGCAGAGGAGGCCAGGCACGGTGGCTCACGCCTGTAATTGCCGCACTTTGGGAGGCCGAGGCAGGTGGATCACTTGAGGTCAGGAGTTCGAGACCAGCCTGGCCAACACAGTGAAAGCCCGTCTCTAGTAAAAATACAAAAGTTAGCTGGGTGTGGTGACGCATGCCTATAATCTCAACTACACGGGAGGCTGATGCAGGAGAATCACGGGTACCCGGGAGGCAGAGGTGAGACTCTGTCTCAAAAACCAAAACAAAACAAAACAAAAAACGACAGAGGACGAAAGGAGAAAGACTATGCAAGCGAGAACATGGAACGGAGGAAAGCAGGACATGAGGCTGGTCAAATCAGGTTGAACCACAGGTTTGAGTCTGTGTGAAGTTTCCAGGGCTGCCATCACAAATTCCTGCAGACCTAGTGGCTTGAAACAACACAAGTTCATTATCCGACCGTTCTAGAAGTCAAAGCCTGAAATGGGTTTCGTTATCTGGCTGTTCTAGAAGTTGAAGTCGGAAGTGGGTTTCACCGGATGAAATCAAGGTGTCAGCAGAGCTGCAAGCTCTCTGCTAGGCAAGCACCTGTTTCCTTGCCTTTTCTATTAAGTTGATGCAAAAGTAACTGCATTTTTTGCCATTACCTTTAATGGCAAAAACCGCAGTTACTTTTGCACCAATCTGAGAGCTTCCAGAGTGCACCCGAATTCCTCGGTGTATGGCCCCTTCCTCCACATTCAAAGCCAGTCGTGTTGCATCTTCTCTTTCCTCTGACCTCTGCAGAAGGTTGAACATCATACAGCGTATTTACATAAACCTAGATGGTCTAGCCCACTACACGTCCAGGCTAGAGAGTATATGCTATTGCTCCTAGGGCACAAACCTATACAACATGTTACTGGACTGAATACTGTAGGCAACTGTAACACAATGGTAAGCATCTGTGTATTTCTGCTTCCATCATCACGTTTCCTTCTCTCACTCTGACCCTCCTGCCTCAGTCTTAGAAGACTTGTCAAAACAGAGTAATATATTCACAGGTTCTGTTCTGAGAATTAGGACGTGGGAATCTGTGGATAGGGGTGGGCATTGTTCTGTCAATCTGCCTAGAGTCTGGGTTTTAGACCGCAGGCAATAAGGAACAGTGAAAGATGTTTATGCAGGAAAGTTATCACAATAGATGGTGATAGGGAACTCTGACAGGAATGCAGAGAACAGCCTGGAACAGGGGCAGACTGGTGGTTTTAGGACCTGCTCAAATACCCTGGGCAACATAGTGAGACCCCATTTCTACCAAAAACTTTTTTAAAAATTTTGCCAGGGCCAGGAACAGTGACTCACACCTGTAATCCCAGCACTCTGGGATGCTGAGGCAGGCAGATCACTTGAGGTCAGGAGTTCGAGACCAGTCTGGCCAACATGGTGAAATCCCATCTCTGCTAAAAATACAACAATTAGGCGGGAGTGGTTAGCACACGCCTGTAGTCCCAGCTACTCAGAAGGCTGAAGGAGGAGAATCACTTGAACACAGGAAACAAAGGTTGCAGTGAGTCAGGATTGTGCCACTGCACTCCAGCCTGGGCGACAGAGTAAAACTCCATCTCAAAAAAAAAAAAAAAAAAAAAGCCAGGTGCAGTGGTACATAACTATGGTCCCAGCTACTTGGGTGGTCCCAGCTACTTGGGAGGCTGAGGTGGGAGGATTGTTTAAGCCTGCAAGATTGAGTCTGCAGTGCGCCATGATTGTACCACTGCACTCCAGCCTGGGCAACAGAGAGGGGTAGAAGAAGACTCAGACATTTCTGTAGAAAATTAGGCCATTATCCAAGCTTGAAAATAATAAAGAATTCACTAGGGAACCCGTCAGGTCCAGATGCCATTGTTGGAAGACACAGACATGCATCACTTAACAATGGGGACACGTCCTGAGAAATGTGTCATTAGGGGATTTTGTGATCATGCAAATATCATAGTCTACTTACAGAAACCTAGATGGCCTAGCCCACTATGCATCTATGCTAGATGGTATGTGCTATTGCTCCTGTTCAACATGCTACTGTACTGAATACAATAGGCAATTGTAGCACAGTGGTAAGCATCTATGTATCTCAATATATCTAAATAGACAAAAGGTTCAGTACAAATATTCTCCAATCAATGAGTGGATAAAGAAATCGTCTATACTATTCAGTCATAAAAAGGAACAAAATAATGGCATTTGCAGCACCCTGGATGGAACTGGAGACCATTATTCTATGAAGTGACTCAGAGATGGAAAATGATACATTGTATGTTCTCTCTCATAAGTTAAAGCTAAGCTATGAGGATGCAAAGGCATAAGAATAATACAATAGACTGAGGACTTGGGGGAAAGGGTGGGAGGGGGTGAGAGATGAAAGACCACACGTTGGGTACAGTGTACACTGATCAGGTGATGGGTGCATCAAAATCTCAGAAATCACCACTAAAGAACTTACTCATCTAACCAAAACCCACCTGTTCCCCGAAAACCTATTGAAATAAATAAAAAGTATTATAATCTTGCCGAACCAGTATTGTTTATGCAGTCTATCCCTAACTAAAATGTCATTATGCAGTGTATGATGGCATCTCTTTGACTAGGTAGATGGCTATGCCATTAACCAAGGCTAAAACTCAGTGGGGCGTGGTAGCTCACGCCTACAATCCCAGCACTTCGGGAGGCCGAGGCGGTGAATCATCTGAGGCCAGGAGTTTGAGGTCAGCCTGACCAACACGGTGAAACGTTGTCTCTACTGAAAATACGAAAATTAGCCAGGTGTGGTGGTGCGTGCCTGTAATCCCAGCTACTCAGGAGGCTGAGGCAGGAAAATCGCTTGAGCCTGGGATGGGGAGGTTGCAGTGAGCCAGGATTTCACCACTGCACTCCAGCCTGGGCAACAGAGTAAGACCCTGTCTCAAACAAAAACAAAAACAAACCAGGTTGGGGCAGGAGGGGATCTCCTAACTGGCCTCTTGCCTCTTTTTTTTTTTTTTTTTTTTTTTGACAGAGTCTTGCTCTGTCCCCAGGCTGCAGTGCAGTGGCACAATCTTGGCTCACTGCAACCTCCACCTCCTGGGTTCAAGTGATTCTCCTGCCTCAACCTCCCAAGTAGCTGGGATTACAGGTGCCAGCCACCACATCCAGCTAATTTTTGTATTTTTAGTAGAGACAGGATTTGACCATGTTGGCTAGGATGGTCTCAATCTCCTGACCTCGTGATGCACCCGCCTCGGCCTCACAAAGTGCTGGGATTACAGGCTTGAGCCTCTTGCCTTTTATTCCTCCCCTCTATTGTATCCTCCACAATTCTCCCTCACTCTTCCATGGTCCCATATGGTTTAGGTTAAGGTCAACTCCTCTTCTAACATACAAGACACTTTATGGTCTGACCCCTCCCCCTGTCTCCAGCTATACTCCTTGCCACTCATCCCATCCTCAATCCTCAACATCAGGAAGGTCGAGTCACTTTACAGGTCCTGTTACGTGATGCAGCACATTGTCAAGGGCCTTCATGCATCAGCTCAGACTGACACCACTGCCTGAAGCATCTGTTTTACAGACACTCCACTCATATAATATCTGTGCATACACACTCACCTTTTGAGCCCTTGCTCCTCTGTGCATTCTTTGATGTCCCTGCCAGATAGAATAACCACTGTCTTCTTCTCCCAGTGAACAGGTATGGGCTTCCATTATTTAAATTCAGGCACATATTTCAGTGCATAACTTTCCCACAGCTGGAAAATAAGTATTCTGAAGTCAAAAACAATCTCTCTCTCTCTCTTTTTTTTTTTTTTTTTTTTGGTTTAAGAGACTAGATCTTGCTGTGCCACCCTGGCTGGAGTGCGGTGATGCAGTAATAGTTCACTGTAGCCTCAACTTCCTTTGCTCAAGCTATCCTCCTGCCTCAGCCTCCGGAGTAGCTGGGACTACAGGCAAGTGCTACCATTCCTGGCTAATTTTAAAAAATTTTTGTAGGGATGGGGTCTCACTATGTTGTCCAGGTTGCTCTCTAACTCCTGACCTCAGGCGATCCTCCCAACTTAGCCTCCCAAAGCACTGGGATTACAGGCATGAGCCATTGTGCCCAGCCAAGAACAATACTTTATTCATCAACCCATTTTTGGTGGCTAACACAGCACTTAACATTTTCTAGCTTCTAAATAAATGTTTGGTGAAGGAATTAATCAATCAGTGGAGAAAGATGAAAAATAAAACAAAGTCATTAGAAGTTACAAGGTGTCATTATTTAGTCCAAGCACTGAAAAACAGATAAACAAAATATTGGTATATCTATTCAATGGAATATGATTCAGTCATAAAAAGAAATGTAGTACTGATACATGCTACAACATGAAGGAAACTTGAAAACATTACACTCAATGAAAGAATATTTGATATTATTCCATTTATATGAAATGTCCAAAATAAGCAAACAAAGAGAGACAGAAAGTAGATTTGTGGCTGCCTAGGGTTGGAGATATGGGGAGATTGGAGGAGTGAATGCTATGGGGTATTAAGTTTCTTTTTCTTTTCTTTTCTTTTTTTTTTAGACAGGGTCTCACTTTGTCAGCCAGGCTGCAGTGGAGTGCAGTGGCGAGATCTTGGCTCACCGTGACCTCTGCCTCCCGGGCTCAAGCAGTTCTCCTGTCTCAGCCCCCACAGGTAGCTGAGACTACAGGCGCACACCACCATGCCTGGGTAGTAATTTTTTTGTATTTTTGATAGAGATGCAGTTTCGCTATGTTGCCCAGGCTGGTCTCGAACTCCTGAGCTCAAGCAACCCACCCTCTTCCCCTCCCAAAGTAAACTAGAATTACAGGCATGAGCCACCGCTCCCGCCCTCGAGTTTCTTTGTGGAGCAACAAAAATGTTCTGAAAGTGATTACACTGATTACACTGACAGACACACAGCTACGCGATTGTACAAAAAGTCATGGGATTGCACACATTAAGTGGGTGAATTGTACAGTATGTGAACAGCTCAATCAAGCTGTTACCCAAAAAGAAAAAGATGTCATATTTAGATTCAAATATAATTCTCTAATGAAGAAAAAGAAAGAACTAGAGGAGCACACTGGGAGACAGGCCCAACTCACGGTGGACATTCACCCAAGGCAGCACGGAGCAATCGGAATGCAAATATGTGTTCACATATATTAAATTCTTCCTGTGCGCTCACCACTATATCAAACACCTTACCTATGGAACTATTTCAGCCCCATGAGTTACGTATTTTTATTCCTATTTACCGAGGAGAAAACAGAGTCATTTGCTCAGCAGCACACAGTTAGTACCATGAAACTAGGACTTGAACCCAAGATAACTAGCTCCAAATCCACACTCTTGACCTCTTGGCTTTGCTTATGAAATTGGAGGGTACATTAAGATTTTTCCTTTCTTGTTTCTTTAAATGAGGGATAGTCTTTGAAAAGCTCTCTAGAGGAATGAGTTTATTTTCTTTAAGAATGGATGCACTTAAAACTATGAAATTTTACCTCTGGGTAATTTTGAGTGAATTTGGCCAGAAGTCATTTGGATTGCCCTAATTTTTTATTGCTTAAATAATTTGTTTTCCTATATTTAATTTCCTGTTGTTTGGTTTTCATTGTGAAATGGAAGGTTTGCTTTTTTTTTTTTTTTTTTTTTTTTTTTTTTTTTTTGGATACTAGAGACGAAGTCTCACTGTCGCCCAGACTGGAGTGCGGTGGCACAATCTCTGGCTCACTGCAACCTCTGCCTCCCAAATTCAAGCGATTCTCCTGCCTCAGCATCCTGAGTAGCTGGGATTACAGGGGAACACCACCACGCATGGCTAATTTTTGTATTTTTAGCAGAGACGGGGTTTTGCCATGTTTATCAGGCTGGTCTCGAACTCCTGACCTTGTGATCCACCCACCTTGGCCTCCCAAAGTGCTGGGATTACAGTCGTGAGCCACTGCACCTGGCTGTTTTGCTTCTTTAGACTTGTGTTACATTATGGCCAAAGAATGTGGCCTGGCTGGACATAGTGGCTCACGCCTGTAATCGAGCACTTTGGGAGGCTGAAGTGGGAGGATCACTTGAAGCCAGGAGTTCGAGACCAGCCTGGTCAACAGTGCGAGACCTTGTCTCTGCAAAAAAAAGTAAACAAATAAAGATAGAAAATTAGCCTGGCAAGATGGTGCACACCTGTAGTTTCGGCTGCCTGGGAGGCTGAGGCAGGAGGATCACTCGAGCCCAGGACTTCAGCACTGCAGTGAGGTATGATCATGCCACTGCACTCCAGCCTGGACAATACGGAAAGACCCTGTCTCCGAAAAACAGATACATAAAAATTAAAAATAAATAAAAATAAATGTAAAAAAGAACATGACCTGCAGAGTTTCTTCATTGAGGGATTTAAGACACTTATCTTCGTGGTCTAATGTAGAATCAGGTTTTGTAAAACTTCAGAACTCCTGAAAAAAAGGTTCATTCCTTCTTTGGAGGGGAAGTGCCTAGCGCTCCCTGATACATTAAATATAAGACTTTCATAAAAGGAAATTCCAGTCTCTTCTTAAACGATTTTAAAACTAGAATGGCCTTCTCCATAGTAGATGTTTACTGCAAGCAACGTGCTTAGAATACGTCTGAGTAATTCAAAAGGCCAAAAGGAGCTCAGTCATTTGTAATCAGATATTTCAATACTTGCAAGGCTTTTACTTTGGCATGATGAATGGCCATAAAAAAAATACAAACCTTCCTGTGAAAAACGTTGGCTTCTTCTGCTTTTTACATAATCAATTTGACATTTGAATTTTGGCAAAGGATTGCAGGTACCTTGCTTTATTTATTACCTGAGATTAGATAAAAACATCACTGTTATCAAGCCATACCAGGTTTCTTCCTAAAATAATGTGCAGTTTTTCAAGTAAGGATCACTTTGTCCTGACATCAAAGTCTTCCAAACAGGATTTCCAAGTATATTACACACAGAAGCCATTCTCCTCCCTCCCTTCCCTTTCCCGTCTGCTATAACCACCCCCCACCCTTTAAAATAACCCATTCCCAGCAATTCTACCTTCTACCAACTGTGATATTTATAGCATGGGAACAACCTCGAAAAGAAAAACGGATTACTAAAGGATTCATCCTCAAAACTGGGCCAGAAAAGAGAAGCGCTCTCAGGCACCAACTCTGTCACTTTGCACTCTATATGATCAATACTGAAAGGCAGATGGGTACTCTAGGACCACAGGCTTGCTTTCATTTGGGATGGGAAGATTTTTAACACTGGGGAAAGGCTGAGAAGGCTACAGCTGGAGAAAGGCACTGAGGAGGTCATCAAGCTCTCACTAATCCCTACAGTGATCTCTGTGCTCTCAAAGGCACTCCCTGAAAGGATCTGTCCAGAACCATGTGAAGAATGAGTAGAGGTTTAAAATGGTAAATTCTGGCTGGGCGCAGTGGCTCATGCCTGCAATCCCAGTACTTTGGGAGGCAGAGGCGGGCAGATCACTTGAGGTCAGGAGTTTGAGATTAGCTTGGCCAACATGGTGAAAGCCCATCTCTACTAAAAATACAAAAACTAGCTAGCTGGGCATGGTGGTGGGCACCTGTAATCCAAGCTACTCGGGAGGCTGAGGCAGGAGAATTGTTTGAACCTGAGAGGCGAAGGTTGCAGTGAGCTAAGATTGTGCCACCACACTCCAGCCTGGACGATAGAGCAAGACCCTGTCTCAAACAACACAACAATAAATAAACAAACAAACAAACAAACAAACAAACAAATTCTAATGCCCACTCTCCCAGTTTCCCATGAAAGGCTAAAATGCAAAAATACAGAAACTCAGCTCTCTCTCCAAAACTAAGCCAATGGTCAAACCACAGCCTAAATCTAGAAGGAACTGGCCAAGCACAGTGGCTCACATCTATAATCCCAGTGCTTTGGCAGGCTGAGCTGGGGCGCATTGCTTGAGACCAGGAGTTCGAGACCAGAAGTTCAAGACCAGCTTGGGCAACATAGTCAGACCCCATCTCTACAAACAATTAAAAAGTTAGCACAGTGGTACCTGCCTATAATCCCAGCTATTCAGGAGGCTGAGGCAGAAGGATCACTTGAGCCCAGGAGTTCGAGCCTGGGCAACATAGCAAGATGCTATCTTTACAAAATATTTTAAAAAGTAGCCAGGTGCAGTGGCACAAAACCTGTAGTCCCAGCTACTTGGGAGGATCTCTTGAGCCCAGGAGGTCAAGATCATAGCCGCAGTGAGCTGTGATTGCACCACTGCACTCCAGCCTGGGAGACAGAGTCCCAAAAAACAAAACAACAACGACAACAAAATCCACAACTGAGCCAATGGTCAAACTACAGCCTAACTCTAGATGGAATCCCTATACCGCAGCCCAAAATATAAGGCTTGTCCTGGTTCTACCTCATGAAACAATGACAGGCAGCCTGCAAGGTTAGCCGAATTCTCAGGCGACCTCTACTATGCCCCCCTAAGTCTTCATATAATAAGAAATGGACTTTGCATCTTGTATGGCACTTTGCAATTCCCCTTATCCTACCCCCTCTCCACTATATCTCACCTTTCTTCATAAATGTTGATGTCCCAACAAATCAACTCAAGAAAAGCCAAATTCATATGAAATTGGGAGGAGCGGAGGGAGTGACAGTGACACATTTTTGAGACAGCATGCATGGTGACATGATGGTTAAGACCCAGTCTCTGAGGTCGGACAGCCAGGGGCGAATCCCAGCGTTACCACCTACTAGCTGTGCAACGATGGGCAAATACCATAACCTCTCCAAGCCTCCTTCCTCTCTGTGAACTAGAAATGTTAATAGTGCCTACCTCATATTTTAAGACACGTGAAGTCCTTGGAAGAACGCTTAACCATAGTGAGTACTCAGTTTATTATTTCTGGGTTTCAAGCACCTTACAAATAGTGTCTCTTATTATCTCATTTAATCATCCCAAAGATGCTTCGAGCTCCACTGTATGGATGAACAAACTGAGACTTAGAGTAGCTCTATAACTAGCTCAAGGAAATGGAGCTGGTGGGGTGGAGCTGGGGCTTGAGCTGAGATCTACCATCAAAGCCCAGGTTCTACCAGCGTACCATGCTATACCCCTGAGGGATGCAGTCTCCATGAGTGAAAAACTACACACGGAGACAAAGAAAACACCAACCCTGGTGGCAGCAAACACTGATGATGGCTGTTTTTCAAGTGCTCTGTTGGTTTAAAGCAAGGAAGAACCAGACAGTGGGAAAAGAACAGGATGTCACGTGGCAAAGCTGTAGCTATATTATACACTGGGCTTGTGAACTTGTTTCTCCCTGAGGAAAGCAATTTGGAGATTTCTCAAAGAGCTCAAATTAGAATTATCATTCCATCCAGCAATCCCATTACTGGGATATACCCAAAGGAAAATAAATCATTCTACCAAAAAGACACCTGTTACTCACATGTTTATTGCAGCACAATTCACAATAGCAAAGACACGGAATCAACCTAGGTGCCCATCAACAGTGGACTGGATAATATGGTATATATACACCATGAAATACTATGCAGCTATAAAGAAGAAGGAAATCATGTCCTTTGCAGCAACATGAGAGCAGCTGGAGGCCATTATCCTAAGTGAATGGACTCAGGAACAAAAAATCAAATGCTGCATATTCTCACTTATAAGTGAGAAGTAAACATTAGGTACTCACAGACACAAAGATGGAAACAAGAGATACTAGAGACTACTGGAGGAGTTGGGGGAAGGGTTGAAAAACTATCTATTGTGCCGGGCATGGTGGCTCACGTCTGCAATCCCAGCACTTTGAGAGGCTGAGGCGGGTGGATCACTTGGGGTCAGACATTCAAGACCAGCCTGGCCAACATGGTGAAACCCCATCCCTACTTAAAATACAAAACTTAGCCAGGCATGGTGGTGCGCGCCTGTAATCTCCAGCTACTCAGGATGCTGAGGCAGGAGAATCACTTGAACCTAGGAGGTGAAGGCTGCAGTGAGCCAAGATTGTGCCACTGCACTCCAGCCTGGGTGACAGAGTGAGACTCCATTTCAAAAAAAGAAAAAAGAGAAAAAGAAAAAAAAAAGAAAAACTATTTATTGGGTACTATGCTCACTACTTGGATGACAGATCAATCATACTCCAAACCTCAGCATCATTTAATATATCCATATAACAAACATATCCATGTATCCCCTTGAATCTGATTTAAAAAAAAAAAAAAGGCAATAACTGTAGTGAGTGAAAGCCAGCTAGAACCTGGAACCTCAATTTGAAACATCATCCATCAAACTTCCCTCTACCCTTAGAAGTGGAACTCAGCATACATCACCCAAGAGGACAGAAGACGCAGCCTGGAGCAACCCGCATCCCTATCTGTTGGCAAGAACTACGTCCAGACAGACCTTGCTTTGAAATAAAGCGGGAAACTGACATGGAGATGCGTAAAACCCTTTCAGAACCATATCCCAAAGTCTCAAGGGGAGAAACAGGCCTCAAAACAATGCAAGCACACGTGGGCTTCATGAAATGGGAGCAAAAATCTGTAGTGAGAGAATCTCCTAAAGGAAAAATGAAATGGAAAGAGATGAAAAGGGATATATGTAACATAAGATTTGCAAGAAATCAAAAAGCACTTAAATATCCACATGGAGATATTTATCAGCAAGACTGATACCACAGGCAAATCAAATCAGTGATATTCAGAATACACCGGAGAAGTTCTCTAAGAATGTAGAGGAAAAGGATAAAGGAATGAAAGTAATGAGAATGATAGCTCTGTGAAACCCAATTTTAAAACTCCAATATAAATATAATAAATTTTTCAGAATAGAGTAGAACAAAAACAACAAACTAATGAAAAAAAGAAATAGAAAACATCTTTTCTTGACCTTTAGAAAAACCATGTTCTATAAAAAGAGATCCTCACATAGACATATCCTGGCAGAATATATATTGAAATGCTGGAAAACTTTAAACCATTTCAGGATCTGAAAAAAGTACTTAGAACTGAATGAAAATCAGACTGACTCTGGCTTTTCCCTGTGATAGAAAGTTCAGGAAGACACCAGAATACTATCTACACAGTTAAGGGGAAGGGTTAGAAACTCAAGGAGTAACCAGAGATTTTGGAAACACACTTGTGTAGTCTGACATCTGTGAAAATAATATGCTTGGCTGTTTTTGCTTTGAGAGTACATACACCAGTAAGCAGCTTAAGAAAAATATCACCTTAGTTCAACCATTATGGAAGACAGGGTGGCAGTTCCTCAAGGATCTAGAACCAGAAATACTATTTGACCCAGCTATCCCATTACTAAGTATATACCCAAAGGATTATAACTCATTTTACTATAAAGACACATGCACACACACATATGTTTATTGCAGCACTATTTACAATAGCAAAGACTTGGAGCCAACCCAAATGCCCATCGATGACAGACTTTTGCATAAAGAAAATGTGGCACATACACACCATGGAATACTATGCAGCCATAAAAAAGAATAAGTTCACGTCCTTTGCAGGGACATGGATAAAGCTGGAAATCATCATTCTCAGTAAACTAACACAGGAACAGAAAACCAAACACCACACGTTCTCACTCATAAGTGAGAGTTGAACAATGAGAACACATGGACATAGGGAGGGGAACATCACACACCCTGTTGCGGGGTGGGGGGTAAGAGGAGGGAAAGCATTAGGACAAACACCTAATGCATGCGGGGCTTAAAACCTAGATGACAGGTTGACAGGTGCAGCAAACCACCATGGCACATGTATACCTGTGTAACAAACCTGTACGTTCTGCACATGTATCCCAGAAATTAAAGTACAATTAACAAAAAAAACCTTACATTTATGCCAAACAATGAGTAGGTCACAGTCATGCTATTTGTGGGTTTTCCTTAAAAAATTTAGTCCCCAAACTCCGGCGGGTTTAGGGTGGGTTAAGGACTGTGAGGATGTTTCTGGGAACCTGCAATACTACCCTTGATAACTCCCCTTCTCCCTGGTTTCTGCAAACTTCCAGAAACCAGAAACTGTGCTCCCTGGATCACATCCTGACTACTACAGTCCACACCAGGTTTACCAACCAGTTAAAACAATCTCTGGTGCTTCTCTGTTTCACAAAAATTAGCAAGTGCTAAATTATGTACACTGCTGGATGCTGTATGAAAATTAATACAAAGAACCTCCTTCCCAAACAGGGCAACATCATTTAAAAGGTGCCTTTGCTGTCAAGTAATTTGAGGTCTGATTTTTCTGTTTCTTTATTATTTAATAACTTTTTTTTTTCGTAAGTCCAAAAGTAATACTAACTCAATGCAGAAGATACAGAAAAGCACCAAGGGGTAAAATACACGCATTATCCTAAAGAAAAACATTGTTAACTTTCATTATGTTCTTGCAGCATTTCCCATGCATAGCCTTCACATAAGAGGCCTCTTTTTTGCGGGGCGGGAAGGGGACGGAGTCTCACTCTGTCGCCCAGGCTGGAGGGCAGTGGCGCGATCTCAGCTCACTGCAAGCTCCACCTCCCGGGTCCACGCCATTCTCCTGCCTCAGCCTCCCCAGCAGCTGGGACTACAGGCGCCCGCCACCACGCCTGGCTAATTTTTTTTTTTTTTTTTTTTAATTAGAAACGGGGTTTTACCGTGTTAACCAGGATGGTCTCCATCTCTTGACCTCGGGATCCGCCCGCCTTGGCCTCCCAAAGTGCTGGGATTACAGGCATGAGCCACCGCGCCCGGCCAAGGCCAAGAGGACTCTTTTTTAATGTTAATTGTATTCAACTATACGGTTTGTTGTTGCCTTTGTTCATAATGTAACAAATTCCCATGTGAAAAAAAAATCTCCAACAATATTATTTTCAACGGCTATACTGCATTCCATTCCATGAATAATTGACTCATAATTAACACAACCAACCCCTGATCATTGGATAATTATTTTTAACATTATAGAAATTATCCTACACATTATACAATATACTATGTAATGTGGCAATTAAAAACTTAGTTCACGAGGTAAAATTTCCTGAGATCAAATCGCTTTTCCACCATTTATTAGTCATGCAGTGTTGGGCAAATTAAACCATCTGTGCCTGTTTCCTCATGAACATAATGGGAATTACAACAGTACTTAACTCACAGAGCTGTGTGGATTAAATGAATTATACGTGTAAAGGCTTTAGAACCCTCCTTTAGAATGTTCCCTAATACTATATGTGACTTGCAATTGCATGATTTGCTGCTTCTACTCTTTGAAATTCTGCCAAATTCATTTTCATCTTAGTCAGTGCCTTATCCTATAAGCCTATCTTTTTTTGTATTTTCCTCTTTTGTTTTGGAGTCTGTTTCCCTTTATCGTGTTTATTCTTTTATGGTAAACAGCATATATTTAGCTTGTTTCCAGTTCTTTGCTACAGTGTGGAATGAGCATCTTTCTACATGTGGTTTTTTAAACTAATACAATTATTTTAAATATAAAATTCTTAAAAATGAAAGCGGCTCCCAAGGCAATTCACATTTTTCAACTGCTATACATATTGTCTAAATTCCATGCCAGAAAATTCTACAATTTTATAATCCCAACAATAAAGAATGAAAATGCCCATTTTCACACAGCATTGCCAACACTGGATATCTACTTTTTCTGCCCAACTCTGCTAAAATAGTGGATAGAAATTGACATTTTGTTGCTTTATTTTCAATTTCTATTACTAAAAGTTGGCAATTCTTCTCTATAGGCTTATTGATCAATTTGATTTTTTTTTTCCTTTTGTGCAAAACCTGTTCACATTCTTTCCCCAGTTTTTCTTTTTGTTTTTATTTTTGTTTTTGTGACAGAGTCTTGCTCTGTCACCCAGGCTGGAGTGCAGTGGTGTGATCTCAGCTCACTGCAACCTCTGCCTCCCAGGCTCAAGTATCTTCTGCCTCAGCCTCCCTAGTAGCTGGGATTACAGGCATGTACCATCACACATGGCTAATTTTTTGTATTTTTAGTAGAGACAGGGTTTCACCATGTTAACCAGGCTGGTCTCTAACTCCTGACCTCAAGTTGATCCACCCACCTCAGCCTTTCAAACTGCTGGGATTATAAGCATGAGCCACCACATCCAGCCTTTCCCCAGTTTCTGTCAGAAGTATTTTTCTCCTGATTGAAAAAAACGAAACAAAACAAAACCAAAAAAAACTTAATATATTCAGGATAAACATTTATAATATATAGGAAATATTTTATCTCAATTTGTCAGACTTGTTTACGTTTTTTTTAATGCTTTAAATTTTATAACATCAAATTTACCAATTTTTCCTTTATACCTTATGACTTTGGGGTTAAACTTGAAAAAGAATTCCCAAATTCAGGTTTATGTGTATTTAACCTACAGTGCAATCTCTAACAGTTATTTGTGATTTCATATTCTGTATTTAACTCCTTAATCCAAATCAAATTAATTTTATGCTTTAGCATAAGGAAAGAACCCAACAATTTTCTTTCCAAATATTGATAAATTTTCCCAACATGTTTACTGAATCTTCTTCTTGCTGATTTTGGATTTTTGCCACATACTAGCCAAATAAACTCAAATACATCACCAGCTTCTCCACTGTCCTTTACTGGTCTCCCTGCTTTAATAGCAGCACCACTTTTCATTATTAGAGTTTTTAAAGTGAATCCTCATATCTGGAAGATCAAGGGCTCACTCACCATTTTGTTTTTGTTTTTTGAATAACTTCATTGGCTCTTCACAGCCATTTATTCTTCAGATGAATTTTAGAATCATTTTGTGACATTCCCCAAAAAATGTCCAGTACGAATTTTGTTATTGTTATATTTGAAATGCAGCATCTGTCATTGGATTTGTTTTGGCCTCATCTTCGAAAATACAAATGATCCCTCTGTTGGATCTTTGCTGTCTGTTCTCTGTACTTATGATGTCTCAAATAACTTATAGTTTCTTGTCCTCATCCTATACATTCTAGAGTTTCTCTCAAACTCCTCTTCCTTATGACTGCATAGATTCACTGTAATACAACTTCTGCCTCTTACTGCTTCTAATACTACATGTGACTTGCAATTGCATGATTTGCTTCTTCTACTCTGAAATTCTGCCAAATTCATTTCGTCTTAGTGCCTTATCCTGTAAGCCTATCTTTTTTTGTATTTTGCTCTTTTGTTTTAGAGTCTGTTTCCCTTTATTGTGTTTATTCTTTTATTTATTTCTTTTCTTGTTTCATTTCCTAAAATCCCTTAAGACGAGAACAGATGCAGGCTAAAGTTTGTTCCTGTTTTCAAAGAAAAAAAAATCTTTTTTTTAACTATGCCCTTTCTTTACTTCTTAAGGAATATGTTTATCTCCTTTCACATTGCAGATGTGTTTATATATCCCATATTGAAGACTGGGTTTTTCCTGCTTATTCAGCCTTTAATAAGAATGGATTTATCCCTTGATGAGATTCGTCCCACCTGGCCACCTGGAGGCTGGAACAGCTGCAACATGGGAATCTCGTGGAATGAGCAAGGTCCCTGTATTTTTATAAGAACCAAAGACTAGTAATCTTCCCAAATATAGACATTATCTGTCACTGAGCTCCTCTTTCTATCTTTGCTGTAAAGCTGTTGAAACAGTCTCTATATTATCTCTATCTAATATCAATATAAATGGTAAAATATCAACTATTACAATTTGCCAAAAAGAAAAAGATGCTAATGAACTACTCAAAATGTTGGTAAAATCTGCATTTCACGCCATGACTAGAAAGGCCTCATTTGAGCTGGTCTTTCTACATTTATGCATCCTCCCACTCTCTCCTCAATTCACTAATCTCCAACCACTATGGCCCTCTGTCTCTTTGTCGGGGGAAGGGAAAAACTTATTCTTACCTTGTGCTTTGGGTTGAAGGGAATGCTCTGCCTCTGGATGTTCCAATGGCAAACAACTTTTTGTTTTTCAAGTATCGCTTCAAATGTCCCTCCCTTGAACACCCTCATTGGCCAACTCCTATGTGGTTTCCAACCTGCCAGCCTGTTTTATTTAGCTAGTTTGTTTATTCAGTAGTAGTAGTAGTAGTAATAGTAGTAGTAGTAGTAGTAATAGTAGTAGTAGTAGTATTTGAGACGGAGTTTCGCTCTGTCGCCCAGGCTGGAGTGCAGTAGTGCAATCTCGGCTACTGCAAGCTCTGCCTCCTAGTAGTGCTGGGATTAGAGGCATGAACCACCGCACCTGTCCTGTTTACTTTCTTCTATGAGTGTCTCCCCCTACCAAAAATATAAGCCTTGTAAGAAGGACATTCTCTGTCTTTACATTGCTATAACCCCATAATTTAGAACAGTTTCGTATAATTAACAGACACACAATGCGTGTTTGTTATGTGGATAATGGTTATATATGACAGGTGGAACTCTGGGTGACTTTTATTTTCCTCTTGTTATTTTTCTTTATTCTTCATACTTTACAATGCATATATATTACTTTTATAGTAAAAAAGTACATTTTGAGACAAAAAATATATACAATTTTATCTACAGCATTGGTTTTCAAAGTTTTTAGCAGCAAATCTTCTTTACAAAATCTTTGTGAAACTCCAGTATAGCAGACACAAAGGCAGTATTTTCTTATCAATGTATCATTAAACTCAGATTATGACAGTTGCCTCTTACACAATCAACCCATAAAACAAGGAGGCTTTTTAAATGAAAAATTTAAATTTTAAATTGAGAAATAGGGAGGAAAGTTGTTATTTAATAAAAGCCTCAGATGGCATTCACTTATTTTAATTTAGGTGTTTAATATTGAGGAAGATCCTGATTCATATAGACAGGTAGGTGCAAATGTAGCAGTTTTAATAAGTCACCTGGTTTTATGATATTCTTACATTGAATAGGATTTATAAGAGAACAGTTATTTTTAAGTTTACACAGTCGCAAGTTAACCAAGCTACACAAATTTTCACACTGGTGGTTTCTAATAAGTTTGGTTTCTAATACATTTGGGTGCCATTTTTATCATAGCTCTAAATAGAACAGAATGTATTTAAAATACTAAATATGAATAAAACACTTGCACGACCACTCAAGCATGTCCATGGGAAACTGCAGTTCCGTGGATGATATTTTGAAAACCACAGGGATATGCCTGCAACTGCAACAGTTTAACACTTCAGAGGCAGAGAAAACAAGAGTCAAAAAATACACCAATATGTTAACAGTGGTTCCACCTGGGTGGCAGAATGCCTGGAGACTTTTATTCCTTCTTTTTGCTTTTCCGTATTTTCCAGGGATTTTTTTAATGGGTGTATATTAATTTGTAATGGGAAAACAACTATTTTTTTAAAAGCCAGAAGCTTGATTCGCAGGAATGTCACAAACAATGTTGAGCTAAAGAGGTCAGACACAATAGACCATTTTGTTCCTTTCACCTAAAATGCAAAAGCAGGAGAAGGGAATACACAGTGTTAGTGTAAAGGTAGTGGCTGCTCTCCAGGAAGGCTGGGGATTTGAAAGCCATCACCATGTCCAGGGCTCAGAAATTCTGCTCATGTTCTGTTTCTTTCTTTCTTCCTCTGTCCCTCCCTCCCTTTCCTTCCTTTCCCTACTTCCTTCCTTCCTTCCTTCCATCCTTCCCTCTTTCCTTCCCTCCCTCTTTCCTTTCTTTTCTCTTTCCCTCCTTCCTTCCATCCTGTCCTCTCTCCTTCCATCCTGTCCTCTCTCCTTCCTTCCCTCCTTTCTTGTGTCATTTCTCTCTTCCTTTTTTATTCCTTCCTTCTCTCCCTCTTTCATTCCTTCTCCCCTTCTCCTTTGACTTCTTCCTTCCCTCTTTCCTTCCCTCCTTCCTTCCCTCCTTCTCGCCTTCCTTCCTTCCATCCTTTCTTCCTCCCTTCCTCCCTTCCCTTCTCCCTTCCTTTCTTCTCTGCTTCCTTGCTTTTTTCCCTTCCCTTTCTTCCTTCCCTCCCTCTCTCTGCCCTCCCTTCCTCCCTCTCTCACTCCCTTTCTCTTTGCAAACAATCAATCCATGGTTTTTAGTATGTTCACAGACATATGCATCACTACAGTCAGTATTAGAACATTTTCACCACCTCAAAAAAAAGAAAACAAAAAATCCTCTACACTTTGGCTATCAGGCTCTTTATTCCCCAGCCCTAAGCAGCCATTACTCTACCAGCCGTCTGTATAGACTTGTCTATTCTGGGCATTTCATAGAAATGGAATCCTACATGGCCTTTTGTCTCTGGATTCTCTCTCAAGCAAGTACGTTTTCAAGGCTCAGGTTCTGTTTCTTGACCTAGGGGCTGGTCATCCCACTTGGTGAAAATTCTCTGAGCTGTACAATATCCTTGATACACTTTTCTCTACCTATGGGATACTTCAATCAAAAGTTCTAGTGAATAAAAAATAAAACAAAGTCAAAAGAAGGTGTTCCAGCAGCGTCCCCCGAAGCCTTCGTTTCTGAAGGTAGTCTCCCTTCTCTACCCTTCCAGATTCTTCCCAGGCTTCCCACCACCTATCCCCTTTCCTCCTACTGAGAAGGACAACTGCAGGGACACATAGTTTGCTTTTCTGTCTTCTTCTCTCTCCCCCTTCCAACCCTCCGCCTCCCATCTCCTACCAGGCTGTTAGGGCTTCTACAGAACAGCCTCCCCTTGGGGCGTGCCTGCAGTGCCATTTTTCCTGTTCTTCCCCACCCCAGCCTAATCAAGCTTCTCTTTGGCCTACTCCATCCCTTGGGAGTGTTGGTGAATGTGAAGAATAAATTATTTTATGCTAAGATTTTGTGCTGTCAGAGTAATCTTTCTGAAGTGAAAATTTACGCTGGGTGTGGTGGTTCACACCTGTAATCCCAGCACTTTGGAAGGCTGTATTGGTTTGTTTTCATACTGCTATAAAGAACTGCCCAAGACTGGTAATTTATAAAGGAAAGAGGTTGCATTGCCTCACAGTTCAGCATGACTGGGGAGGCCTCAGGAAACTTACAATCATAGGAGAAGGCAAAGGGGGAGCAGGCACCTTACTCACAAGGAGGCAGGAAGGAGAGTGAACACAGAAGGAACTACCAGACACTTACAAAACCAGCAGATCTCATAAGAACTCACTATCACCAGAAAGGTATGGAGGAAACCACCCTCGTGGTTCATTATTTAATACCTCCACCTGGTCTCTCCCTTCACACGTGGGGATTATGGGGATTACAATTCAAGATGAGATTTTGGGTAGGGACACAGCCAAACCATATCAGATGCTGAGGTGGGAGGATCCCTTGAGCCCAGGAGGTCAAGACCAGCCTGGGCAAGATGATGAGCCCTTGTCTCTACAAAAAAAAAAAAAAATTTTTTTTAATTAGCTGGGCATGGTGGTGCATGCTTGTGGTCCCAGCTACTTGGGAGGCTGAGGCAGGAGGATACCTTAGCCCAGGAGTTCAAGGCTGTAGTGAGGTATGATTGTACCACTGCATTTCAGCCTGGATGGCAGAGCAAGACCCTGTCTCTAAAAAAATAAATAAAATGAAGTGAAATTAAGATTTTATCGTGACACCCCTAATGAAATCATTCAAAGGGTTCGTATTGCCAACAAAATTAACTTAGACTCCCTATAGCCTAATTCTCCAGGCTGGCCCAAACCTGACCCTTTCTCACCTCTCCAGACCTCAGTCTCTGCATCTCTTTTCCCTTCCTCTCCAGGCTCCAGAGAAGCTGGGCCAGGTAGAGTTGCTCAAACCCATTACTCTGTTGCACACACCATTGCTTTTGCTGTAACTCTTCCTTCTGCCTAAAACACCTTTCCCGCCCATTCCCTTCCTATTAACTATGTGTGACTCAGCTAAAATACATACTGCTGACTCTCAGATGGAGCCCCATTTTGCCTTTTATTTCAGCAAGAAAGGAGAGACCACATGCAAAGCATCTCTCCTGTGTCTCCTGGCTTTGGGCCAATGAACTTACTCCTACCGTAGTTCAGTGTACCCATCCGTAAAACGATGACGATCCAAGAAACGACTCAGTAGATCTGTAGCAAGAATTAAATTAGATAACACACCTAGAGCATGAGAAACAAGGCCCGGTGCATCACAAATGTTCGATGAATGTTAGCTATCACTGCAAAATATCATTGCATCTTCTTGTTTCTATTGATGGTCCCTGCTGCTAAAATAGGAGTCCGTGAGCTCTGGCTTATTCATCTAACTTGTCGGCAGATGAGGTGACAGCCCGTGATGGGGTCAGGCCAGGGTTTGAATTAACATTCTTCCACCTATTAGCTGGGCCAGTTTCTCCATCTCTCAAATGGAAATATGACAGTGTTGTGCAGAGGATTAAAGATGATAATGATAGAGAGCTTTTGGCACGTTTTCTGGCCCACATTAAACTGTTTCATATAAGACTTAAGACCTGACTCATAATAGATGCTTGACAAATAACCTTTTTTGTGGCTCCTGGATATCTGATTATTTTGTACTTCAAATCCATGTTTCCTTTGCTTTTAAATACCAGAGAAGGGCTGGGCGCGGTGGCTCACGCCTGTAATCCCAGCACTTTGGGAGGCCGAGGCGGGCAGATCATGAGGTCAGGAGATGGAGACTATCCTGGCTAACATGGTGAAACCCCATCTCTACTAAAAACACAAAAAAATTAGCCAGGCATGGTGGCAGGCGCCTGTAATCCCAGCTACTTGGGAGGCTGAGGCAGGGGAATCACCTGAACCCGGGAGGTGGAGGTTGCAGTGAGCCGAGATTGCGCCACTGCACTCCAGCCTAGGCAACAGAGCAAGACTCCATCTCAAGAAAAAACAAAAAACAAACAAAAAAAAAACAAAACAAAAAAAAAAAACACCAGAGAGGGGATGAATCTACCCAATAGATATGACATGGGAGAACTGAAGGTCTATGACTAAGGAGTGCCCCAGCCCCCATTGAAACTATTCCAAAATATCTTCTTCATCTTCAATCATACATGGGGCGAACCATAGAAGACCTATCTTATTATTCAGATATTTCTAGGCCTGGCATAGTATCTCTCGCCTGCAATCCCAGTGCTTTAGGAGGCTGACAGGAGCACTGCTTGAGGCCAGGAACTCAAGACCAGTCGGGGCAGCAAAGTGAGATCCCATCGTTACAAAGAATGAAAAATGAGCCAGGCCTGGTGGCATACACCTGTAGTCCCAGCTACTCAGGAAGCTGAGGCTGGCGGATCACTTGAGCCCAAGAGTTGGAGGCCGCAGTGAGTTATGATTGTACCACTGCACTCCAGCCTGGGCAACACAGCAAGACTCTCACTCCTAAGAAAAATAAAAATTTTTTTAAAAAGGTGTTTCTAAATAACCAGTCTATCAACTAGTCAATAGTAATGATGCAAAATACCTTAACTGTTTGTGAGTTGCCTTCCACATGGAGAAAATCCTTGAGAGAAACTTTTGATTGCGGAGTCAACAAAACAAAAATGCTCGAGAAAGCCTCGTCCTCAGGACCCTCCTTGCTGTGGGCTCTGCCCTGATTTCACAGGGCTTGTGATCAACCTGCTGATGAATTTCTGCTCAGAATGAAAATCACTCTGAAGATGTGGGTCCGTTCTGGTAGTTACGCTGCTACCACTAAGAGGCATTCCATCCTGCCTCTTATAATTGCTAATGCATCGCATGTCCTAATTAAAAATAACCAAACATTTGTCCAGACGTTATCCTTGTTCTCCACTCTAGCAAGATGTCCAGGACGGTCCACTCTGGCCTTAGAGTCGGAGAGAGCAAGTGGCAGTTCTCGGACATCAAGGAATTTTCTGAGTTATCTGCTGTGTGTCTTAACCTGAGTTCCCTAAACAAAGAAGCCTCGGGCAAAACTTTATGGGTCAAAGAAGGCAAATCTACAGAAGGAGAAAATAGATTAGTGGTTGCCTGGGGCTGGGAGTGAGAATGGGAAATGACTGCAAATGGGCTTAAGGAGTGTTTTAGGGGTGATGGAAATCTACTCAAATTGGATTTCGGTGAGGGTTGCGCATTGCTGTAGATTTTATGGTATGTAAATTACACTTAATAAATTACACTTCAATAAAGCTGTTGGGGGGGGGAAGAAAAGCGTTATGAGCTAATGTTTATTTGGGGAATAGCATCCCAGAAAGGCAAAAGTGATGGTAAAGGGTTGAGTTGGGGACAGGGGGGATGGCAGTTCTGAGAAGTGTTGCCACAAGGCTCTGTGACCAGCTGTGTCTACTCAACAATGCACTCCACTGCAGCACTGTGTGCTCCAAACAGGGAGGGAGAAGGATGCACCCACCACCCACAGTTCCCCCTGCATTGTTGAGTTATGCATAAGCCCAGAGAGAGAGCCCTGTAGCTTCTTGAATCTCAGGGGCAACCTTAAAGTGAGAGACCAGGGCTGCGAGGCAAAGGCACTGTTGTGGTATTTCCTCAGCAAGCTGAGGGTGGAGGAGAGGCCCCTGCAGTGAGTCCTTGGTCTAGGCAGAGGGTACCCAACATGACAGCCACAGGAGGAGCACAGGCCTCGCTAGCTCCACCCCAGCAAGTGCATGAATCTGGGCAGATGACCCAGCTCAACCCCGTCCGCTATGCAATGAACGATCCACAAAGGTTTCTGCTAAGGTGTTTAGCACCATAACTATTGACTAGTTAATGTGCTACCTTCTTTATAAATATTTGGGTATTAGGCAACGCACCGTGGCTCACGCCTGTAATCCCAGCACTTTGGGAGGCTTAGGTAGATGGATTGCCTGAGATCAGGAGTTTCAGACCAGCCTGGCCAACATGGTGAAACCCTGTCTCTACTAAAAATACAAGAATTAGCTGGGTGTGGTGGCACATGCCTGTAGTTTCAGCTACTTGGGAGGCTGAGGCAGGAGAATCGCTTCAACCCGGGAGGCGGAGGTTGCAGTGAGCCGAGATCACGCCACTGCACTCCAGCCTGGGCGACAGAGCAAGACAAGAAAGAAAGAAAAGAAAAAAGAAAAGAAAGAAAGAAGGAAGAAGGGAAGGGGGAAGGAAGGGGAAGGGAAGGGGGAAGGGAAGGGGGAAGGGAAGGGAAGGGAAGGGAAGGGAAGGGAAGGGAAGGGAAGGGGAGGGGGAAGGGGAGGGGGAAGGGGAGGGGGAAGGGAAGGGGGGAAGGGAAGGGAGGGGGAAGGGAAGGGGGAAGGGAAGGGGGAAGGGAAGGGAAGAGGGGGAAGGGAAGGGGGAAGGGAAGGGGGAAGGGAAGGGGGAAGGGAAGGGGGAAGGGAAGGGGGAAGGAGGGAAAAGGGAAGGGAAGGGAAGGAGAAGAAAAGAAAGAAGAAAGAGAGAAAGAGAGAAAGAAAGAGAGAAGGAAGAAGAAAGAAAGGAAGAAAGGAAAAGAGAAAGAAAGAAGAAAGAAGAAAGAAAGAAAGAAAGAAAGAAAGAAAGAAAGAAAGAAAGAAAAAAGAAAGAAAGAAAGAAAGAAAGAAAGAAAGAAGAAAGAAGAAAGAAAGAAAGAAAGAAAGAAGAAGAAGAAAGAAAGAAAGAAAGGGAAAGAAAGAGAGAGAGACGCCTCCTTAGGCCGCCTCCCGTCCTTCCTTCCTTGAGCCAGTCCTTTCGCGGCCGTCGTTCCTGCTCTCCCGGCCTAAAGAGAGAAAGAAAATATTTGCATTTAAGATTAGGTCTTTGAGGACTTTGAGGCTGCAGAGTTGAGCCTTCAAACGCCTGGGTGGACAGAGCAAGATCTTGTCTCAAGAAAAGAAAAAAAAAATTAGGTCTTCTACATCAGGGGTCCCAACCACTAGGCAGTGGCTTATTAGGAGCCGGGTCGCACAGCCAGGAGGTGAGTGGACGGGTGTGCACATGTGAAGCTGCCATTCTGTATTTTACAGCCACTCCCGTCGCTCACATTTCCCACTGAGCTCTACCTCTTGTCAGAATCAGCAGTGGCATTAGATTCTCACAGAAGCACAAACCTATGGTGAACTGTGCATGCGAGGGATCTAGGCTGTGTGCTCCTTATTACAATCCAATGCCTGATGGTCTGTCAGTGTCTCCCATCACCCCCAGATGGGACCGTTCTAGTTGCAGGAAAACAAGCTCAGGACTCCCACTCATTCTACATGATGGTGAGTTATATAATTATTTCATTATATGCTACAATGTAATAATAATAGAAATAAAGTGCTAAATAAATGGAATGCACATGAATCATCCCAAAACCATCCCGCATCCCCCACTGCTCCGTGGGAAAAAGTGTATTCCATGAAACCAGTCCCTGGTGCCAAAAAGGCTGAGGACTACTGGTCTACATGCTAACATCAACGCATGATTGAAGATGAGGATTGCAGATGTGGTTACATCAACACACCATGTCACCTCTCCAAAAGCCTGACCCAGGCAGAAATGCAAACTTGCCTCACCACCTCTGTTGAATATTAAAGATAAAGGAGAGGCCAGGCGCAGTGGCCCACGCCTGTAATCCCAGCACTTTGGGAGGCCGAGGCGGGCAGATCACCTGAGGTCAGGAGTACGAGACCAGCCTGGCCAACATGGTGAAACCCCGTCTCTACCAAAACTACAAAAATTAGCCAGGTGTGGTGGCACACACCTTTAATCCCAGCTACTCGGGGGGCTGAGGCAGGAGAATGGCTTGAATCCAGCAGGCGGAGGTTGCAGTGAGCCGAGATCATGCCACTGCACTCCAGCCTGGATGACAAGAGTGAAACTCAGTCTCAAAAAAAAAAAAAAAGAAGACAAAGGAGAAAAAAGGCAATGAAGCCCCAATTTTAATCATTTCTATCCCATAATACTGCAAAAGACCTGAAATCAAGACAGCTCCACACAGAGCTACTGCCTTCGTACAACAGCTGTGAATGGACCCAGCCAGGATCTCCCTGCAAAAAAGAATTCCCTGCTGCAGGAGGCCTTCCGGATTCACTCAGTGTTAAGCCACAGCCACGCCCTCCCCACGCAGCCCCCAGCCAGTGACTGGGCTGGCCATGGGACTTGGTCCTGGCCATTTCTACCCAACACAGGATTCCTCTAATGGGCAGTCTTTGCTGCAGAGGTGAGCACGGGTCGGACCAAGACTTTGTCAGATCTACATGGGAGTCTGAGACTCCTCCTGTTCAGTTCTACTTCCAGGCCTTTCAATTTCACAGCCATTATTATAATACTTCCTCCCTCCCCACCAATAAACCTTGCACACTTGATCTCAACATCTGCCTCTAGAAAGACCCAAATAACAAACTTGTTGACCTTAAATATCACTGGAGCTGGGCAGGGTAGCTCACAGCTATAATCTTAGTGCATTAGGAGGCTGAGCGGGGAGGATTGCTTGAGGCCAGGAGTTCTAGACCAGCTTGGGCAATACAGTGAGACTCTGACTCTACAAAACAAAAAAAAATTTTTTAACATAACTGGGAGTGGTGGTGTGCACCTGTAGTCCCAGATACTCGGGAGGCCTAAGCAGGAGGCTCGCTGGAGCCCAGGAGTTTGAGCTATGATTGCACCACTGCACTCCAGCCTGGATGACACAAGACCCTATGTCTAAAAATAAACACTAAAGATAAATAAATACATACAATTTTCACAGGTCTGGGGATTAGGAGGTGGCATCTTTGGAGAAGCCATAATTCTGCGTATCATAGGGCGCATCCCAAGCAGAAAGTACTCTGACCCTAGGGAGGTGGAGAAGAGTCGGCATGGGGCCAGTGGCTCTCTAAGCTCTTGTCACTTTCTGTCCCCTTCACCTGCTTTCTCGCTCCTGAGGTCTAGACATAGAGATCAGTTATTAGACCAGATGCACCTCTGATCCCAAAATAAAGCAGGAGACAGTGCAGCTGACTGGTACCCTGAGCTCTTTCTCCAAAAGAGACAACTTCACAGCATTGTTTTTTGGTGGAGGAGACAGGGTCTGGCTCTGTCACCCAGGCTGGAGTGCAGTAGCACAATCACGGCTTACAGCAGACTCAACTTCTCCACCTGAACTGATCCTCCTGCCTCAGCCTCCTGAGTAGTTGGGAGTACAGGCACATGCCACCATACCCACTGACATATCTTTTTTTTTAAAGAGACGGGGTCTTGCTATGTTGCCCAGACAGGTCTCAAACTCCTGGGCTCCAATGATCCTCCCACCTCCCAAAGTGCTGGGATTACAGGTGTAAGCCATTACATCCGGCCTTCAGCATTTTAAAACCCATGTGTGAATGCGACAGGATGTTAGAGGCAATAGAGAGAATGTAAGAAAGGATTAAGGAAAGTGCCTTTTTGGGGGTTTCCTTCCCACGGACCAAGGTGCACGTGCTGTCCCACCCCCAAACTCCCCCTAAAGGGCTCTACTCTCTGTTGTAGGACGTAGATAAATGGACAAGAGAGTTCCTGGAGACAGAGCATACCCCAGCCACTCCCCTGTCCCAGGCAGCACAGCCCTATGACCCAGTGAATAACAGGACTCAGGAGTCTCGGGTGGAGACAGGTCTGGGCCTGGGCATCTTGCCTCTCGGAGTATGACTAACACCAGCCCCAAACATCATTATAGAGAACAACTCTATAAAGCGCTGGTCCACACCAATAAACCTCTCTCCCTGGCCCTGACATCACTGCTTCTATAGCAACCAGTTCCTCTTCAAAGAGCAAAATGTGGGAGATTGAAAAGCACAGTCAAAACTGAAGACACTAAGTTGTGCCAGATGAAGAAATGGGCCAGAAAGCTACATCGGAGTTCAGAGGTCGTCATCAGAGAAGGTCTAGGGGAAGAAGGAGGATTTCACAGGCATCTCTAGGGTCCAAACCAGAAAGACCCAACTGACAAACTTGGTGACCTTAAATATCACTGGGGCTGGGCGTGGTGGTTCACACCTATAATCCTAATGCTATGGGAGGCTGAGGCAGGAGGACTGCTTAAGGCCAGGAGTTCGAGATCAGCTTGGGCAATATAGTGAGACCGCCCACCTCTACGAAAAAAAAAAATTTTAAATAACTGTGCAAGCCAGGCGCAGTGGCTCATGCTTGTAATCCCAGCACTTTGAGGGGACGAGGCGGGCGGATCACAAGGTCAGGAGATCAAGACCATCCTGGCTAACATGGTGAAACCCCATCTCTACTAAAAATACAAAAAATTATCCAGGCATGATGGCATGCACCTGTAGTCCCAGCTACTCAGGAAGCTAAGGCAGGAGAATCACTTGAACCCAGGAGGAGGAGGTTGCAGTGAGCTGAGATCATGCCACTGCATTCCAGCCTGGGCAACAGAGCAAGACTCCATCTCAAAAAATAAAATAAAATGACTATGCATTGTTGCTTTGGTATCCCAAAGAAACAACGAAGAGCCCAGCTCAGTAGCCTGTTGTTATTGTGATTTGCTGGTTTTTCTGTTGTGTGGGGTGAGGAATTGAGTGAGAATCCCTAACCTGACCATGTAGAGGACGCCATACTTGAAGAAGTTTCCAAAAGCGAAACATCACTTTGCTTTAGTGTACAATATCTAAGTAAACATAATTGTCCTTCAAAGAAGAGAAAACCATTAATTCACTCAAGGGGAACCCTGGGAGAGTAGGGACTGGGTGGTCATTAAGTCCTTCTTATGGACATTAATGAATATGACCCTATAAAACAATGACTGGTAAAGCACTATGTCCAACATCGATTTTCCTCTGCAGGAGAAGTGTCTCATTATCCATTCTGTAGCACTTGGGCTATCTTCATCTAATCTGATCCGGCCCACAGGGGAGATGCAAATTGTGTAGTCCCAAGAGCAACAAAGTGCAAGGAACTGTAGATGCCATGAGAAGCACACCCCTGAAATAGTAAACTGCAACCTATCTGAATTACCCCACTCTCGACTCTGACAACCAACGACATGCGTTTTTGGGGAATATGTATTCATTAAATAAGCACTCAGCCATTCTACTTCTCAATTACCTCTAGTGACTCTAAGATCTGACCATGAGCACAGAAGAGGAAAAATTCCTCCCTAGCAACAGCCAGCTGCAACTGAGTCAAATACCCTTCATTTTTTCTTCATTTTCTTAAGAGACAGGGTCTTGCTCTGTCGCCCAAGGCTGGAGTGCAGTGGCGTGATCATAACTCACTGTAACCTTGAAATCCTGGGCTAAAGTGATCCTCCAACTTCAGCCTAAGGAGCAGCTAGGACTACAGGTGCATTCCACCACTACTGGCTAATTTTTCTTTTTCTTTTTTGTAGAGATGGGATCTTGCTCTATTGCCCAGGCTGATCTCACACTCCTGGCCTCAAGTGATCCTCCTGCCTCAGCCTCCCAAAGTGCTGGGATTACAGGCATGAGCCACCGCACCTGGTGAGATGCTCTTCATTTAAGAGTCAACTGAACTTCAGAATCAGAGGTGCAACACGTAGTACTCCCTGATACAATTTCCCATTAAAATCCATGAAGATACATATGCGTGCACACACACACACGCACAAGCACACACAGACACACATACAAGCACACACACATGCACACATGCAATGCACACACGCACGCACACACACATGCAGGCACACACACACATGCACACACGCACACTCACACACAGAGGCAGTAGAATAGGAAACTGCATATAATAGAATTTCCTATGCGAATGGGAGACATTTCAGTGGCCGAACTGTCCATAGGCTCAGTTCGAGAGAGAAAATCCTAGAATGAACAAAAGCTACCTTCTAAACCAGAACTGCATCGATGATATCAAAGGATGCAGAAAAAAGCATTGATTAGCCTCCTCATAAAAAAAAATTTCACCTCACTAGTAGTTAAAGTAAAACAAAACTCCAGTCTTATTTGAAGCCACTAAATTGGCAACAATTTCTAAAACTATAAACATGATGTTGGCGAAAGGGTGGTGAAAGGGGAGATTTTTTTTTGTTTTTTTTCCACACGCGGTTAGTAGGAGAGGAAACAGAACTAACCTATCAGGGAAGCAACTGGACAATCTGTAATAAGAGCCCTGAAAATGCAGAGACACAATGCCCCAGTGTTTTCACTTGCACAAGTCTTGGCTTTTTTTTTTTTTTTTTTTTTTTTAGAGACAAAGTATCTCTCTGTTGCCCAGGCTGGAGTGCAGTGTCCTGATCTCCGCTCACTGCAACCTCCGTCTCCGGTCTCCTGGGTTCAAGCAACTCTCCTGCCTCAGCCTCCGTAGTAGTTGGGATTACAGGCACCCGCCATCACGCCTGGCTAACTTTTTTGTGTTAGGTCACAGCTTTAAAAAACAATCACAAAGACAAGCAAAGATTTGTTTTTCCATAGTTCACTATAGCACTACTTAGGACTGGGAAAAACTGGAAATAAAGCTGAGTGGTTGAGGCTGGGCACAGTGGCTCATGCTTGTAATCACAGTACTTTGGAAGGCAAGGAGGGTGGATCAGCTGAGGTCAGGAGTTCGAGACCAGCCTGGCCAACATGGTGAAACCCCGTCTCTACTAAATATACAAAAAAATTAGCCTGGTGTGGTGGCGCGTCTCTGTAATCCCAGCTACTTGGGAGGCTGAGGCAGGAGGATCGCTTGAACTCGGGAGGCAGAGGTTGCAGTGAGCCAAGATCGTACCAGTGTACTCCAGCCCGGGGAACAGAGCAAGACTCTATCTACAAAAAAAGAAAAAAAAAAAAGGCTGAGTGGCTGACAACAGGAGAAAGACTAAGTAAATGAAGGGGAAGAGGTTTCTCCAGGAGCTGGTGTTTTCAGAGTGAGTTCTCCACCACTTAGACCTGCCATTAACCCATGCCTGCCCCACTAAGCAGAACCTGACCCAAATCATCTTCCTGTGTCTCCTGCTCAGTCCTGCAGTGAGTCCAACCAGGACAAGGAGTTTATTTTCTGAACATAATAGGAATTATGTAACCTGGAGCGAAATATCCAAGGAGAAATGAAGATAGGAGGGAACATAAGGAAGTAGGCTATTGAGTTGGCCAACACATTTTATTTAAGATTTCTACCTTTATGTCCTTCCCAAAGCCTAGATTTCCCCCTGCAAGATAAACCCACAAAAAAGGACAACAGAAAATCAGAATGGAAGTGGGGAAGAGAGAAAAGGGAAAGAAAAACAGTTGCCACCGGCTGCCAGACAGGAATTTAATTATTATAACCGAGGATTGAATTCAGTAATACAATTCATGACAGCTTCAGCAACACAGGAAATGCTTGGGTTATAAAGTCCTTATTGTCTAATTGTTTAAAAACAAAAGAATAGTTCTGTTGGAGAGATTGATTATCATCCAGTATGGAAATAAAATAGTGATTTCATGCTTCTGTCATACATGGTTTTATTTTTGTTTTGTTGAAACAGGGTCTTGCTCTGTTGCCCAGGCTGGAGAGCAGAGGCGCCGTCATAGCTCACTGCAGCCTCAGATTCCTAGACTCAAGCAGCCTTCTGCCTCAGCCTCCTGAGTAGATGGGAATACAGGTGCACACCACTATGCCCTGCTAATTTTTTAAAACTTTTTGTTGAGATGTGGTTTAGCTATGTTATCCATGCTAATTTCAAACTCCTGGCCTCAGGTGATCCTTCCACCTCAGAGACAGAAATGCAATGAGCCAAGCACTGTCTGAGCCTCCTCTGACATGAGGACTCATGCCTTGTACCTTCTTAGTGTTCATGTATCTCTTCTATTAAACAGAAAGTCCTCAGAGGGTAGGAACTGTCTGAGTGCCCTTCTCATCCCTGTGCCTTCTCTTTCTCTCTCTTTTTTTTTTTTTGGTGGGGGGATGCAGTCTCGCTCTGTCACCCAGGCTGGAGTGCAGTGGTGTGATCTCGGCTCACTGCAACCTCCGCCTCCTGGGTTCAAGTGATTTTCCTGCCTCAGCCTCCCAAGTAGCTGGGACTACAGCCACACACCACCACACCCGGCTAATTTTTGTATTTTTTTTTTGTTTGTTATACTTTATGTTCTAGGGTACATGTGCACAACATGCAGGTTTGTTACATATGTATACATGTGCCATGTTGGTGTGCTGCACCCGTTAACTCGTCATTTACATTAGGTATATCTCCTAATGCTATCTCTCCCCCTCCGACAATAGGACCCGGTGTGTGATGATCCCCTTCCTGTGTCCAAGTGATCTTTGTATTTTTAGTACAGATGGGGTTTCACCATGTTGGCCAGGCTGGTCTCGAACTCCTGACCTCAAGTGATCTGCCCACCTTGGCCTCCCAAGGTACTGGGATTACAGGCATGAGCCACCGCGCCCGGCTCCCTGTGCCTTCTTAATCCCATCCTACACCTCCTGCCTAAAAGCACAGTTGAGGAACTCCAGGCACATACTGGTCCTCAATGCAAGTTTGTTCCAAGTTAAAATGAAACCTCGTTACTGCTCCTGAGACAACATCTCTCTACTTCCCATGAGGTGCTAATAGAGAAACAATCAAAGACCAAGGTTCTCAGCTGGGTGTGGCGGCTCACGCCTATAATCCCAGCACTTTGGGAGGCGGAGGCAGTCAGACCACCTGAGGTCAGGAGTTTGAGACCAGCCTGGCCAACATGGTAAAACCTCGCCTCAACTAAAAATACAAAAATTAGCCAGGTGTGGTGGCAGGTGCCTGTAATCCCAGCTACTTGGGAGGTTGAGGCATGAGAATCACTTGAATCAGGGAGATGGAGGTTGCAGTGAACTGAGATCGTGCCACTGCACTCCAGCCTGAGCAACAGAGCAAAACTCCATCTCAAACAACAACAACAACAACAAAAACAAAGACCAAGGCTCCTAGGAAACAGGAATTTCTGCTTCCTTCACGTCAGGTAGACATAGATTGAAAGACAGAGCTGGGGCACAATGGTGCCAGGATGACAAACAGGGCCTCCATTAGGGTCACTTCCACCAAACTCTCCCTAATGACACCTTCATCTCCACCCCTCCCCACATTTCCCACAGTGAAGAACCATTACCACCTGACATGGTTTGGCTCTGTCCCCACCCAGATCTCATCTTGAATTGTACTTCCCACAATTCCCATATGTAGTGGGAGGGACCCCGTGGGAGGTAATTGAATCATGGGGGTGGGTCTTTCCCATGCTGTTCTCATGAAAGTGAATAAGTTGCAGGAGATCTGATGGTTTTATAAATGGGAGTTCCCCCGCACAAGCTCTTTTTTCTTTGCCTGCCACCATGTAAGATGTGCATTTCACCTTCTGCTATGATTGTGAGGCCTCCCCAGCCACGTGGAACTGGGAGTCTATTAAACCTTTTTCTTTATAAATGACCCAGTCTCATGTATGTCTTTATCAGCAGCGTGAGAGCAGATTGATACACCACTGTACCCAAAAAACTGCCAAGCAGGCCTTTCTGAAGAATAATGCTTCATTACCAAAGTGTAAAGGAAACTTTTGGTTTGGCTGGTTATCTGTCTGTGTGTGGACTTTATGCCCATTCCTATGCTTCTGCTTCATCAGAGACTCTGAATCAAGATGTTAGATATGCAGCCAGGCCCTCAGATTAGGAAATGCTCCCCCAGGTAATGCCGTAGTGCCCTTCACTTAAGAAGCTATGCTCTAGCACAGGGGTGCTGTATTAGTCCATTCCAGTATTGCTATAAAGAAATAACTTGACACTTTGGAAGGCTGAGGTGGGTGGATCATGAGGTCAGGAGCTCAAGACCAGCCTGGTCAACATGGTGAAACCCCATCTCTACTAAAACTACAAAAATTAGCTGGGCATGGTGGCACATGCCTATAATCCCAGCACCTCGGAAGGCTGAGGCAGAGAATTGCTTAAAACCAGGAGGTGAAGGTTGCAGTGAGCCGAGATCATGCCACTGCACTCCAGCCTGGGTGACAGAGCGAGACTTCACCTCAAAAAAAAATAAAAAGAAAAGAAAAGAAAAAAAAAAAAAAACAGAAAGAAATACCTGGGGCTGGATAATCTATAAAGAAAAGAGTAAAGTTTAGGCCAGGCACGGTGGCTCATGCCTGTAATCCCAGCACTCTGGAGGGCCAAGACAGGCAGATCATTTGGGCTCAGGTGTTTGAGACCAGCTTGGCCAACATGGTGAAACCCCATCTCTACTAAAAATGCAAAAATCAGCCAGGTGTGGTGGCACAAGCCTGTAGTCCCAGCTACTTGGGAGGCTGAGGCAGGAGAATCGCTTAAACCTGGGAGGCAGAAATTGCAGTGAGCCAAGACCATGCCCCTGCACTCCAATCTGGGTAACAGAGCAAGACTCCATCTCAAAAAAAAAAAGAAAGAAAGAAAGAAAGAAGAAAGAAAGAAAGAAAGAAAGAAAGAAAAGAGAAAGGAAAGAAGGTTTAACTGGCTGGCAATACAGGAAGCGCGATGCTGGCATCTGCTTGGCTTCTGGGCTGGCCTCAGGAACTTGCAATCATGGCAGAAGGCAAAGGGGAAAGCTGTTATGTCACATGGCAAAAACAGGAGCAAGAGAAAGGGGAGGTACCATACACTTTTAAACTACCAGATCTCACGAGGACTTACTCACTGTCATAAGGACAGTACCAAGGAGGATGATGCTAAACCAGTCACAAGAAGTTTGCCCCCATGATCCAATCACCTCCCACCAGGGCCCCCTCCAATACTGGGGATTACAACTGAACATGAGATTTGGGTGGGGGACACAGATCCAAACCCTATCAGGTGCCTCGTTTGGAAGAGTCAGTGCTGGTTTCTCACCCACCTCTGAGGATCTTGCTTGACACAATCAGAGACCCCCATGGCCAGAAATCATAGGCTAAAAAGAAAAGGAGAAGGCCAGGTGTGGTGGCTCATACCTGTAACCCCAGTGCTTTAGGAGGCCAAAAGTGCAAGGACTGCTTAAGCCCAGGAGTTCAAGACCAGCCTGAGCAACACAGTGAGATCCCATCACGATCAAAAAATATGCAAATTAATCAGACATGGTGGCGTGCACCTGTAGTCCCAGCTACTCAAGAGGTTGAGGCAGCAGGATCGCTTAAGCCCAGGAGTTAGAGGCTGCAGTGAGCTATGATTGCACCACTGCAATCCAGTCTGGGTGACAAAGCAAGACCTTGTCTCTAAAAAACAATGGAAAAAGAAAATGAGAGGGTAGCCCCTGCTTAGGGTGAGCTATAGGCTCCCGGTAAAGCAGTTGGCTCACTGCTCAAAATATAATTAGAATGATGGGCTTTCCTTGCTGCTATTTATTTAATGGGCTGCAGTCAGGCAGAGGAGAAGAGGAGTTCCCATTCTCCTGACAACAGAGCTGAGCTTAATCTGAAATCGAGGCTGGAGCTGGGCACATTGGAGAAATAAAATCTCCCAGGGGAATTAAAATCTGAAGGAATGACTTCTAAGTCACTGGAGGAGGGAAAATACAAAGGAAACATCATCTCTAAACCAAAAACAGGGCCAAACCAGCATGAGGAAACCGTGCTCCTTCAGCTTTTAACTAGTATGGAAGGTGATTCGTTTTTTGATGGATATTGCTTACGGGTAAAAAAGGAACCAAGTGACTTCTCTCAATGCTAGTGAACTGCAGGAAGATCCAGCAGCCACTGCTTAAAAAGAGCAAGACATTCCCTGCCTTCCCCTGAACTTGGTCTCTCATAGGCCTGATATGGTCCCTCAAAGGCCCCCACAAAAGGAAGTCATTACCAGGTAAAGCAGAACTACCATTTGACCCAGCAAAAAAAAATAAATTGTTCTACCCAATTATTCTACTGAAAAGCCGCGCGCACTCGCATGTTTGTTGCAGCACTATTCACGGTAGCAAGGACGTGAAATCCACACAGATGCCTATCAACAGTGGATTGGATGAAGAAAATGTGGTGCATAGACACCATGGAATACTATGCAGCCATAAAAAAGAAGGAAATCGTGTCCTCTGCAGCAACATGGAAGCAGCTGGAGGCTATCAACCTAAGCAAGTTAATGCAGAAACAGAAAACCAAATGCTGCATGTTCTGGCGTATACATGGAGCTTCAGTACCAGGTACACACATACATAAAGATGGAAACAAAAGACACTGAGGACTACTAGAGGGAGGGTGTAGGGAGAAGGGCAAGGGCTGAAAAACTACCTATTGGGTGCTATGCTCATTAGCTGGGTGACAGGATCAATTGTACCCCAACATCATACAATATACCCTTGTAATATATACTCATCATCACACAATATACCCTTGTAACAAACCGGCACATGCACCCCCTTGAATCTAAAATAAAAGTTGAAATTATTTTTTAAATTAAAAAATAAAATCTTCTAGGGAATTAAAATTGGAAGAAGTGATTTTTTCAATCACTAGAGGAGGTAAAACGCAAAGGAAACATCATCTGTATACCAAAGACGGGGCAAAGCCAGCACAAGGAAATAGTGTTCCTTCAGTTCCTAAGTCATATGGAAGACAAATTTTTGGGGGGATGGATATTATAGGGTCAAAAAAGAAACAAGTGACTTCTTTTAATGCTGTTACTCATGTTCAGAATTAAAACCCAATGAACTAAAGGAAGACTCAACTTTGCTGTTTAAAAAGAGCAGGATATGGCTGGACATGGTGGCTCACCTGTAATCTCAGCACTTTGGGGAGCCAAGGCAGGTGAATCACTTTAGATCAGGAGTTCGAGACCAGCCTCGCCAACAAGATGTAACCCGTCTTTACTAAAAATACGAAATTAGCCAGGCGTGGTGGCTGGCGCCTGTAATCCCAGCTACTCGGGAGGCTGAGACAGGAGAATCTCTTGAACCCAGGAGGCAGAGGTTGCAGTGAGCCAAGATTGCGCCACTGCACTCCAGCCTGGGCAACACAGTGAGACCCTGTCAAAAAGCCAACAAACAAAAAGAACAGGATAAGGCCGGGCACGGTGGCTCACGCCTGTAATCCCAGTAGTTTGGGAGTCCGAGGCGGGTGGATCACGAGGTCAAGAGATCGAGGTCATCCTGGCTAACACGGTGAAACCCCGTCTCTACTAAATATACAAATAATAATAATAATAATAATAATAATAATTAGCTGGGCGTGGTAGCAGGGGCCTGAAGTCCCAGCTACTCGGGAGGCTGAGGCAGGAGAATGGCGTGAACCCAGGAGACGGAGCTTGCAGTGAGCAGAGATCACACCACTGCACTCCAGCCTGGGTGACACATCGAGACTCTGTCTCAAAAAAAAAACAAAGCAGGATATTCCAGCATTTTCTCTGCACTTGGTCTCTTATAGGCCCAATGTGGTGCCTCACAGGGCCCCGGGAACGAAGTCGTTTTACCAAAAGAGGCCGGGCCAGGCTTTCACGTCTCTTTCTCGGAGAAGCTTCCTTCACCGAGCACCAGGTTCCCGTCTGAGACAGCAGGACAAACTTTAGCAGGGTGTCTTCCTGTGTGTCCCCAGTTCTGTAAGCACCCTGCTTCGGTTCTTTTTCCAACTGACTCGATCCTTAAGTGCCAATTACCATTCCCCGGCATGGGGGTGGGGCAACGACACCCCAAAAAGGGCCATTTACAAAGAAGTGAGCAGGGCTTTCCGCCTGTTGGTCAAGCTTCAAAAGGAGCGGCCAGTCGGGAAAAGAGGTCATTTTCAGTTTTCTGTGCCAAAGAGAAGCGGCTGGACGGGAAGATCAGACAGAGCTCGGTCTCTGAAGATTGATAATTCCACGTGTATTCTATTTTAAAGCGAAGCCCTCGGCGCTACCTTGATGATTTTGTAGAATTTACACTGAAAGGGCATAAAATGTCACACCATCTTGTGTGTTCCTCACTTCCATGTGCTCTTTGCGAGAAAATCAAACTCGGCTGTTTCTGAGCTCCTAGCGAGTACCCACAATGTCTAAGGCTTGCAATTTCAACTGTGCATATCTTCTGCAAGGCAAAAGGGTGCAGGGAAAGAAATAGCAGTGGATCAGGCCTGTAATCCCAGCAGTTTGGGAGGCCGAGGCGGGTGGATCATGAGGTCAAGAGATCAATACCATCCTGGCCAACATGGTGAAACTCCATCTCTACTAAAAATACAAAAAGGAGCCGGGTGTGGTGGTGCAGGTCTGTAGTCCCAGCCACTAGGGAGGATGGGGCAGGAGAATCACTTGAACCCGGGAGGCAGGGGTTGCAGTGAGCCGAGATTGCGCCACTGCACTCCAGTCTGGCGACAGAGCGAGACTCCATCCAAAAAAAAATTAGCCGGGCATGGTGGTGCACGCTACTAAGAAGGCTGAGGCAGGAGAATCGCTTGAACCCAGGAGATGGAGGTTGCAGTGAGCTAAGATCACACCATTGCACTCCAACCTGGGTGACAAGCGTGAAACTCCATCTCAAAATAATAATTTAAAAAAGAAAGAAAGAAATAGCAGTGGAAAACTGTTCATGCCACCGACATGCTTCTCCGAACCATGATTTCCCCAACCATAAAATGAGGCTAACTCTGCCTACCTGGCAGGGGTGACATAATGACCCAATGCATAGTCTAGCCCATAGGAGTCCTTTCTCTTCCCTTCTTTGAGCCTCAGTTTCCTCACCTATAAAGCTGCAAGGAAGGGTCAAGAAAGTAGGCAACTTCGTAAGATGACCCAGCTTTCATACCTTACATTGTTAGGACTTCCTCTAAGACATATCACTGAAGGTCAGCTTTTGCTATCCCAGTGCTTTCGAGGGTTACATGGACAGGATGAAAGTTATGATCCCCAAACACATCTTCCTACACTGCAGAGATAAGAAAGAAGGCTGACATTATCCTAGGCAAACTAATGCAGAAACAAAATCAAATACTGCACGTTCTCATTTACAGATGGGAGCATTGGGTTCACATGGACAGGAAAATGGGAACCATAAGGCCAGCCATGGTGGCTCACACCTGTAATTCCAGCACTTTGGGAGGCCGAGGCAGGGCAGATCCCTTGAGGTCAGGAGTTCAAGACCAGCCTGGCCAACATGGTGACACCCATCTCTACTGAAAAAAAAAGAAGAAAAACATTAGCCAGGCCTGGTGGCGCATGTCTGTAGTTCCAGCTACGTGGGAGGTGAGGCAGGAGAATCACTTGAACCCAGAAGACAGAGACTGCAGTGAGCTGAGATTGCACCACTGCACTCTAGCCTAGGCCACAGAGCGAGACTCCATCTCAAAAAAAAAAAAAAAAAAAAAAAAAAAAAGACATTGGGGAAACAGGGATGGAGGGCAAGGGTTGAAAACCTACCTGTTGGGTACTGTGCTCGCTACCTGAGTGACAGGTTCAATCATATCCCAAACTTCAGCATCATGCAGTATACCTTTGTAACAAATCTGCACAGGTACCCTCTGAATCTAAAATTAAAAGCTTAAAAAAAAAAAAAAAAAAGAGGGCAGCCAGGAGTGGTGGTCCACATCTGTAATCTCAGCACTTTGAGAGGCCAAGGTAGGCAGATCACTAGAGGTCAGGAGTTCGAGACCAGCCTGGCCAACATGGCAAAACCCTGTCTCTACTAAAAATACAAAAATTAGCTGAGCATGGTGGCGGGCACCTGTAATCCCAGCTACTCGGGAGGCTGAGGCAAGAGAATTGCTTGAACCTAGGAGGTAAAGATTGCAGTGAGCCAAGATGGCACCAGTGCACTCAAGCCTGGGTGACAGAGAAAGACTCTGTCTCAAAAAAAACCCCAAAAAACAAAAAAACAAAAAAAAACAAAGATGGGAACAGCAGACATTGGGTTGTGGGGGGTGGGCAAAGGTTGAAAAACAACCATTGGGTACTATGCTCACTACCTGAGTGACAGGTTCAATCACATCCCAAACCTCAACATCATGCAACATACCTTTGCAACAAATCTGCACAAGTACTCTCTGAACCTAAAATAAAAAGTAAAAAAAAAAAAAAGCGGGAATCACTTGAACCCAGGCAGCGGGGGTTGCAGTGAGCCGAGATTGCGCCACTGCACTCTGAATCGTTGTGAAGATGAGAAGTAGAGGCACCAGAAACCCGGGAGAGCTTTCCCCAGGCTGCACTGTGGACACCATCCCGAAAGTCTTCCGCCAGCTCGTAAGTACTCTGTCCCAGGACCCTCACCTTCTCCGAGTGACCTCCAGCTCCACGATCCCTACTCTCATTTCTGCTAAGCTCCTCCAATGTCGGATTTCAGGTTCATGGCAAAGCAGAAGGGTTCTGAACAGGTATGGAAATATCGAACCAAGCCCTGCTGTCTGTGCCTATCAACGTGGCTCTTCTTTCTTTGTCATGGGAACTTCCATCCACACAGCTGCTTCATGGGAACCGGGCTTGTCAATGAGATGCCTGTGATCCCAATGTCTGTTTCTCTCATCTAATTAGTTTGGTCAAAGACAGAACGTAGTGTTTCCAGGGACTAGCAGGCTTACCTTAATCTTCCCTTCACCCAACGTTCTGTCCTCTGCGTGCCTAGAATGCATGTAACTCCACTCCTGAGCTTAGCATATCACATAACAATTAGTTTAAATGTCTGGCTTCCCCACTGGGCTAAGAGCTCCTTGCCGGGTCTCTCTGGGGTGATAAAATGAATTCTAAAACTGAATTATGGCGATGTGCGCACAGCTCCGTAAAATTACGAAACATCATTGAACTGCACGCTTAATGCAGGTAATTTGATGGTATACAAACAATACTTTGATAAAAGTTATTTTTAAAAATACTCCAGCATTCACTGGTGCATGGCTGTGGGCAAATTACTCCCTGAGCCTCAGTTTCCTCATCTGTAAACCGGGACAATAATAGCTGATGGTGTTCAATTGTCAAGAGGTTTAAATAAAGGTGACAATGGAGAGAAGGTGCTTAATGCAGGGCCTGGAATATAGCAAGCACTCCACAAGTGTTGGCTGTCTTATTTATTTTCTTTCTTTTTCCTCTTCCTTTCCTTTCCTTTCCTTTTCTATTTCTTTCTTTCCTCCTTTTTTGAGACAGCGTCTTGCTCTGTAGTCCAGGCTGCAGTGCACTGGTGCAATCATAGCTCACTGCAGCCTCAACCTCCTGGGTTTACATGATCCTCCCACCTCAGTCTCCTGAGGAACTGGGACTATAGGCACGTGCCACCATGCCTGGCAATTTTTTTTTATTTGTAGAGATGTTGTGGGGGATCTCGCGATGTTGTCCAGGCTGGTCTTGAACTGCTGAGCTCCAGTGATCCTCCTGAAGTGCTAGAATTACAGGTATGGGCCACTACATCCAGCCCATTTATTATTATTATTATTTGTCCAGCACTAAAGATACAATCATGGAAAAAGGAAAAACTAACATGGAAGAAGGGCTGGGCGCTGTGGGAGGCAAAAAAAAGCCTTTCCAAAGATGACCATGTCCTGGTCCCCAGAACCTGTGAATCTGTTACCTCAGATGACAAAGGGACTTTGCATATGTGATTAAAAAGAGATCTTGAGATGGGGGTATTATCCTGTTTTATCTGGGTGAGCCCAATGTAATCACAAAGGTTCTTAAAAAGATGAAAGGGGAAGGCCAGGCACAGTGGTTCATGCCTATAATCCCAGCACTTGGGAGGCTGAGGCAAGAGGATCACTTACCATTTCACCCAGCAATCCTATTACTGGGTGTGTACCCAAAGGATTAAAAATCATTCTACTATAAAGACACATGCACATGTATGTTTAGTTCAGCACTATTTACAATGTGAAAGACTTGGAACCAACCCAAATGCCCATCAATGATAAACTGGATAAAGAAAATATGGCGCACATACACCATGGAATACTACGCAGCCATAAAGAAGAAAGCATTCATGTCCTTTGCAGGGACACAGATGAAGCTGGAAACCACTGTTCTCAGCAAACTAACACAGGAACAGAAAACCAAACACCACATCTTCTCACTCATAAGTGGTAGTTGAACAAGGAGAACACATGGATGGACACAGGGAGGGGAACATCACACACCGGGGCCTGTCGGGGGTTTAGGGGGCAAGGGGAAGAAGAACATTAGGACAAATACCTAATGCATGTGGCGCTTAAAACCTAGATGACAGGTTGATAGGTGCCGCAAACTACCATGGCACACGTATACCTGTGTAACAAACCTGCACGTTCTGCACATGTATATTTTAAGTAAAATTTTAAAAATATTTTTAAAAAAGATCAGCCTGGGCAACATGGCAAAACTCTACAATAGATACCAAAAAAAAAAAAAAAAAAAAAAAATTATCGGGTGTGGTAGCACACACCTGTAGTTCCACCTACTTAGGAGGCTGAAGTGGGAGGATCACCTGAGCCCAGGTAGGTCAAGGCTGCAGTGAGCCATGATTACACCACTGCACCCCAGACTGGGCAAAAGAATGAGGCCCTGTCTTGAGAAAAAAAAATGGTGGAAGAGGACAGTAGGAGAGTCAGAGACAGAGATCTGAAGATGCTCCACTGCTGCCTTTGAAGATGGAAGAGGGGATATGAGCTAAGGAATGCAGGCAGCCTCTATAGAAGATGGACAAAGCAAGAAAACAGATTCTCCCCCAGCATCTCCAAAGGAACATAGCCCTGATAATATCCCAATTTTATCCCAGTAAGACGCATTTCAAACTCCGACCTCCAGAACTGAAAGATAATAAATTCGTATTCTGTTAAGCGCTAAGTTAGCGATAATTGGTTACAGCAACTATAGAAAGCGAGCATAGGCACAGTCGTTTCCCATCACCCACAGCGTCACTTTCTGCAGTTTCAGTTACCTGAGTTCAACTACATTCCAAAAATATCAGATGGAAAATTCCAGAAATAAAAAAATTCATCAGTTTTCATGTGCATGCCATTCCAAGGAGCGTGATGAAACCTTATACCATCCCAAACTACCCCGCCTGGGGACATGAATCGTGCCTTTGTGTAGCCTAGCCACACTGTCTACACTGCCAGACTGTCAGTCACTCAGTAGCTGACTCAGCTATCAGATCGACTGTTGCAGTACCTGCTATTTTTTTTTTTTTTTAATTCTAGGTTCTGTAGTACATGTGCAGGACGTGCAGGTTTGTTACACAAGTAAACATGTGCCATGGTAGTTTGCTGCATCCATCAACCCATCACTTAGATATTAAGCCCAGCAGGCATTAGCTATTTTTCCTAATGCTCCTCCTCCCCCAACGCCCCTGTCCAGCAGACCCCAGTGTGTGTTGTTCCCCTTCCTGTGTCCATGTGTTCTCATTGTTCAGCTTCCACTTATAAGTGAGAGCATGCAGTGTTTGGTTTTCTGTTCCTGTGTTAGATTGCTGGGGATAACGGCTTCCAGCTCCATCCATGTCTCTGCAAAGGACATGATCTCATTCTTTTTATGGCTGCATAGTATTCCATGGTATATGAACTACATTTTCTTTATCTAGTCTATTATTGATGGGCATTTGGGTTGATTCCATGTCTTTGCTATTGTGAATAGTGCTGCAATGAACATACACATGCATGTATCTTTGTAACAGAATGTTATTTTATTAATTATTGTTGTTAATCTCTTACTGTGCCTAATTTATAAATGAAATGACTTTCTCGTAGGTAGGTACCTATAGGAAAAGATGTACTATGTACAGAGTTCAGTGCTATCTGCGATTTCAGGCATCTACTGAGGGTCTTGGAACCCCTCCTTTGCTGATAACCCCTCCCTTACTGTACCATGCTGTGGAACGCCTGGACTGTCAGGGTAAGAGTAGACTTTAAGGAAAAGAGTGATCAACTAGAGCTATATTTTTATAAAATTAATTTGTTTAGTAGCATGTAAGTTGCACTTGGGGGCAGGAGGGAAGCAGCAAGTGTCAGAAAAGACATCGTTGTCTTGGACAAGACAGCGTATTGATAACAAGCCTGACAGGTGTGAAATGTGTGTTGGGATATTGGATGCATAAAACATACACGACTTGGAGATCTCCTGCAGGCTGGGGTCAAAGGAGTAGGGTCAGAGAAGACAAAAGGCTGGCTCATGGGAATCCCAGGGACATCATTCTAGTGGTCAGAAGAAACTGCTTCAGCAGGGGGAGCAGAGAGGAGGTAGGAGCACGTATCAGCTCCAGCAAAGGGTTTAGATTTGGGGCCAAGAGCTTAGAATTGCAGTCAGAACTAAAGATACCATTGTAGAACCCTGAGGGGAGAAGCAAAAGCCAAAAGTAACCAAGGTCCAGGAAGAAGACAACTAATCGAATGACTGCATTGTACATGATAGTACTGTTTACAATAGCCAAGCGTTGGAGAAAAACAAAAATCCAAAAAATAGGAGATGGTTAAATAAGTCATGGTAACTTCATGCAATGGACTTGTAGAAAGCTTTCAAAAAACAAAATTTTTTAATTTATTTTTTGAGACATAGTCTCACTCTGTTGCCCAGGCTGGAGTGCAGTGGCGCTATCTTGGCTCACTGCAACCCCTGCTTCCTGGGTTCAAGCGATTGTCCTGCCTCACCCTCCCAAGTAGCTGAGATTACAGGCAGGTGACACCATGCCCGGCTAATTTTGTGTTTTTAGTAGAGACGAGGTTTCACCATGTTGGCCAGGCTGGTCTCGAACTCCTGGCCTCAGGCGATTCGCCCGCCTCGGCCTCCCAAAGTGCTGGGATTACAGGCATGAGCCACCACATTTGGCTTAAAAAATATTCTTTAAAGAACAGTTAATGGTTTAGGAAACACATGATATATTGAAAATTTTTAATACAACATAAAAAGTCAAATTTCTTTAAAAGACTGGAAGGAAACAACAGACTTTAACACTATCTATATTGGATATAGTGATGATAGTGACACTTTCTTCTTCATAATTTGCTATTTTTTAAATTTAGCATAAATTAGCATGCTTAGTATGTAACATGTTTAGCACGTTTCCATAACATGGAAACACAGTTTTCAATACTGTATATGTGTATAATTTTATTGTACCTGTTTAAAAGCTTTGGCTTTATTAAGTTCTTTCTCTGATTGTTGGTGAAAAAGTTTAGTTCATTTATTTTGGTCACAAGTGACTGTTTTTCATCACTGCTTTTACTGCTTGACTTCTTGATACAATAAAGATCATTCTGTAAAAAGGAAAAAAACGAAGGCACTGTGGAGAAAGGCATGGAGGAGATCATTTGAGTAACGGACCCATTGCGGGGCTGGAAGACGGAAAAAAAGCAAGCCCAAGAACAGAATAAGAGCCAATGGAGAAGACGGTCTCGAGGAGTCACCTGTGACCCTCAATGGGATGGAGAGTTAAGGGGCTAGGAGGAGAAGAGAAGGCAGTGTTCACAAAGAGAGGAGATGTTTCCTTTCAAGAGCTAGAAAAGGCTGGGTGCAATGGCTCATGCCTGGAATCCCAATAACTCAGGAGGCCAAGGCAGGAGGGTCACTCGAAGCCAGGAGTTTGAGACCAGCATGGGCAACACAGTGAGACCCCACTTCTAAAAAGAAAACAGAAACATTAGCCAGGAGTGGTGGTGAGCACTTACAGTGTCAGCTACTTGGGGGGCTGAGGCAGGAGGATTGTTTGAGTCCAGGAGTTGGAGGCTGTGGTGAGCTATGGTCACACCAGTGGGCAACAGAGCAAGGCCCTTTCTTTCAAAAACTAAATGAGGCCGGGCATGGTGGCTCACACCTGTAATCTCAGCACTTTGAAAGATCGAGGCAGGCAGATCACCTGAGGTCAGGAGTTCGAGACCTAGGCAACATGGCAAACCACATTTGCCAGCCTAGGCAACATGGCAAAACCACATTTCTACTAAAAATACAAAAATTAGCCGGGCACAGTGGCGCACAACTGTAGTGTCAGCTATATGGGAGGCTGAGACAGGAGAATTGCTTGAGCCTGGGAGGCAGAGGTTGCAGTGAGTCAAGATCACGCCGTTGCACTCCAGCTTGGACAACAGAGCAAGATGTTGTCTCAAAAATAAATAAATAAATAAACTAAATTAAGTTAGAAAGAGATAGAAAGAGGGAACATAATAATAGAAAGAGACACTGATATTTACAAGGAAACAGTAAGGTTGAGAAGAGTTTGCCATGGCAGTTTCAATCTTTTACCACAAAGATAGGCAGTTTGCAGGGAATTACAAGGTAAAGCAGGATTACAACCTTACAGACCTTGCAGAGCACAAAGAAAAGCTGCGATCTCTGCTTTGGATATCGACAAGAGAAGACAAGAAACTTCCCCGGGAGCCTGGCCAAGATTAGACTCTGCCTAGATTCCTCCAGCCAGCAAAGTACCTCCCACAGTCCAGCACGTATGAGGCCATTAGTCAGGGTGGCCTCTGACATCTCCTGAATGTTGTTGGCTTTGTTATTTGAAGTCCACTTGTCTTTTTTTTTTTTTTTTTTTTTTTTTTGAGACGGAGTCTCGCTCTGTCACCCAGGCTGGAGTGCCATGGCACAATCTCGGCTCGCTGCAACCTCTGCCTCCCAGGTTCAAGTGACTCCCCTACCTCAGCCTCCCAGGTTCAAGTGATTCTCCTACCTCAGCCTGTAGCTGGGATTACAGGTGTGTGCCACCACACCAGCTAATTTTTGTATTTTAGTAGAGATGGGGTTTTACTATGTTGGCCAGGCGAGTCTCGAACTGCAGACCACAAGTGATCCATCTGCCTCGGCCTCCCAAAGTGGTGGGATCACAGGCGTGAGCCACCATGTCCGGGCATGAAGTCCACTTGTCTTATCTTCCTAACTTCTGGAGAACAGAGGCCATTTCTAATTTAATTTTGTATATGCTCCAGATGCTGGATCTCAGTAGATATCCCCTAAGTACTTAATTATGGGTGGAAAGCAACGGAAGAGAAGCAATAATAGCAAATGCTTCTGGTTGCTATTGCTAAAATTTCCCAACATATTGGTTAAAACTTGCTTTAAAGAAACACAACAGATAAAAACTTATAAAAGAGGCCTGGCGCAGTGGCTCATGCCTGTAATCCCAGCACTCGGGGAGGCCAAGGTGAGAGAATCACTTCTGGAAGTTCAAAAGTTTGAGACCACCCTGGGCAATAGAGCAAGGCCTTGTCTCTGAAAAATAAAAATAAAAATTAGCCACTCATGGTAGCGTGCCCCTGTAGTCCCTGCTACCAGGGAGGCTGAGGTGGGAGGGTCACTTGAGCCCAGGAGTTGGAGGCCATGGTGAGCTATGATCACATCACCGCACTCCAACCGGGGTGGCACAGTGAAACTCTGTCTCAAAAATAAATAAATACATAAATAAATAAATAAGAAAAGTAAATTAATAATTTTTCAAAAAGTTCGAGCAGATCAATTAGAGTGTGTCCACGTCTTATAGAATTCCTTTAAATGTTGCATTAGCATTGTCCTGGGTGCATTTTAAAAAGAATTTGCTACAGGGAAATCTACATTGAAGGCAACTCCTAAAGCAATAACTCCACAGTGTAAAAATCATTTAACACTAGCACAGACAGGCTTGCAAATGAAATCCTTCACAGCCGCAGCAGCAAGAGTCCCACACACTGTGCTGTGAAGCAGAAAAGGATGTCAAAGCAGCCCTTGTTGATTAGACTGTAAAGGGCTCAGAATTCCACTCCGGGAACCTGCCACATTTCTAAACGTGTGGGAAAACTCTCCAGCATCCCCCACCCCCGCTCCCCTAACCTTGGACTCCATGACATCTCTCCCTCTGCTGTCTTACGTTGTTATTAAGCCTGCCAATCAAATCTCTGCCCCATCACCCCTTGGCCATGTAACCCTGGAAGGCCAAGTTACAATAACTGTCCCTCTGATTCTCACCTACCTGGTACCCCACCCTTATACACCTCTACTTGCACCCTCTGCAAAGCAAATACCCCAAGCTCCAAGGTAGCATAGAACTGCTGCCTGACCAAGAACCAGCCCTGGAGTCCAAATAACCTGATTTCACATCCTGGGTCAGGCACAGTGGCTCACACCTGGAATCCCAGCTCTTAGGGAGGCAGAGGCGGGAGGATAGTTTGAGCCCAGGAGTTCGAGACCTGCCTGGGCAATATAACGAGACCCCATTCTCCACAAAAAGAAAGCAAGAAAGAAAAAGAACCTGATTGCACATTCCAGCCCCATTTCTTACAAGCTGCAAACTCGCAGAAAAATCACCTAATCATTGGGATAGTGGCCATCCCAACCTTGAAAGGTTGTTATGTACGCAATGTCTCTCACTTACATCAAGGCTCATTGAGGTTGGGCATTATCATTAAGTGCTTAAGGAAGAGTTGCTTTGGCTTATAAGGCTGAAAGAGAATGTATAAAATACTCAAAGTCAAAATTCTCAGTGTTCAGAGCCACTCATCAAGCCCACCCGCCCTCCGAATTAACTGCAGAAGAAACCAATGAAATGGAATGGTTCTACTGACGACACTCAATATGAAGGCTCAAATATGTTGATTAAACCAGGAAATCAGTGAGAAAAACCTGCCCATAGAGATAGTAGCAAAGCCACAAGGAGAAACTCAAGTCGTGCCGTTCATTGGCATGCATGAAAAAGTTCAGGGTTGCAGAATTTTTTTCCTCTTGCATGGTGGTGGAAAACGCCAGTCTCATTGCAAAAATCAAATTATCCCTACAATATGTGATAATTAATGGTTGGATTACCTGAACCAAATGATATCCCAGAGCAAACTGTGCTAACTGTTGGGAGGAGGAAATAAAGGTATCATTGGTTTTCAGCTTTAATGACATAGTACAGGTACTTGTAACTATCTGTCACATGGGAAAGACTCAAGACATGTTCGTTATTATTATTTCATAAGCAATGTTCACAGTTTTTGTCCAAGGGATAGATTTGTGTCCTAGGACACCTCCCCATACTGGGAGTCTGCAGAATTTAATTGATGTGTTGAAGGAGCCTGCAGTGGGGGGTGAAGTCTGACCTAGCTGGGGAATTTTTTTTTTTTTTCCGAGATGGAGTTTCCTTCTTGTTGCCCAGGTTGGAATGCAATGGTGCAATCTTGGCTCACTGTAACCTCCACCTCCCACGTTCAAGCGATTCTCCTGCCTCAGCCTCCCGAGTAGCTGAGATTACAGGCGTGCGCCACCATGCCCAGCTAATTTTGTATTTTTAGTAGAGACGGGGTTTCACCATGTTGGCCAGGCTGGTCTCAAACTCCTGACCTCAGGTGATCCGCCCACCTCGGCCTCCCAAAGTGCTAGGATTACAGGTGTGAGCCACCGCACCCAGCCCTGGGGAATTCTTATTACACTGGTAAGAGAAGATCAAATGGATTTAAGTTATCACTAAAATGTAACATCACAAACATCTGCTGCTCTGAATCCCACCTCCCTGGCCAGAAGCTGAAATTGGGAGGTCTTTATTCCAGATAAGGGAGACAGGGAGAAAGGACAGGGGCCAAAGAAGCAGACTGCACCTGTCACTGAGCAGAGGACTAGAGACAGCAGCAGACCAGGAGAGGCAGAAACAGGCATAGAAGCCACAGCAAGGACCAGGCGAGAGAAGCAGAAAAATGCATTAGACCAAGGAGAGTCTTCGCTGCCTGTTATCGCATTTCAGAATGGCTTTTTTAGGTTCTTGGGGCTGAGTCCTGGGAGGGCTGGTTTCACTCAAGAACCATCAGCCCTTAACTGGGTCCTCCCTCTCTTAGGAGTTCCCCAAAACGACCAACACAAAATCAAGACAGAGAGGAACGCTTCCTTCTTCTAGATCCTTCACAAATCAAGTTTCTCTGGCTACTCACGAGGAAATCTATAAGGTGAGATTGCAGACATCAAGAGAATGAGGAATGTTTAACAAGGAGTGCCCCAGAAATGTTACCATGAAAAATGTTGTGCCTGCAACATCATGGCTCTTTCTGCCTGGCATTGTTGGCAGCGTAAAGGACAAAGCTTTTGCCAAGTTGATGTATGTGTGAATCTAGCATCTTAAAGGACTCCAAGAACAGAGGTGGTGTTCAGAAGCTTGTGAAGGGAGCGACCCACAAAAGAAGGAAGCCCTACAGAGGACAGCTGGTTCACCAGAGCTCCAGGTGGGAGCTAATTGTTTACGGTCTACAGGTGTTGACCTTGGGAAACTGAAATTGTTGCTCAGGAATAATACTCTTAAATGAAAAATTCACAAAAGGAAATCAGTATTTTATGATATTTATAAGAGCACATCAAAGATGAGTTTTAATATTTCCATTTCTTTTATTTTTAAATTTTAACTGGAGTCTGCTCCATCCAGAGAAACAAATGCCTGCGAGAATAAGTTGCAAAGAGACTGAGCTGCTGGCTTTATTCCCCAGAAATGTATTCCCTAGAAATTCATGGTATAATGAATTTATTTCCTAGAAATTTATTGAATGAATTATTTATTTAATAAGTATAATTTATTATTTAATGAATTTTTTATTTAATGAATTTATTCCCTAGCAACACTTAATTCCCTAGAAATTCATGGTATAATGAGTGTCTGATATGGTTTGGTTGTGTCCCCACCCAAATCTCACCTTGAACTGTAGTTCTTGTAATCCCTATGTGTCATGGGAGGGACCCAGTGGGAGGTAATTGAATCATGGGGGAGGTTAGCTCCATGTTGTTCTCATGAGACAGTGAGTTCTCACAAGTTCTGATGTTTTTTTAAGGGGCTTTTCCCCTCTTTGCTCTGCACCTCTATTTGCTGTCGCCATGTGAAGAAGGACATGTTTGCTTCCCCTTCCACCATGATTGTAAATTTCCTGAGACCTCCCCAGCCCTGTAGAACTGTAAGTCAGTTAAACCTCTTTCCTTTGTAAATTACCCAGTCTCCAGTATGTCTTTATTAGCAGCATGAAAACAGGCTAACACAGTGTCATAGAAAAAAAAAAAAAAAAAAAGATACCCAGACCCCTCATGATCAGACATCCCCCAATAATGTGGACAAGGCTAGGAAGCAGGAGACAGGGCCCTCAGACTCTTGCGCCACACTGAACAGCCTAAGTCTTCACACTTATCTGTACCTTTACAGCCAGTAAGATGTTGCACTCCGTGATTTCTAAAATACCTCCTGGTGCTTTCTATTCAAAGATTCTGTGATGGCTGGGAACAGTGGCTCACACCTGTAATCCCAACAATTTGGGAGGCCAAGACAGGAGGATCACTAGGGGTCAGGAACTTGAGACGAGCCTGGGATGCACACCAAGACCCCACCTTTCTAAAAAAAAAAAAAAAAAAAATAGCCAGGACTGGTGGCATGTCCTTGTATTCTCAGCTACTCGGGAGGCTGAAGCAGGAGGATCACTTGAGCTCAGGAGTGAGGCTATAATCAGCTATGATCGCACCACTGCAATCCAGCCTGGACAACAGAACAAGACCTTGTCCCTCAAAAAAATGAATAAATAAACCAAAGATTCTGTGACGTTCTGCTCTGTTAGCTTCCAAACCCTCTGGATGTGCAGGGATTTTTGTTTGTTTGTTTCTATTGTATTCTGCACACCTGACGCAGTAGAAATACCAGCATATAATAAAAGTTTAGTATACTCCTGTATTTAAATGTAAACAGCAAAATCTTTCTAAATTCTCTGGGTATAACTTTTCCAAGGTGTTAATTTCGTAAATCCCTAAGGTGCATATGGGTTTGCAGATCAAGTTAACTCAATAGAATAACACGGATGCTAAAGGAAAAAAAAATGTGGCTTTTCTAATGACACAGAATGCCCAGTCTTGGCCAGGTAGCTCCTACACGTGGCCTCGATCCCAATAGGGTTCAGAAGAGAGAATGTGCACCACTTAGTACACATTGCACAGCTTCAAGTGTGCATTGCCCTTATTAATACCAACGGAACCACTGTCAAAGTGCCTCTCCTCCTGAAGGTAGGATAGTCTTGTACATTGCAGGCCAGCAGAGACAGAGAAGTGCAAACTCAAACCAAAGGTGGAAGGGCTTGAGGATTTCTATTTGACCATGCTGAAACCAAGCTTTAAGTTTAAATATGAGTGACATTCTTACAACCAGCTCATTTTGCTGTGTAAATAACTAAACAATCCTGGAGTGAATCCTAGCCTCAAGTTCTAGCTGTAATAACTTGAGACTCATGTTTTTAACAGAGACTCCACGAGTGCAGGGGTTACTTTGGGAAGTTTCACAGGATCCGCTAGTCCTATAGTTCTCGAAACGCTTGGGGAAATTTCTTTTTTTTTTTTTTTTTTAATAAAGATGGGGTCTTGCTTTTTAGCCCAAGCTGGAGCGTAGTAGAGCGATCACAGCTCACTACACCCTTGAATTCCTGGGCTCAAGTTATCCTCCCACCTCAGCCTTCTGAGTATCTGGGACTATAAGGACATGCCACCATGCCAGGCTAGTGTTTTAACTTTTTGTAGACTTGGAGTCTTGCTCTGTTGTCCAGGCCTATCTTGAACTCCTGACCTCAGGCAATCCTCCAGCCTTGGCCTCCCAAAGTGCTGGGGTTACAGGTATGAGCTGCTGCGCCTGGGGAACATTTGCTGAATAGCTTCCAAAGCCAGTGTCTAAGGAACGCAGATCAACTTGTTACTGCGTGTTCATACAAACATTATTGCCAGCTTGATCCATCAACTGCTCCACATGATTTGACTCTAAACTGCCATTCTCTGTTGCTAAAACTACCCTCATCTTCAGAAGAGAGAGATTCATTGCTGGGTAAGTTTATTCCTGAGGATGTCTTAAGGGCCTATAGTCAGCTAGCAAAGAAATCCAGTCATTCACTGAGTGTGGGCAGCTTTCTTGGAGAAAGAATCACTAATGTGTAGGGTCCATCACTTCCACTGGTCTGAACTATGTTTCCGAGTGACCTGTACAAACCAGAGTGTATCATGCTTTCCTGCTGTTCTCTCTACCTGGAAGGCCAGTCCCGTGCCTGCTTATACTGGACAAATATTTGGTCTTTTAAAAGCATTATTGGGCCTTCTGGAACCTTCCTTGAGTGCTCCTGGCCACCTCCTCTAAAAGCATTACTTACTCCCCACATTATCAGAGTCTGTATCTGCCCCTCTCAACAGACTGGAGTGGAATCAAACTATCTTTGAACCATTTTGATTCCAATCTAGCATTTACTACATTCTCCAGCACACGGTAGATTCTTAGTTAATATTTGCTGAATTTGAATAGTTTAGTTCAAGTAAGCTGGCTTGAGAATCACTCATGCTAGAGTCTGCTTTGCACAATGAAAGTATTCACCATTCAACAGGCATTTATTGGGCACTAAACTTATGCCAGCCATGGACTAGGGGAAGGGAGAGTCGTTTCTGGTGTCTTTTCTCAGTCTTGTGCATTGCATTTTTGGAGTGTCTTTATTTTGTTCTGTTTTTAATAATTTTCAAAAGTCAAGAACAGTATGAGCACATCCTGTTTTCCCCCCACACATTTACTTAAACAAAAAAGGTTCAGGCCGGGCGCAGTGGCTCACGCCTGTAATCCCAGCACTTTGGGAGGCCAAGGCGGGCAGATCACCTGAGGTCGGGAGTCCGAGACCAGCCTGATGCACATAGAGAAACCCCGTCTCTACTAAAAATACAAAATTAGCTGGCATGGTGGCGCATGCCTGTAATCCCAGCTACTTGGGAGGCTGAGGCAGGAGAATCACTTGAATCCAGGAGGCAGAGGTTGCGGTGAGCCGAGATCACGCATTGTACTCCAGCCTGGGCAACAAGAGCAAAACTTCATCTCAAAAAAAAAAAAAGAAAAAAAAGTTCAAATATATCTGATACAACACACTCATGTCTAAAACAACAGATATCATAACTCAGCCCTCAGCCATGCCTCTTTAGTTTGTCTCCAAACAAAAGCAGCCCACGCTATCTAAAAAGTATAGGCCATTAGGATGAAAGTTTATGCATTTAAAATCTCTCTCTCTCTCTCTCTCTTTTTAATCATTTAAGCTTTTGAGTATACAGTTCAGTGGCATTAAGTGCATTCCCATTATTGGGCAACCACCACCATCCATCCTCAGGACTTTTTCATTATCCCAAAGTGAAACTCTACCTATTAAATAACTCTGTACTTGTTAAACAACCCTATTCCTCCTCCTCTGAGTCCCTGGCGACCACCCTTCTACTTTCTATGAATTTAGCTATTCTAGGAACCTCAAAGAAATGGAGTCATACAGTATTTGTCCTTTTGTGTCTGGCTTATTTCACTTACCATGCTATCTTCAAGGTGCACCCACACCGTACTGTGTGCCAGAATTTCCTTCCTTTTTAAGGCTGAATAATACTCCTTTCAATGGATATACCACATTCTTTCCACCTTTTGGCTATTGTGAATAATGCTGCTATGGACATACATGTGCATTTATCTTTCTGAGTCCCTGCTTTCCATCCTTTGAGGCATAGGCATGAAATTGATGGATAATATGGTAACTTTATGTTTGAGTTTTAAAAGTCTTAAATTATTTTTAACCTTTGGGAGAAAGAACAACTCATTATTTTTTGTACACAGTTGGGAAAATAAAATCCACTCTAGTGGAAGATCTGGAAATGTCAGGTTTTTACCTATTCATGAACAATTCAAAAACAGTAAATGATCATACCTTTAGCGACTTCTAAAAGCATTGGCTAAATATGGTTGAAATATTAAAATTAAGGCCAAGTGTAGTGGCTCACACCTGTAATCCTAACACTTTAGGAGGCTGAGATGGGCAGATCACTTGAGGTCAGGAGTTAGAGACCAGCCTGTCCAACATGGTAAAACCCCATTTCTGCTAAAAATACAAAAATTATACGAGCATGGTGGCATGCGCCTGTAATCCCAGCTACTCAGGAGGCTGAGGCAGAAGAATTGCTTCAACCTGGGAGGCAGAGGTTGCAGTAAGCCAATATCACACCACTGCACTTCAGCCTGGGTGACAGCGCAAGACTCCAACTCAAAAATAAAATTAAAATTAAAAAATAAAAATTAACTGGCTTCCAATTATTTCCAGAAAAATGATACTAAAGTTAGCAAAGACATTTGATATTAATAGATATGAATGTAGATATTCCCAAAGGCCAATTTCACTCAATGATCTGAGCCTAACCAGTAATCCGGATAAAGGAAAGTAATGTGGACTGAATGTGTGAAGCCCTAATTCCCAATGTGATGATATTTGGAAGTAGACCTTTGAGAGGTTATTAGGTTTAGATGAGGTCATGAGGGAGGAGCCCCCATGATGGTATCAGTGCCCTTATTAGGAGAAGAAAGGACTGAGTTCTCTCTCTTTCCACATGAGTATAGAGCAAGAAGGCGGCCATCTGCAAACCAGGAAGAGAGCCCTCAAGAAGAACTGAATCAGCCACCATCTTTATTCCAGACTTCCTAGCCCTTCACAACTATGAGAAACAAACTTTTGTTATTTAAGTCAACCAATTGATGGCATTTCTATAGCAGCCCAAACTGACTATGATAAGAAGTAATCTTGATTTCATTTTCCTACTCCCAACTGTCTAACATCTGTTCGTTTTTTAAATCTGTGAGCTTCCTTCGGTGCTAAGTGCTGACCCTAGCAAACCTTAGCTGCATCCGGGGATGCAGTGTTGGGGACTCAGAGAAACAGCCCCAGGCACAGGAAGGTGGAAAGAGCACATGAACCAGCGCTCCCCCACTTCTCCGCCCCTGCCCCCAGCACTCACTGTCAGGACTTAGTGGTTCACCTGGCTGGCGTGAGTGACCTTAGACAAAACCTCTGGCCCTTCTGAGCCAATCAAGCTGCTAGACTGATCTAATGAGATTCTGTATGTGGACAACAAAGTGGGCCATAGAACTGTGAGTCCTCACTGGCCCGAAGGTAAGAACTCATTCTACCTAAGTGAATTTCTCTACCTAACTAAAGTCCAGAAACAAAGTCCAGTTTGAATGGAAATATTGCTGAAACATATGGCATACTTCTATTCCTTCTTTTTAGTCTTTATTTGCTAGCTCAAGGTCACCATGAATGCCGACTGTTCTACCTCTATCTACTGTAGCTCTTTCCAAGAGCTACTGTCAAGTCTGTATATTGAATTCTCCCATCCTGTTGAATGGAATGAGGACTTTTCTGAAGGCTAAATCTCCTTGTTCAAGACCATACACATAGAAGGTGCAGTGCATGGCCTGACCCTGCAAGGAACTCCAGAAAAGAACCTAAAGTTATGTTTTTGAAGAAATCTCTGATTTTAGGCACACAGACCTCGACTTTTTCATCACTGCATTCACAGTGGCTGGCATATAGTAGATGTTCAGTAAACCCTTACTAGATTCCAATAAAATGATAGGGTAAAGATCCCTCAAACTCTGATTATTTCAGAATTCTGGGTATTTGGTTTCAATTATTTCAATGCAAAGCTATTCAACAAGTCCATAAATACCATATTAAGTCCCTACAATGCATAAGACTGTTGTAAACAGGATTCAAAAATAAGCGTGTTCCTGCTCTCTAGGATATAATCTAGCAGAGGAACTAAAATATAAAAAAAGAAAAAAGAAAAGCTCTACAATTTTTAATTGGGATATAAATGAGGAATAAGCCAAGTTAAAGCATAGAGAATGAGTTCCTCTTTTTTAAAAAATCAGCTTTCTCAGGTTGAAGAGAATGAATTTCATCTAGCTGCAGGGTGATTTTAGAAGGTTCCATAAAGGATGTGGCAATTAAAATGGGGGTTGAGGAAGAACTCAGCAGGTGAAGAACAAGCAGAAAGGCTTACCAGACAGAGAAAATATATTTATAAGTAGCTTGCAGGCAGAAAAATGTGGTTTTATGGCACTGTCAATGGATAGAAAGAATGACTATTCCCTTTCTCAACGCCATAGTTAGCAATAACTTACATAACTTGGTGCTTAACTTCAGAGAGAGAGGAAAAGCAAATTCCAATTACCTAAATTGTACCAAATACTAAGACGTCGCTACCCTCTGACTCCTGCTGACTTTTTATTCCAACTTCTCTAGTCGTGGTGTGGAGAGATGGGTGACATCCCCTGGCATCCTACATCTCACATGAGGAAAACAGAACAGGACATTATTCAGCATCCTCATCACCTTGTTCCATCCCAAAACATCATCGGTGATGAGTTCTCTTGGAGGAAAATACTCAAGTGAGGTGATGTAGACAGAGCAATCCCCGCTGGAGGTGTTACGTGGGGTTTTCCCTCCTCCCTCTGAACTGTTCAAGCTTTCATGCATCCTCTGTGCAGGCAGCCCAGCCCACCCCTGGTAAGGACAATATCATCTTAGCCACCAATTCCTAGGCACCAGCAACATGCTGACTTCTCCTGCAGCCCTATGTGCAGTACTGTGATGTGACTCATTTTAAAGCTGTGTAAAACAGGGCCAGGCACAGTGGCTCATGCCTATAATCCCAGCATTTTGGGAGGCTGAGGCGGGCAGAGCACCTGAGGTCAGGAGTTCCAGACCAGCCTGACCAATATGGTGAAATCCCCATCTCTACTAAAAATACAAAATGAGCCAGGTGTGGTGGTGGGCACCTGTAATCCCAGCTACTCAGGAGGTTAAAGCATGAGAATCACTTGACCTGGGAGGCAGAGGTTGCAGTGAGCCAAGATTGCAGCACTGCACCTCAGCCTGGGCAACAAGAATGAAACTCTGTCTCTAAATAAATAAATAAATAAATAAATAAATAAATAAAGTTCAGTAAAGCAAGATCAGAGACAGAATTCACTTCCCAGACATCACACCATTGGCTAGAGTCCAAGCTGGGATTTTCATCTAGATGTGTCTGTGACTCCAAAGCCCGTGGTCTTTCTTTGCTAGGCTGACGCCTCAGCAAAACCCAAAAGACCAGTTCTTCTTTCAACAGCAACTGTGCACCAGTGTTCTTCTAGCCACCGTTTCTAGATGTGTTTCTGTTCCACCAGCAAAGAAATGTAGCTGGCCACAAGGTCTCACTGCCCTGGCAGCAATGCTTATACTGCAAGGCATTCTCCACATTTTTGAATTAAAAAAGGGTCACTATGAAACAAAACTCAGACCTAAGATGTACCCAGCCTCCTTTCTTTTCTCCCTATGGGATTCCCTCTCTCTTCTCTAGTTCCAGAGTGCCCTCTTATCTAACAAAAGTAATTTCCAGACACTTTATTATGGTAACATCTTTCCAGTTCCATTTCCTGTCTGGGTCTTGGGATAAAGGAATCAACTTCTTATGCAATGGGACCTCTGGACCGTCAAACCCTTACCTCAGAAACACTCCCTTTCCTCTCTCAGATAGACCTGAAGTTTCTTCCTTTGGCAGAGGATAAAAGCTCTCATTTCAAATTTAGGGACTGGCCTTAAAACGCTGACACCATTGTGAGGGGTGAGGGCTCCTGCAGACAGCTCTGGACTGACTCCAAGTCAGAAGACTCGGACTCTGTGGTCAAAGTGACACACCATGGCTTGGCAATGTCCCTTGAAGAGCGGTGTCCTCCCTGGGAAGCCCCAGAAGCTGCCCTGTCCTGCCCCCAATGTCATTTGCAAGGCTAACTTTCAGTGACTCTATAATTCCACGATCAAAACTCATCCAAGGTATAAATTACTATTACCAGATTCTCTTTTGAGAGAATGTTTTGATAAGAAAGTGATGAAAAAAAGGAGAATAAAACTAAATGCCTCAAAGTGGACAGAAGAGAAAAAGACAGAAAAAAAGACATAGAATAAGGACACGGTCCTTTGACCAACTTCTTGTTTTGCCCAGGACTATCCGGTGCCCCATCCTCACAGTTAGGCCAATGATCCTCATTCCTACCAGAACAATTTTTTTTTTTTTTTTTGAAACGGAGTTTTGCTCTTGTTGCCCAGGCTGGAGTACAATGGCGCAATCTTGGCTCACCGCAACCTCTGCCTCCCAGGTTCAACCGGTTCTCATGCCTCAGCCTTCCAAGTAGCTGGAATTACAGGCATGCGCCAACATGCCCAGCTAATTTTATATTTTTAGTAGAGACAGGGTATATTTTAGTAGAGACAGGGTTTCTCCATGTTGGTCAGGCTAGTCTCGAACTCCCGATCTCAGGTGATCTGCTCGCCTCGGCCTCCCAAAGTGCTGGGATGACAGGTATGAGCCACCACACCCGACCAGTCCTACCAGAACAATTTCTATATAATCATAGACAGCCCAGTGTATGCCCTGTGGCCATCTTCCTCTACTCACCCTATCCCCACCCAATAGTCATGGAGAAAGCTACAAAGTATTTCATGAACTTTGCGGGTCCTTGGGCTGGCAAGGGTTTTCAACAGGCCATTTCTTTTATTTTCTTTTTTTTTTTTTTTTTGAGACAGAGTCTTGCTCTGTCACCCAGGCTGGAGTGCAGCGGTGCGATCTCGGCTCACTGCAACCTCCGCTTCCTGGTTCACACCATTCTCCTGCCTCAGCCTCCGGAGTAACTGGAACTACAGGCGCCCGCCACCACACCCGACTTAATTTTTTGTATTTTTAGTACAGAAGAGGTTTCGCCATGTTAGCCAGGATGGTCTCGATCTCCTGACCTCGTGATCTGCCTGGCTCGGCCTCCCAAAGTGCTGGGATTACAGGTGTGAGCCACCGCGCCCGGCCTCAATAGACACTTTTATTATTAAAGATAAATTGTGATTATCATGCCCACTTTACAAAAGTGGTAACATAGTCCCCCGGTAAACATCTATATTTGTTTCCTGTGGTTGCTGCAACCAATGATCACAAAGTTAGTGGCTTAGAACTATACAAATGTGGCCAGGCCACATGGTGGCTCATGCCTGGAATCCCAACACTTTGAGAAGCCAAGGCAGCAAGATCGCTAGAGGCCTGGAGTTGGAGACGACCAGCCTGGGCAATATAGCAAGACCCCATCTCTAAAAAATATTTAGAAATTAGCCAGGCATGGTAGGTAATGCATACCTGTAGTCCCAGCTACTTGGGAGGCTGAGACAGGAGGATGGCTTGAGCCAGCAGTTCCAGGTTGCAGTGAGCTACAATCAAACTACTGCACTGCAGCCTGAGCAACAGAGTGAGGCTTTGTCTTTAAACAACAACAAAGAAAAACACAAACGTATTATCTTAGAGTTCTGGAAGTCAGAAGTCCTGAAGTCAAGATACTGGGAGGGCTGTATTCCTTCTGCAGGCTCTAGTGGATAATTTATTTGCTTTTTTTTTTTTGAAATGGAGTTTCACTCTTGTCACCCAGACTGGAGTGCAATGGCACGATCTCGGCTCACTGCAACTTCCACCTCCTGGGTTCAAGCAATTCTCCTACCTCAGTCTCCCGAGTAGCTGGGATTACAGGTGCCCACCACCACACCCAGTTAATTTTTGTATTTTTATTAGCAATGGGGTTTTACCATGTTGGCTCAGCTGGTCTAGAACTCCACCCACCTTGGCTTCCCAAAGTGCTGGGATTACAGTCATGAACCACCACGACCAGCCTCTTTGCCTTTTCTCACTTCCAGAGGTTGCCTGCATTCCTTGGCTCATGGCCCCTTCCACCATCTTCAAAGTCAGCAATGCAGCAACTTCCAGCCAGTCACTATCTCCCTCTCTCCCCTTCTTTCTCTTTTCCTTTCTCTGTCTTCTTCCATCATCACATGGCTTTCTGACTCTGATCCTCCAGCCTCCCTCTTATAAGGACATTTATCATTACATTATTATTCCCACCCAGATAACCCCAAATAATCTATCTCAACATCCTAATGTAGTCACATCTGCAATGTACTTTTTGCCATACAAAGTAACATATTCACAAGTGTCAGGAATTAGGACATGCACATCTTTAGGGGGATATCTTTGGGGACACATATTTCAGGGGACATTGTTCAGCCAATCACAACATCTATTAAATTTCTATCTAAATTTTTTTTTTCAAAAATATAATCTCAATCCCATTTTGAGAATCAGGATAGTCTATAATCGATCATGTTTTGTTGCTATGGGAAACATTTCAAAAGGACATTTTAAGTTTTAGAATGTTCCAAGATATAAGAGAAAGGCTTAAAAGAAGTATTTTTAATCAAGAAGACAAAAGGAAAGTGAGGCAAATTAATTTTAAAAAATCACATAAGCAGTGATGGATCACGAATTCCTTCATTAAAGAAACACTGAAAAACCACATGGGTTGTGCTAAAAAGCAAGTAGACATCACAGAGTTCCGACTGACCTGATTAGACACAGACATGCAGATTCATCATTCTGCCTTGAGTTAGGACAAGCTCAGGCCACCCCTGCCTGGCTCAGTATCACTGATGAAAAAAATTACACAGATTCACCAGCCCCTCCACTCCAGCTGTGAGCAACAGAGGTGTCATCTTCCTGTACAAAGCACCAGACAGCTGCCCATACACAGCTCATGAAACCATCATCGCAACACCACCAGGAAGCCAGGCAAGCATTTCCACCCTCCTGTGTCGGGTCAAGAAATCAAGGCTCAAGGAAGTCAAGAGACTTGCCCAAGATCACATGTTTAATGGCTGGTGGAGGCAGGACTAGCCCAGGCAAGAAGGCACACTTTTCCCCCAGAGCTATGCACAGGATCTTCAACAAGAAATAGACCTTCAGCAGGGCACAGTGGCTCATGTCTGTAATCCCAGCACTTTGGGAGGCTGAGGCAGGCAGATCACTTGAGGTCAGGAGTTTGAGACCAGCCTTGCCAACATGGCAAAACCCTGTCTCTACAAAAAAATACAAAAATTAGCTGGATGTGGTGGTGGGTGCTTGTAATTCCAATTACTTGGGAGGCTGAGGCAGGCAGATCATTTGAGGTCAGGAGTTTGAGACCAGCCTTGCCAACGTGGCTAAACCCTGTCTCTACAAAAAATACAAAAATTAGCTGGGTGGAGTGGCAGGCAACTGTAAGCCCAGCTACTCAGGAGGCTGAGGCAGGCAGATCACTTGAGGTCAGGAGATCGAGACCAGCCTTGCCAACATGGCAAAATGCTGTCTCTACAAAAAATACAAAAATGAGCTGGGTGTGGTGGCAGGCACCTGTAATCCCAGCTACTTGGGAGGCTGAGGCAGCAGAATCACTTGAACCCGGGAGGTGGAGGTTGCAGTGAGCTGAGATCACACCACTGCGCTCCTGCCTGGGTGACAGAGTGAGACCCTGTCTTAAAACAAACCAAAAAAAAAGAGAAACAGACCCTCAGTGAACCATGCTGATCCTGCTATAATCTCTCCTTTAACTCAAATGGGCTTTTTCATAATTCCACAATTCCCTGCAGTCTTCATTCCAAATCTTTACTATCCGTCTTCACCCAACACCACTCTTTCTCAGACTGTCTCTCCCCAAACTTATCTGAAAAATTCAATCTTAATCATCTTTTCTAGCCACTGGCTCTTCCCCTTAAAAAATAAACCTGGCATCTAAATAAGATGATTAGGAGAGGCTGAACTGTGAGAGGTTCAAACAAGGAGCCTGGAAGTCAGACAGCCTGGGTGGGCCACCTGGCTTTGCCTTGCCAGCTGTGTGACCTTGAGGCAGTAACTTAACCTCTCTGTGCCTCAACATTCTCATCTGGAAATCAGAATAACAACAGCACAGGACCTGGCAGAGCAGTTGTGAATACTGAACCAGAGTGATGTCAGGCACATGAATAGCCTGGCTCCTGCACCCGTAATGTACTCTTAACCACTCGCATGTGGTACAGACTCATTTTGGGGGCCATCTGACAGAGTTCAGATATTTGTCCCCTCCAAATCTCATGTTGAAATGTGATCCCGCTGGATTAAGAAAATGTGGCACATATACACCATGGAATATATGCAGCCATAAAAAAGGATGAGTTCGTGTCCTTTGTAGAGACATGGATGCAGCTGGAAACCATCATTCTCAGCAAACTATCGCAAGAACAGGAAACCAAATACCGCATGCTCTCACCCATAGGTGGGAATTGAACAATGAGATCACTTGGACACAGGAAGGAGAACATCACACACCAGGGCCTATTGTGGGGAGAGGGGAGGGGGGAGGGACAGCATTAAGAGATATACATAATGTAAATGATGAGTTAATGGGTGCAGCACACCAACATGGCACATGTATATATATATGTAACAAACCTGCACGTTGTGCACATGTACCCTAGAACTTAAAGTATAATTAAAAAAGAAAAGAAATGTGATCCCTGGTGTTGGAGGGTGGGTCTGGTGGGAAGTGTTTGGGTCATGGGGCGGATCCCTCATGAATGGTTTGGTGCCCTCCCAGCAGTAATGAGTGAGTTCTTGCTCTATTAGTTCACGTGGGAGCTGGTTGTTTAAAAGAGGCTGGCATCTCGCTTTCTCCCCCTCTTGCGATATGATGCCCACTCCCCTTTCTCTTCCCACCATGAGTAAAAGCTCCCTGAGGCCTCACCAGAAGTCAAGCAGATGCAGGTACCACGCTTGTACAGCCTGCAGAACCGTGAGCCACATAAACCTCTTTTCTTTGTAAATTACCCAGTCTCAGGTATCCCTATATAGCAATGCAAAACGATCTCATACACTATCCTTTTCCATCCTCTATGAGGTTAAGGGCCTGGCTTTCCTTTATCCTTGGCTATTGGGCAGGGTCTCTCTGGTCACCCCAGTGTTCCCCCTGCTCCATCCTACTAAAGACATAGAGACCAGACCAATCCTCTTGGAGCTGAGGCTGCATCATTTCAAGCTCAAAAATCTTCCAAGATCCCCCGGCTACCTCCCTACTACAGTCCCACCTTTTGACCTGGTCCCCTAAGCCCTCAGACCTAACCAGCCCTTCAATCCTACTTCTGATGTGCCCACCTCTCACTTTCTACTCTAGTCAAAGCCCAACAGCCTCCAAGGCCCAGCACACACCAAATTTCCACATCACAGGATTTTTTTCATTCTGCCCTTTATTATACTATCTATCCCAATTGTTCTCTTCCTTCAGGGCCCATTTCAAGTACCTCCCTCTGCTGGAAGCCTTGTCTGAGCAGTTACACCAGGCATTCTTTCTCTTTCCTCTGAACTACTTTTTTCCTCCTTTTTTCTAGAAACAGAGTGTTGCTCTGTTGCCCAGATCAGAGTGCAGTGGTGTGATCATAGCTCACTGCAGCCTTAACCTCCCTGGGCTTAAGCGATCCTCCCACCTCAGCCTTCCAAGTAGCTAAGACTATAGGTACACATCACCATGCCCAGCTCATTTTGTTTATTTTTTGTAGAGACAAGGCCTCACTCTGTTGTCCAGGCTAGTCTCAAACTTCTGAGCTCAAGTAATCCTCCTGCCTCAGCCTCCCAAAGTGCAAGGATTACAGGCCACCATGCCATAGCTTACTTTCTGTAGTGTTTATGGCATCTAATAGTTTACGTGAATATGGGTGAGTTGTGGTGATGGAAAGGTTCTGTATATTAACTGTATCAGCGTCAATATCCTAGTTGTAATATAGTACCATAGATTTGCAAGACATTACCACTGGGGGACACTGGACAAAGGGTATAGGCACCTTCCTGCATTATTTCTTACAATTGCATGTGATTCTACACACATCTCATGATTGGAAGTTTAATTTTAAAAATATAGATTAATAATTATTCATAATTAATTGATTGATCAATAATTAAGGTTATTCAGCACCCAATTTTGTCACACAACACACAAGATATTTTAGTTATGTAAATCTTAATGCTTCCCCAAAGTCCAGACTCAGTTTTGTAATGGCCTATTCAGAATCTCCACCTGGATAGCTAATAAGTATTGGACTCAACACGTTCAATACTGAGTTCCTGGACTTTCTTTCTCCCCTCTCAGTTAATCTCCCTCTATTCTTCTAGTTGATTGAGCCAGCAATCTTGCTAGCCATCCCTCACTTCTCTCTTCCTCTTGTACTCCACACCTACCCCATCAGCAAATCTTGGTAAGTCCACCTTTGAAATAGATCCAGAATCTGTCCAGGCATGTGAACTCAGGCCCATATTCCCAGCACTTATGGAGGCCAAGGCAGGCAGATCACCTGAGGTCAGGAGTTTGAGACCAACCTGGGCAACATGGCAAGACCTCTTCTCTACTAAAAGTATAATAAAAAATTAGTCATGTGTGGTGGTGCATGCCTGCAGGTCCCAGCTACTACTCAAGAGGCTGAGGTGGGAGGACTGCTTGAGCCTACAGTGGGTGGAGGTTGCAGTGAGCTGTGATCACACCACTGCGCTCCAGCCTGGATGACAGAGCAAGACCCTGGCTCAAAAAAAAAAAAAAAAAAAAAAGAGCGAGAGAAAGAGGAAGGAAGAGAAGGAGAGAGGAAGGGAGGAAGGGAGGAAGGGAGGGAGGGAGGGAGGGAGGGAGGGAGGGAGGGAGATCCAGAATCCCATGGATCCTTCCAACCTCCAGGGCCACCACCCTAGTCCCAGCCACCACTATATCTCATCTGGATTATTACAGAGCCTCCACGCTACTCCCACTCCTGTTCCTGCTTATTTTATTGTCTGTAATTCTTATAGTATAATATATATACTATGCCTCCTGCCACAAGAGCAGAAGCTCTATGGGAGTTCTACTTTGCTTATTGCTGCACCCTGGAGCTTAAAACAGTGCTGGAAACACTGTAGGCACTCAATCAACATTTGTGAATGAATGAGCAAATCAATGAATATTATGCCTTCGGTATTTAAAAAACTTCACGAAGTTACTTATTATTATTGTCCCATTTTTACAAGTGGGGAAACTGAGGTTCAGAGAAGGTCAAGGCTCTGGAAGGGATGAGAGCTGAAGTTCCCCTATTCTGAGACTGACATTCCATCCACCCTGTTCTACCTGGACTTAGTCTCTTGGCTGGGTCCTCAGAGGCTGGACCTGTGTCTGATTGATCATTTTGGTTTTCAGCATCTGGAGATACTGCTTAGATATTGCAGAGATGCAATTAAAAACTTTAAGAATGAATGCAAGTTTTTGATCATTTTATGAAAATATACCAAATTCAGTTATGAGTTTATTTCTCATTTATTTATGACATCTATGGAACTGGTGCCTTCATCCTTACAACTTTTTTCTGTGAGTCAAGGTGTAATTCTAAGATAACAATTCCCGTTTGTGTCAGTTTGTTTTAAGGACTGCTATAAAGACATACCTGAGACTGGGTAATTTGTAAAGGTGCTTTGACTCACAGTTCTGCATGGCTGAGGAGGCCTCAGGAAACTTACAATCATGGCTGAAGTTGAAAGGGAAACAAATACATCTTACCATGGCGAAGCAGGAGAAGCAGAGCATGTGCAGGAGAAACTGTCATTTACAAAACCATCAGATCTCATGAGAACTCACTATCATAAGAACAGCATGGTGGAACCACCCCCATAATCCAATCATCTCCCACCAGGTCTCTCCCTGGACATGCGGGGATTACAATTCAAGATGAGATTTGGGTGGAAATACAAAGCCAACCATATCCCCATTTTTTTTTTTTTTTTAGACAAAGTCTCACTCTGTTGCCCAGGCTGGAGTGCAGTAGCGCGATCTGAGTTCACTGCAACCTCCGTCTCCCAGGTTCAAGCGATTCTCCTGCCTATGGCTCCAGAGTAGCTGGGACTACAGCGGTCCGCCACCACGCCTGGCTAATTTTTATATTTTTAATAGAGATGGGGTTTCACCATGTTGGCTAGGCTGGCCTCGAACTCCTGGCCTCAAGTGATCTGCCCGCCTCAGCCTACCAAAGTGCTGAGATTACAGGCATGAGCAACTGTGCCCAGCCTCATATCCCCATTTTATCGGGAGGCAAACTGAGGCTCCATTTCTGCTCTTCTTGGTGGCTCTGACCATTAGATAGCACGGCCCATCAGCAAACTAGACCAACTACTGTACAGAACACACACGACCCTTTCTCAGTGCTGTTGCGGTCTTTCTTGTGCAGTGCCCTATAGAATCTTGTGATGAAGTCTGTCCCATTGGATTTCCTTAGGCAAGCAATGAACAATTTTATAGCTGCCTTCTCTACAGATGCCCTGGTTTTGCTGCACAGAATTTGCTCAGGACTGCATCAAATTTGGGGAGAATGCAGAGAACATGATTGTTTGAGTGTACTTGATTTGTCTCTGCCTGGTAATTTGTTAAGGCCATGAAGGAACAACGTGATGCATGAGTCCCCTGCCTGGATCCATCGTCAGCTGTCCCCACTCATCAGCCTCCCAAGTGACTTGTAGCTATCTCGAGCACACATACAGAGCCACTGTCTCTACAAAGACAAATGTGTTTTACAGTGAGAGGGCAATGCTTTAGGGAAAAAAACACATTGTAATCAAAACCAGTGATCAGAGGCTCAGAGGGTACTTCCTCGCTCTGTTTTGTTTGTTTATTTTGTTTTTTTGCTGAGGGGACAGAATCCGTTTATGAGCTCTCAGTCATAACACGCAGCACAAGTGAACCTGAAGCCATTAGCACATACCTTGACGTCTTAGCTCACTTAAATAAATATTCTTTGTTTTTTTTTCCTGACGCAAAGTCTTTCTTGCCCTGTTGCCCAGATTGGAGTGTAGTGGTGCCACTTTGGCTCACTGCAACCTCTGCCTCCCAGATTCAAGCAATTCGCCTGCCTCAGCCTCCCAAGTACCTGGGATTATGGGCTTGCATCACCATGCCTGGCCAATTATTTATTTGTTTGTTTGTTTGTTTATTGTATTTTTAGTAGAGATGGGGTTTCACCATGTTGGCCAGGCTGGTCTTGAACTCTTGACCTCGTGATCCACCCGCTTTGGCCTCCCAAAGTGCTGGAATTACAGGCATAAGCTACTATGCCTGGCCTTTCTTTACTTTTCTTTTTTTGAGAAGGAATCTCGCTCTGTCACCCAGGCTGGAATGCAGTGGCACGATCTCAGCTCACTGCAACCTCTGCCTCCTGGGTTCAAGCGATTCTCATGCTTCAACTTCCCCAGTAGCTGGAATTATGGGTGCCCACCACCACACCCTGCTAATTCTGTTTGTTTGTTTATATTTTTAGTAGAGACAGGGTTTTACCATGTTAGCAAGGCTGGTGTCGAACTCCTGATCTTGTGATTCGCCTCAGCCTCCCAAAGTGCTGGGATTATAGGGGTGATCTACCACACCCAGACTTTTTTTCCTTTTTTTTTTGAGCCTGTCACCCAGGCTTGGGTGCAGTGGCATGATCTCGGCTCACTGCAACCTCTGCTTCCTGGGTTCAAGCGATTCTCATGCTTCAGCTTCCCGAGTAGCTGGGACTACAGGTGCCCCTACCACACTTGGCTAATATTTTTATATTTTTAGTAGAAACCGGGTTTTGCCATGTAGGCCAGGCTGGTCTCGAACTCTTGACCTCAAGTGACCCACCGGCCTCAGCCTCCCAAAGTGCTGGGATTACAGGTGCGAGCTGCCACGCCCAGCCTAGTACACTTAAATAATTTTTTTTTTTTTTTTTTTTTTGAGACAAAGTCTCACCCTGTCACCCAGGCTGGAGTGCAGTCGTGCGATCTCGGCTCACTGCAACCTCCATCTCCCGGGTTCAAGCCATTCTCCTGCCTCGCCTCCTGAGTAGCTGCGATTACAGATGCATGCCATCATGCCTGGCCAATTTTTGTATTTTTAGTAGAGACGGGGTTTCACCATGTTGGTCAGGCTGGTCTCAAACTCCTGACCTCATGATCCACCCGCCTCGGCCTCCCAAGGTGCTGGGATTACAGGCATGAGCCACCGCGCCTGGCCTAAATAAATAGTCTTTAAGGAGAGATATACTGAAGTGATGGGCACTTTTTAAGATTTCACAACTTGTGGGGACATTATTAGTGTCCTATTAGATGGCGGGCTTTATTGCTCTTATACTTCAAGAAATTCCATCTGGAAGAATTCTTGCCTGGCATGACACAGTGGCTCACACCTATAATCCCAGCCCTTTAGGAGGCCTACGTGGGAGGGTCGCTTGAGGTCAGGAGTCTGAGACAAGTCTGAGCAATAGAGTTAGACCTCATCTCTACAAAAAGTTTTAAAAATTAGCCGGGCGTGGTGGTGGGTGCCTGTGGTCCCAGCTACTCGGGAGGCTGAGGCAGGAGAATGGTGTGAACCTGGGAGGTGGAGGTTACAGTGAGCTGGGATCGTGCCACTGCACTCCAGCATGGGCAACAGAGTAAGACTCCGTCTCAAAAAAACAAAAAATCTTATCCATGTAACCAAAACCCACCTGTACCTGAGAAACCAATGAAATGAAATTTTTTTAAAAAAAACTTGCCCAAGAGCACAGAGATCATAAACAATACATCCAGTATTTGACCCAAGTTCAGTCTGATTTCACAATCCCTGGAATTTGCTCCTTCACCGGCAAGAAGTCAAGCTCCTTATCCACGGGGCAGCCCAAATTATATGCAGGCAATCTTTGATTTCCTGCAGTCTCTTTATGATTCCATTTAGCAGAGGAAACTGCAGCATATTTCTATGATACCCTGAAAAAGAGATTTGTGTGGCCAGGAGCCAGAGTGAACTTCCTTTAAAATCGGAGACAGCTACTGGGTTTAGACCAGGTTCTTATTCAAACAAGTAGTTTGAAAGAGGAGAACTCCATCAATCAATAACCCAAGGCCACTGTCAATCAATAAACCAGAATAATTGAGCACAAATAGGTGATTTTTTGAACTCAACGTGTTCATCTTTCTGATAGGGGATTTTGGCTTTGAGAATACTATGGAAAACTAGGGGACTAAGCATGGCATGTTAAACACAGCCAAAAGATACAAAGAAGCCAGCCAGGCACGGTGGCTCACGCCTGTAATCGCAGCACTTTGAGAGGCCAAGGTTGGCAGATCACCCGAAGTGAGGAGTTCAAGACCAGCCTGGCCAACATGGTGAAACCCTGTCTCTACTAAAAATACAAAAATTAGCTGGGTGTGGTGGTGGGCACCTGTAATCCCAGCACTTTGGGAGGCTGAGACATGCAGATCACCCAAGGTCAGGAGTTCGAGCCCAGCCTGGGCAATATGGTGAAACCCCATCTCTACTGAAAATTAAAAAAAAAAAAAATTAGCCAGGCATGGTGGCACACACCTATAATTCCAGTTACTAGGGAGGCTGAGGCTGAGTTACTAGGGAGAATTGCTTGAACCTGAGAGACGGAGGTTGCAGTGAGCTGAGATCGCATCGCTGCACTCCAGACTGGGCAACAGAGCGAAACTCCATTTCAATTTAAAATATATATACAGGCCGGGCGCGGTGGCTCAAGCCTGTAATCCCAGCACTTTGGGAGGCCGAGACGGGCGGATCACGAGGTCAGGAGATCGAGACCATCCTGGGTAACCCGGTGAAAACCCGTCTCTACTAAAAAATACAAAAAACTAGCCGGGCAAGGTGGCGGGCGCCTGTAGTCTCAGCTACTCAGGAGGCTGAGGCAGGAGAATGGCGGGAACCCGGGAGGCGGAGCTTGCAGTGAGCTGAGATCCAGCCACTGCACTCCAGCCTGGGTGACAGAGCAAGACTCCATCTCAAAATAAAATAAAATAAAATAAAATAAAATAAATAAAATAAAATATATATACATCAAAAATAGATATGAAGAAGCTTAGCTGGAGAAGCAGTGACTCCCAGTTCTCCAGCCACCATTGACCAGCTTGTGATCAAGCATGATTAAGACTGCTGGGCCTTGGGGATGGGTCTTCGGCTGTCTTCCCATTATCATCACTTCAGTATAATGAAGACCCCAAAATCTGTATATCTGGGATAAAGACTTTGAGTCCCAGAAATCAATATGCAAGAACCCATCGGACATCTCCAGTAAGACGACCTTCAGTTCTCATCACCATCCCACCCTCTCCAGACTCCCTGTCCCTGGTCTCAGTGGCTGTCACCACTTGCACCTCATTACCTAGTTAAGTGGCCACACACCTCATCCCCACATCCATATCTCATCAAGATGCATTACAGTAGAGACAATTTAACATGGCAGTTAGTTAAGAGCATGGGCTTTGGAGTCTGATTAAGCTGAGCGGAATTCTCACTCCCATGAGTTGTGTGACTCAGTATGTGTGACTCGGGCAACTGACGTAATCCCTTTCACATTAATTTCCCTCATCTGTATAATGGGGACACCAATGTCTCCCAGTTATTGCAAACAACAAATGGAATAACATAAACAGAGCAAGGGTCTGTATTGTTAAATTCCCATGCCAACTTCTCCCCAACTCATTGCTCCTTCCTCAGTCTAAGCCCTTTCCTTTCTCCCCTAACTATGCAACAGGGCTTCTGGTTGTTGCCCCAGCCTCAAGGCCCACTTCTTTCAAATCCATTCTGCAAACCACAACCAATGCAACCTTTTAAAATGCAAAAAGGATCTCATCTGCAAGCATCAATATACCTTGTCCAGTCTTCCCACCAAAAGCAAAACAGTCCAGTGCTTTGGGAGGCCAAGGTGAGAGGACAGCTTGAAGCCTTGGGTTTGAGACCAGCCTGGACAACATAGTGAGATCCCATCTCTACAAAAAATGTAAAAATTAGCCGAGTGTGATGGCACACACCTATAGTTCTAGAGGCCAGGAGTTTGAGGCTGCAGTGAGCTATGATTGCACCACTGCACTCCAGCCTGGGAGACAGAGCAAAACCCTGTCTCTGGAAAAAATAAAATAAATACAAAGCAAAACAAAGCAAAAGCCCTGTGCGGTGATAAGGATAAGAGAAGTCCAGTTCATGGAGTGTGGATTGGCAATTGATGTTACCCTTTTTGTTGAACTCCTTTTACAAACTCCTTTTGTTGAACTCCATATGACAAAACTTACAGATCTGTCTTCTCTCCAGAAAAAAAAAATCATCACTACTCATAAACACACACAATATTAAGCTCCACAGGGGCACAGACCCCAGGTTAAAAACTTCAGACTTAGGCTGCTGGGCTGATCAACCACAGTCATGGAAGATTCAAAATTTGAAACAACATTTTTCTTAACTTGCATACTGGGGATCTTCAAAATCTGGCAAGAGACTTCAGCAGCAGCTCAGGGCACTTTTCCCAGAAAGAGTGGCACCTCTGAAGGGATCTTAAAGGCGGTAGCACGAAACCATGATCAATCATGCACCAGAAACGCTCAGTAGTTTTACACCCCCAATAGGTGCTGGCTAAGCCATTGCACTTGACCATCTGAGGCGCCCCCCACACAGGTGTAAAGAACACTTAAGTTCTCAGGTGCGTCTCCATGACACCCTTTTCCCCACTTCCCCCCCACCACAGCACCAGATGGCAGAGAAACCAAGCTCTCCAAAGTCCCCTACAAATTACACAGGGGTACCAGACCAAAAATTGTATGATCTATCATCCCTACGGTGCTTCTAGGCTCAGAGATGTTAAATCGTCCCCCAGATAGTTGAGGTCTGCAACATACCCGGAGGCTCATTTCACTGGATACGAGCAGAGTAACAGCAACAAAGCCCACACCAACTGGCACCAGCTTAAAAATGATCAGTAGGCTGGGCGTGGTGGCTCACGCCTGTAATCCCAGCACTTTGAGAGGCCGAGGTGGGTAGATCACCTGAGGTCAGGAGTTCGAGACCAGCCTGGCCAACATGGTGAAACCCATCTCTACTAAAAATACAAAAAATTCACCAGGCGTGGTGGCATGCACCTGTAATCTCAGCTACTCTGGAGGCTGAGGCAGGAGAATTGCTTGAACCTGGGAGGCAGATGTTGCAGCGAGCCGAGATCACACGACTGCACTCCAGCCTGGGCGACAGAGCAAGACTGTTTCAAAAAACCAAAAACAAGAACAAAAACACAAAAAAACTAGCCGTACATGTGAGCATGTAAATGGTGGCACACTGCTGAGGCCAGCATCACCTGCAGTCCTGAAACCATTTATTTTAGCAGCTTTTTCTTTTTCTTAGGGTATTACTCTGTTGCCAAGGCTGGAGTACAGTGGCTGGAGTGCGATCATAGCTCGCTACAGCCTCAACGTCCTGGGCTTAAGTGATCCTTCTGCCTCAGCATCCCAAATAGCTGGGACTACAGGTGTGCACATCACGCTTGGATAATTTTTTCAATAATTTTTTGTAGAGATGGGATCTTCCTATGTTGCCCAGGCAAGTCTCAAATTCCTGGGCTCAAGCAATCCTCCTGCATCGGCCTCCAGAAGTGCCGGGATAAAGGCATGAGTCATTGCACCCAGGCTACTTTAGCAGCTTTACAGGAAACAACAATAACACAATACTTTTCTCACTATCACCATAAATCTTTAGTGTAACCAACAAACTCTTTCTTCTTTTTTTTTTTTAAGAAGGAGTCTCACTCTGTCGCCCAGGCTGGAGTGCAGTGGCACAATCTCGGCTCACTGCAAGCTCTGCCCCCCGGGTTCACGCCATTCTCCTGCCTCAGCCTCCCGAGTAGCTGGGACTACAGGCGCCCGCCACCATGCCAGGCTAATTTTTTGTATTTTTAGTAGAGATGGGATTTCACCGTGTTAGCCAGGATGGTCTCGATCTCCTGACCTCGTGATCCACCCATCTCGGCCTCCCAAAGTGCTGAGTTTACAGGCACGAGCCACCGCGCCCGGCCACAAACTCTTAATATTGAAGTTGATGAGTAGAGTTTGGAAGCACCATTGAAACAAAAATGGCCTTGTATTTTAACCAGATGAGGTTAGGGAAACCGCAAGAGGAGTGAGAATAGTCAGGGAAAAGGAACACTCCTGAATGTAGGGGTGCTAACATCCACCACCAGCAAGATGGATGGTTGGGCTCTTCCATTTTCAGAAAGCTTCGCTCTTCAAACACCACCTCCTGCTTTAGAGAGGAAGGCAGAGAAATATTTCCAGTGTGTTGAACTCAAAGAGCCTCCAGTGTCCCTTTCCATAGGGGAGTGAGTGCTGGTCAACCAGCCTTGATTTCAGCCTCCCCATCTCCCATCACCACCACAGCTTCAACCCAGGGAATAAGTATTGCGGGACACATCGGTTAACTTTAAAAGGAGATCTATGGACACGTTCCCTCCTGATCCTTGGAAACCTCACATGGAGGATTTGGAAGGCCTGGATTTGCAGCCATCTGCACTGTTTGCCACGTCAAAACCCAGGTCTTAGAGGATCCTTGGCCTTTTTCGTTTCTTTTTTCTTTTTAGATTCAGGGGGTAACCTGTGCAGGTTAGTTACATGGATATATTTCATGATGCTGAGGTTTGGGCTTTGATGGAACCCATCACCCAAATAGTTAACATAGTACTATTCAAATAGGTAGTTTTTCAATGTGCCCTTTTCCTCTCTCCTCTGTTTTGAAGTCCCCAGTGTCTATTGTTTCCATTATTATATCCACGTGTACCCAATGTTTATGTCTCACTTACAAGTGAAAACACGGAGTATTGGTTTTCTGTTTCTGCGTTAATTTGCTTAGGATAATGGCCTCCAGCAGCACCCATGTTGCCACAAAGGACATGATTTTACTTTTTTTTTTTTATGGCTGCATAGTATTCCATGTTGTATATGTACCACATTTTCTTTAAGAGGATCCTGGTTCTATCCCTCAGGACAATTCAAGGTTTGGAAACTATTATTGGTTCCTCTTCCCTCTCCTCTCACTGGCAATTTAGTGTCTCACCTCCAAACCAGTGAGGACAGCCATTGCGATACAAAGCGCTGAAGTTGAGATGGGGGAGTAGGAAAGGTATCCTTGTGCACTTAGAGTTAAGACACAAAGAATCACAATGGGTTGTCCAGATTCTTCCATTTAGTGACAGGCCTCTCCAGTTAGAGGCATTCACATTGTGAAGTGGGCCTGTCCTGGCAGAACAATTGGCACTAGACCCTGTCCAGTGTTTCGCTTCTCCTCTAAAGAGCTACTACTTGTCCCAGTGTTGGGGTGGTGGTCCTTTGTCTGCGTTTGTTCCATCAAAATAATAAGTATCATCATAACAATAACAACAATTTACTATTCCTGCTATTGTTCCCATACTGTGTGTATTTGGCATGCAGTACGTGCCCAATAGATAGGAACAATAGTAGGAATAGCAATTCCTCACTTTGCATGTATCACCTCTTATTATCCCTAGAAAGTATATACTATTATCCACATGGTACAGGTGAGAAAATCAAAACTTGTGGGCTGGTGAAGTAGGTTAAATGCCATGCATCTTCCACCATGCTTTTAATTTATTTTTATTTTATTTTTATTTTTTTTAAGCAGGGACTCACTCTTTCATCCAGGCTAGAGTTCAATGACATGATCAGGGCTCTCTGCAGCCTCAAATTCCTGGGCTCTCACAATCCTTCTCCCTCAGCTTCCTAACTGGGACTACAGGTACCCACCACCATACCTGGCTAACTTTTTAACTTTTTGTGCAGGCTGGTTGCCCAGCCTGTGCTATGTTGCCCACTGTATTGCCCAGGCTGGTCTTGAACTCCCAGCCTCAAGCAATCCTCCCTCCTCCGCCTCCCACAGTGTTGGGATTACAGGTGTGAGCCACCACGCCCAGCCTAATGAGCTCATTTTTTGACAAAGTTCTCTTATCAGAGGAACTAGTGTTCATTTATTCAACAAGTATTTTTGAGCAGTCACTACATGCCTATCATTTCACTGTGTTTGTTCCCAGGGATGAATGTGATATATTTAGGCACTGCCTTAAGGATGAAACAAATTCCCCCCAAATTAATGTTGTTGTGCAGGTTTCAAGGGTCTAGGCCATCCAGCCTTCCCTGTTCACTCCCCTTTTACCTTGCTGAACTGCTTTGCATAAATATTAAGTGAAATTGATGGGAGGCCATTGGTTTGGACTGAGCTCCTGCACGCAGCCCAATAAATCAAACCAAAATGGAGTCCCTCTTGCTAAAAGTTCCACACGACCAAGCCAAAACTAAGTGGTTTATATGACCTTCTGAGAAGTCAGGAGACTGAGCTGGTAGCCAAATCCCTAAGCAAGTCCGTTTTAGCCAGCATGAGAAGGAATTCCCTCTGCTCTAACCTTTACAAGGAAAGTCACTCTGAAACAATCTATCTGCTTTTTTTGTTTTCTGGTTCTGCTTTCCTCAGCCCTTTTCTGCCTATAAAACCAAACGTCTCTGCTCAGCTCATAAGAACACTCACTTTATAGAATGAGGTATTGCCCAATTCCAGAACTGCATATAAAAACCAGTTAAGATCTTTGAATCAAATATATCTTCAAAAAAGGAAAAACCTCCAACGCTTTAAAATTATAGATCTGTATGTAGATCCTAATCTGCTACAACACTTCCTCCTCAAAAAGAATAAGCAGGATATTCTTTTTTTTTTTTTTTTTTTTTGAGACAGGGTCTCACTCTGTTGCCCTGGCTGGAGTGCAGTGGCGCAATCATTGCTCATTGCAGTCTGGAACCTGGAACTCTTGGGCTCAAGCAATTCTCCAGCCTCAGCCTCCTGAGTATCCAGGACCATAGGCATGCACCACCACACCCGGCTAATTTTTTGTTGTTGTTGTTGTTATTAACAACTTTTAAGTTTAGGGGTACACATGCAGGTTTGTTCCATAGGTAAACTTGTGTCATAGGGGTTTGCTATACAGATTATTTTGTCACTCAGGTATTAAGCCTACTACTCATTAGTTATTTTTTCCTGATCCTCTCCCTCCTCCTACCTGCCCTACACCATCTGACAGGCCCCAGTGTCTGTTGTTCCCCTCTATGTGACCATGTGTTCTCATCATTTAGCTCCGGATGCAGCATTTGGTTTCCTGTTCCTGCATTAGTTTGCTAAGGATAACAGCCTTCAGCTCCATCCATGTAACTGCTGGCTAATTTTTGTGGTATTTGTAGAGACAGGGTTTTGTCATGTTGCCTGGGTTAGTCTCGAACTCCTGGCCTCAAGTTATCCTCCTGCCTCACCTCCCAAAGTGCTAGGATTACAGGCATGAGCCACCATGCCCAAGCTAAACCAGGAAGTTTTTGAGTCATCTGTTACACAGTAATATGGCAATACAGATCTGGATGTAAATTCCACACTCTTCCTGCTTAAGAAGTAAATATTAATGACCATGTTGATAGAGCAAATTTGTATTTTAAATGGGTGTGTCCTAACTCATCACCTGCGATGAGTGGAGCAAAGTTTAGATGCCCTGGATGCCACTGTGAAGAGAGAAGACCAGTGAGTCACTGCTGCTAGGACATGTTGCTAATATCACATTCTTGAGTAGTCACAGGGAACAGCTGAACCTGCTGCTGGCCAATTACTGGAAGGAGAAACAGCTCAGTGTCAGTGAAGCCAACATCAGAAAGATGGGTTTTGGCCAACTCCCTTCAGCATCCAGATGGATAATGTTGAACAACTCTACTCAACAGGTTAACTCATTTAGTTATCTGGGGAAGCATGATGGGGCTTAACTGCCTTACTAGATCTATTATGATGCATTTCTGTTGAGAGTGAAAGATTCCCCAGGAACAAGATAAAGGTGATTTTATGACTGAGATAAACACTTGGTTACTCCTGTTCCTCAAATAGCTCAAGTCAAGGTTATGCTTTAAGATGCAACCGGTTCTTTTGCATAACAAGATACCACCCTCTGCTTGCTATCTCATGCAGGGTTCTTAGAAGTAAGAACCCAGGAAACATTTTCTAAAGCCAGTATTTAGATCACCTGTTGGGAAGGCTTTCTAAACTACAATGGCTGGGTGCAGTGGTTCATACCTGTAATCCCAGCGTTTTGGGAGGCCAAAGAGGGAGGATCATTTGAGCCTAGGAGTTCCAGACCAGCCTAGGAAACACAGTGAGACCCTATCTCTCCAAAAATAAAAAACAAAACAGAATTAGCCAGGTGTAGTGGCACGCACCTGTGCTCCCAGCTACTTGAGAGGCTGAGGTGGGAGGATCGCTTGAAACTGAGAGGTAAAGCTGCAGTGAGCAGTGATGGCACCAGTGCACTCCAGCCTGGACAACAGACTAAGATCCTATCTCAGAAGAAAACAAAACAAAACACAAAACTAAACTACAACGTACCCCATCTCCTTGCATCTAGAAAGTCTAGTATGAGCACCTCTTTCCTCATTGAGAATCGCCACCATAATAGGTTACTATCACTAGAAGAAATATGTATTGAAAAAGTCCACAGAAATTTGATAGTGAGATAAGGTTGAAAGCCACCAATGTGTCTGAAATAATACAAAATACCTGTATATTAGATAATCTGAATATGGGGCAAAGAGTTCCTGTTTAAAATATAGTTGAGAAAACCATTCTTCCAATAGACACCTTAAGGCCATCACTGGAATCAGGTAACTGGTGTTTAACTTTTTGCCTGAACCAATTGGAAGTTTGCAGCTAATGTCATGCACATTCTGAGCCAATGTGTTCCTTTAAGGGGCTGCCATATTTTTTTTCTTTCTCCTTGTGTGTGGATTTCTGTTTCCTGTTTCTATTCTGACAGCCTTTGCAGTTGTGTTTTTTCTTTTATCTTATGATGTCTCGATCGCTTTTGGAAACAGGCAGAATATAAATTACAAATTAACAGCATGAAGCTGGTGGGGAAGGTAGGTACTCAGGTTTCTTTCTTGGCCACAGCTATCAAAATGCATTTTCAGAACAACATGGAGGAAACTACTAGAAGACTTAGCAAGTGTCCCTTTAAGGAATGGGCCCGTGGAAGCAGCTACCCTCAGAGAAATCCCTGCTCTGCCCTGCTAACAAAGTCTCACAACTCTCCACAAAAGATTTCTCTCTCAAGGCTCAAAGGCAGGTCAAGCCTCCAGAAGGAAGGTACCCAGGTAGATAAAAGATGTAAGTTGTAAAGCTAATTCCCAACTCAGGGCAGAGCTGTATATCTGACACTCCCCCTCTTATTGGGATGATGATGTGGTTCATGCATTGCGTAGGTTTTGGGCTTCCTCTGGAGGAGAGAACTTTGAGCCATCAGATAAGAGTTGCAAGCTTCTCTTCTTGTAACAGGAATGTTTCTGCCTCCTTCAAACCCCCTCTTAGAAAGCCTGTAGAGAGAAGTGTCTCCAAAAAAGGCAAGTTGAGTTTGCCTCTGGGATCCTGAAATCAGCTGGCAAAAGCAGGGGAGAAAACAGTAGGGGATGGGGGGACCTTCATTACAAGAAAACGTAGGATGGACCAGATGGGTGGCGGGTGGAGAGGGCCCTCCAGAGCTTACTGCACAGAAACCAGCCCCCCTCCTGGCATAAAATCATGCTCATGGCCAGCCTTTCCTGGGCTGCAGGGCACCTCTCCTCTCAGTAAGGAGCACTCTGGGCTCACACACAACTTTAAAAATATCTCTCCACCCACTGAAATTTGATTAATCAGCCAAGTGCTCACCCATGTGTCACAGTGGTGGCAGAGATGCATGTGACGGTGATGTGACGGGTACAAGGGAAGCACACAGGGTCTCATCTCACAGGGAACAGGATTCAGTACATAAAAGTGAATGGCTCTCAGGTCCAACAGATGCTGGTTATGTGACCTTGGACAAGGTTATTTAACTTCTGGATTTTTCACATTTGCAAAAATGTAGTTAATAACAGTACCTGGGCTGCGTGTGTTGGCTCACATCTGTAATCCCAGCACTTTGACAGGCTGAGGAAGGAGGATTGGTCGAGGCCAGGAGTTTGAGATCAGCCTGGGCAACATAGCAAGACCTCGTCTTTGCTAAAAATTTAAAAATTAGCTAGGCATGGTGTTGTGCACCTGTAGTCTCAGCTACTCGGCAGGCTGAGATGGGAGGCTTGCTTGAGCCCAGAAGTTTGAGGCTGCAGTGAGCTATGATCATGCCACTGCACTCCAGCCTGGGCAACAGAATGACAGCCTGTCTTTAAAATTTTAAAAATAAATAAATACAAATCACAATAATAGTACATGCATAATAGGATGATTGAAAGGGTTAAATGAGTTAATGCACATAAAGCACTTTGAACAATGCCTAGCACATAGCAAGCACTCAATAAGCTTTAAATGTGATGATTATGATGATGACAACAGTGACAATATTGAAACTAAAAAGTTGAATGAATAGGTAGGAATTTCCCAGGCAGACAAAGAATATGTCTGGCCCAAGCAGCTTAAACATAAGCAGAGGAGGAGGAGGGAGCCCAAGGTAGCAGGGGACGGTGTGGAGGCTAAGCAGGGAGTTGAAGCAGACCAAAAAAAGAAGGGATTCAGCCACACAGCACTTCATGCACTTTGTCACCAAGTCTAGATACCGGTAACATGGCTGTAGGCTGTAGAGAGCTATTTAAGAATGATAAGCAGAAGCAAAATGTTAAAAGGTAAAGTGCTATAATGGTTGACAATTTTAACTAATTCAGGTGAACAAAATAAAATTAAATTAATTGTAACAGGCTGAGCATGGTGGCTCATGCCTATAATCCCAACACTTTGGGAGGACGAGGCAGGCAGATTCCTTGAGCCCAGGAGTTCCAGCATGGGCAACATGGCAAACCCTGTCTCTACAAAAAATACAAAAATTGGGCCGGGCGCGGTGGCTCAAGCCTGTAATCCCAGCACTTTGGGAGGCCGAGACGGGCAGATCACGAGGTCAGGAGATCGAGACCATCCTGCCTAACACGGTGAAACCCCGTCTCTACTAAAAAATACAAAAAGCTAGCCGGGCGAGGTGGCGGGCGCCTGTAGTCCCAGCTACTCGGGGAGGCTGAGGCAGGAGAATGGCGGGAACCCGGGAGGCGGAGCTTGCAGTGAGCTGAGATCCGGCCACTGCACTCCAGCCTGGGGGACAGAGCGAGACTCCGTCTCAAAAAAAGAAAAAAAAAATACAAAAATTATTCAGGCATGGTGATGTGCACCTGTAGTCCCAGCTACTCGGGAGGCTGAGGCAGGAGAATCACTTGAGCCCAGAAGGTGGAGGATAAAGGTGGAGGAGCTGTACTTCAGCCTGGGCAACAGAGGGAGACCCTGCCTCACACACACACACACACACACACACACACACACACACACACACAAACACACACACACAGAATTGTAACAGACTTCTGGGTATGACAAAGAAATGTGCGCAAGATTAACCCTCCCACCATGTGCCATAAGCCAGGCACAATAAAACTGAACCAAATATATGAGGCAACTGTTTTCAGGCAAATGACAACAGGCAGCACAAGATTACAATTGCAAGGAGAAGGGAAATTCACATGGCGAGCCCTATGCTCATCCTGGCTGTCTGCCTGGGGACAATTTCCCAACCGTAATTCATGTAGTAGCTGCAGGAACTAGAATCTGCAGGGTAGGACAGCAGAGAGAAGAACACTATGCAAAGAGGGAACATCAGAAGCCCGTGTGTGGGTTCCCCATGAACATTTGGTTGAAGCCTATGTTATCCAGATGCAAGGTGAGATTAAATAAGACTTACCAGGAAGCAGCTGCTATGAGGTTGAGAACAGAAAACACACTATAACTGAAGCAGCAGATAGTGGAAAAACCTCATTAGTACTGCAGGCATCCAGCTAAGACACTAGAAAGACCACCTCTTAAGAAATGGTCAGTTTCCACTGATTTGCCCTAACAGAGCATAAAAATAAACCTACACAAGTTCAAAGTGGTCAGCCAGTAATTGAATTACCTACTACAACAAAAATTAGCGCTCTTCAGAGAAATATAACAGAACACGTAGTCACTCTAACATAGAATTCACAATGTTCAGTCTATAGTCAAATATTCACAGGCATGCAAAGAAACAAGAAAATCTGACCACAGTCTTTTTAAAAAGTCCATAAAAACCAATCCCAGGATGGCCTAGAGCCTTGATGTTGGATTTAGCACATACAACTTTAAAGAGCTATTATAAACATAGGAAAGTATATTCAAAGAATTAAAGAAAACTATTTTTTAATGATTAAACAGATAGGGTATCTCACCAAAGAAATGGAAACTGTAAAAAAGAACCAAATAAAAATTCCAGGTTTGAAAAAAAATTGTGTGTGTTTCCGTGTGTGTGTGTGTGTGTGTATGTGTGTGTGTTGAGAGAGAGAAAAAAAAAAACCTAAATGCTGAAAAATGTTAAAAAGTAAGCCAGGCACAATGCTTCATGCCTATAATCCCAACTACTTGGGAGGCTGAGGCAGGAGGATCACTTGAGCCCAGGAGATCAAGACTGCAGTGAGCTTTGATGGCACCACTGAACTCACCAGGATGACAATGCAAGACCCTGCCTGAAAAACCTAAATAAATAAATTCTAAAAAATAATAAATAAGTGAAGGATATACAAATATTCACTGTACTTTCCAAAAACCTCTGCAGATTTGAATTTTTTAAAACTAAAGAGATATTAAAAATATATATATGTATATATATATACAAAAAAAGAAGATAAAAGTTATAAGCCAAGGCTGGGTGTGGTGGCTCATGCCTGTAACCCCAGCACTTTGGGAGAATGAAGTGGGAGGATTACGTTAGCCCTGGAGTTCAAGACCAGCCTGGGCAACATAGTGAGACCCCATCTCTAAAAAAAAAAAAAAAAATTTTTTAATTTAGCAGGTGTAGTGACCCACACTTGTAGTCCCATCTACTTGGAAGGCTGAGGCAGGAGGATCGCTTGAGATCAGGAGGTTGATGCTACAGTGAGCCATGTTTGTGCCTCTGCACTCCAGCCTGGGCAACAGAGCAAGACACTGTCTTAAAAGCAAACAAAAAAAGAAGTTATAAGCCAAGGAATAACCTAACGAGGTGTGCATTTGAGTAGCATCACTCCAATGATGTCGAACTGAACTGACATGTGGGTGGATCACACATGAAACCCAACAAGATCAGTTCTAGTGAATGCTATTGTCTAGGAAGTGGAAACCTGACCCAAGGCAATACCAGTGTGATCAGAGAGGAAGGAAGAGTTATATAATACGTAGAGAGGTCAAGATATGTGGGACTCACAATTGTATGTAAGGACCAAGAGATAACAAGGATGATTCCCAGATGACTGCTGTGACTGACTGGCAATACAATTTCCTGGGAAAAATCCCAGACAAGGGGCAGTTTTCAAGAATAAAGAAAATCCATTTCAGCTTTAGATATTTGGAGTTTAAGGGACTTGTGAGACACCTGCACAGGACTACAGGTACTAGGTGTAAAATCCAAGAGGGAGGCAGGACTAGAGATATAGATCTTGAGGTCATCAGCATGTAGAAGCCCAGGCAGATGGCAACAAAAACCAACCCCAGGAGACAAGAGTGTGCCTCATATTTCTTTAATCTTTTTTAAAAATTTCAAATCTATAGAGGTTTAGGAATGCATGGCAAATATCTGTCTTCCATTCTTTTTTTAAAAAATTCTTTTTGTTTTTTTTTTTTCTGAGGGAGTGCAGTGGCACGATCATAGCTCACTACAGCCTTATTTCCTTGGCTCAAGCAATCCTCCCTCCTCGACCTCGTGAGTAGTTACGATTATAAGCATGAGCCACTGTGCCTGCCTTTAAAAAAAAAAAAAAAAAAAAAAAATTTCAGTAGGCAGGGGATGAGGGGTACACAGCGAATGCAGAGATGACAAATACGTAGACAAGAGGAAGGAGGGGATCTAGGTAATGACATGGGTACCAAGGCAGTGATGGACCGCAAAAACAAAGGTGTGAACAACAGTGCCAGACGCTGAAGAAAGTTCTGAGTAAACATTAAAAGTCATCTAGGCCAGTCATGGTGGTTCACGCCTATAATCCCAGCACTTTGGAGGCTGAAGTAGGCAGATAACCTGAGGTCAGGAATTCAAAACTAGCCTGGCCAACATGGTGAGACCCCATTTCTACTAAAAATACAAAATTTAGCTGGGCGTGATGGCAGGCACCTGTAACCCCAGCCACTTGGGAGGCTGAAGCAGAAGAATTGCTTGAACCCAGGAGGCAGAGGTTGCAGTGAGCTGAGATCGTGCCGCTGTACTCCACCCTGGGTGACACAGTGAGATTCTGTCAAAAATTTAAAAAAAAAAAACAGTCATCTAGAGGAGGCAAATAGGGGCTCCTAGAGAAAACTGAGCTGCAGGAGAGCAGTGACTCTGGAATAGTCAAAGTGACATTGGTCAACTACTAAAATGGAACCCCAGGTTCAAAGGATGGCAGTCTAGTATGTCTGTTCCCATACTCAAATGAAAATACCCCCTACAATATACGGAAGAGTGTATCAGTATAAATATTAATTTTGAGGCCAGCTATGTTGGCTCATGCCTGTAATTTCAGCATTTCAGGAGGCCGAGGCAAGTTGACCACCTGAGGTCAGAAGTTCAAGACCAGCCTGGCCAACATGGCAAAACCCCATCTCTACTAAAAATACAATAATTAGCTGGGTGTGGTGGTGCACGCCTATAGTACCAGCTACTTGGGAGGCTAAAGTCAGAGAATCGCTTGAACCTAGGAGGTGAAGGTTGCAATGAGCCGAGATTGCACCACTGCACTCCAACCTGGGCGACAGAGCCAGACTCTGTCTCAAGAAAAAGAAAAAAAAAGAAAAAAAGGAAGGAAGGAAGGAAGGAAGGAAGGAGGAAAGGAGGAAAGGGGGAAAGAGAGAGAGAGAGAGAGAGAAAAGGGAGAAAGAAAAAGAAATATTAATTTTGAGACATGCACACATGTGAGAGACTGAGAATGTTTGCTAATTGCCCCACCAATGAAATTGGAGAGACACCATTTCCACCCACACTTGGAACTACAGTGGCACATAAGGAAGGAAGACTGACTCACCACAATACATTGACAGCAAATCATGCAGTCACTCCCTACTTCACAGCAACTGTTTTCCATGGGAATCTATTCCTCAACTCAAGCCCACTTCAGCAGCACCCTTTTTTAAGCTCATTTGGGGAACACAACTTAACTGCAGCCATGGGTTGGTATGTCGCATCCTGGGTTATCTATACAGCACAGGTGAAAGCCAAAATATTCCTAGGATGACTGAATGTACAAGAGTAGTTTGGGAATGGGAAGGAGAGAAGAAGAGGGGAAGAACAAACAACAGAGATGGAGAATTCTGTGGCACTGGGAGCAAAGACAGCAGGAAAGACCATTGAGATCCCCCGCCTCTGCCCAGAGCCACGGGCTACACGAATGTCTTCTGGAAACTGGAGACGGCATGCATATCCATCTCTCACCAGTCTAAGGATAAAAAGGGGAGGCCAGGCGCAGTGGCTCACGCCTGTAATCCCAGCACTTTGGGAGGCCAAGGCGGGTAGATCACGAGGTCAGGAGATCGAGACCATCCTGACTAACATGTGAAACCCCATCTCTACTAAAAATACAAAAATTAGCTGGGCGTGGTGGCGGGCACCTGTAATCCCAGCTACTCAGGAGGCTGAGGCAGGAGAATTGCTTGAACCCAGGAGGCAGAGGTTGCAGTGAACCAAGATTGCACCATCGCACTCCAGCCTGGGCGACAGAGCGAGACTCCGTCTCAAAAAAAAAAAAAAAAAAAAGGCAGGGTGGGGGTGGGGAATATTATCTCAGGTTTGGGATAAAGTGAAGAAGGCAAGATTCATTTTTTTTCTTTTTTCTTTTTTCCCTAGAGACAGGGTCTTTCTTTGTCACCAAGGCTCAAGTGCAAGTGCAGTAGTACAATCATAGCCCACAGTAGCCTCAAACTCCTGGGCTCAGGCAATCCTCAGCCTCCCAAGTGGCAGGGACTACAGGCATGCACCACCACATCCAGCTAATTTTTTGTAGAGACAGGGTCTCCCTATGTTGTCCAGGCTGATCTCCAACTCCTGGCCTCACGTGATCTTCCTGCCTCAGCCTCCCAAAGTGCTGGGATTACAGGCATGAGCCACTGTGCCTGGCCAAAGCTAGACTCTTTACACACCTTGTTTACTGACAAATACTGAGCCTACAAAAAAAAACTTCATAATGTTGAGTTACAAAGCATAATAGAAAAAAGCAATATAAATTATACAAAAAAAATTTCATGCAAAGGAAAGGTACTATCATCTGGAAGACTTGGAGAAAAAGACTTTTATTATGAATATATATATAAATAATTTATGACCAGAAACAGAAGAGATTTTCACAAACTGGAAGATGGCTAATAGTTATTTCCTAATACAAACTGGAAACAACCCAAATGTCCATTGAGAATAAAATAGGAAAATAAATTAAGATATATTTATATACAATAGAAATTAAATATTAAAGAAAATAGGTAAACTTCAGATGGAGGTGAATTTAGTTTAAGATTAAGATAGCATTACAAGGCCAAGCACAGAGGCTCCCAACTGTAATTCCAGCACTTTGGGAGGCCAAGGTGGGTGAATCACTTGAGGTCAGGAGTTCAATACCAGCCTGGCCAACCTGGTGAAACCCTGTCTCTACTAAAAATACAAAACTTAGTCAGGCGTGGCGGTACATGCCTGTAATCCCAGCTACTTGGGAGGCTGAGGCAGAAGAATAGCTTGAACCTGGGAGGTGGAGGTTGCAGTGAGCAAAGATCGTGCCACTGCACTCCAGCTTGGGTGACAGAGTGAAACTCTGTTGTCTCAAAAAAAAAAAAAAAAAAAAAAACAGCATGATGAGATTATTCAATAAATAGCATTAAGAAAACTATTCAACAATCACACTGCATATATCTAATAGAATTCCATATAATGCACTCTAAAAGTATAAGATGTTGCTAATAAATCTGGTATATGCATAAACTTCCTGGATAGATGTAAGCTCCTTGGAAAGAGGCAATGAATATTATGCTTATTTGATTTTCCTCTACTACCTAGAAGGCATTTCCTCCTCCACCTACTAAACATCCTTTTAACGAATGAATAAAAATGGATGAATGAATGAATGACTCTCCATCAATCCACCTTCACTGAGTTTGGTTGGGTGATTCCCAACTTTGATCATTTTGATTCAGCTTTGCATGTTTCCCTCCCGAGCTTTGTTTAAAGAGAAGAAATAGAAACTTTCCAGAAGGGAACTGCAGTTGAAAATGACCTGCATGGCAGTGGTCCTTTTCATGCCTGTTTTCAGAGGATAACCATTCATGAAGGGCACACCTTTGGCCCTTACACTGGGGGAAAGGGATTTTCCATCATTGGTGGTAAACACGAACAGGTGGGGAAACCTGTAGCCACTCACAAGCAGAAGGCTGCAGTGGCTACAGGGTGGAGAGGTAGAGAGCAGATAAGGATAGCACCCAACTAATGCCTATGCTCAAGGCAGCCAGACCACAAAGGATGCTGCGATGTCCATCAGTGTCCAACACGTCAACCTCCCAGCGCAGCACCACCTGTCCTCTGAGGGTAAATGGGTGTCCCCAACCAGCAGAACTTTAGGGTCACCATGCCATGAAGCAGCCCGAGAGAACAGCAAGCAAACTCTGCCCTGGAAACTGGCTTCCCCACGACCAATCTATAGTCATCTGAATTGATTCAAGCCAGTTGGTTTCCAGACCCTGCGTGCCTGCTCTAAACTCCAAACACATCTGCACTGTACTGCCCAGAGCCCCGAGATGCTTGTAATAAACCAGAAGCAGTCATAATTCAGTGTTCACCTTGGCAAAAACTAAATAAATAAGTAGAATGAATCTTCCATCAGAAAATAAATGGCCCTTCCCCAGGTTGAGAGCCTGGATTACCCTCCTGAAGGACAAACACAGCATCTTCACCCAGCCAATCTCAGGCCTTTACAAAGCTCCCAGTTCACTCAATAAAATACCCCAAGGCTGCCAATGCTCAGGCTGCCAGCCTGGGCTTGGAGGGCTCTTAGAATTACTCCTACTAATCTACATACTGAAAAAGTGCATTTCAGTCCTTCTCAAGCTGCCTTTGCCTGATTAAAATAGCAAGTTTATATGCTTTTCTATTTGGCCAAGAAAGTGGAGGGCAATTTCAGCAGGGCACCTAAGTAGGGAGAGGAGGGTTGAAATCCAGCCAGCAGCCCTCTTGAAAAGCCATGCACCTCCACAGTTGCCCTGAACAGTTGCCTTAGCAGAGATTGAATTTAACAGTGAAAAAAGCCATTGTGCTGAGAAGTCACAGAGAAATCATCTCCTAATCATTCATGGCAAAGTTGGGAAGCAGGAAGTGGGGAGAACATGGAAAGCCATGGATGATTTCCAGACTCCATTTGGTTAGTGATTTTTAACCTCTTAAAGAATTGCCCGAAACATATAGATAGTGTTACCCAGTTCTCAGCCAGGGCCACTCAGTGGGTCCTGCATGCATGGGGGACTCCCAGTCCCTCCTGCTAACTGATGACTGAGCCTCGGGGATCTACTCAAATAAACACAACCAAACATCCACCCCACATTAATGCACCACCTGCCCTAATATCCATTCACATTGAAGACTCCCATAGGTAGGAGAAGCCAGGGCCTCACTTCACCTCCCAAACACACTGCTATGAGCTGAATGTTTGGGTCCCCCCAAAATGCATATGTGGAAACCTAATCAACAACGTGATGTCATTAAGAAGTGAGGTCTTTCAGGAGGTGATTAGGAGGGAAAAGCCCTCATGAATGGGATTAGTGCCTGCTATGGTTTGAAAGTCCCTTCCAAACCTCACATTGACATTTAATTGGCATTATGATAGTGCTAAGAGGTGAGATGGTTAAGATGTGATTAGACTATGAAAGATCTGCCCTCATGAATGGATTAATGTCATTATCTCAGGGGGAAGTTCATTATCCAGAGCGTGGATTATTATAAAAGTGAGTTTAGTCCTCTCTGGCTTTCTGGTTCTTACCCTCTCTTGCCTTTCCACCTCTGTCATGGGATGAAACAGCATGAAGGCCCTCACCAGATACCGGTGCTGTGCACTTGGACTTCCCAGTCTTCAGAACCATCAGCCAAATATACTTCTTTTCTGTATAAAGTACCCACAACGTACTATGTTGTTATAGCAACACAAAGCAGACTAAGACAGTGCCCTTATATACTCAAGGCCCAAAAGAACTTATTCACTCTCTCCACCATATGAGGACATAGCAAGATGGTGACATCTATAAATCAGAAAGTGGCCCTCCCCAGACATCAAATCTGCTGGCACCTTGATCTTAGACTTCCAAGCCTCCCAAACTGTGAGAAATAAATTTCTGTTCTTTATGAGCCACCTAGTCTATGGTGTCTTGTTACAGCAGCCTGAACAGACCAAGATACCACCCAAGGGCAACCTCAGCCTGATTTGTGGTCGCCTTTATGGGCTCACTTTGGAGGAGGTCAGAGCTCAATTTCCCGCTTCTGTGTCCTACATCAGTATACCTTTTGCTCAACTGAAGACCAGAAGATGTAAGGGTCCCCGATCTCCTCTCAGACCATCAGTCTTTGTCCAGACCACAGTGAGAAGCTGCTATCCCTAGGAATCTTGACTCTGCCCCCATCACTACACTTCTTCAAACATCCCCCAGACTCTCCTTGGACCCAGCCTACCAGGGCCACATCCTCTGCTGCCTCCCTCTTCATTCATGTAAATAAGCAAGCATTTAAATAAGCATGCAGGCAAAATGATGACAGAAGGAGAAGCTATTTTAGGCCTCTTCCCTTCACCTCCCTCACCTCCTGCCTGTTGTGAAGCAAGTTTGGCTTCACTGTCTCAGAGTCGAATGTCCTCCACCTTCCTTCTGGGAGAAATGAGGCTCCCTAATGTGCACATACAAAGCACATTGATTTGAACCATTACACTTAAAAGCAAACATGTGGGCCATCTGGGGTAATTTTTACTTCTCTACTTGAGAAAGCAAATTTAAACCTTGTGCTTTAAAATAGTATTATTACAAGCAACAAAGTATTCAAAAACACTGGGGAAAACTGATTCTGGTTTGACCTCAGCAGATGCAGTACCTAGGTAAAAACATCAGGCTAAATCAACCTAATTCCCTATTCCAGGAAGAAAACAAAACAAAACAAAACAAAACTTGTTTTTCCTATTTTTAATTTTTTTTTAATTAGAGGATCGGTTTATCCAAGATACAATGAGACACAGTCCTAGGATGAATTTAGTCATCATGTTCCCAGGTTTATGTCCATCCCTAACCCCTGCCTTGAACACCCAGGGCTGTACTGTGTTACAAAGAAACAGAGGCAATTAAAATAATTGCTATCCATTGCCACCTAGACAGAGCTTCCAGATGATTCCGATTCGGGCAGGATTCAAAGCACTATGGCCAGAAGTCAAGAGACAGCCATTAACAGGGCTTAAACCTCCCCTGCAGATGGACTCTATTGTTGGTGACAACATAGAAACCACAATTCCACTGGTGATAAAGACTCTGGAAATTGGAAAACACATTTTAAGAGAGGTGAAGGCTATCCCCCCAGTCAATATCCAAGAAAACTGAAATATCCACCATAGATTGTTCAGGCTATCAGATCTGTCCCACACACACACACACACAAAGCCACTTGGGTAAAATTTTGTCTCTGAACTTTTTCCCATCACGCCATGGTTACACTTGGCCACAACTGCCAAGGAGTGGCCAAAGTCCAGGGCATTCAACTAAGCTTTAGAATAGCCACAAACACCTCCCTGGGAGGGTGGCCAACCCCCCAAACAGGGTAGGCTCCTTACCGTCGAGCTCTTCCACGGAGATATTAGCCAGCTGTTCACTGTCACTGCCAGCAGAGAGCGATCGGTTGAGGTAATTCCCCTTGTACAACAAGCCGGCGGTCACATGGTGGAACGGCATCTTTTCCCTGCCCAAGAGAGAACAGGGGAGGGGAAAAGAAAGACATCATCATTCATTCTTCCTTTCCTTTCTTAAAGGACCATCCGATTTTCAGATGGCCGGTGTCATTGTTAAAATAACAATCTAGTGGGAAAGTCAGGATATTTCCAGGGTCCCAATGACCTGAGCAATTTCCAAAGGAACTCAGGTTCTTCCCATTTCTTCACTGTACATCTTACTTCATTTTCCCCATTTAATTATGAATTTGAACCATGTTGTCCTTGTTAATCATGGCATACCACATCACCATCAAACTATCTCTTTATGCAAATGGCAACACTCTTGACTCCTTTCCTCGGCCTGATAAATTCTCACTTGATGCTTGTAAGAAAGGACTGAGAATCCCAGAAGTGTTGGCATGCCCGGGGACTACATGTCTTGGCTGTGATCAAGCAGAGATCCAAGTGTCTCATTTCTCCCAGATAATACAGACATTGCACTCACACAGCACTCAAAACAGGTAGGAAATGCCCAAGCTCTAAGTAAGTACATGCAATGGTCTGCATCTCAAGAAGCAGCTGCCAAGCCTGGTTGAGATGCAGATGCTGCTTACATGAGTGGTGTGTGAGCACACACATTCTGAAATGCTAATCACACACGTTCTGAAATGCTAATCACACCTGCCCTGCTGCAAAGGGGAGTGACAGCCTTCAGGTGTCCCACAATGAAGCTGCTTCCAGCACTCGCACACAAATTTAAAGCATCCTTTTAGACCAATAGAAAAAAGCTCCTGCACCCAGATGGTCATCAGTAGGGCTTAGAACTTTCCACTAATGCAAGGCTGACTAGAGGGTCCAGGCTATGAAAAAAGAGATGTGAGATAAAAGGACAGCAAAGACAATGGAAGAGAATGGAAGAACAAGCAAAGACAAGAAAGAGGAAAGGCAGCTGGGAAGATGATCATCTCTAAAGCAGAAAGAGCACAGCTCCTGGCCCAACTTGTCCAATGATGCTCTCCGTGACTTTGAACAAGATGCTGAATGCTTCATATTCTGCTTCCCCATCTAGCAAGGGGGATTAAGAGGATGGATAAACCTTTGAGCAGAATTAGGGCCAACAGGCAGGAAGCACAGGGAGTCAATCACAAGGTGTGGGTAGAGAACACCTTTGTATCAGAGCTTCTGGAAGGTGAACTGGGCAGCAATCAACCTGTGAAACCCCTGAAAATTAAAAGGTTTAACCAGGAACACAAAGCCAGTTAGTGACAGAAGTTGTTCTAGAACTCCAGCATCCTACATGCTATTTCCATTAGGCAGCCCCAGCTAAGCGCCAGACATTTCCACCCGGATGTCAAACCCTCATTTCAAACTCAAAATGTCTAAAAATGAATTAATTATCTTCCTACAAAGTAGGCAACACTTCCTGGTTTCTCTATTTCTATCAAAGGTGCTTTTTGCTCATCACAACAACTGGGACAACTCTCCCAAATGCTCGGGGCCCCAAAAAGTAAAACAGACACATGGCTGAGGCAAGAGCCAACTGTCAGCTTGCAACCCATCCCCTCGCCCTTAACTCTTCCCATGGCTAACAACGTGTACATCCACAGGACAATTGCAAATGGCAGGATGCTGATTACAAAGGGCACATGCATTTGCCAATTATAAGGGGTACATCTTCAGCTAGTTACAAGTCAGATGTTCCAAAATCTATCCTTATATTTAAACATAATACAAGAATCTTTCTCTGGAAGAATACTTTGATGACCACCTCCTTTTCCCTCCAAGTTAATTTTCAGACCAAAAAGCTTTCAAAGGGAGAATCGCATGTACTGAATTAGGACTACTCTGTCTTTTCCTTAAGGCCAATCCTGATTTCTTGGGACTGTGTGTCATGGTCATTTGAGTATGGACTGATACCCACTGCCATAATGTGAATGTCTCCCCCAAATTTTATGTGTCAGAAACTTAATCCCCAATGCTACAGTGTTGAGAGGTGGGACCTCTGAGAGGTGATTCGGTCATGAGGGCAGAATTAATGCTGTTATTGCAGGTGTAGGTTATCTATCACAGGAGTGAGTTCCTGATAAAAGGATGAGTTCAGTTGGGTACGGTGGCTCACACCTGTAATCCCAGCACTTTGGGAGACCTAGGCAGGTGGATCACCTGAGGTCAGAAGTTCGAGACCAGCCTAGCCAACATGGTGAAACCCCATCTCTACTAAAAATACAAAAAATTAGCCAGGCGTGGTAGTGCACACCTGTAATCCCAGCTACTCGGAAGGCTGAGGCAGAAGAACTGACTGCTTGAACCCGGGAGGCAGAGATTGCAGTGAGTTGAAACCACGCCATCGCTCTCCAGCCTGGGCAACAAGAGCGTCTCAAAAAAAAAAAAAAAATGAATTCAGCCCCTTTCCCTTCTCTGTCTCTTTCATTCTCTCTCTAGTAACACTCATGCTCTCTTCCTCTTGTGCTACAGGACGACACAGCAAGAAGGCCCCTGAAAGACTCTTGCCCTTGGACTTCCCAGCCTGCAGAGCTGTAAGAAACAAATCTTTGCTCTTTGTAAACAACCCAGTCTCAGGTATTCTGTTATAGCAGCACAAAACAGACTGAGACATCCATGGTCCAGAAAATGAGATGTCAACCCTGGCTAACACTTCTTGTGTGATTTCAACTTCACCCACAGCACCAGTCCTACACGCAGTGAGCCTCACCAGCTGTTATCTTAACATGTTTAAGTCTTCATAAATACGGGAAGACACCTGCTCTGATATTATCTAATTTGTTAGCTAAGCCTCACTAGATGAGCCTCACCAGCTGCTATCTTAACCAATGTTTAAGTCTTCATAAGCATGGAAAGACACCTGCTGTGTTCTTATCTAATTTGCTACCTGGAACAAGACCCACTAAGGTCGGTACAAAAAGTATTCCTTCCATTCCACCATGCATCACTCTAGTTTCTCAGCATTTTATAAATATCTTCCTATTGTCACCTTTTACCTGGTTGTCTGCAGCTTTGGATTCGTTACACAAAATTTTACAGTCATAATAAGGATGTTATACTCAAGCAAACATATCCAACCCACGCCCCAGTTCAGCCACAGAATAAATGTTGAGTACTTTGCAAAGAAAACTGGTCACAACTGAATCCCACTTGATATACCAACATAATTTGCTTCTGAAAAAAAAAAGGCAGCTTACAAAATTAGGTACACATTCAGTTCATTTAGTCTCTGAATTCAAAAAGCTCAAAGTCTAGTGGGAAAGAAAACGTGCAATTGAACCATCCATATAGATATATAAAGTCATGTTCAAGAAAGGGAAGAACATTATCCTAAATAAGCTAAAAACAGCTGCTGCAATTAAGGACTAAATTTCACTCCAAGCTGCCTAGGGAAACCCAAGCTTTAAGATTCTCTCCTTGGCTAAGGGAAGAGAAATATATAAGTTCAAGCAAAGACAAATCTTATCCTGAAACTAAAACTTGAAGATGGATCCTGCTATACAGGGCAACAAACAAAAATAAATAAATATTTGCAACAGCAGTTTCACTCATTGTGAAATATTTAAGCAACTGTCATGAAAACAATCTTTCTGTACTTTATGTAAGCCAGTGATATGGTCTGAATGAATGTGGCCCCCAATAATTCATACACTGGAAGCTAAGACTCTAATGAGATAGTATTAAGAGATGGAGCCTTTAGAAGCTGATTAGGTCCATGAGCGTTCCTCGCCTCATGGATGGGATTAATACCCTTATAAAAGGGCTGGAAGGAACTAACAAGCCCTTTTGTCTTTCTGCCTTCCACCATGTGAAAATGCAGCAACAAGGCAGCATATTGGAAGCCAAGAGCAGCCCTCGCCAGATGCAAAATCTATAGGTGTCTTGATCTTGGACTTCCCAACTTCTAGAACTGTAGGAAATGAATTTCTGTTGTTTATAAATTAGCTAATCTAAGGTATTTGTTACAGCAGTAGAAACTAAGACAGGCAGAGTGGTTTCATGGTTAAGAACTGGCTGGGTGCAGGGGCACATGCCTGTGATCCCAGCACTTTGGGAGGTGAAGGCAGCAGTTGGAAACCAGCCTAGACAACATGGTGAAACCCCATCTCTACTAAAAATACAAATATTAGCCAGGCGTAGTGGCAGGTGCCTGTAATCCCAGCTACTTGGGAGGCTGAGGCACGAGGATCACTTGAACCCGGGAGTGGAAGTTGCAATGAGCTGAGACTGTGTCACTGCACTCCAGCCTGGGTCATAGAGGGAGACTCCACCTCCAAAAAAAAAAAAAAAAAAAAAAAAAACAGCACTTTCTAGTCAAAAACAGTGAAACAGTGTTAGATTTTAATCCTACCTCTGCCCTTATTAGCCAGGTAAATAAGTGCTTGACCTCTGTCAGCCTGTCTCCTCTTCTATAAAACTAGGGCTTTAATACATACTGAAGAGAATAGTACTGTTGTAAATATTAAATAAGATAAACAGCCAGGCATGGTGGGTCGCATCTGTAATCCCAGCACTTTGGGAGGCCAAGGCGGGAGGATCACTTGATGTCAAGATTTCCAGACCAGCCTGGGCAACAGAGCAAGACCCTGTCTCTACACAGACCAAAAAAAAAAAAAATTAATTAATTAATTAATTATCTGGGCACGGTGGTACACACATGCAGTCATAGCTACTCGGGAGGCTGAAGTGAGAGGATCATTTGGGCACAGTAATTTGAGACTTCAGGGAGCTATGATCACATCACTGTACTCCAGCCTGAGTGACAGAGCAAGACTCTGACTCTAAAAAGATACAATACAGACAGCACTATACTTAGCACCAGGCATCTGCTCAGTGAGTATCACCAGTAATTATTTGCTAAGGATTATACGAAGCAGGATGCAGGGGCAACAAGAAGTCATGGACGAATTAGATTGATGCCTGGATTACATGCTGGATTACAAAGGAGGGTCGTTGAGACCTGACAAAGGGCAAGCTTCAGGGAGAGGCTGGCATGTAAACCACTGTGCTGAGGGATCAGGCGTGAGCAGCAAAGCACCAGCGGGTTCCAGTGCTGAATGGTGTCAGCAAGCTCTGGCAATACCATGCAGAAGGGGCTACTTGAATGGAAACTGCCAGAGCCAAAGAAGAGTCCATTTTCTGGGTGCCAGGAAGGCTAAATGGTCATATCAAAGATATTGAGAGGTTAAAACCAAAAGGGACAGTTACTGTTAATGGGGTCAAGGAACTGGTACATTTCTTGACAGAGTAATATACTAAAGAGGCCATGTATGGTGGCTAACACCTGTAATCTCAGCATTTTGGGAGGCTGATGCTGCAAGATCACTTGAGGCTAGGAGTTCAAGACTAGTCTGGGCAATATGGTAAGACTGTGTCTCTAGAAAAAAATTTTAAAAATTAGTCAGGCATGGTAGGTGCACACCTGTAGTCCCTGCTACTCAGGAGGCTGAGGTAGGAAGATCACTTGAGCCCAGGAGTTTGAGGCTGCAGTGAACTACAATCTTGCCACTGCCCCTTAGCCTGGGCAACAGAGGGAGACCTTGTCTATAAAAAAAATTAATTAAATAACTAAAGAGCCTCATTCACATTAACTTGAAATGATGCCCTTTTGTGATGGTCAATTTCATGTGTCAACTTGACTGGGCCATGGGTTGCCCAGATATTTGGTTGAACATTATTCTGGATGTGTCTGTGAGGGTGTTGCTGGATTAGGTTAACTTTTGAACTGGTAGCCTGAGTAAAGCAGATTCTCCTCTCCAGTGTGGGTAGGTCTCATCCAATAATGAATAGAATGAATAGGCTTACATAGAATGAACACACTGAGTAAGAAAGAATTTGTTCTTCAAACTGTCTTCAAGCTGGGACATCCATCTTATTCTGCCCTTGAACTCAGACTTGGACTGGAGCTTTTCACTATCTGATTCTCAGGTCTTCAAACCAGACTGGAACTATACCGTCAACTCTCTTGGGTCTTCAGCTTGCTGACAGCTGACTGTGGAATTTTCAGAGTCTGTAACTGCATGAGCTAATTCCTTACGATAAATCTCTTTAAAGTTATACAGATAGATAGATAGATAGATAGATAGATAGATAGATAGATAGATAGATAGATAGATAGATGATAGACAGATAGAAAGAAAAATAGAGATATGTGATAGATGATTGATGAATGGATGATAGATAGATAGATAGATAGATAGATAGATAGACAGACAGATTCTGTTTCTTTGGAGAACCCACGTTAATATACCTTCTTTTTTTTTTCCTCTACAGTACCAAAGACCCAGGCACATTTGCAGGAGGGTAGCAGTATTATTCTGAGCAAAGCCCTGAGTGTTCTACAGGGCTTCTAAAGCAGTACTACTCAAAGTGTGGTCTATAGACCACTGCTACTTGCACACCATTTGTTGCTGGTCTGCAGTGAGATAAGTACAAGAATTGAGAGAAAGCATTGAAATAGCAATTTAGAGCATTGCCCCAACTTCTAAGCATATGACCAGTGGACTCGATTTTTGTATATTTTTGCTTCTTTTATTTTTCCTGGTAATTCTTTCTTACTGTATTTTTTTAAAGTATCAGTCTACCCAAGACTGAAACTAAAAAATAAAAAAAAAAATTAAAACTGGTCCTTCCTCACAAATAGTTTGAGAAGCATAGCTCTAAAGTATTTAATTTATGTTGTATAGATTTGTGATAATGAACCACAGAGAGAGGAAGAAAACCATTTGGAGAAATGGCATCTTAACTTGTCCCCGAAACTTTTTCAAAGAGCTTAAGACTTCTTAAGAGTCTTAGATGGACTTCTGAAAGAAGTTGAAAGACTTCAGTTGATTCCTGAGCTCTCTACAGAGTGCTGGAGAAGTACATGGCATCTGTTGCAGACTTGACGGCAATCCGTGTCCTACAATTACCAGACATACAAGGGGCAATATTGATCTTGCATGCTAAAGGTTAAAGAGCCTAACCAGCCCTGATAGAGCCTTTGCCAAATTCCTGTAAAAACAACCACGAAGGCACACCAAAATAGTGATATTCTCAATGACACCAACGCCAGGGTATGGAAGAAGCTTCCATAAAATCAGTACAGTTAGGATTAGAATGACGAATAATCAGTGGTACAGCCTTGAAGTCAGAGAGGGAATAATAGAGTCAGATAGTACAGGGATAAGAAGAGATTTTTATCTACCCAAATTCTCTTCTATTTCAGGGACTTAGGGATGACCAACGAGAACAGCAGGCAATCACCCTTCTGACTGTGTTGGAATTGCTTTATTCAAGCAGCCAAGGTCAAATCCCACCACTGACCTTTCCACCACTGTGAAGCAACAACCTTTTTCCTCTAGCTACTCATGGATCATAACTCCCAGTATGCAAGGTGGCTAGAAATGGAAGGTCTGAGACATGAACCCTGTACATGAAGATGAGAAATTGGCTGCAAGCCACAGGTGTTGGTGAGAAGGACCCCAGGAGTAATGACCTATGGGGATCATGATTTTTCAAGCATTGCTTCAGAAAGGAAAAAAACTGTAGAAGGCCTCGAATAACCCAGAAATATATATCTCCTACTCTCAGTTCAAGAGCTACATGGTGGGGACAAGAAGATCTCATCTTACTCCAGCAAAGATGCTCTCGACAAAGGCCAGCTAGACCCTGGACATTTGGCTAAGCGCTTATAAAAGTTTTATTCCCTTGCTAAAATCCTGCAGGGGTATGCCAGTTGGCAAACACTGAGTTTGGACAGATCTCAAATCAGACAAGAATGAGTAAGCAAAAACACTAACGTAGTAGTCTGTGTAAAAATTCTGCCTCATTAGAGAAGGAAGAACTTTCAAGAAGAAGTAGAGCAAAAGCCTATTGCCAACAATGATATAATACAAGAAAGGACAGTTTTACAAACTTTCTGTTTTATGCCCTAAACTTTTCAGCAAGGTATCTATGACATAGGGATGCAAATTCATAAAGAAATATCAGAGTGAGAAGAAGAGATGTCAAGACAAAAAGAAAAGGCAATAAGCTGAGAGGTAAGCCAGTTTGGAAAAGGTGCAGACATTTGCAAACAAAGGAGAAATCCAAAAACAGTAACAGAATGAAAACCTGCATTAATGGCAATGAAGAATATTTCAAAGAAACAGAAATTTTAGCACATGCCATAATGCACCCATGTACCCACCACCCAGATTTAATGATATTTTGCCTTCTTTGCTTAGATTTTTTTTAAAGAAATAACATACTACACTGAAACCCTTACCACCTACTCTATTTCTTCACTTCCCTCCCTCCACAGTGACAACTCTATTCTGGAGGTGGAACATATCCTTCCTGTCCATGCTTTTAAATTTGTCCACATTTTGATGTAACTATATAGAATATATTGTATTATTGCTGTGTCTATCTTTAAATTTACGTAAATGATATTACACCTTCCATATGCTTTTGCAACCTGCATGGTTCACTCTATATTGGCTTTCTGGGATCTATCTAAATCCATACACATATACCTAGTTAATTAATTTTTAACTGCTCAACAGTTTTCCATTGTACAAATACCCAATTGTATAAATTACACAATTGATGGAAAAGTGTACTGCAATGAATATCCCCATGTGTGTCTCTTTGTAGTTCTCTGAACTGTATACCTAAATAAAATACTACCTGCTTGTTGAGTATGCAAATCTTTACCTTTATTGGATTTAGTGAAGTTGCACTCCAAAGTGATTGGGTTATTTATTAGTATATAATAGTTATTTATTGATATATAATAAATTACCCCTGAACTTTGTGACTTAAAATAAATATTTATTATCTCAGGTTCTGTGGGTCAGAATCAGGAGCTGCTTAGCTGGGTGGTTCTGGCTCAAGGAGTCTTCTCTGATTGCAGTCAAGACACTGACTGGGGCCACCATCATCAGAAGTCCTGACCGGGGCTGGAGGATCCATTTCCAAGATGGCGCACTCACATAGCTCTTTCTTTGTTCATGTGAATTGGGAGCACTCACATGGTTGCCAACATGATGCCACTAAACATGGATTTGGAAAGAGATGTTCACAAAAGGTCTCACTTTCTTGTGGGTCTCTCCATAGGGGAGCTGGATCACCCCAAGCAAGTGATCAAAGAGACAGGGTCAGGGACTCTTATGACTTGGTCTTGGAAATCACACACCTTCACTTCTGCCACATTGTTTCATTAGAACTGTGTCACTGAATACAGCCAACACTTAGGGGGAAAGGAATTAGACTCCACCTTTTGAAAAATGGAGTATCAGAGAATGTTTAGATGTGTTTTAAAACCACCTTAGTGATTGTGACAATTTACAGATCCACCATTAGTCTAGGAGTGTGTCAATTTCCCCGATAGCCTTGCCAAAACTTGGTAGCAGACTGTTTCATTTTTAATTGGATTTCCTTGACTGCTAGCTTAAGCATCTTTTTGTATGGCTTTTGCCCATTCAATTTCTTCTGCTACAAGTGTGCTTTTCATCTTTATGTATTGGATTGTTTATAATTTTTGCACCGCTTTGTCCTTCTATGTTACTGTCCAGTGTCTAATTTCAATCTTATTTTTAACCCCTTTTCCCCCAAAATTAGTCAGTATTATTGTTTCTTACAACCGATGCTTATCTAAACTTTTCCACAAGTTTGCCAATTTTCTGCTCATCACTGGTTCTTGCAGGCTACTCTTTTGTTCCAGATTCAATTTCTTTTTCAGTGACGTGTAAATGTAAATGAGGGGCTATAAATGGCAAGCTTTCTAAGTCTTTGTCTTAAAAAGTCTTTATTTCAACTTCATTTGAATTACAAAGGTTAACCTAGTAGAGAATCATAAATTAATGATTTCCTTAGCACTTAGAAAATGTTTTGTTTCTGTTGAGAAATCTATAGGTATACTTGCTGTTCACCTATTCATACTCATTCTGGACAATTCTAAGTCATTACGTTTTCAGATATAGGCACTCTCCAAATCTCTTCATTCTCTTTTTCATAAGCTCTTATTAGATGTACGTTGGACCTCTCTGTTCAAGCTGGATTCTCTTGACTGGTTTACCCAAAAGCTATTCATAGTTCATCTGACCAAGGAAGCTGGGAAGCCAATAACTATTTTCCAGACTCTCTTGCTACTAAGGTTCTGGATGAAAGTTAGTTCTAATATTCAAAAGCTCTTACACAAAATTTGCCATATAGACATGAGGTGAAGGCAGTGGTATACTGGTAAATGTTTAGCCCTCGCTCTCAAAAAGAAGCACTCTTGATGTGTAGCGTTTTCCATTTTCATGATATAAATATTCCCACAAGGGCCAATTCCAAGCTCCCAACATGTGCCACTAAACATGGATTTGGAAAGAGATGTACAGCAGTATACCAGCATACCGCCGCGCAGCATCTCCGCCACACACACACACACACACACACACACACACAAGACTAAATTAACCACAAAATCACAAATAATAGTAAAATGTAGCAAAACGATTAGGAAGTGATGAATTTTAAATATTTATTACCCTGATTTTTAAATTTATTTCATGGTAAGTTTATATACCATTTTTAAGAATGAACACATAGGCTGAGTGTGGTGGCTCACACCTGTAATCCCAGCACTTTGGGATGCCAGAGTGGAAGCCAGGAGTTCAAGACCAGACTGGGCAACATAGCAAGACCTCATCTCTACAAAAAATAAAACAATTAGCCGGGCATGGTGGTATGTGCCTGTAGTCCTAGCTACTCAGGAGGCTGAGGTGGGAGGATTGCTTGAGCCCAGAAGTTCAAGGCTGCAGTGAGCTAAGATTAAACCCCTGTACTCCAGCCTGGGTAACAGAGAATGAGACCCTGTCTAAAAAAAAAAAAAAAAAAAAAAAAAAAAAAAAAAAAAAAAAAGATGCATTTAAAAATCACCTCACAAAATCCTTCAGAATGTAAAAGTGGGTTCTCACAAGCCAGTATGAGCTGGCTCCAGCATGTCACTGACTGTTTCCTTGCCATGTTGTGACTTTCTACAGAAAAGAAGACATGAAAACATGACATTTTCCTGCAGCAACATTCCATTGTTCACACTCCAGTTTCTTGGCTGTGACAAAGCAGCTATGGGGGTGGCAGCAATGGCTTCTGAATCCCCAGATCACAGCTCTAGGGGACCATTCCCCAAATGTTGGGAAGTCAAGAGAATGTTGCAGGGACAACATACTGCAGTGGCAGCCTCAGTGGTAGTAACTCTCCTGGAGAGTTGGCTTTGAATTATTCTGGAAGTCATGCCGGACAACCACCTAAAATCCACTCCTTCAACCCTTGAACAATTATGCAAGTATCAAATCCCTCATATTAAATCCCTGCCTGCTTAAAATACCCAGAGTGGTTACTGGTTCTTCAACTAAGTCTTGACTGACACCTCATAGTATTGTCTATGCTCCTTAAACTCTCTCATTTGTTCACATTTTTACTTCTCTGTGTATCTCAGAAGTAATCTCCTCAAATTATTTGCAAATTTACAATTTCTCTTTTCAGTTTTTACTGAATTGTGGTTGAACCTGTCTACTGAATTTTTTATTTAAATGACTATATTTTCCATTTCCAAAAGTTTACTTTGGTTCTTTTATAAACACACCTCTTATTTTTCACTGAGAATGAATCTTTCATTATGATTCTTATACTTTCTTTCACCTTTTAACCATTTTTAAAAATTTTTTTTTTTTGAGGCAGAATCTCGCTCTGTCGCCCAGGCTGGAGTGCAGTGGTGCAATGTGAGCTCACTGCAAGCTCCGCCTCCCAGATTCAAGCAATTCTCCCGCTTCAGCATCCCAAGTAGCTGAGATTACAGATGTGCACCACCATGCGTGACTAATTTTTGTATTTTTTGTAGAGACAGGATTTCACCATATTGTCCAGGCTGGTCTCTATCTCCTGCTTCAAGTGATCTGCCTACCTTAGCCTCCCAAAGTGCTGGGATTACAGGTGTGAGCCACCGCACCTGGCTCTTTTAACCATTTCTAACTGACTCATTTCATATTTTTCTTCAGAATGTCATTCTATAATTTCCATTTCTGAAGGCACTAATCCTCTTTTTGTACTACCCTGATTTTCCTAGGTGACAAACTGTTTCCCAGTGTGGCCTGTCATTTGTTGAGGGGAGGAACCCCAGTAGCCTTTACAACAGGTGACGCTTTCCCATTGGAGTTCTAAGTTCACAGAGATCCCTGTCCATCACACAGGGCGTCTCACCAGTTTGGAACCAGTAATTAGATAAATTCCCTAACTTAGAAGCCTGCATCACACAGGTAGTGTACATTTGTACAGCACATCCCCTGGAACACTGGCGTAGAGTTTTGATTTGTCACTGTAACATCTGTCTTTGGCAGCCATTGCTCTGAGAAGAAATAAGCATCACTGCTACTTTGCTGGGCCAGTGGGGAGATGGAATCTAGCTCCCACTTGTAAGTGAAAACTGTAACCTCCACCTCCCAGGTTCAAGTGATTCTCCTGCCTCAGCCTCCCAAGTAGCTGGGATGACAGGCATGCACCACCATGCCCGGCTTATTTTTGTACTTTTAGTAGAGACAGGATTTCACCATGTTGGCCAGGCTGGTCTCGAACTCCTGACCTCAAGCGATCCAACTGCCTTGGCCTCCCAAAGTGCTGGGATTACAGGCATGAGCCACCGTGCCCGACCACGTGTTGAAATTCTTATTGCCAATGTGACAGTATTAGCAGATAGGGCCACTGGACTCCAGCCTGGGCAACAGAGCAATACTCCGTCTCAAAAAGAATTTCAACATATGACTTTTGGGGAAACACAAACATTTCATCCACGAATAGTAAGTTGCTATTAGGTTGTGCGAGAGTAATAGCAGTTATTGCCATTACTCTTGCATCAACCATTACTCTCTGCCATTACTTTTAATGGCAAAAACCGCAATTACTCTTGCACCAACCTAACAAAACAGAGTATGTGGCTTAAACAACAAACATTTGTTTCTCATGGTTCTCAAGCCTGGAAGGCCAAAATCAGGGTGCCAGCTTGATCAAATTCTTGATGAAGACCCTCTTCCTGGTCTACAGGTGGCCCTCTTCTCATTGTGTCCCCATGAGGTGGACGGCAAAGAGAGCTCTGGTCTCTTTGTCCCCTTATAAGGGGACATTCATGAGGATTCCACCTCATTAGCAAATAAGGCCTCCACCTCCCGCTCATTAGCAGATAGGGCCTTTGAGAGATGAGTGGCTCACTATATCATGACCTAATCCCTCTCAAAGGCCCTATCTGCTAATACCATCACATTGGCAATAAGAATTTCAACATATGGTCGGGTGTGGTGGCTCATGCCTATAATCCCAGCACTTTGGGAGGCCGAGGCAGGTGGATCACTTGTGGCCAGGAGTTCGAGACCAGCCTGGCCAACATGGTGAAATCCTGTCTCTACTAAAAGTACAAAAATAAGCCGGGCATGGTGGTGCATGCCTGTCATCCCAGCTACTTGGGAGGCTGAGGCAGGAGAATCACTTGAACCTGGGAGGTGGAGGTTACAGTGAACCAAGATCACGCCCCTGCACTCCAGCTTAGGCAACAGAGCAATACACCATCTCAAAAAAAGAAAAAAAAATTCAACATATGACTTTTGGGGAAACATAAATATTTAGTCCATGAATTCCAGGGGGCTGGGAAACCGGAGTCTCATTTCCTGTTTCCTGCCTGTGCCATTCCAAGACCACATCTTTTGTCTCTGCATGAACATTAAAACCCCATCACCAGAGCTTTCTGGGGGGTAGGGAGGTTCCTGCTGTGCGGTGGTGCCCACTCCTATGCTTATCTCCCTGGGCTCTGAGTTTCCCCTTCCTTCCTTTCTTTCCAAACTAACTGATTTTATTCATCAGAGCTTAGCCAGGAAAACAGAGCCTATATCACGTAGTTCAACAGGAGGATTTAAAACAGCCATCTACTAAGTTGTTGGAAGGGTGGGAAAGCCAAACAGAGATACTTAGCAGAGATTAGAGATGGCAGCAACGTATTCCCACCCCCAGCCTGGAAGGACGTAGGGAGAGGGTGGTACTATCAGAGCCTCAAAGTTGAGTTTCCCAAAAGGATCTAGCACCGTGGTAGGGGCTGCCCAATAGGAACTAAAAGGAGAGATGGAAAGGCTTTGCTCTGCCAAGATTCAAAGCAAGAACCACTGAAATGACATAGCCACTGCTGGAGACATTTGTCAAAAGCAGATTGAGATGGGGAAAATACCCCAGCCTATCTCTTTTTCCCGCCTTTTCATTTCCTGCTGGTGCCTCCCTTTGGCCAAATCAGTCAGCAGCCTATTGCCAGGGAATCTGGAAATGTAGTTTGCAAACATCAAGCCCTACCATGCCGAGTAGGAGAAAAAGGCAGATAAATCCATAAGAAAGCAGGCAGATGACCAGCACAGTGACACGTTTAATAATTTTTTCTATTTTATTCTGCATTTCTATGTTGACAGCAGAAAAAGCACCCATGTTAGCTTAAGACACTGACAGAGGTAGATCTCCAGGTGACAATTTCGAACTTCAAGGATAAGGAGAAATGCTCCGAGCATTCAGGTAGAAATACAGGTTACCGGTCAGGCACGGTGGCTCGCACCTATAATCCCAGCAGTTTGGGGGCCAAGGCAGGCAGATCCCTTGAGATCTGGAGCTTGAGACCAGCCTGGCCAACATGGCAAAACCCCATCTCTACTTAAAAATACAAAAATTAGCCAGGCATCATGGTGTGCACCTGTAATCCCAGCTACTCGGGAGGCTGAGGCAGGAGGATCACTTGAACCTGGGAGGCAGAGGCTGCAGTGAGCCGAGACCACACCACTGCACTCCAGCCTGGGCGACAGAGCACACCCACAAAAAAACAAAATGAGATTCAGTTTCCTTCAGAGTAATAACGGCTTCTGAAGATTCCTCTAGAAGCAGCCACAAAAACCACACTATCTCCACCTCCTGCCACCTTGAAAGGGTCACTTAAAATAAGTAGAGAAGTTTACGAAGTAAATCATGAGGCAATATTTTAAATCAAATGTAACAGAAAATAAAGTTCTCACTTCAAACAATTCAAACTAAAAAACACTGAAGTACAGTGAAGTACAAGTGAAGGATGATGGTCATTTTATGTTTGAGGGTAAAATTCAAAATGATAGCATATGAGTCATAAACTTCTATGTACCGTATCATAGCACTGTAAAGTAAAAATAATTTAAATATAAAGAAAAACTGGCTGGGCACAGTGGCTCACACCCCTAATCCCCACACTTTGGGAGGTCGAGGCAGGAGGATAACTTGAGGCCAGGAGTTCCAGACCAGCCTGGGCAACACAGCGAAACCTCATCTCTATGAAAAATTTAGAAATAGCCTGGCATGGTGGTACGCACCTGTAGCCTCAGCTACTTGGGAGACTGAGGTGGGAGGATCGTTTGAGCCCAGGAAGTCAAGGCTGCAGTGAGCATGATGTTGCCACTGCACTCCAGCTGTGACAACAAAGCAAGACTCTGTCTCTAAAAAAGTAATACATACATACATACATACATACATACATACATACATATATACATACATAATTTTTAAAAATTGTTGAAGTCGGCCGGGCGCGGTGGCTCAAGCCTGTAATCCCAGCACTTTGGGAGGCCGAGACGGGTGGATCATGAGGTCAGGAGATCAAGACCATCCTGGCTAACACGGTGAAACCCCGTCTCTACTAAAAAAATACAAAAAACTAGCCGGGCGAGGTGGCGGGCGCCTATATAGTCCCAGCTACTCGGGAGGCTGAGGCAGGAGAATGGCGTAAACCCGGGAGGCGGAGCTTGCAGTGAGCTGAGATCGCGCCACTGCACTCCAGCCTGGGCGACAGAGCGAGACTCCGTCTCAAAAAAAAAAAAAAAAAAGAAAAAAGAAAAAATTGTTGAAGTCTTTAAGGACACCCTCTAAGTCTCTGATAAATTACCTGGATAAAAAAATAGAAACAAAAAGGACATGAAGAAAAGTGGGTATTATGCTATGAAGGCTAATTTAATGTGTGTGTGTGTGTGTGTGTGTGTGTGTGTGTGTGTGTCCCCCAGAGACCCGTCAAATTATCAGATATAAGACCACAGAGCAAACTTCAGCATAGGTATTTCAAAAGTTGGTCTACCACAGTTGAATATAAGTAGAGACAATAATAAAAGTCAATACTTTCAGTGTATACTGCTCGGGTGATGCGTGCACCCAAATCTCACAAATCACCACTAAAGAATTTATGTAACCAAACACCACCTCTTCCCTAAAAACCTATGGAAATAAAAAAAATAGAAGCTAAAATTGAAAATTTTATTACATTCCCCAAAATATCTCCTAGGTCAATGTTTAAATTAAAGTTATAATTACTTTAATTATCTTTAAAGTAAAGAAAATGGCAACAACACTTATTTAAAATAACAAAAACAATACTTATTTTTAAAAATCAGAGTGTAGCAAAGGAGCATTCAGAAAGAAAGTTTTGTTATTTAAACATTCTCTTTATCTTAAAGAGGAAAAATAACTAAGTCCTCAATGCTAACTCCTTAGTTAAAAAAACAACAAAATAAATTAAGAAAATGGAAAAAAACAGGAAATAATGAAAGCAGTGAATTAGAAAACAGATAACTTGAAAGAGCTAGTTCTCCAAAACAAAAGCAATAAACAACAAATCTCTAACAAGTTTATTAAAACAAATATAGAAAGCATAAATAGATAACATCCTGAAATATAGGAATTCTACATGCAACTCCAGACTAATGAATTTTAAAACACTGGTTAAATGAATAACTTTGCTCTCAAGATACAGAAATTGGATTTTTTTCTTTTTTCGCAAAAACAAGATGATTTAATATTATTCACACTTATTGAAAACCTTGACATAACACTTTGTTATACAGTGATTTGAAGATCTGGTTTTGGGTTGAGCTTATTTCCAGACTTTACTTTCATGTCTGCCATAACCAAAAATACACCTCCGTAAGAGACACAGATTCGAATGGAAGAAAAATGTCATTGGCAGTATTTACGAAGTCATAATATTCATTCTTCAATTCCATCTGACAAGCATGCCAAGGTTTTTGCTGACATTTGGCTGGTAAAGTTTCATCTTCCCTAACGTCAATGGATGATTTTGCAAACTGAAAGCAGTTGCATTTTCGTATTTTTAACAAATGAATCTGAAACTCCTTTGATCTCTTCATTTGGAAGTTTCTCACACAGCTGACAAAGTTCTGTTTCCAGATTTTTGAACTTTACGGAGTCAAGTTTGTAGATAATGCACTCACCATCATTTTTTTTTTTTTTAAGCTACAAAATCACATAATAGTTGAAACATTTCCAAAAACATCTATTTTTAAAAATGTTCTTTCCATAGCATAAGGTTCCTTTGAGTAGTGATTTCCTCAATCTTTGTTAAAATGTCATCTTTAACTGTGTATGGCCAACAACATCCTGCCATCTCAGAAAAGACCAGAAAATGTGGATCATTTGACTGTTTATGACAAAAAGCATGCCACTCTTATTTGTGTTTGACAATTCATTTGAGAACTTTGCCCCAAAATAAGACGCACACTTTATTGTGGCACAAAAGCCACCTGCAAGCCATCTTCCATCTCATTTCAAAGATGTAGGCCAGTGAGAGTCAATAGAGATCTCTATTTTAAATTGTCTTTTGGAAGTTTGTTCATTGTTTTGACCAACTTCTGTCCAATCTGATGAACTCCTCAGTGTTCTAACTCATAGAGTAACTAATGAAGGGCTCCTTTTGCGAGCAAAGGAAATGTCAACTTGATCACTGTCCAGGGGTCTACTTGGGCCTGCTAGATCAGCATGATCAAAAGCTGAAGTTTCTTGGTAGATATTTTATAAAGCCTCTTGCCCATTATCTATTAGTCTAGATGAAGCAAATTAATATAATCTGTCAATCCCTGATATGGTTTGGCTGCATCCCCACCCAAATCTCATCTTGAATTCCCACATGTTGTGGGAGGGATCTGGTGGGAGGTGATTGAATTATGGGGGTGAGTCTTTCTTGCACTGTTCTTGTGATAGTGAATGAGTCTCAAGAGATCTGATGGTTTAAAAAAAAAAAAAAAAAGGACAGGGTGGGGGGAGTTTCCCTGCGCAAACCCTCTTTTTGCTTGCCGCCAGTTCCACGTAAGACGTGACTTGCTCCTCCTTGCTTTCCTCCATGATTGTGAGTCCTCCCCAGCCATGTGGAACTGTAAGTCCAATTAAACCTCTTTCTTTTGCACATTGCCCAGTCTCAGGTATGTCTTTATCAGCAGCTTGAAAACAGACTAATACAATCCCCCTAACCAGGCACTTGTGTCACAAGTCACTGGAAGGTGCCACTGTCAATACCTCCCAGTGTGAGGTGCTCTCCTTTTCCTAAACACTTCACACCAGACCAGAGGGCACATGGGCAATTGAAGGCGCCAGTGTCATTCTCTACTGCAGATAATCAGTAAAGTATAATTTCCTCCTTTTATTCTTATACCCCAAAAAAACACTTTACACGCCCTCCCCTTTGAAAATCAGGCAGAGACATTACCATGAAACAAGGAAAAAGACAAAAAGCCCATTATGTCTACTATTAAATAACACTATCCCCGAAATTCTACTTAATGCAGTGAGACATGAACAAAATAAGAGACTATTTAAAAGGAGAAAACTAAAAAATAACAATGAAAAGCCTAGAGTGAAATACATGTAAATACTTAACTCATCTTTCATAGTTAAGAGACACTTAGAGTTTAAGTAAAACAAAAGAAATTACAAAGGAAAAGATGAATAGCCTTGCCAGTATAAAAATATAAACTTCTAAACATTATAAACAGCATAAATAAAGGTAATAGGAAAACAGGGAACGCAAAGACTATATGATCAGATAATTCACAAAACTGGAAAGACAAAGAATAAAGTATGCAAAAACAGTAGTTGATCTCACAAGTAACCAAAGAAATATAATTTTTTAAAAGATGCTCTTTTCTGCTTATTTTTTACCAAAAAAAAGGTGGGGGGGAGTGAGACTGAGGTCGTGCTGTGTTGCCCAGACTGGTTTCAAACTCCTGGGTTCAAGGGATCCTCCTGCCTCGACCTCCCAAAGTGCTAGAATTACAGGCCTGAGCCACCATGCCTGACCACGTTAGCTGCTTTTTCATTGGGGGAGGGTTTTTGTTCCAAGTTTTTGTTTTGTTTTGTTTTTTTGTTTGCTGGTTTTTTTTTTTTTTCTGAGACAGTCTTGCTCTGTTGCCCAGGCTGAAGTGCAGTGGCACGATCTCAGCTCACTGCAATCTCCGCCTCCCAGGTTCACGCCATTCTCCTGCCTCAGCCTCTGAAGTAGCTGGGATTACAGGCGCACGCCACCATGCCCAGCTAATTTTTTGTATTTTCAGTAGAGACAGGGTTTCACCATGTTGGCCAGGCTGATCTTGAACTCCTGACCTCATGATCTGCCCACCTCGGCCTCCCAAAGTGCTGGAATTACTGGCGTGAGCCACTGCGCCCAGCCCTGTTTCAAGTTGTTTTTGACATGCTGGTGAGAATGTAATGGGACTGATACTTCACAGTAACTGAAACAACAGTTCAGAGAAAGTAATTTGGCCATTTTGCATCACAAGTCTGAAAAAAATAGTTCTGGCTCTTTGACCCTGTAATTCTATTTTTTTTTTTAATCTGTCCTCAGATGTAGCCAAAGATTTGTGTACCAAGAAAAGGCACTGCATTGTATTTTTAATGAGAAAAAAAAGAAAAAAAGATGATGAAAACAAGAAAAAAAGAACAGCTAAAAATACAGCAATCAATAAGCAAAGTACATACATATCAGAGTATGTTGTGGATCAATTTTAATGACATCCAAAAATCTTTATAATATACCACTAACTCTAAAAAGTATTTCAAGTGAGTAAAATGAATACACTTCTCTCTCCTAAAATTCCATTACAGTCATGATGTAGGGAACAAAATGGAATAAATGCATAAACACAGATGTATATTATTTTTAAGTATAAATTGTATTTGTTTAATTATATTTATAGCCGTGCATGGTGGCTAATGCCTATAATCCCAGCACTTTGGGAGGTCAAGGCGGGGGCGGATCACTTGAGGTCAGGAGTTCGAGACCAGCCTGGCCAACATGGTGAAACCCCATCTCTACCAAAAATATAAAAATTAGCTGGGCATGGTGGCACACGCCTGTAATCCCAGCTACTTGGGAGGCTGAGGCAGGAGAATCATTTGAACCCGGGAGGTGGGAGGTTGGAGGTTGCAGTGAGCCGAGATCATGCCACTGCACTCCAGCCTGGATGACAGAGTGAGACTCTGTCTCAAATAAATGAATAAATAAATAAATATATGTGCATAGAATATCAGGGAAAGACCATCATTGGCCCAAAAACTTTAGCAGATCCCTGGAGGGCGGGATGAACTCATCCATCTTTACAGATGTAATCGGGCAGAGGGAAGCCAGGCTGAAAAAGCAGGCAAACTGGAAAGAAAGCGGTGGAGGGAGAAGCTCTGAGAGCCCACAGAGAGTAGTCTCAGTCGGCAGGTGCTAAGATCTGGACTGGAGACAGGGTGGACCGGGGGTGACTGATTTAAGTCCTTCATTTGGATCAGCTTGCTGGGTTTCCCACCCGTAGAAAAAGATCCTCTTAAAAGCAAGCAGGCCAGGCATCGTGGCTCACACCTGTAATCCCAACACTTTGGGAGGCTGAGGCAGGTGTATCACTTGAGGTCAGGAGTTCAAGACCAGCCTAGCCAACATGGTGAAACCCTGTCTCCACTAAAAATACAAAAATTAGCCTGGCACGTGCCTGTAGTCCCAACTACTCGGGAGACTGAGGCAGGAGAATCACCCTAACCCAGGAGGCGGAGGTTGCAGTGAGCCGAGATCACACCACTGTACTCCAGCCTGCGCGACAGAGCAAAGACTCTCTCAAAAAAAAAAAAAAAAAAAAAAAAAGCAAACAGTGATCTGCCTGAGAAGTAGATCTGAGACTGATCCCCCAGGGCAAGGCCTTCCTCCCCTGGCATTTACATGGGGCATCCTGTTCACCCCTTCCCAGTCTTGAACCCTAAAATGAAGCCTGCTGGTCAACATACCCCACTGCTATAAAAGGGTTTGCAGCCATTGGTCCCATTCAGGGAGAAAGGCTGCTTCTAAAACCTGCCTCTTATCACAGCCCGTCCCATTCAGAAATGCAGGAATGGCAATGACCAAACAAGGATTGCCAGACACTTGAAGAAAACCAGCATCACCCACAGCAGGACAGAAAAGGTGACCCTAGTCACAACAAGGATGATTCTGGAAAAAAGAAGAGACCTTGGAAGAATTTTAATGTAATGCTTCAGGGAGAGCTGAGAGGCTGCTTTAAAAAAAAAAAAAAAAAAAAAAAAAAACCGTCTGAGATGAGGAATTTAAGACAGTTTAAAAAACTGATGAAATAAGAGAGAAAATTCAAACTGTATACACAGTAAATTATTGCAGATGCATTTCAGAACAAGAGAACAGAGACCACGGAGAGGAAACAGTAGAAGAGAAATTCCCAGAAAATGCCTGTCAGCTGCTATATGGGATAAATGAAAAGACTCACAAGGAGCCAAAACCTCATACAATTTCAGAACATCAGAATTCAAGAAAGCACCCAAAGCCCTAGAGGAAAGACTGGACAACGTTCTAATGAAGGTGATCATGCTGACACTAAACCGCACGTCAGCATCATCAGACACGAGATGACAGTGGAGCAAGCGGCCTGAACCTCACAGGAAAAATTAATTTACACTCAGTCAAAATCCCATCAAGATAGGGGCTTAGAAAGTTTACAATTTGGCTGGGTGTGGTGGCAAAGGTCCGTAATCCCTGTACTTTGGGAGGCGCAGGCATTCCAGAACAGCCAGCATACCAAGTCCCCATCTCTACAAAAAAATACGAAAACAGGCCAAGCGCAGTGGCTCACACCTGTTATCTCAGCGCTTTGGGAGGCTGAGGTGGATGGATCACTTGAGGTCAGGAGTTCAAGAGCAGCCTGGCCAACATGGTAAAACTCCATCTCTACGAAAAATACAAAAAATTAGCCAGGCGTGATGGTGGGCACCTGTAGTCCCAGCTACTTGGGAGACTCAGGCACGAGAATTGCTTGAGCCCAGGAGGCGGCAGATGTTGCAGTGAGCCGAGATCGCACCACTGCACTCCAGCCTTAGAGACAGAGTGAGACTCAGTCTCAAAAAAAAAAAAGAAAAGAAAAAGAAAGAAAAGAATCTGGGCCTCGTGGCATGCGTCTGTAGTCCCAGTTATCAGAGAGACTGAGGCAGAAGGATCCCTTGAGCCCAGGGGTTCAAGAATGCAGTGAGCTATGATTGTGCTATTGCACTCTAACCTGGAGACAGAGCGAGACCCTGTCTCAAAAAAAAAAAATAAAAGGAAGTTTACAATTCATAGACATCACCTAAAAAGAATCACTCAGTGAATTATTTCAGCAACATGCAAAAGGAATCCAAGAAATGAGAGAAAATGAGATCCAATTCATGACATGGATTCTAACAACAGGTGAGAGCCCAGAAGACCACGGTGGGAGCAGGTGTTGTAAATCAGTGCCAAGGAGGACCAGTACGTTAAAGAAATTGCATACCAGGTGGGCAGATCACCTGAGGTCGGGAGTTCGAGACCAGCCTGACCAACATGGAGAAACCCCGTCTCTACTGAAAATACAAGCCAGGCATGGTGGCACATGCCTGTAATCCCAGCTATTTGGGAGGCTGAGGCAGGAGAATCACTTGAACCCGGGAGGCAGAAACTGCATACACTTAGTGAGAAGGAGAAGCCAGCATCAATATCAAATATCAAATAAGTACAATGAGAGTGGGCTCACCCTTCCTCCTTCAGTCTTCTTTCCAATTTATTTATTATTTTCTCCTATAAATGTTACAGCACTAGGTGGGGTGTGCTGGCTCACATCTGTAATCCCAATACTTTGAGAGGCTGATGAGGCAGGAAGATCCCTTGAGCCCAGGAGTTTGAGACTGCAGTGAGCTATGATCATGCCACTGTACTCCCACCTGGGTGACAGAGCAAGACCCTGTCTTGAGAAAACAAAAAGTAAATGTTATGGGATTAATTATATAATATTTGTTTCTGCAGTGAGTAATATTTGTATAATCATAGTAATCACATTCACAAAATCTTTGGCTTTGAATTTGAAATTAATAGGAGAATCATGGAAATTTCAGATAGAGAACAAATGTAAGTGCCTGTCACTCTATGAGTCAGTAATACAGAAGACAAGTTGCAAAAAAGAAGAAAGAAATGAAGAGGTGCTAAGCCCTCCCCTCAAACCACCATCTTTCAGACTGGGAGGTCCAAAGGTATGGTTTCAAGTTAATAAAGAAAGGCTTAAGCTTATGAGCTAAAGCAATAAAGCTATTCAATTCAGAATGGAAAAATTAAAAATGTGATTGGCAGAGACTGGGATGGGAAAGGGGAAACACTCCATGTTCTTCCTGTCTTTCAAAGGAGAGGATGGAGAGATCCCATTTCAAGCGGATGCTCAAAACCACATAAGGTTGGGCACAGTGGCTCATGCCTGTAATCCCAGTACTTTGGGAGGCCAAAGTGTTTGGGAGCCAGGGGGAAAAGGAGATTGCTTGAGCCCAGGAGTTTCAGGCCAGCCCGGGCAACAATAGCAAGACCTCATCTCTACAAAATTAAAAGGAATTAAAAAAAAAAAAAAAAACAAGTAAGCACTTTACTTGGAGTGATTTCATCCACCAGAATCACTGGGATGAAAAATGGCTTAAAATGCTTGCCTCTAACATGAAGGGGCTAGCTACCAGCGTCTCTTTTACGTGTATCTACTTATATTGCTTTTTATTATCCTATTCTTATATTACTTTTATTAAGTCAGGCCATAAAATCCTATGTAGGGCATAATCACAACTATATAAATATAATTACCTGGCCTACCTAGCCACATACATGTATATTTATATAGATATATAAAGTTCTTCAAAGGATATAAACTGAAACGTAAATACTAGTTATTTCTGAGTGATGAATTTACTGTCATTGTATACTTGGTTGTCTAAACTCTCCACACTTAATGCCATGGGTCTATTTCATTTTTACAGCTAGAGAGAAATTAAAATGATTTTACAAATGAAAGAGCCTGGCTGGAATTTCTTCCACGTGGGAGTAAGGCCCCAGGAAGCCCTCAGACAAGACCAAGGCTGTCTCATGGCCACGGCTGGAGTGACCTGCAACCTCCCATGTGAGCTGCTGTCTGCAGCTCAGGCCTCCAAAGAGAGAAAGCCTGGGCCGGAGCCCTTTAAGGGCCCGTGTTAACAACTGGCTGTGTCAGCCAGGACAGACATGTGCCTCCCATCCCAATTTTGATTTTGATTGGGACTGGCCCCCAGAGAATTGCCGAGACTTGCAAACCTTCAGGTAATTAGATGAACGCTCCTGCTCGAAGAAATTCTACACCAGCCTCACAAAGATGCCGGCGCTGGTCTGCCAACAGGAATGCTTTTGGCAGATGATTTCAAGTTGTTCTTTCCGAAAGTAATTACACAAAAAGTTCCACTGCTTGTTAAGGCTCCTCCTTAAGGCTGTTTTGATCTCTTTTAATTAATAAGTTGAATATGGAAGGATTTAATTGTGATGAATTTCTATGTAACTTCCTTCAAGATCCCCATGTAAAGTGGCCTGCTAAGTCCACCACACATTTCTAGCTGCTCAGACACCTGTATCAAACTGAGAGCTTTAGAGAGCTTTTTGCAAAGTTTGGGAGAATCCTGTTGGCTGAGGCCTCTCCCAAGGCAGTGAGAGGTCAGGGATTATTCGATCTACAGGAAATAACTGCACAATGTACCCAACATTGATTGTTGAGAGTTCTCTAGAACAGCACTTTTAAGACTTCAGTAGCTTAGTTTGTTCAGGTTACCATAACAAAAGACTACAGACTGTGTGGCTTAAACAACAGAAATTAATTTTCTCATAGCCTGAAGGCTGGAAGTCTAAGATCAAGAGGTCAACATGGTCAGGTTCTGATGAGGGCTCTCTTCCTGGCTTACAAACGGCCACCTTCTTGCTGTGTCCTCACATGGTGGGGGAGAGACAGAAAGAGGGAAAGAGAGCAAGCTCTCTGGTATCTCTATTTGTAAGGGCACTAAATTCCACCATGAGGGCCCCACCCTCATGACATCATCTAAACCTAATTACCTCCTGAGGACTAAAGTTACCTTGCCCAAATTCCTATCTAAGGGGGCTAGGGAGTCATGCCCTACAAACCATAAATACTCATCAGATGGGTTTTATTTAACCTTGTATATCATGACTTACTTTCCAACCTGACGCCAGCATAACATTACAAGACAAGGAAGAAAATAAAAAAATTTTATCCCAAAACATGTTTCTTTGCCGTATTTTGAAATGGTCCTGCAAAGCTGTCCTTTGTGGGGAAAATGTGCACCTGTAAAGAATGTCTATTCACATAGCTAGATCTTTTTCTTCCAGGCCCTCCCAATCCTGAAGAGATTAAATAAGAGCCTAGCACTTTTTTAAAGGTCTAAACAGAAAGCATTTGTCATCTATCTATCTGTCTCTAAGGGCAGCCACTATAAGACTTCAGAAGAACCTTGGTCTCCACAATCTTTTATCTTAACCTAAACATTTCCTTTCTATGGATCCCAGGTCTTTAGGACAAACTCAACCAACTGCCAATCAGAAGATGTTTAAATTTATGGTGTACCTGGTTTCTCCAGTTGCCCACCTGGCCTTCCCATCTGTACCTTCTTTCTTTTCTTTCCCTAATGTTCTAAAGCTTTTAAATAAACTTTCACTCCTGCTCTGAAAGAAAGAAAGAAAGAGAGAGAGAGAGAGAGAGAGAAAGAGAGAGAGAGAGAGAGAGAGAGAGAGAAAGAAAGGAGGGAGGGAGGGAGGGAGGGAGGGAGGGAGGGAAGGAAGGAAGGAAGGAAGGAAAGAGAAAGAGAAAGAAAGAAAGAGAAAGAAAGAAAGTTAGTTTAAATTTACCTAGAGCCTGGAAGCCCCCACTTTGAGTTATCCCGTCTTTCTGGACCAAACTATTGTATTTCTTAAATGTATTTGATTGATGTCTCATCCCTCCCTAAAATGAATAAAACTAAGCTGTGCCCCGACTGCTGCGGGCACCTGTTCTCAGGACCTCCTGAGGGCTGTGTCTCGGGCCATGGTCACTCCAACTGGTTCAGAATAAATCTCTTCAGGTATTTTACAGAGTCTGACTCTTTTCATTGACACTCCCAAAACCCCATCTCCAGACAGCATCACAGAGAGGAGAGGTAGAGCTTCAAAATGTGAATTTGGGGTTGGGGGATACAGTTCAGTCGACAGCACTAACCAGGTTGACAGCAAATATGATTGAAGACAAAGTCAAGCAGGGGCCCTAGCCAGGCTTCTGTTTTTGGTTTTTGCTCTTTGTGATTTTTTTTAAAACTCAAATTAGCCCTATCTCAGCAGAAGAGGCTTTTAAGAGATTCATGCAGAAAGGTACAGGACCTCTGGAGATTAGCTTCATTTTGGCCAATTAACATAAAATGAATAGCATGTAAATTAGATTCATTCAATCCATCATTCAGGTGGAAAGCGGTTTGAAACTTACTTGTTATTTTTGAGTTGACAGCATGAGAATGTTTGGAAATAAGACTACAGCACTGAGGACAAAGATTGCATTACTTTTTCCTGAGGGTTCTTCTCATTCTGTCATAAAACCGAGGGCATGCCCTACAAAGGCTGAAGCCCGTCTGGCTGCAAGAGAGGTCAGTTCATTCATTCGGTCGCTCGTGCGGTGGGCATTTAATGCATCTAATGGGCTGTGATCCCCAGATGGTATCACAGCAGAAGTCACAACCTGTGTCCTCGCAAAGCTTGCAGAATAGCTGTGATATGATATTATCTGGGCAATGTGACTGCCTGAGGACTAGGCATATTCAAAGAGAACAGAGTGGGGACTAGAAGCAACCTCCCGGCTGAACCTCTGGTGTAGGTGCCATGGGGAGCTGATGCTGGGCACAGTCTTCCCAATGCAGACCCAGACGCTAGTGTCCTGCAGACAGCAGCCGGCAACAGGGATGTCACCAGTGGGACACAAGATCGTCCCAACAGCCCGGCAAAGGACAATGAATGAAAGACGGCTGTTGCCTCAGGATATTTGCTGGCAAGAGGAGGGTCCCAGCTGACAGGAGAAGCAAAAGGCAGATACAAAAAAAATGAACACAACCTAACCCAAGAAGGTGAGTTCACCAGAAGGACATTTCGTGAGTCCTCTCAGTCACTAACCTTCACAAAGACACAGTGATGGACAGAAATCTGCTACAAGAAATCAGAGCTTTTCTTTGCTCAAGATGTATAATAAAACGACAGAAATCCACAAAGTAGGGCTGGGTGCAGTGGCTCACACCTGTAATCCCAGGACTTTGGGAGGCCAAGGCAGGTGGATCGCTTGAGGTCAGGAGTTTGAGGCCATCCTGGCCAACATGGCAAAACCCCAACTCTACTAAAAATACAAAAATTAGCCAGGCATGGTGGTGCATACCTGTAATGCAGAAAGATCATTTGAACCAGGGAGGAGGAGGTTGTAGTGGGCTGAGATCATACCACTGCACTCCAGCCTGGGCCACAGAGTGAGACTCTGTCTCAGAGACAAAGAAAAGAAAAGAGGAGGAGGAAGAGGGAGGGAGGGAGGGAGAGAGAGAGAGGGAGAGAGAGAGAGAGAGAGAGAGAAGGAAGGAAGGAAGGAAGGAAGGAAGGAAGGAAGGAAGGAAGGAAGGAAGGAAGGAAGGAAGGAAGGAAGGAAGGAAGGAAAGAAGAAAGAGGAAATCCACAAGGTACCACCAAACCTCGAGCTGCTTGGATGCAGTGCCCTCCCAGTGTCAAACCCAATGTCAGATATAGAAGGAATATTTGAAAATGTTTGCTGAATGCACGAATGAATGAAGGAATGAATGATTGAGGGATCCTGTCCCCCTCAGAACTGCAATGAAAACACTGCAGATGACATAAAATGGTCAGTCCCCCAGAGTTACCATCCTCCCATGTCCTTCTGGTGAACTCGCCCTCTTGGGTTAGGTTGTGTTCTTTTTTTTTTTTTTTTTTTGTCTCTGCCTTTTGCTTCTCCTGTCAGTTGGGACCCTCCTCTTTGTTCCTTCCTGGAACAAAACACAATCTTGAAGTTGGTGGGGGCAGAAAAATAAAAACTTGGGTGAAGAACTTTCATGGAGTCACAACGATTCTAGAAGCTTCCCTGGGGATCATTCCCATTTGGCATGTATGCAAGTACCAAAGGAAACTTTTGCATGAAATTTCATGCAACTACCTCATGCATGAAAATAGTAAACATTTTTAGAGGGCTCACTATGTGCTAGGCAATTCTAGGCAATGTTAAGTAATGTCTCAGTTATACCTTATCCCCATTTTAGAGATGGGGAAATGGAGCACAGGCCAATTAAATAACCTGTTCAAAACTGCAGAGTTAGTAAGTGGTAGACCAGGCAGTTTAGCTCCAGAGGCAACAGCTTGCACAACATCTATAGCCTGCTTTTTTCATTTTCTCACCTAAGCCAGGAACCCGGAGGGAGGCTCTACGGGAGGAAGACTATTCAGAACTCATCCTGAGCCAGATGGAGCAGACACAACTAAAGGCATTCATTTATCCTAGAAATCCACGCCGGTCCTATTCATCTTTCCGAAGTCACATTCTGAAGCAGGACCACCACTCTTTGAAACATACACATCAGTCTGTGTGCAAATAAATCCACTGGCACCCAAGAAGGGACTCAAAAGGGTCCCAAGGAACTCGGGAAGGGACCCCTCTCTTCTGATGTCCCATGCAAGGTCCTGTGGCCCGGAAACACAGCCCTAGCAGGTGTCAAAGGTGCCACAGAAAAGAATAGGGGAGGGGGGCTCGCATGGGTTACAAGGGACTCAAGGAACAGCAATGTGCATGACCAAGGGAGGGAAGCCACCTTCAAGAGCCCTTGGCGGAGGGCATGGGAGGGAAGCTGATGAATCAGAAGTGGCAAGCAGGGAAGGGCAGGGAGAGGCAAAACAAGCACAAGCGCAAGGTCCCCCGCTGTGCACTGTCGTCTCCTGTCCCACAGGCAGCCAAGAAAGACAGCACTGGACCGCTTCCCACACTCTGCTCCAAGCCAAAGAGGTCCAAAAGCCAACCTCATTTAGTCATCTTCTCTCTACTCTCTCCTGAGATGACCTTCCTTCATCACCAGGTCCAGGAGATTTGCTGACTTTGAATGAAAAACTTTACCTGTGCTTCCCGCTTCAAGGCTATCCAGGGCCAGGGGCAAGCCTGGACAAACTCCGATGCCCTCCAAGAGGCTCCTGCCAGCACTCTCTTCCCTAAGCACTGCACCCTGTCACATCAGTCTGCCCGCATCCCCCAGGGATGCTCCCATGCTGCTCTCCATGTCTTCAGTCTCTGACTACTCGTGGCTACTAGCTGACTGTTATAACGTCCTGCTCATGGACTTGCTCAGGAAGGAGGCTTTCTGCAACCCTTAGGTCTCTAGATACACAAAGAGAGGCAGCCTAGTAGATTTGCCTGGTTTTCAAGCCAAACAGCCCCCTGACCCGGTCCTGGCTCTGCAAAACCCTAGACAGTGCAATGCTTGTCCGTCTTGGTTTTGCCTCGGATCAAATGGGAGTTGTAAGGTATCTACCTCATCGAGCCATTCTGAGGGTTAATCGAAATGATGCAGAAGATACTTATCACAGAGGCAAGAAACAAAGGGCAGAACAAAAGGAATCTTGGCTTCCATGGTTATAATATTGACATCACCCTAGTGCCATTTAGACAACATCTTGGGTAGTGCCAGCTCTCAGCCATGTGCTGGCATGGTGTGGCGGTGGACATCTGATGCATCTGGTGACATCTACATCAAAACGCAAGAGCAGGCCAGGCATGGTGGCTCATCCCCATAATTCCATAATTTGGGAGGCTGAGATGAGTGGATCACCTGAGGCCAGGAGTTTGAGACCAGCCTGGCCAACATGGTGAAACCCTATCTCTACTAAATATACAAAATTAGTCGGGCATGGTGGTGGGCATCTGTAGTCCCAGCAACTTGGGAGGCTGAGGCAGGAGAATCACTTGAACCCGGGAGGTGGAGTTTGCAGTGAGCCGAGATCACCCCACTGCACTCCAGCCTGGCGACAGAACAAGACTCCATCTCAAAAAAAAAAAGGAGAAAATGTATATACACAGTGGATCCTTAAACATGACATTGAACGGCACGGGTCTGCTTATGCATGGATTTTTGTCAAAAGTTACACCAAGTGTGCCTTTCTCTCCTGCCTCCCCTCCCACCTCCTCCCCCTCTTCCGACTCTGCCACCCCTTGGGGAACAAGACCAACCTCTCCTCCTCCTCTTCCTCCTCGTCTTCAGTCTACTCCATGCAAATATGATGAGGATGAAGACTTCTATGATGACCCAATTCCATTTAATGAATAGTAATAAACAGATTTTCTCTTCTATATGGTTTCCCTAATAACATTTTCTTTTACTAATAACATTTCATTTACTTTACTGTGAGAACACAATACATAATATATCAAATATACAAAATATGTGTTAATTACCTGTTTATATTATTGGTAAGGCTTCCAGTCATCAGTAGGCTATTAGTAGTTAAGTTTTGGGGGGAGTCAAAAGTTATGTGAATTTTTTTACTGTGCAGAGGGTCAATACTCCAACTTTGCACTGTCAAAGAATCAACTGTATTTCTTTTATTTTTCCTTTTTTTTTTTTTTTTTTTGAGACAAGGTCTCACTCTGTTGCCCAGGCTAGAGTCCAGTGACTCAATCTCAGCTCACTGCAGCCTCGACCTCCCAGGCTCAAGCAATCCTCCCACCTCAGCCTCCCAATTAGCTGGGACTACAGGCACATGCCACCACACACTGGCTAAGTTTTTTTTTTTTTTTTTTTTTTAGAGATGGGGTTTTGTATCAAACTCCTGAGCTCAAGCCATCCTCCTGCCTCAGCCTCCCAAAGTGCTGAGATTACAGCCATGAGCCACCATCGCACCTGGCCATTACCTGTATTTCAAGCAGAGTAAAGTGATCTGTGAAGGGTTTGAATGCCATAGCAAGGCTCAGACTTTGAAGAAAAATAGGAATGATCCAAAGAAACATGAAAGATCCAAGAAATGAGCATAGAAAAGTGATGGGAAAGAAGGAAGAGGAAAACAACAGTGGCTTCCAAGACCCAGCGGCAGAAGCAACCTGCCACGGCGCCATTTCCAGCTGTGTAAGATTCATGTCCCCAGGGGATATTGTCGATATTTCTGGACATTGCTAAAAGCCACCTGCCCTAGACTACAAGAAGCATTCTGGTTTCAACAAGTCACTCCCAGGCTGGGCTCAATGGCTCACACCTGTAATCCCAGCACTTTGGGAGGCTGAGGCCAGAGTATCACTTGAGGTCAGGAGTTCAAGACCAGCCCGGCCAACATGGTGAAACCTCATCTCTACTAAAAACACAAAAATTAGCAGGGTGTGGTGGTGCATATCTGTAATCCCAGCAACTCGGGAGGCTGGGGCAGGAGAATCGCTTGAACCCAGCAGGCAGAGATTGCAGTGAGTCAAGATCATGCCATTGCAATCCAGTGTAGACAACAGAGTGAGACTTCATCAAAAAAAAAAAAAAAAAAAAAAAAAAAAAAAAAAAAAAAGCAAGTCACTTCCCTGTAATATTTTGGATTTTGTTGTTGTTCACCCCATGTTATACCTATAAGCCGTGTGCCCCAGGACAGACAGCGCTGTGCCACTTTGCAGTTGAGGGGACAGAAAATTGGGTTGCAAGTGAGCCATGTATACCAAGAGATCCTCGTGCTAGGAGATACTTTTTCTTTTGCAAATTCAAAACGTAACTTTGGAAAAGACACCTCAGGTTTAGAAAATTCAGAAAGGACAAGTAAGTCAAAGAAAGAAGGACAATGGCATCATTTAAAAGGAAAACAATGTTATGACAAGTTGAAAGATTTGGGACAACTGGAAAAATAGTGACCATAAAGATCATGATTATTTTCCTATTGAAAAAAATATGGATAATTTTAAAATAGAAGAGAGAATAAGGGAACATTTGCCCTATCATAATTTTTTTTTTTTTTTTGAGATACAGTCTCATTCTGTCTCCCAGACTGGAGTGCAGTGGTGTAATCTCGGCTCTGCAACCTCCACCTCCCAGATTCTAATGATTCCCCTGCCTCAGCCTCCCAAGTACCTGGGACTACGGGCATGTGCCACCACACCCAGCTAATTTTTGTGTTTTTAGTAGACACAGGGTTTCACCATGTTGGCCAGGTTGATGTCAAACTCCTGACCTCAAGTGATGGCCCACCTCGGACTCCCAAAGTGCTGGGATTACAGGCACGAGTCACTGCACCCGGCCAACCATAAACTTTAAAGTTACTAAAATTAAACCAGGGTGGCACTGGAAAAAGAATGGATGGGAGAATGGAGAAGAAACAAGATTAAGAGGTCAACCCAGATGAGTAAGGTAATTCGGCACATAACAAAAATGGCATTTCTAAATCAGTGGATGGATTATTTAGTAAGCACTACTGGGAAAAACGAAAAACATTTGGAAAACAATGACAGTAAAGTTATATCCCTATATCCTACCACAGCCAAATGAATACTAGTTGTATTAAGATAAAAAATTCTTTGAGACAGAGTATCACTGTGTCACCAGGGCTGAATTGGAGTGATACAATCCCAGCTCACTAAAACCTGTGGCTCCTGGGCTCAAGCGACAGCTCCCAACTCAGCCTCCGGAGTAGCTGGGACTACTAGTGCACACCACCACGCCTGGCTCATTTTTTTGTATTTTTTGTAGAGATGGGGTCTCACTGTGTTGCCCAGGCTGGTCTCAAACTCCTGGGCTTAAGTGATCCTCCCACCTTGGCCTCCTAAAGTGCTGGGATTACATGTGTGAGGCACTGTGCCCAGCCTGGATTAAAAAATTTAATGATGGGACTATAGGCTAATAATTGGCAAACTGAACTCATTCATTTTCCCCTCTCTTTCCCCAAACACTGCTAAAATAAGAATAAAGAATGGAGAGGCAAGGGAGATACTCTCCTGTAAACCACAAGGAAACAGAAGAAGGGAAGAGAGATTTCAAAGGAGATGTGGAAGGCACAAAGAAGAGGGAATGGTAACCACAGGGTGTGACAAATTCTGTTCCTATTGTGGGTCTATACCAGGAATGAGCCAGACAACAGGCTTCAGATCCTGAGAGCCACAGGGGACTCTCAGACAGGGCACAGCGCTGTCGTCCTGGGGCACACGGCTTATAGGTATAACATGGGGTGAACAACAAAATCCAAAATATTACAGGGAAGTGACTTGCTTTTTTTTTTTTTTTTGATGAAGTCTCACTCTGTTGTCTACGCTGGATTGCAATGGCATGATCTCGACTCATTGCAATCTCTGCCTGCTGGGTTCAAGCAGATACAAAAAAATTTAAAAACTCAAGGCTTGGCACAGTGGCTCACTCCTGTAATCCCAGCACTTGGGGAGGCCAAGTCTAGAGGATCGCTTGAGGCCGGAGTTTAAGACCAGCCTGGGCAAAACAGTGAGACCCATCTCTACAAAATTTAAAAAAAAATTAATTAGCTGGACATGATGGCACACACCTGTGGTTCCAGCTACTTGGCAGGCTGAGGCAGGAGGATCACTTAATTAAGCCCAGGAGTTCAACGTAGCAGTGAGCTATGATCGCACCACTGCACCCCAGCCTAGGTGACAGAGTGAGACCCTGTAACTATAAAAATAATTTTAAATAATAAACACTAAGTTAAAAGTAATACTAAAGAAAGGGACAAAGAGCAAACATAGAAAACTTTGCAACATGTAATAAAGGCTACTATTCTTTCCACTACAATTCTTTAAAAAACATTTTTAATAAAACCTTGATCAATAAACAGACATAAAACATCAATGTGCAATTCACAAAAGGAAAAATCAAACAGCCAGTAAGTATATGAAAACAAAACGTATGTGCTTGCTTACAACCTCAAAAATCCAAGCGAAGACAATAACACAAAACCATTTTAACTGTCAAATTTTGAAAACCAGAGGCCGAGGCAGGAAGATCACTTGAGCCTGGGAGTTCGGGACCAGCCTGGAAAACATAGCAAGATCCTGTCTCTATAAAAATAAAAAATTAGATGGTGTGGTGGTGGATGCCTGTAGTCCCAGCTACTCGGGAGGCTGAGAAGGCAGGATTGCTTCAGCCCAGGAGTTCAAGGCTGTAGTGAGCCATGACCACACCACTGTACTCCAGCCCATGTGACACAGGTGAGACCCTGTCTCTAAAACAAAAAATTTCAAAAAACAACACCAATAGCAGACATTGGTGAGGAGGTATAGAAATAAGTCCTCTTTTCATTGCTGCTAGAAGTGAAAATAGGAAAAAGCTTGAAGAAAGGTCTCCAAATTGTGGACCTGAGAATTCCTTTTCTAAGAATTTGTCCAGCCAGGCGTGAATCATGCCTGTAATCCCAGAACTTTGGGAGGCTGAAGCAGGAGGATCACTTGAGGTCAAGAGTTCAAAACCAGCCTGACCAACATGGTGAAACCCCGTCTCTACTAAAAAAAAATATATAAAAACTGGCAGGCACCTGTAATTCCAGCTCCTCAGGAGGCTGAGGCAGGAGAATCGCTTGAACCTGGGAGATGGAGTTTGCAGTGAGCTGAGACCACACCACTGCACTCCAGCCTGGGACAGATTATGTCAAAAAACAAAAAAAAAAAAAAACAGAATTTGTCCTTAAAAAAATACTCACACATGTGCAATATTTTTCAATAGTGAAATCGAAAACAACATGTGGCACACCCATTTGTGGACTATGATGAATTCATTTAAAATGCTGAAGTGGGAGAATATGTAATATTAGGTTGGTGCAAAAGTAATTGCGGTTTTTGCCATTCAATGGCAAAATACCTTTGCACCAACTTAATAAAATAGAAACATTCACAGGATATTAACTGAAAAAATAGTTCATATAGGAATGGATGCTGCAACCCCTTCAGATAATAAAGAAGGGAATACAGAGTAAAGACATACAACATCCATACAAATGCAGACTCTGGGACATTTTAGCCTGAAACTGTTATCAGTGATTATCTCTGGGGTCAGTGGGATTACGAGTGAATTTAATTTTCTTCTATTTGCTTATCTTTAAAAGTTTGACCACAAATCTTTTACTTATGCACTTAAAAGAATATTTTAGGCCCGGGGCAGTGGCTCGTGCCTGAAACACCAGCATTTTGAGAGGCCGAGATGGGAAGATGGGAGGATCGCTTGAGACCAGGAGTTCAAGACCATTCTGTACAATAACATAGTGAGACCCTGTTTCTACCAAAAATTTAGAAATCAGCTGGGCATGGTGTCACGTGTGTGCAGTCCCAGCTATTCTGAAGGCTGAGGCAGGAGGATCACTTGAGCCCAGGAGTTCAAGGCTGCAGTGAACTATGATGGCATCACTGCACTCCAGCCTGGGTGACAGAGCAAGACTCTGCCTCTCAAAAGAAAAAGAAACAAATAAAAGAAAGGAAAGAAAAAAAAGGAAAGGAAAGGAAGAAGGAAGGAAGGGAGGAAGGAACAGAGGGAGAGAGGGATGGAGGGAGGGAGGGAGGGAGGGAGGGGAGGGAGGGAGGGAGGGAGGGAAGGGAGGGAGGGAGGGACGGAGGGAGGGAGGGAGGGAGGGACGGAGGGAGGGAGGGAGGCAGGGAGCCAGGGAGGGAGGGAGGGAGGGAGGGAGGGAGGGAGAGAGGGAGGGAGGAAGGGAGGGAGGGAGAGAGGGAGGGAGGGAAGGGAGCAGGGAGAGGGAGGGAGGGAGGGAGAGAGGAGAGGGAGGGAGGGAGGGAGGGAAGGAGGGAGGGAGGGAGGGAGGGAGAGAGAGAAAGAAGAAAGAAGAGAAAGAGAGAGAGAGAAAGAAAAAGAAAGAAACAAAGAAGAAAAGAAGGAAGGGAAGGGAGAGAGAAGAGAAGAAAGAGAAAGAAAGAAAAGAAAAGAAAAAGGAAGGAAGGGAGGGAGGGAGTGAGTGGGGGAGAAGGGAAGGAGAGGAGAGGGGAGAGGAAGGGAGGGATGGGGAGGGAAGAGAGAAAGAAGAGAAGAAAAAGAAGGAAGGAAGGAAGGAAGGAAGGGAGGGAGGGAGGGAGGGAGGGAGGGAGGGAGGAGGGAGGAGGGAGGAAGGAAGGAAGGAAGGAAGGAAGGAAGGAAGGAAGGAAGGAAGGAAGGAAGGAAGGAAGGAAGGAAGGAAGGAAGGAAAGAAGGAAGGAAGGAAGGAAAAGCAAAAACAAGACAGCAGTTTTCTCCTGGGGAAATCCCTGTTAGGCTGGTAAGTCTTAGAAGCCATCACCCCACAGGAAGATTCATTCCTAAACATTTCTGCAAACGAAGGCTGAGAAGATCTAGCGTTGCAGTTTGGTACCACAACTGTTCCCACAACTCTGTCTGCTCTGCCTGGCTGGCCCACCAGACAACTGATGGCAGCCAGCATCTGGCAGGATGGGACAGCCAGGCTGCAAACGCCGGAAACGGAACTGTGACCACAGGGCGAACTGGGCAGCTGCCACTCAGAGCAGAACCTTTGTGGCACCTGGACAGACCTGGCCTAGGAAGTCCCCACAAGACTCAGAAAGGAGCGTGAGGCTAAGCGGAAAAAAAGGGCTGAAGTTAGGGATTTGAGGGGAGCATTACTTCTAGCCTTTCTAGGAAAAAGGACTCAATGCCTCCCTCCAAGAGACACCAGCAGTGACACTGGTCCCAGAATTGGAGGCTCCAGCCCCGGTAAACAGAGGGAATCCAAAGAACATCCTTGCAACGGGTGAAAAAGTAAAGGCATGCATGCACTGGAAGTACAGAAAAAAAGAATGTCAAACTTTAGAACACCCCATACTTTAGGAAAAATATTTTACTCTGTGCAATAGATCAAATTATACTTCCCAGTGACTTGCAAAACAGTATGGGACCTGGGTGCTATTTCTGATTGAGCTTCTACGACTGCTCACAGGGACCCTTGTTCTCTGGTCTCACCTCCCTCTGTCAATAACCTGATCTGGAAATTTCACTCAAATTCATAAGGAGCATCCCTATTTCAAAGGACCCTACAGTGAATTATTTGGTTTCAATGCAAATGATACTCAAGTCTTTTTTAAAATTATTATTATTATTATTAAACTTTATGTTCTAGGGTGCATGTGCACAACGTGCAGGTTTGTACATATGTCTACATGTGCCATGTTGGTGTGCTGCACCCGTTAACTCGTCATTTACGTTAGTTATGTCTCCTAATGCTATCCCTCCGGTGTGTGATGTTCCCCTTCCAGTGTCCAAGTGATCTCGTTGTTCAATTCCCACCTATGAGTAAGAACATGCGGTGTTTGGTTTTCTGTTCTTGTGATAGTTTGCTGAGAATGGTGGTTTCCAGCTGCATCCATGTCCCTACAAAGGACATGAACTCATCCTTTTTCATGGCTGCATACTATTCCATGGTATGTATGTGCCACATTTTCTTAATCCAGTCTGTCATTGATGGACATTTGGGTTGGTTCCAAGTCTTTGCTATTGTGACTAGTGCCACAATAAACATGTGTGCATGTGTCTTTATAGCAGCATGATTTATAATCCTTTGGGTATATACCCAGTAATGGGATGGCTGGGTCAAATGGTATTTCTAGTTCTAGATTCCTTCTCAAGTCTTATACATCTGTTCAGATATTCTTAAAGGGCCCCTTTAAGAAACACCTTGATCTTACATTATTTTCTCTTCTGCTAATTCTCCAAAGAATTCGAGGGACTGAAAAACGTCACTTATTTAACACACTTCCATTCTTCTCCTAGTACCAACCTCTCCATTAGTGTCTCAACTATTATCTCCCTCTTACACTGCAGCAAAAAAATCACAGAGCAAGGGACAGAAGACCAGGATTCCTTGCAGGGAAAACCACCTTCCAAACAAATGCAAGCTTATTCTTTCCACATTGGTGTCTGGGAGTTATGATAACGGAGGGCCAAATGTACAGCTAGCTCTCCACTGTATAGTTAATCCTCCAATTAAACTTCATTTTTCCTTTGAGACAGTGTCTTGCTCTATTACCCAGGCTGGAGTGCAGTGGTGCGATTATAGCTCACTGCGGCCTCAAACTCCTGGGTTCAAACACTCCTCCTGCCTCAGTCTCCTGAGCAGCTGGAACTATACGCATGCAACACCATGCTTAGCTAATTTTATTTTTTATTTATTTATTTGTTTATTTATTGTGGAGACAGGGTCTCGCTATGTTGCCCAGACTGGTCTCAAACTTTTGGCCTCAAGTAATCCCTCCACCTCAGCCTCTGGAGTAGCTGTGACTCCAGGCATATGTCAGAATAGCTACTATTAAAAAGTCAAAAGAACAAAAAAAAAAAACAGATGTTGGCAAGGATTGGAGAAAAGGAATGTTTATACACTATTGGTGGGAATGTAAATTAGTACAACCTCTATAGAAAACTATATAGAGATTTCTCAAAGAACTGAAAATAGAACTACATTTGATCTAGCAATCCCACTACTGGGTATCTACCAAAAAGAAAAGAAATCATTTTATCAAAAAGAGATCTGCACCCATATGTTTATCCAAGAGCTATTCACAATAGCAAAGATAAAGAATCAACTTGAGTGTCCAACAGTGGAGGACTGGATAAAGAAAATGTGGTATAGACATATGTACACTCTATTAGTTCATTTTCACACTGCTGATAAATACATATCCGAGACTGTACAATTTACAAAAGAAAGAGGTCAGGAGTTCAAGACCAGCCTGGCCAACATGGCAAAACCCCATCTCTACTAAAAATACAAAAATTTCCCAGGCATGGTGACATGCACCTGTAATCCCAGCTACTCGGAAGCCTGAGGCAGGAGAATTGCTTGAACCCAGGAGGCGGAGGTTGCAGTGAGCCAAGCAATGGACTCACAGTTCCACATGGCTAGGGAGGCCTCACAATTATGGCTGTGGGCAAGAAGGAGCAAGTCACATCTTATGTGAATGGCGGCAGGCAGAGAGAGCTTGTTCAGGGAAACTCCCTCTTTTAAAACCAGGACATCTCGTGAGACTTATTCACTATCATGAGAACAGCATGGGAAAGAGTCAATTACCCCCATGATTCAATTACCTCCCACTGGGTCCATCCCACAACATGTGGGAATTCAAGATGAGATCTGGGTGGGGACAGAGCAAACCATATCATATACACATCTACACAATGGAATACTAATTAACCATGAAAAAGAATGCAGCAGCACCAGAGATGGAGGAGGAGCCCATTATCTTTAAGCGAATAAGTCAGAAAACTATTTGGTCTCCAAGCTATGTGCAATATACTATGTTAACAAATACATATATTTTTTAATTTTTACAAGAACACAGAGGTAAATCTGTGGTCAGGCTGGGGTGAGGTGTCCACTGAAGGCAAGGCGGGTGGGCCTTGGGAGCTAAATAATGTGTACACACGGACATAGAGAGTGGGAACATAGACGTTGGAGACTCAGAAAGGTAGGAGGGTGGGAGGGGATGAGAGATGAGAAATTACTTAATGGATACAATGTACACTATTCGGGTGATAGTTACACTAACAGCCCAGACTTCACCACTAGGCACAGCCTGGCCAACATGGTGAAACCCAGACTCTACTAAAAATACAAAAACAAATTAGCCAGGTGTGAGACAGGAGAATCACTTGAACCCAGGAGGCAGAGGTTGCAGCGAGCTGAGATCGCACCATTGCACTCCAGCCTGGGCAACGGATAGAGAGGACACAGCGAGACTCCATCTCATTAAAAAAACAAAGAGTGGACTGTGGTCCTCTAAAAATCAGGCTGTAATACCAGGCAAGCAGAAAGAGAGGGAGGGCCAACATCAAGTCAAGCTGCTGACCAGGGCAGCAAGCAAGGCCTAGACCCCAGCCTATGACCTTGCAAAGGGGTAGAGCAATCCAGTACCATTCAGGCAAGGGTAGTCCCAGGAAATCCAAGCCAGTGAGTCGAGCCTAAAGTGCGGGAGGACTTGGGGAGCTCTATCTGTTGCCCAGGTGCACATGCTCCAGGAGTGGCTCTTATTGGGGAAGCAAGAATGAGGTAACGAGTTTCAGGATGGAATCAGCGAAGTGCCACGCACGGTCCTGAGACCTAGGACGACATAAACAAAGAAATACTCTGCAGACACTTGTACGACAACTTCAGCAATCAGAATTACAGAGGCAGCTGGAAGTGGTGGCTCGTGCCTGTAATCCCAACACTTTGGGAGGCTGAGGCGACCAGATCAATTGAGGTCAGGAGTTCAAGACCAGCCTGGCCAACATGGCGAAACCCCATCTCTACTAAAAATACAAAAATTACCCAGGCATGGTGGCATGCACCTGTAATCATAGCTACTCGGGAGCCTGAGGCAGAAGAATTGCTTGAACCTGGGAGGCGGAGGTTGCAGTGAGCCGAGATCACGCCACTGCACTCTAGCCTGGGCGACAGAGCAAGACTCCATCTCAAAAAAAAAAAAAAAAAAAAAAGAAAAGAAAAAAATGAATCACAGAGGCAGCCTAACCTAGCAGGTTAAGAGCATGGCTTTTAAAGTCATGAGTCCAACCTCACTAGTCCATAGCTGTGTGACTTTCAGCCAGGTACTTAACTTCTCTGGGGTTAGGTGCCCTCATCCATAAAAATGTTATTGAAAGGATTAAATGAGTTAACCTATGCCAAGTGCTTAGAAAGCAGCACTTATATAACCATTAGCTGTAATTATGCTGCCTCAATTTTTATGCTCACGTTCAGGTGCCCCCAAGACTTCACCTATTCAATTTAAACACTTGATCTTCTGGGACAAAATGCACACACCCTGAAAAAGCATGGTCTATTTGAGTCCTTGAGTTTCGCATTTATTGTCTTCATCTCAAGGCAGCTCACAAAGCACAAAGAGCCGGGCAGGAAACCGTCCCTGTCGACACTGCCATGCTGAGACAGGTGACTTCGGTTGAGAAGGCAGGCAAAAAGGATCCAATGAAATACAACTTATTAGTCATCACGCGCTGAGCACATCACGGCTGGCTGATAAATGCTAAGAGCGTCAATTATGAACTATTCTTACGAGCTGAACATATTCACCACAACACCAAGAAATCTATAGGTTGCAAGCGTTCTCTATGGTTTCAACGACAGAAGACAATATTTTGGGAGAAAATGGTAAACGTAACTGTTTTGCGTGAAGTAGGGCAGCCTATATCGGCGTCCCACCTGGAAGCAAGCTGTTGAACATCTGTCAAGGTGTCAACTCTAACTGCAGAAGCAAAGAACTTCATCAAGCTTTTGTGGAGTTAACTAAAGTTGGTGAGGTGCCTGGAGGGAGGGGACGGAAAATCACAGGTGTAACTAACTGTGACATCGCCAGAGTCACAGGTGCCTTTAATGTGACTATACCCGCAGTGTTTCTGGATAGCTCTGTCTCCTGATTCTCCCATACCAAGAACAGCACAAAGCGTCATCTCTCTTGGCATCTCCCTGCCACGTCTGTTCTCCTGAGCAGCCCTGTCCTGACGGTCTGTGACTCTAAACAAATCACCCTGGGTCCCAGCTTCCTCCACCACCAAACATAGTGGTTTAGACCAGCGGTCCCCAACATTTTTGGCACCAAGGACCAGTTTCGTGGAAGAAGACAATTTTTCCATGGACGGGGGGCAGGAGGGGATGGTTTTGGGATGATTCAAGCACATTCCATTTATCGTGCACTTTAGTTCTATTATTATTAGATTGTAATACATAATAAATAATTCTACAACTCATCATCATGTAGAATCAGTGGGAGTCCTGAGCTTATTTTTCTGCAACTAGACAGTCCCATCTGGGGGTAATGGGAGACACTGACAGATCATGAGGCATTAGACTCTCATAAGGAGCCCACAACCTAGATCCCGCGCATGTGCTGTTCACAATAGGGTTCCTATGCGAATCTAACACAGCCGCTGATCTGACAGGAGGCAGAGCTCAGGTGGCAATGTGCACGATGGGGAGCGGCTGTAAATACAGATGAAACGTCACTCTCTTGCCCACCTCTCACCTCCTGTTCACTCCCTGGCCCACCTCTCACCTCTGGCTGTATAGCCTGGTTCCTAACAGGCCACGGACCAGTCAGTATCCATCCACCACCAAGGGGTTGGGGATCCCTTGTTTAGAGTAGATAATTCCTAAGTTCCTTTCCGTTTCTCCAAGCCTCCAATTCTGACTATAAATTCTGACCAGGAGTGAAATAAGCCAGGCACAGAAAGACAAACTTTGCATGTTCCCACCTATTTGTGGGAGCTGAAAATTAAAACAATTGAACTCATGGAGATAGAGAGTAGAAGGATGGTTTCCAGAGGCTGGGAAGGGTAGGGGGGAATGTGGGAGGTGTGGGGATGGTTAATGGGTACAAACAAATAGAAAGAATGAATAAGACCTAGTACTTACTAGCATAACAGGGTAACTACAGTCAAAAATAATTTAATTTTAAATTTAAAAATAACTAAAAGGGTAAAATTGGATTGTTCATAACACAAGGGATAAATGCTTGAGGGGATGGATAGCCCACTGACCCTGACGTCATTATTACATACTGCATGCCTGTATCAAAATATCTCAGGTACCCTATAAATATGTACCCACAAAAATCAAAAATTTTTTTAAATAAATAAATATCCTGGTGGAGTGGGAACACAAAAAGGAGACAAGACGAGAAGTGAGGGGAGGGGAGGGGAGGGAAGAGGAGGGGAGGAGGGAGGGGAGTGGAGGAGACAGGGGAGGGGAGGACAGGGGGAGGGGAGGACAGAGAGGAGGGGAGGACAGAGGAGAGGGGAGGGGAGGGGAGGGGGAGGGGAGAAGGGAAGGCAGGCAAATAAACAAATTTGTAATTCAAACCACAAAAAAAAAAAAAAAATCCTGACCAGGGACAGGAGAATGTGCTAAATCTTGAAGGATAAGTTTCATCCTGACAACTGGTTCTGAGAAGGACCCTGTAGAGAGGACTCGGAGGGTGCTATGAGCCTTTGCAGTGAGTCTGTCTTGGTCTGAGGGGTGGGAAAGGCAGGGTCCCCAGTCCTTTGTTCTCTAACCCTGCCCTGGATGAACCTATGCTGCCAGGCATCTCATGAAAAGGCAGTGATTCCAGAAGCCCTTCATGCGAAGCTAAGGATGTCAGGAAAACGCTTCTCTGAACTAGCATCTTAGTATTCCCACTGGGGTCCACCCAATAGCAGTGGCGGCTGCAGCTTGTTAGAAATGCCTGCTCCATGGATGATTGTCTGAGGTCAGGAGTTTGAGACCAGCCTGGCCAACATGGTAAAATCCCGCCTCTACTAAAAATATTTTAAAAATCAGCCGAGCATGGTGGTGGGCACCTGTAATCCCAGCTACTTGGGAGGCCAAGGCAGGGGAATAGCTTGAACCTGGGAGGTGGAGGTTGCAGTGAGGCGAGAGCACACTACTGCACTCCAGCCTGGGTGGCAGAGCGAGACTCCATCTCAAAAAAAAAAAAAAAAAAAAAAAAAAAAAAAGAAAGAAAGAAAGAAAGAAAAGAGGTATCTTCCCCGAACTCAATGATCATAATTTGCAGTTTAGGCTGAGCACTGGTGGCTCGTGCCTGTTATCCTGGCACTTTGGGAGGCTGAGGTGAGGGGACTGCTCGAGTCCAAGACTTTGAGACCAGCCTGGGAAACATAGTGAAACCCCATCTCTACAAAAAACACAAAAATTATCCAGGTGTTGTGGCACACATCTATAGTCCCAGCTACTTGGGAGGCTAAGGCAGGAGGATCACTTAAGCCCAGGAGGTTGAGGCTGTGCCACTGCACTCCAGCCTGGGTGACAGAGTGAGACTCCGGGTTTTTTTGTTTTGTTTAGTTTTTTTAAATGCAGTTCAACAAGATCCCCCGGTTGGCACATCCCTTGGAGAATGGTGTCCGAGAGCCCTGCTTCTCAAAGTTGGCTGTACAGTGGAATCACCACCGCCTCCCAGGCCCCAGGAGATTCCTGGGATGTGATTAGAGCACTGGAACTTTTTTAAGCCTCCCCAGAGAATTTTAATGTGCAGCAAAGTTTGAGAGCCACTGAATTAAAATCTCTGCTTCAGATTCTAGTACTCAAATCCAAGGTCTGGAGGGATTTCACCTCCTCCAGAAAGGTCTGTTTCCTGAAAAAGCATCACTGATAACCATCCTTTTCCAAGACCACAGCAGAGTCATCCCATCTCTGGAGTTATCATTTACGATGGGGTCACTGTCCCAACCATGCCTGCCTCTTGCATTTACCTTCCCTCCTAATATTATTCCCCAGTAACCTCCAAAAGCTTTCCCTAGGAGTGGAAAGCTCACTTTCAGCTCTGGCTCTCTCTTTTTCCCTCCTCTTTAATGATGTGAATTTTTTTTTTTTTTCCTCGAGACAGAGTCTCACTCTGTTGCCTAGCCTGGAGTGCAGTGGGGCAATCACAACTCACTGCAACCTCTGCCTCCCAGGTTCAAGTGATTCTCCTGCCTCAGCCTCCCGAGTAGCTGGAACTACAGATGCATACCACCACACTCGGCTAACTTTTTTATTTTTTTGGTAGAGACAGGGTTTCACCATGTTGGCCAGGCTGGTCTTGAACTCTTGACCTCAAATGATCCACCCGCTCCCAAAGAGCTGGGATTACAGGCATAAGCCAGCTGCTCCCAGTCTCAATGATGTGATTTTTCCCCGTTGCCTACTGCCCCCTGAGGATTCCAAGGAGTTCTGGCTGGGTTTTTGGAAGCTCAACAGAAGCATTTATCTCTTTGGGTGTCGAGAATTGGAGAATTTCAGTGTTTATATAAAGACTGCTGGGTGCAGTCGCTCCTACCGATAATCCCAGCACTTTGGGAGGCCAAGGCAGGAGGATTGCTTAAGGCCAGGAGTTCGAGACCAGCCTGAGCAACATGGTGAAACCCTGTCTCTACAAAAAATTTAAGAATTAGCTGGGCTTGTTGGCTAACTTTGGTCCCAGCTACTCAGGAAGCTGAGGTGGGAGGATCATTTGAGCCCAGTAAGCTGAGGCTGCAGAGAGCCATGATTGTGACTGTGCACTCCAGCCTAGGTGACAGAGACTCTGTCTCTGAATAAATAAATGAAAATAATGCTGTCCGGGTGCAGTGGCTCATGCCTGTAATCCCAGCACTTTGGGAGACCGAGGTGGGTGGATCACCTGAGGTCAAGACTTCAAGACCAGCCTGGCCAACATGGGGAAACCCTGTCTCTACTAAAAACACAAAACTGAGCTGGGTGTGGTGGTAAGCACTGGTAATCCCAGCTACTTGGGAGCCTGAGGCACAAGAATCGCTTGAACCCGGGAGGCAGAGGTTGCAGTGAGCCGAGATCACACCATTGCACGCCAGCCTGGGCAACGAGAGCGAAACTCCGTCTCAAAAATAAATAAATAAAACAAGAGTGAAACTCTGTCTCAAAAATAAATAAAATAAAATAAAAATAATGCAGGAACCAAGTCAGTTAGTTGCCTAGGTAACTAACTTGAGGCTTGGGTCTTGGCAGGAAAAGAAAACCACCCATCTGGGCTGAGGGCAGATGATCTATTGGTGACCTGCTACCACCAAGTGAGCCATGGAGGGAACGGATTGATGGCAACCCACAAAACAGGCTTAAAAATGCAATAACCTCGCAGAGCTCTCTCTGCCCCTTGACATCTGGGCAAAAAATGTAATTGAACTGTTTTTTGGAGGGCTTTTGTGGGAGACAGGGTCTTGTTCTGTCACCCAGGCTGGAATGCAGTGGCGCAATATTGGCTCACTGCAACCTCTACCACTGCAACCTCCACCTCCTGGGTTCAAGCGATTCTCCTGCCTCAGCCTCCTGAGTGGCTGGGATTACCGGTGCCCACCACCACACCTGGCTAAATTTTGTATTTTTTAGTAGAAATGCGGTTTCGTCATGTTGGCCAGGCTGGTCTCAAGCTCCTGGCCTCACGTGGTCTGCCTGCCTGGGCCTCCCAAAGTGCTGGGATTACAGGCATGAGCCATCGTGCCCGGCCTTGATTTAACTATTGAAAGTGGTTTCACAAACTCAGATCCTGACCGTCCTTGCACAATGGTTGTTTGTCTTGGATAGGCACAGAGAGGATGGAGGCTTTAGCTAGTGGCTTACATATCTCTGGGTTTCCAAGTACTAAACCGTGACCCTGTGCAACATCTCTGTGGCCTGGCTACATCTCTGTTTCTTCATCTGCAGAATGGGAGAAATAAAATAGACGACACCTACTAAGCACTAAGCTAGTTTGCCTGCTGAGATGGAATATGTGTTTATGTGTATGCATATAAAATGAATCATCAACCACAGATCAGATTAAAAAGCAGAGCAACTGGTTTTCCGAAGCAGCAGTAGGAATGTTGGAGGCTGAGACACCATATCAGTGTTCAGTACAGATGTTTGAGGTTTTCTTACCAGGCTATAAAAATGTTTACACAGTAATTAGGCCTGTTATCAGTACACAAACAGATTACACTTTACAGAATGAATGAACGGCTCAAAAACCCTCTCGGTTTCCATGAGGTTCGGAGCATTTTCCTAATTCTTGGGTTTACGAAAATAAATTCGGTTTCCAATAACACGGAGCCACGGCTGAGTGTAGGGGAAAGCGATCTGGGGTGTGAAATGAACTCTGACAGCGCACATGTCACTCAATCTCTCTGACTGAGTCTCCCCATCTGTAAATGAGCTAACCAAGATTCCTCTCCTCCTTTAATTCCACGGTTCTATTACTTTGCAGTCAATGTCTTCTAAACACACATTCATTCTCTTCACCACAAAAGGATATGTTTAATTAATGACTTTTTTTAAGGTGTAATTCTGCTGAATCACATAATGAGACTCCGATCCAACACTATTCAGTCATATTGAGACTGAGTTTGTGGCAGTTAATTCCTGACACTGAAGCCCCCAAGCCCAGTCTATAGGATGAGACCACAAGGTCGACTTGGGCTTTATGTGGATGTCCAGCTCTTCCAGAACACATCAATGGTTCTGAGTAACACTTGACTGAGGCTGGGTGCAGTGGCTCACGCCTGTAATCCCAGCACTTTGGGAGGCTGAGGCGGGAGAATCACTTGAGGTCAGGAGTTCAAGACCAGCCTGGCCAGTATGGTGAAACCCCGTCTCTACTAAAAATACAAAAATTAGTCAGGTGTGGTGGCACGCGCCTGTAGTCCCAGCTACTCAGGAGGCTGAGGCAGGAGAATCGCTTGAACCCAGCAGGCGGAGGTTGCAGTGAGCCAAGATCACGCCACTGCACTCCAGCCTGGGCAACAGAGCAAGACTCTGTCTCAAAAATAAATAAATAAATAAATAAATAAATAAATAAATAAATAGATAAATAGATAGATAAATAGATAAATAAACACTTCATTGAATGTTTTTCTCTTCCTGTTTTCAAGGAATAATACTTAGTTGTAACAAATATGACACCAAAATAATTAGCCAAGCTGTCGAATTTGCACTTCTAAATTTTCCTGTTGCCTAACTTTTGATAACGAAAAAGTGCAAGCAATTTTTAATTGTGATACACACTTTTGGGATCCAATACGAAAGCAGTAATGTTTAAATGTTCAGAAATGAGCTTTTAATGAATATTTAATTGCTCTATTCTTTATAAGTATAAATTATGCTTTCAGTAACACTCTGAATACTAAAAAGGCAAGGTTCGGTTCTTCCTAGTTATGTGTTCAAATTTCCCAGTAATTTGTTTCAAAAGGGGGAAAAAAGGTCATCTTGGTTTCAATCTCTATGAGAAGGAGCTTGGAGAGTAATTTGGAAGTAAGGTAACTTCTTACAGCAATATCCCAAATTCAACAAAATTTAGATGTATGTATTTGAAATGCATAGAAAAAAATCTAACAATATATGTACTTGAAATGTGAATGGTATTGAGAATGAGAGTGAAGAAAGATGCCTTCCATGTTCTCTGTAACATTTCTGTATAGCTTTTAATTTCTTTTTTAAAAAGAATGTTTAATTTCATCACTAAAAAACGTCTTAAGCACAAAACAGAGCCACTCATTGGGCACCTTTGTCAAAACAAGTGACATAGTTTGGCTGTGTCCCCACCCAAATCTCACCTCGAGTTGCAATAATCCCCACGTGTCAAGGGTGGGGCCAGGTGGAGATAATTGAATCATGGGGGCGGTTTCCCCCACACTGTTCTCCTGGTAGTGAATAAGTCTCACGAGATTTCATGGTTTTATAAATGGGAGCTCCCCTACACAAGCTCTTTCCTGCCGTCGTGGAAGACAACCTCTTGCTCTTCCTTCATCTTCCGCCATGATTGTGAGGCCTCCCAGCTATGTGGTACTGTGAGTGCACTAAACCTCTTTCCTTTATAAATTACCCAGTCTCAGGTATGTCTTCATTAGCAGTGTGAGAACAGACTAATACAATGAGCATCCTATCTTCTGTCCCAACCAGGACCGTGGGTGTTTGAGATTAAAATTCCCAAAATAAGATGGTAAGGGAAAGTGTTTAGTAGATTACCGTCTCCCAACACTCTATTCAAGGCACTGGTGATCATCAGTGTCTACATTTTATTTATTTACTTTTTTTGAGACAGAGTCTCGCTCTGTCGCCCAGGCTGGAGTGCAGTGGCATAATCTCAGCTCACTGCAACCTCCGCCTCCTGGGTTCAAGCAATTCTCCTGCCTCAGCCTTCCAAGGAACTGGGATTACAGGCACCCACCACCACGCCTGGCTAGTTTTTTATGTTTTTAGTAAAGACAGGGTTTCGCCAGGTTGGCCAGGCTAGTCTTGAACTCCTGACCTCAGCTGATCCAACCATCTCGGCCTCCCAAAGTGCTGGGATTACAGGCGTGAGCCACCGCGCCCAGCCCGGTGTCTACATTTTAAAACAAGTATTTTTCCGATTATAAAAGAAATGTGTGTTCATTTGCAAAACCATAAAATCATTCATAATGCCAACAGCTTTGAACAAGCATTGTTAACATTTTTGGTCCATTTATTTCCATTGTTCTTCTGTACCACGTTTTTAAACAAAACTGAAATCATACTATGATTGCAGTTTTGTTTGTATCCACACTTAACTGGTACGTTAGAAATCACCAAATTAAGGTCACCAAAGCATTTTCTCTCCATCTGTTACTCCTAAACACTACATTTTATTTTACATTCTGATGGATAAAGACTCACTTTATTGGACCACGGTAGTGTAGGCAGAATGGACAGCTGGAGACAGGATGATCTTTGGAAAATATAGACTAAGTCATATCACTCACCTGTTTAAAACCCCTCCATGACTTCTATTGAACTCAGGTATCAAACCCAGACTCCACAGGATGACCCTATATGAGCTAGCCCCCATCTCTCTGAACTCATCTCCCACCACACCAGTCTCCTTCCTTCTCCTCTAAATGAGCCCAGTTCATTCCTGCTTTGAGACTTTTGCACTGGCTGTTCCCACGCCCTGGAAGTTCTTCTACATATATTTCCCCACCTTATCCCTTCATGTCATTCTGGTGTCAGTCTAAATAGAGCTCATCATTGAGATCTTTCTTGGTTGGGCTCAGTGGCTCATGCCCGTAATCCCAGCACTTTGGGAGGCCGATGCAGGTAGATCACTTGAGGTCAGGAGTTTGAGACCAGCCTGGCCAACATGGTGAGACCCCATCTCTACTAAAAATACAAAAATTAGCTGGGCATGGTGCCACACACCTGTAATTCCAGCTATTCAGGAGACTGAAGCAGGAGAATCACTTGAACCCAGGAGGCGGAGCTCACAGTGAGCCAAGATCACGCCACTGCACTCCAGCCTGGGCAACAGAGCAAGACTCCATCTCAAAAAATAAATTAATAAATAAAAATACAAAAATTAGTTCAGGCGCAGTGGCTTATGCCTGTAATCCCAGAACTTTGGAAGGCTGAGGCAGGCGCATCACCTGAGGTCAGGAGTTCAAGACCGTACTGGCCAACATGGTGAAACCCTGTCTCTACTAAAAATACAAAAATTAGCTGGACGTGGTGGCGGGCGCCTGTAATCCCAGCTACTCGGGATGCTGAGGCAGGAGAAGCGCTTGAACCTGAGAGGCGGAGGTTGCAGTGAGTTGCGATCATGCCACTGGACTCCAGCCTGGATGACACAGTGAGACTCCATCTCAAAAAATAATAATAATAATAGAAAAATTAGCTGGGCGTGGTGGTACATGCCTGTAATCCTAGCTGCCCTGGAGACTGAGGCAGAAAGATCACTTGAACGTGGGAGGCAGAGGCTGCAGTGAGCCAAGATCGCACCACTGCACTCCAGCCTGGGCAACAGAGCAAGACTACCTCAAAAAATAAAAAGAGAGAGAGAGAGACCTTTGTTGGCCATCCAATCTGAAGTAGCCCTTGCATCTATCTCAATTATATCCTCCAATTTTATTTCTATATTTTTTATTGTGTCTTACACCACTAGACAATAAGGGTACCATCTCTGTCTGACGAATTCATCATTTTCCCCAGTACCTGAACCAGAGATGCTCAATACATACTAGTTGGATGAATGAAAGCATTTTCAAAGAATCCAGATTTGTGGTGCGTGAGATAAAGTAACCTACTTAAATAGGTCTTATTCACAGCAGCACAGTCCCTTAATGAGGCTTTTTAAAATAGATTGTCACCCTCTCCAATAACCTGGTCATGGAGAGCTGCCCACAGCCCTGCCAGTGGGAAAGTAAACCAGTTATTTAGTCTTGTTCAGACTTCAGTTCTGCTTCTCCACCCTGTTACCTAAACCAGAAACCCAATGGTGACACCTTCCCTTTCTCCCACTTCCCCAGCAATTAATAAGTCCTGCCAATTTTCCCTCTTATGGAAGACAAGCTCAACATCACAGTCACTGTCTTTTAGCAGGTCATTCCAGTTTCCTTTCAGAAAACACTCTCTCCCAGCCGGGCGCAGTGGCTCATGCCTGTAATCCCAGCACTTTGGGAGGCCGAGGCAGGCAGATTACCTGAAGTCAGGAGTTCGAGACCAGCCTGGCCAATATGGTGAAACCCCATCTCCACTAAAAAAACAAAAATTAGCCGGGCATGGTGGCAGAAGCCCATAATCCCAGCTACTCGGGAGGCAGAGGTTGCAGTGAGCCGAGATCGCACCACTGTACTGCAGCCTGGGCAACAGAGTGAGACTCCATCAGAAAAAAAAAAAAAAAAAAAGAAAGAAAAGAAAACAATCTGTCCCAATCTCAGTGACTTTTCAGAAACCCACCCCTAGATATAGGAACCCAAAACTATGCCAATCGGATATGTCCTCTGAGCATCTTGAATGCAGCAGAATGAAACAATAACAATAATGGAGGGCAGGTGAGCCCAAAATTGGGGCTTAGCCTGGGAGGGTTCTTGGCTTTGCCCAGGAAAGAATTCAAGTGCAAGCCAGGGGTGTGAGACAGCAACTTTTTTTTTTCTAATAGTCACAGAATATCTATTTATTTACTTATTCATTTTTTTCCAACTTTTATCTTTTTTTTTTTCCAACTTTTATCTTAAGTTCAGGGGTACATGTGCAGGTTTGTTACATAGGTAAATGTGTACGTACCATGGTCATTTTCCGCATAGATCATCCCATCACCCAGGTATTAAGCCTAGAATCCACCAGCTATTCTTTCTGATGCTCTCCCTCCTCGCCCCCTCCACCCTCTAACAGGCCCCAGTGTGTGTTTGTGTGTGTGCGTGTGTGTGTGTCCCCATGTGTCCGTATGTTCTCATCACTTAGCTTCCACTTATAAGTGAGAACATGTGGTATTTGATTTTCAGTTCCTGCGTTTGCTAAGGATAATGGCCTCCAGCTCCATCCATGTCCCTGAAAAGGCCATGATCTCATTCCTTTTTATGGCTGCATAATATTCCATGGTGTATATGTACCACATTTTCTTTAGCGAATTTATCATTGATGGGCATGTGGGATGATTCCATGTCTTTGCTATTGTCAATGGGAGATAGCAACTTTTATTGAAGCAGCAGTGTACAGCAGCAGCAGAGATACTCCTTGTACAGCAGGGCTATTCCCTAGGCAGTATGTGCAGGGTAGCACCCCAGTGCTGCAGTCATATTTATACCCATTTTTAGTCATATCCAAATTAAGGACAGTTTAAGCAGAAATTTCTAGAAATAGGGTGGTAACTTCTGGGTGGTTGGGTCATTGCCATGGAAAGGGGTAATAACTTCCAGTTATTGCCACGGCAATGGTAAACTGACACAGCGCATGTGTGGGTGTGTCTTATGGAGAGCTGCTTGCCCCTCAGCCCTGTTTTAGCTGGTCCTCAATTTGGTCCAGCTAATTGGACCAAATCGAGCCCCACCTCTAGAGTTGAGTCCCACCTCCTACCTCAATAATAACAGAAAAGGTTGGTGATCATTTACTTCCATAGCATCCACTGGAAGAGACTATAAGTCAATTCCTGCCACCGAGATCCCCTGGACTGCCTAATTCCTGTCTATTCCGTGCCTGGTTCTTTAGGGATGCTCTTAATCCTGTGAGTTTCCATCAATATTTCTAATGCAATCTTTGTTGACGTTGTTAGCCAGACTTAGTTTCTGTTGCTTGCAACCCAAGGATGCTAGCTGACAATTCTCCTGTTTGTTGAATCCATCCCATCTTCTCCATCCTCCTCACCATGGCCTCATCAGCCTTGCCTGGCTTTCAGAGCCAGCTTCCTCCCTGGTATCCATGTTTCTGGTCTTCTTGGTGCCAAATTCATTCACCACAAAGTCTCCAGCCAAAACTGACCATGCCACCCTAATGGAGAAATGCTGAGTCCCTGGTCCTCACCAAAGGCCCCCATCTATCATTCTGGTCACTTCTTTTGTACCTCCCTGTTGCAATCTTTAAGCACCAAGAACTCCAAACTACCAGCTGCTTCCTCATATTCTCCACATGTGTTCTAATCTCTCATCCCTTCCCACCCTTTCCTCTGCACCAGAATACCCATGAAAAGCTAACCATGTCCTTAATCATCCTGTAAACTCAGCTCAGACATCACCTCCACCCTTGCCTAGCTACCATCCACCTCTACTCACAAATGTGCAACCCTAACATATGGTCTGCCCTCCCCACTAATCTGTGAATTTTTTGATGACAGGCACTGTGTCGTCTTCATCTATCCGTACCACATAGGCACTGAATAAATGCTTGTTGAATGTTAAATGATTAAAAACATAATTCACATTGAAAAACCCCAGGTTGGATGCAACAATGGTGTTTTCCTTTTCCTCCTTCCGAACCACATTTGGAATTATCCTCAAATTGAGCGTTCTGAGAAATCTGCCAATGCTCTGCTATCTTGAAGGATGGTTTCATAGCTTAGGAGTCAGAACTCACACTGTTTTAACAAGCATCAGAGGCTGTTGCTGGTTGCACTGCCTAATGGTTCTCAATCGTGAAAGGACATTTCAGACACTCTGACTACACCAGCTGAAGCCCCAAGTGACGGGCTAAGGTGCCACTCAGCCTATACCAACATGAGTACAGAAAGGGAATATGCAAAAAAAAAAAAAGCTTATCGTCAATCATCAAACCAGTACAGGCACACGTGACAAGGGAAGGGCTTTGCTGTGGGATTCTCCTTCCTCCCCAGACCAACTGCACAAGACACAGCTCCTCCTGTGCCTCAGTTTCCTCACCAGTAATGAAGAATGAGATGCTGACCTAGATTCATTCAACGAACATAGACAGGGCACCCACTCTGTGTCTGACTCTAAACAAATTACTGCAGGTCAAAGATTCCCAAAATACTTTTCCTATCCTAAGGAAGCAGTGTGGAAAGTGCCACACACCATAGGTTCGAAACCCGGCCTGTTAGCCTCAAACCGTAACGCTGCTTCTGACCTGCCAGCTTCACAGCCCCAGGAAAAGTGATTTCAATTCCCTTTGCTGCAGTTTCCAAACAGGAAAATGAGGATGACATGAGCTCAAAGGTGTGAAAGGGTCTGGCACACAAGTAGGGTCTCAGAAATCTGAATTAAGAGGGTCTCCGAAGGCTTTAAACGTCCAAAGTTCTATCAATCGGAATTTCTCTCGTAATGAGAACTAGTGCCCCCTTCTGACAACCAGCGAGCACTGCACAGGTTGTCAGTATAAGAATGTGGTAAAAGACACCACTGCACACACAACAGGAGGAAGGGCCTGCCACAGATATCCCACCTTGGCTGGTGACCCTCCCAAGCCAGTTGCTATGAAAAAGAAATGTATAAATGAGATCCTTGCCCTGCCCAATATTTATGGAGGGATCAGAAGCTACCCACTGGGGAGATAAATGTAAAATTCAAAAATGATGGGTTGTCATCCACCCCCCACCCTGTACCCCCCTCCCCTTACAGAGGAAAGGGCGTCACGTGTGTCGGTCAAGTCTTGCCCATCCCTTTCTCAACAGAACCAGCTGAATTAAATTATTTTCTTGCCAAAAAGCCCTTATCCTACACCCTAGTCGAAGGCCTGATTACTGGCAATAGTTGCTTTCAGAGTTCAGGGAAAGGTAACATCTTGGTGAACAATTCTAAGAGGATTTAGCTCTCCTCCGATAAAATATCATGAGGATTGGATTTCCAAAGAGTTTTGTTTTCATTACTCCACTTGGATACACCCAGTAACCAACTTCACTGTCGTAGAACAGCTTCTCAGTAAACAACTCCATGCAGCTATTGCCATGAAAAACCCACACGTCTGCAGTGAAGTAAAAAAAAAAAAAAAGCCACTCCACTGGTCTTCCACCAGGGCAGGCTGCTCTGGAAACACAGCTCAGGGCATCCTTGGGGCTTTGGTAGAAGACCCCACTGATTGCCTGAGGAACTAGCAAAGTTATGCAGTTCCTGGAGCCCAGGAATGAATCCTAAACTGGGCGTGGTGACAGAACCACAAGGCTGAGAGGTCTGAGGTGACACCTGGACATCAGGACAGGTAGCAGATAAAAATCAAGACTCCACATTCTTCTTCTTCCAACACCTCCTCCCACCCCACAAAAATGAAATAAAACCACGAACAAGCCAAGGAGGAGAGCTGGAATCAGGCTCCTAGGAAAAACACGTCCTGTTCTAGCCTCAAGACAATTTCACACCAAATGGCTTTAAATTCCTTTCCAAAGCTTTGATGCCCGAATTGAAAAATAATTTCCCTTTTAAGCAAAAGTCAGCAGTTAAAGAAGCAGAACCTGAAAATCCTAGGAGCTCATGAGTTCTCCTACGTGCACAAATGTTGCGTGTGTCTGAACACGCAGCGCAGAAATCTACCCATTCTTTCTGGGAAGGTCATCCCAACTCTGTCGCAGAGGCTACTGTGGGTCACTCTAGAATGTAGTTATTATCACGAAACAGACTTCCCAGCCACACACAGCCGGCGCTAAGCTGCTATTCCCTGAGCCCAAGAAAGTCTCCTTTTTTGCAGAAAACCGGCTCAGGGCCTGGGGATGGCTGGCGCCCCAGTCTTGGCACTCAGGGAACTGCAGGCACCGCTTCACCCGGGAGCTAAGGGCTTCGACCCAAATGGAAGAAAGGCGCCTTCCTCACACAAGCCTCGTCCAAGAAAAAAGAGCAGTGAGAAACGATGGTGGGATGGTAGCTCGGGCGCACGTGGCCCAAGGCTAGGACGCAAACTGATCCGCTCGGTGCAACCTCTGTATCCCCAGTCCGTCGGGATGGGGTGTCCCCCGCTCGCCCTCTCCCCGAGGGCGGCCCAGAACTACCTGCTGCTGCCTAGGCGCCCTCGGACCAAGTCTCGGGAAGTTCACTCCGCGTTGCGCTAGTCCGGAGAGACTGGGAACCCGGGTAAACCCAGACTGTCCGGGGAAGACGGAGCCCGCCCCTGCCTGGGCGCCAGACCCATCCAGCTGCTTGGAGCTCAGGGACTAGGTCCCAGCGGGACTGCAGAGGCCTCTCTGGTTACCCCTTGCACCCCGGCGCCTCCAGACTCGGGGTAGGTGGCGACGAGGAGCGTGCGCCCAGGAAGGCAAGCAGTCAGCCCTGGGGGCCAGACGCGGAGAGAACCCTGCCTCCCGCCTCCCCCGATCGCCATGACTCCGGCTTCCCGAAGAGACCTGGTTGCCGCCGGGCGCTCCCACCTGGGCTGCGGTGCGGCTCCGGGTCCCCTGCCCTCCCTCCCCACCGCCCGGGAGCCTGCGGCCGGGGGCGCGCTGCCTGGTGGCCACTGGCTCCTGGGGGCTACAGGAGCGGTTCCCAGTCTCCAGCCCGCACAGTGCCGGGACAGCAGAGTGCGCCGCGGCCCTTCCCTAGCCCCACGCCCCCAGGCAGGCAGCCAGAGCCAGCTCCACGGAGGGCAAGGTGGCCGGGGCAGCCCCCAGCCCGCCGGGTGGGTGCCCCAGTGCCGGAGCCAACAGGTACGGGAGGCGTTGTCTGCCAATCGCCCGTCCACTCCGAATACGGGGGCTCACGACAGACCGGGGGTTTGGACACCCTGGAGAGGGGCGAGGACCGAGGGAAGAGGAGAAGAGAGGGAGCGCGCGGGTGAGCTGGGGAGCCGGCGGCGGCACTCACCTCTCGCTGGGCCGGGGCCCCGCAGCCCGGCAGCCGAGGCGCCTCCGCACCGCGCTGGGGGCTTCCTCCGAGGCCCGCAGGGAGGGGGCGGCGCGGAATGGAGGCGCCGAGCGGGCAGCGCTCAGCCTCTCGCTCACACCCCCAGCCGGCAGCCGCGTCCCCGCGCCGGCATCCTCGCTGCCGCCGGCTCCCTCGGCGCCCCCGGGCCGCTCCCCACGCGCGCGCCGAGACCGGCACGAGCCCCCTCGTCGACTCGGAGCGCGATCTGGGCGCGTGCCTCCCTGTCCTTGTCCTCTGCTCCCGTCTGGGGACGTGTGCCCCGCACCCCCTGCACCGCGCGCTCTTCTACCCCTCCCGCTCCCGCTGGCCGCGCGGGTTCAGCCCATGTGCGCGGCTGCCTCGCTGCGCCCCGGAGCCCAGTGGCCGAGGCCCCGCCGGAGTTGCGCGCCCTAGAAACTCCATGCAGCTCCGGCCTCCTCCCCAGCTCCTCCCCTGCGGGCCCCCCGGGGCCTTGCGGCCGCCAGCGGCACCGTCCACGCTCTGCCGGCGCCCGCGTTCAGGAGCCGGGCTTCTGGGCTCGCCTTGGCCGCCTGCGCCCCGGCTCCTCCGAGGGTCGGGGAGCCCCCACCCCCACCCTCCGCCTCTCCAATGGCTCCCTCGGTTTCCAGGCAGCGCAACCTGAGGAACGCCTCGGCGCGCGCGCACTCACACTCGCGCGCACACACACACACACGCACGCACATGCACGGCACACACAGGCAGACACGCGGGGGGCGAGCAGGCGCTTGGCAGACGGTGCTCCTTCCTTCCCTTCCCAAAGAGGCTGCCCACGCTAACTCTGGCAAACTGCTGCTCCTCGGAACAGGACAACTCACCCTAGCGCCCGCCGCCTTCACTACTTCATCCCAGGTGCGCACACCCTAGGGCCACGATTACACCTGAGCCCAGGGGGAAGGCGGGGCGCCGAGGTGGAGGGGCCGATGGCCGAAACTGCGGGGGCCAGCATTCCGCGTGACCGCCCCTGGCGACATCCAGGGAGGCACGGCTGCCGCGGGGCATCGCCCACCCACCTGGGATCCCACTCCTCCAGGGCCTGAGAACATGAGGCGTGGCCCCCACTTCTTCCAAGGTCATAGGACGGATCCGCTGGGAGGGAGAGGACGCTTGGGCACAGGTGTGAGCTACAAATTCGCAGACTGTCTGCAACCTGCCCATGCGCTGACCTCTGCTGAGTCTCCGCCCAGACAGACCCCTCTCTCCCCTGCCCCTGGTCTCAAGGGCAACGCATTTGCTTGGAGTCACCAGTCACCTTTCCTAGTCCCCACCTGTCTGCCTCCCAGGAGCTGACAGAATACACAGTGCAACCAAGGTTTGTCTTGGCAAGAAAAAGAAGAATCAAAGCAGCAAGGTGGGGCTCAGACTGTCCCGTAGACAGATTAGATGCTTGCCAGTTCCTTTTTGCTGCCCCCAAGATTGTGCCAATAAAGAAGGAACAACAAACCTGGCTGAAGCAGGCTAGTCTTTCCTTACAGCACCCTCCTTTCTCGGGTCCCCAGTTTCTTGCCCCCTCTTGGTGGCAGAAAGACTGCTCACCAGCTCAGATGCCTCCAATTCCCAGAACCAGAGAAAAGATACATGTGAAAATCCTCACACCAATCAGGAACAAAAGCAGGCAGTGCTGCTCCAAGCCTCTCATCCAAGCAGCTCAGCAGTCACCTCTCCACTGTTTGGTTCAACTGTCAGGGAAGTTTGGGCATTTTTTTTTTCTTTGCCAGCCAGCAGCACAATCAGGGTCGTGTGGGTGTGTGTGTGTGTGTGTGTGTGTGTGTGTGTGTGTTGCCTGGGCATGGTTTCAGAGTCCCTGAAGCACTTGTGGGTGCCACGCCTTTGGCATTTAGCATTTGCTAACCTGTATTATTACTATCTTGTATGGACCCTACTTCCCTAGTAATCTTTTCAAAATATGTTTTTATTTGTTATTCTTATAGGTACATGGTAGGTGTACATATTTATGGGGGTATATGAGAGGTTTTGATACAGTCATGCAATGTGAAATAAGCTCATCATGGAGACCAGGGTACCATTCCCTCAAGCATTTATCCTTTGAGTTACAAACAATCCAATTACACTCTTTAAGTTATCATAAAATATACAAGTTATTGACTATAGTCACCATGTTGTGCTACCGAATAACAGGTCTTATTCATTTTCTTTTTTTTAACCTATTAACCATCTCTACCTACCCAACCCTCTGAACCCCCACCCAGCCCCCCTCACCCTTCCCAACCTCTCTGGTAATCATTCATAGATTCTCTGTCCATGAGCTCAATTGTTTTGATTTTTAGATCCCATAAATAAGTGAAAACATGTGATGTCTGTCTTTCTGTGCCTGGCTTATTTTACTTAACATAATGATCTCCACTTCCATCCATGTAGTTACAAATGACTGGATCTCATTCTTTTTTATGGCTGAATAGTGCTCCATTGTGTATATGTCCCACATTTTCTTTATTCATCTGTTGATGGACACCTGGGTTGCTTCCAAATCTTAACTATTGTAAACAGTGCTGCAACAAACATCAGAATGCAGATACCTCTTCGATATACTAATTTCTTCTCTTTGGGGTATATACTCAGCAGTGGGATTGCTGTATCATATGCTCCCTAGCAATCTTAGAACTGAGATGTAACAGGCACCATTCTCAGGGACTTGCTGGGTACCCCTCCCCTACCCCAGCATGAAAACACAGAAAAATCTTGAGTTCCTTCAAAGAAACTCCAGGCACCTAGCTAGCCCTGAGAAGTAAACCAGCAACTTGATAAGCAAGAAGGTAATTTTAGCTTAAAACAATAGCCAAGGAAGTTACAGTCAGGAAATGTTTTTGTTCCCTGCATCAGTCTGTTCTCATGCTGCTAATAAAGACATACCTAAGACTGGTTAATTTACAAAGGAAAAAGGTTTAATGGACTCATAGTTCCACATGGCTGGGGAGACCTCACAATCATGGCAGAAGGTAAAGGATGAAGCAAAGGCACATCTCACATGGCAGCAAGCAAGAGAGCTTGTGCAGGGGAACTCTCATTGATAAAACCATCAGATCTCATGAGACTTATTCACTATCACGAGAACAGTATGGGGGACACCTGCGCCCGTGATTCAATTACCTGCCACAAGATCCCTCCCATGACACATGGGAATTATGGGAGCTACAAGATGAGATTTTTTACAAGTTAAGGAGAAGTGACTGCTAAGCTGTTTGGATGAGAGGCTTAGAGAATCACTGCCTGCTTTTGTTGCTCACTGGTGTGAGGATTTTCACATGTATCTTTTCTCTGGTTCTGGGAATTGGAGGCATCTGAGCTGGTGAGCAGTCTTTCTGCCACCAAGAGGGGACAAGAAGCTGGGGACCCAGGAAAGGAGGGTGCTATAAGGAAGGACTAGCCTGCTTCATTCAGGTTTGTTGTTCCTACTTTGTTGGCACAACCTTGGGGGCGGCAAAAAGGAACAGTCAAACCATATCATTCCCTATAGAATCTAAACATAACATCTTAGTGTATGTCCTTGAGTTGTTTTTCAGAAACCTGGACCCCCATTAAACTGATCGACTAGCACATAGACCTTGAATAAGAGGGAACTGAGGACTAAACTCTAACTGTGGTTCTTGTTCTAAATTTCTTCCTGAAGGGTCTGGAGGAAGCCACACCTACAGGCCAGAATGAACATTCTTTTCTGCACACCCCATATTTTTAGATAAAGCTTTACCTCCTTAACTAATCATAAATCAGAAAACCTTTGAACTCACCTATGACATCTGTAGAGATGGGATCTCCCTACGTTGCCCAGGCTGGTCTCAAACTCCTGACCTCAAGTAATCCTCCCACCCCCACCTTCCAAAGTATTGGGATTACTAGTCCCAGTGTGAGCCCATGTGGGCCTCTGCTCCCAGACGTCTGCTTTTTTAAGTCAAACCAAATGTCAAGCTTTCATGGATTGATTTATGGCTTTGTCTGTAGCCTCTGCCTCCCACCTTTAAAAATCCTTCCCTGTAAGCCAATGGGGTGGCTGGGACTTAAGCATGAGCTGCCTGATTCCTCTTGGTTGGTGCCCTGCAAATAAATGCCTCCCTTTCTCCTGCTGCAAAACCTTGATGTGGATAGCTGGTCTTACCGTGCCGGGTGAGCAGCCCCTGTTATGACATGCTTGAGCCACTGGCTGAGTTTCATGTACCTAGTTCAGAGATGTGCATAGAAGGTGATATGGTTTGGCTCTATGTCCCCTCCCAAATCACATCTTCAATTGTATTCCTGTAATACCCACGTGTCATTGGAGGGACCTGGTGGGAGATAATTGAATCATGGAGGCAGTTTCTCTCATACTGTTATCGTGGTAGTGAATAAGTCTCACGAGATCTGATGGTTTTATAAGGGGAAACCCCTTTCACTAGGCTCTCTCACTCTGTCTCTTGTCTGCTGCCATGTGAGATGTGCCTGTGCCTTTGGCTTTCCACCATGATTATGAGGCCTCCCCAGCCATGTGGAACTGTAAGTCCATTAAATTTCTTTCTTTTGTAAATTGCCCAGTCTCAGGTATGTCTTTATCAGCAATGTGAAAACGAATTAATACAGAAGGTATTATATTTACAAAGGTTTCCACAATGTGTCACAGGCAGATGAATAGAGTTGACAGGATCTCCATAAGATCTCTCCCTTTGATCCCTTAGTTTGGATGAATGCTGCATCATCTAACAATCTGTTGCCTCTGTAAGCAATTATTTTGTCACTTTCTAGATGGCAACCAGGTCACCAAAATGCCTTGGTAGGGCCAAGCATGGTGGCTGAAGCCTGTAATCCCAGCACTTTGGGAGGCCGAGGTGGGTGGATCACTTGAGGTCAGGAGTTCGAGACCAGCCTGGCCAACATGGTGAAACCCCATCTCTACAAAAAATACAAAAATTAGCCAGGCATGGTGGTGGGTGCCTGTAATCCCAGCTACTTCAGAGGCTGAGGCATGAGAATCGCTTGAACCTGGGAGGCAGAGGTTGCAGAGAGCCGAGATCCCACCATTGCACTCCAGTCTGGGCAACAGAGCAAGACTCAGTCTCAAAAAGAAACAAAAAACAAAAAACAAAAAACAGACAAACAAACGCCTTGGTAAGTGTAGATACACACATGAAGTTCCTGGTAAAACGTGGGGGCCTCCCACACAACCAGAGTCGGAAACATCTGGCCAAAGCTCTCATTCTGCCCTCCCTTCCTGCCTGTGTAAATTTGGGCAAGTTGTTTATTCTCCCTAAATCTCATCGCCCTCATCTATAAAATGGGGATAATTAGACTATCTATTCCACAAGGTTGTTGAGAAACTTAAATGTGATTATGTGAAATAGCAGTTCACTCAGTTAACCTGGCTCCAGGCATAGAGTAAGCTTTCAATAAATGTTGGCAGCTGTTACAAGTGAATAGTCAACACAAACACATAACAAAGACCTTATTTTGGGGGGAAAAAATCAAGGATCTCTTGCCTTAGGACCCTAAGCTCAGCGAGCCTCAGAACTAGAGAAGGCTAGGCAGTAGCTCACACTCATAATACAGATACTTTGGAAGGTGCAGGTGGGAGGATTACTTGAGGTTGGGAGTTTGAGACCAGCCTGGGCAACACAGGGAGACGCCATCTCTACAAAAAACTGATTTGCAAAAGTAGCCAGGTGTGATGGCATGTGCCTGTAGTCCTAGCTCCTCAGGAGGCTGAGGCAGAGGATCCCTTGAGCCCAGGAGTTCAAGATTACAGTGAACTGTGGTCACACCACTGCACTCCAGCTTGGGCGAAACAGCAAGACTTTGTCTCAAAAAACAAATAAATAAATCAGAAACACAAAGAACTAGAGAAGTTGGATGGCAGACTTCTGCAGTTTCTTGGTCCTCTCCAGCTATGACCATTTTGAGACTTCCATGTTAAGGTGGTTGCAGGTTTACAGGCCCTGGCACTTTTGCTCCAACTTTTATTCAATATATGTGGTCAAAATGTGTCAACTCCTTCCTATGAAAATACCAAAGAAAATCTTTTACCAATTACCGGGATGGAGGCTAAACTCAACATGAAACAAAATGAACAGGAAGGACTTCTCCTTATCGTGCATTTGTAGCTGGATTTAGCATAAGTTCTCTCTCTAACCTAGAATAGTACAGCCCTCCAGGAAACAGCGAGGAGTCAATTTCAACTTCCTTCTACCACCTGCCTCTAGCTTTGGGATTCAGAGTTACACAAATCAGACACCGAGACAAGTGCTACCTTACCAGTGATAATCCTCTCGTAAATATCCCCTTCCCTTATCTTCTTTCATTTTACCATCAATAAATACATCTACTTCAAGTGCCCAAAACACCCAAGGGTAGAGGGTGATGAAAAGATTCATTGCACTCTGAATAGTAGAAGTAGAAAAAAAAATCATTTGAGAAATATATGTTGGAGGGTAAAATTGTTCAGGTCTTCCATCAAAGTATGGAATCCAGGACTCACTAAATTCTTTACAACACACATTCTCTCCTGTGTGGCTAGGGGTTTGCCACAAACCTTGCAGTAGTTTGCTTTGCAGTAATCGGTAACCAGGACAACACTTGGTATCTGGAAGGAGTGTGCTGCTGTAACAAAAACTTAAAATACTGGCTTTGGGATTGAGCAATGGGAAAAAGCCGTAACTTCCTCCGAAGAGTATTACTGACAGTTGCAAGGACCTTTGGAAAACTCTTGGAGGAAACATGAAGGGCACAGAAAGTGCTTATTGGAAGCTGGAGAAAAGAACGCCTGAGTCACGTACCAGGAGAACAGTTAGCAAAACTGCTACCTGTCAATGGTCGGCTGGGCGTGGTGGCTCACGCCTGTAATCCTAGCACTGTGGGAGGCTGACACGGGTGGATCACTTGAGGTCAGGAGTTTCAGACTAGCCTGGCCAACATGGTGAAACTCCGTTTCTACTATAAATACAAAAAATTAGCCAGGCGTGGTGGTGCATGCCTGTAATCCCAGCTACTCGGAAGGCTGAGTCAGGAGAATTGCCTGAACCCGGGAGGCAGAGGTTGCAGTGAGCTGCGATCAGCCACTGCACTCCAGCATGGGTGACAGAGCAAGATACTGTCTCAAAAAAAAAAAAAAAAAAAATCAATATAACCAATGGCAAGAATACCTAAGGACCTCATGGATCTGATTTCCAAGTGGAAAAATAGAAAATGCCAGCTGGATTTTTCCAGATGCCTATGAGAAAAGGTAAGCAGAGACAGGTTAATTGAAGAAGAAGCTATTCCAGTTTTTTAGTAGAACTGAGATGGAATAGCAAGGAACCAGAGTTTGCTGAGTTAGAAAGGATTACTGTTTCTCTGCTGGGTTAGAAAGGACTACTGTTTCTCACTGTGGCGTCTCCAGGCAAAACCTTTCAAATCTGGGGCAGCAAAACCGGGTTTCTGGGAAAGATGGACTCAAGAATGGGGCTGTAAGATCCTTTGTTAAGGCCTCAGACATATTTAAGGGGATGCCCAAAAGGGCTTCTACATGTCTTAAAGACACTGTGCCTCACTCAGCAGCTTTGCAGGAGCCTAAAGATAAAGAAAGGTCTATTTTTTTTTTAATTTTATTTATTTATTTATTTATTTATTTAGAGACAGAGTTTCACTCTGTTGTCCAGGCTTGAGTGCAGTGGCATGATTTCAGAGAGGAAAAGAGAGACAGGGAGAAAAAGAGAGGTTCCGGGCCTGTCTACAGCGATTCAAGCCCCTGCTGCGAGCGTCTTCCCAGAGGAGGCTACAGATTCTGTTGGGCAGAGACAAGCCACCCCCGCCATGCGCGCTCTGAATTCCCAATCCACAGAACCACAAGAGGCAGTCATACATTTTTGTGTTAAGTAACTTTGTTTTGGGATGAATTTTTGTTATGCAGCAATAAATAACCAGAAAAATTTAATTTACTAAATTAGAAAGATGTCAAAAAATATGTTGTAAAGTGAAAAAACTTAATGGCAAAATAACATGTATGGTGCCACTTTTGAAAAAGAAAACTTTGTATATGGGATCCATATACACATATGTGCACCAAATATAATTCCAATGCTTTCTGTTAACTAACTCTGGAGAACCAGTATTGAGGGGATAAACATATATATATTTATTTATAGATGAATATATGTTCACGTATTTTATTTATATAAATATATAAATTTAAATATATATTTATATTTTTAATTTATATAAATATATACTTTTATTTATGTATATAAATGTTCATACATTTTTATTTATATATGCTTATTATATAAATGGCTTTTTATAAATGGAATATAAATGGCTTTTTGCTTTTTTGAAAATATTTTCAAAACGTATATTAGCCAGCCAACAAAATGGAATTGAGGTTAAATATTACATATAAAAATATATATAAGTATATATAATATAGCATATATTTATAAAATATATAAATATATAAATAGCATATATTTATAAAATATATAAATTTATATGTGAACATATATTTATATATTCATATATACATTATTTTATGTGGTATTTATATTTATATATAAATATTTATATAAATAATATCTTATATGATACATTATATATAATATATAATGGCACATGTTACATAATATATATTACATGTACTGTTATATTCATGCATAATATATGTTATATATAATTATATCATACATATATTATATAGTTATATATCATACATAGTATAATTATACTTATATATTATACAATATTACATAATATATGTATTAGATACTATTATTTAATGCCAAAATAAAGAACATCTTAGAGATCTTCAGAGCATCACAGGCATAGAAGGAAAAGGAAACCTTGGAAAGTGGAGGCATCATTGTGCTCCATTGTCCCCTTAAAGGCATTCATTCACCTGTATTTGAAACTGCACATGGTGAACAGTTAAAAAAGAAAAAAAAAAGGCAAGAGAAGGAAAGAAAGAGAGAAAGAAAGAAGAAAGAGGAAGGAGGGAAAGAAAAGAAAGGAAGGGAAAGGCAAGGAAAGGAAAGGAAAGGAAGGAAAAGAGAAGAAGGAAGGAAGGAGACGAGAAGAGGAAAGGAAGGAAGGAAGAAGGAGAGAAAGAAAGAAGAGAAAGAAAGGAAAGAAAAGCAAAGGAAAAAAAGGAAGGAGGGAAAGAAAGGAAAGACAAAAAAAAGAAAGACAGAAGAAAGAGGGAAGGGAAGGCAAGGGAGAGGGAGGGAGAGAATGAGGGAGGGAGGGGAGGGGAGGGGAGGGAAAACCAAGCAGCAGGAAGGAGAATTCTTGGGAAATCAGGAGTCTATAACCTCCCTAGGAGGAGGGACACTCATAAACACCCCAGGGTTTCAGGTGAAGCTTTTGAAATACTACATGCATTAAGATTAAGGGCAAACCAAAAGCCTTTGGAGAATCAAGTTCAGCCTTAAATTATCTCAATAATTGATTAGCCAAAAATGATCTTTCTGTACCCTAAATGCCTGCCAGATGAAAAAGTTAAATCTCTCTGAGGAGAGAGAACAAATGTATAGTCACTATAATTTCTTAAATATAACATGTGGCATTTAATCAAAAATCAACAGGCATGTCCGGAAAAAGAACCAAATTAAGAAAAAATAAAGAGAAACAACAGACAATAGGAAAACCAAACATAGGAAATTCCGACGCTGGATTTATATAAAAGACATTAAAACAATTGTATAGATGTTTAAGAAAATGAATGACAAGATAAAGAAATTCACCACTAAATAGCTAAAGTCTATTTATTTATTCTTAATTTCTTTCTAATTCAATAATTGAACTTTTACTTTTTATTAATGTGATCCATAATTGTTAAAGGTCAAATTGTAATTTGTTATGCAGAAGTCAAATTTAAAAATAAACATCAAACAGTTCTAAAAGGTCAATTGTGCAAAATGGTGTTCTCTCTTTCCTCCTCCTCCATTCCTTTTTGCCAAAGATAACTACTTTCAACTAGTCCGTTACCTCTTTGGATAGTTATATCCATATTTCTAAATAAGTGGTTTTTTAAAAATATTTATTTTCTTTTCCAATTAAAACACCTAACTGAAGGATGAAGATGTAATACTCTTACTTGTTTCTCCAATCCACACACATACATTCTGTCCTGATTCTCCCATATATAATGTTTAATTTGATCTCTATTCAGTTAAAATTTATTTATTATTTATTTATTTGAGACAAAGTCTCACTCTGTCACCCAAGCTGGAGTCCAGTAGCAAGGTCTCGGCTCACTGCAACCTCTGCCTCCCAGGTTCAAGCAATTCTCCTGCCTCAGCCTCCCAAGTAGGTGGGGTTACAGGTGTCCACCACCACGCCTGGCTAATTTTTTGTATTTTTAGTAGAGATGGGGCTTCACCATGTTGGACAGGCTGGTCTCGAACTCCTGACCTCAAGGGATCCACCCGCCTTGGCCTCCCAAAGTGTGGGATTACAGGTGTGAGTCACAGCACCCTGCCAAAATTTGTTTATTTTTAACACAGAATAAAGCAATAATTCTGGAACCCATCAAAAAATAAATAAAATACACTCAGTAGATGTGGTTAAAGCAAACTGGACACAGTAGAAGAGATTAGTGAACTTCAAATAGGTCAGTAAAAAAATATCCTGCTAATGTGTGAGGAGAAGAAAAAGGTGGGAATGGAGAAAAGAGAATAAGAGAATTAAAGCAAAGTGAATCATCAAATATATAACTCAAGTCTGAAAAGGAAAGGGGAGAAAGAGTGAAGTGGATGAGATGCTGGCTGAGAATTTTCCAAAACCAATAAAGACATGAAGCCACAGATTCAGGAAGTCCTATAAACTCCAAATAGGATACATACAATGAAATCCACATGAAAGCAGTCATCATTACATTTCTAAAACCTAAAGACAATTTTTTTTTCTTTTTTTCTTTTTTTTCTTTTTTTTTGAGACAGAGTTTTGCTCTTGTTGCCCAGGCTGTAGTGTAGTGGCGTGATCTCAGCTCACTGCAGCCTCCACCTCCCGGGATCAAGCAATTCTCCTGCCTCAGCCTCCTGCGTAGCTGGGATTACAGGCATACGCCACCATGTCTGGCTAATTTTTTGTATTTATAGTAGAAACGGAGTTTCACCATGTTGGTCAGGCTAGTCTCGAACTCCCGACCTCAGATGATCCTCCCGCCTCGGCCTCCCAAAGTGCTGGGATTACAGGCGTGAGCCACCACACCCGGCCAAGACACAATATTAAAAGCAGCCAGGCCCCTTCTCCTTCACACACACACACACCTTGCAAAGGAACAATTCGCCTGACAGACGACTTGTTGACAAACATAATAAAAGCCAGTACAACTTACAATCATTGGTATCATCTTCGGTGCACTAAAAGAAAATAGCTATCCACTAAATTCTGAACGCAGTGAACATGCCCTCTAAAAAGAAAAGGAGCAATTTCTGCTTCTATGTTACTAGGTTACTGCAAAAGTAATTGCAGTTTTTACCACTGAAAGTGATGGCAGTAGGGCAAGGTGGCTCATGCCTACAATCCCAGCACTTTGGAAGGCCAAGGAGGGTGGATCACTTGAGAGGTCAGGAGTTCGAGGCCAGCCTGGCCAACATAGTGAGACCCTGTCTCTATTAAAAATGTAAAAATGGCCCGGGAGTGGTGGCAGGTGCCTGTAATCCCAGCTACTTGGGAGGCTGAGGCAAGAAAACTGCTTGAACCCAGGAGGCCAAAGTTGCAGTGAGCTGAGATCACTCCAGCCTGGGCGACAGAGCGAGATTCTGTCTCAAAGAAAAAAAAAGAAAGTAATGGCAAAAACCTCAATTACGTTTGCACCGACATAATAAGTTAGTTTCCTTCCCACTATTAACAATTAGAAACTAAACAAATGTACAAATTAAGTATTTTCTGTAATTGGACAACAGATAGTACAGGGCTGTGATCCATGTAAGAAAAGGAACAAATTATGTGTGTCCTGCAACTGCCCAGCTTTCTACCTGGAGATGGTATCCGTATCACTGTAGAGGAAAAGGAAGCCAAACAGAACACAGGGGTCTCACTAACTTGAGGGATCAGAGTTCATGAAGGCTTAGGTAGCTAGATTTTGGGGGGCAGAGAACTGGAGAGGAGAAGGCTACACAGATAAAAAGGTGGACATTTTTCATAAGGATTTAAGTTCCTAGATGACAACTAAGATGTGCATAAGAAGACAAATTCTATGCCGCTAGGCGGAGAGCAGTTAGTGAAGAACTGTAAGTCGAACAATTTCTAGATGTAAGAAAGAACTGGAAAATGGGCAAGTTCTGATGATCCTGAGTGAGAAAATGCATTGAACACCCAGTGGGTACAATAGAGTCCATAGGTGAATTGCACCTTCCTGGTAGCAGGAAAAAACTAGCTCTAGAATAACAGCTATTGTAAGACTCGACCTAACAAAGCTTAAAAGCAATCATCAAATAGATCAAAGTGATTTCCAAGTTACTAATCAAATGCCTAGCAAAGAAACTTCAAAACTCTTCAAAGGACAAAAACAAAATTCAGAAACTCAACAACACAACACCCACAGTGTCCATGGAAACAGAAGGAAAAATAACAATGGTGATGGAATCTGCAGAAAGGGGCTTTCGAGCAGCTATTAGAAATATTTTCAAGGATTTAAAGGAAATTGTGAACAATAAAGGAAGGCATGCAATCTAAAAAAAGAAGCAAATAAAATTGTAGCACTGAAAAAATGTATATTTAATGTGAAAAGGCTATTTGAGGGCTTAACATAATTTCAGTATTGTGGAAAAATAAGTGAGTTTGAAAAAAATAGAAACTGAAGCAGAGAAAGAATGCTGGCTAAAAAAAAATCTTAAAATCCTTGATGGCAGGTGGAGCAATATCAGGTTACCTAACATATGTTTGATTTTAATACCTAAAGCGAGAGAGAGAGAGAGAGAGAGACTCTGTGCACACGCGTGCCTCTGTGTGTGTGTGTGTGTGTGTGTGTGTGTGTGTGTGTGTTAGGAAGGTTAAACATAAAAAAGCATTTGAATAAATAGTGGCTAATATTTCGCAATTTGATCAAAGCCTAAAATACAGCTCCACATGACACAATTTACTGCAAGAAAGATAAATACAAAAAGTACACACCAAGGTATCTTATAATCAAATTGCTGTAAACCATGATAAAGAGAAAAATCTTAAAGTATCCAGAAGAAAAAAACATTATATCAGGAGAACAAAGAGAAGACGTAATACTAACTTCTTTTAAGAAACAATACAAGCCAAAAGACAATGGAATAACATTTTTAATGTGCTGAAATTGAGAACAAAACAAAAATACCGAGAATTGTCACTGTGGTTTTGATTTGCATATCTCTAACAATTAGTGATGCTGAGCATATTTTCAAATGCTTATTGGCCATGTATATGTCTTCTTCTGAAAACTACCTGTTCATGTCCTTTGCCCACTTTGTTATCGGGTTGTTTGCTTTTGGCTTGTTAATTTAAGCACCTTATAGATTCTGGATATTAGCCCTTTGATAGGTGCATATTTTACACATGTTTTCTCCCATCTGTCGGTCGTCTGTTTACTTTGTTAGTTTCTTTTCCTTTGCAGATGCTCTTTAATTGAATTAGGTCCCATGTGTCAATATTTGTTTTGGTTATCATTGCTTTTGGCATCTTTGTCATGAAATCTTTGTCAAGACCTATGTCCAGAATGGTATCTTCTTGGTTTCCTTCAAGAGTTTTTATAGGCCTATAAACCCTTTAGGTTTTATGTTTAAGCCTTCAATCCATCTAGAATTGATTTTTGCCTATGTTAAAAGGAAGGGGTCCAGTTTCAATCTTCTGCATTGGCTAGCCAGTTATGCCAGTAACATTTACTGAAAAGGGAATCCTTCCACTGTGGAAAGCAGTGTGGAGATTACTCAAAGAACTTAGAACAGAACAAGCACTTTACCCAGCAATCCACTGGGTATATACCCAAAGGAATATGAATTGGTCTACCATAAAGTCCTATGCATACATATGTTCATCACAGCACTATTCACAACAGTAAAGCCATGGGATGAACATAAGTACCCAGCAATGGTAGACTGGATAAAGAAAACGTGGCACATCCACACCATGGAATACTACGCAGTCATAAAAAAGAATGCGATCATGTCTTTTGCAGCAACAGGGATAGAGCTGGAGGCCATTACCCTAAGCAATTTAATGCAGAACAGAAAACTAAATACTGCATGTTTTCACTTATAAGTGGGAAGTAAACATTGAGTACACATGGACACAAGGAAGAGAACAACAGACACCAGGGCCTATTTGAGAGTGGAGCAGGAGGAGGGTGAGGACCAGAAAACTACCTATCAGATACTATGCTTATTACCTGAGTAATGAAATAATCTGTACACTAAATCCCCACGAGACTCAATTTACCTATATAACAAACTGGCACATGTACCCCGAAACAAAAGTAAAAGTTTAAAGAAAAAGAAAATACCGAGAATTTCCTAATCAGCAAAAATAGTCTCTAAATTTAAAGGTGATGGCTGGACGAGGTGGCTCACACCTGTAATCCCAGTGCTTTGGGAGGCCAAGGTGGGTGGATCATCTGAGGTCAGGAGTTCAAGACCAGCCTGACCAACATGGTGAAACCCTGTCTCTACTAAAAATACAAAAATTAGCTGGGCGTGGTAGTGGACACCTGTAATCCCAGCTACTTGGGAGGCTGAAGCAGGAGAATCACTTGAACCCGGGAGGTGGAGGTTGCAGTGAGCCGAGATCATGCCGTTGCACCACTGCACTGGGCGACAAATAAATAAATACAAATTAATTTTTTAATTTTAAAAAAATAAAGGTGAAATAAAGAGTTTTTCAGATAAACAAACAGTAAAATAATGTATAGGCCAGGCACAGGGGTTCTTGTCTGTAATCCTAGCCCTTTGGGAGGCCAAGGCAGGAGGATCACTTGAGCCCGGGAGTTCAAGACCAGCCTTGGCAACCTAGCAACACTCTGTCTCTATTCAAGAATTTATAGCCATCAGATTGAAGTAAATGACAGCAGAAATTTAGGAATGATAAGTCCTGGGAATGGAAAATATGTGAATAAAAATAAAAAGTTTGTCATTATTTTTAACTTTCTTTAAAAGGTAGTTTACTGATTAAGACAAAAATATTACCCAATGCATTTATGGGATTTATAAGACATGTATGAATAAAACATGTATGACAGCTGTAGCACAAAGGGAGTAAGGAAATGGAAATACACTATTAAAAGGTAGTCAATTTATCCCCGAGGTAGTATAATACCATTTGATATCGGACTGCTACATTTGAAGGTGCACACTGTAAATCCCAGAACACAAAGAGATATAGCAAATAAGCCAATAGAGGAGAGTAATACAATATTTGAAACTAATCAATACCAAAAGAAGTCATGAAAAAGGGAAAAGCAACAAAGAACACACGAAACAAAAAAGAAAGAGCGAGATGGTACATTTAACCCTAAACGCGTGGTGAGCTGCATTTAATTTAAAGAGTGCGAACCGTTACCAAATCCGGCCGTATTGAATGTATAGGGTACTACATTAACATCATCTTTTCAAGTGCACTAGGAATGTTCATAAAACACAGGCTGTATCTTGTGCCACAGAATAATTCTCAGTACTTTAGTATCTTAGGCCAGGTATGGTGGCTCATGCCCGTAATCCCAGCACTCTGGGAAGCCGAGGTGGGCAGATCACTTGAGGTCAGGCAGAAGAATCGCTGGAACCCAGGAGGCGGAGGTGGCAGTGAGCCGGGATTGCACCACGGCACTCCAGCCTGAGTGACAGAGCAAGACTCCGTGTCAAAAAAAAAAAAAAAAAACACACTTTGAGATTTTAAAAATACAAAAATTACCCGAGTGTGGTGGCACATGCCTGCAGTCCCAGCTACTTGGGAGGCTGAGGCAGGAGAATGGTTTGAACCTGGGAGGCAAGTGAGCCGCGATCATGCCGTTGCATTCCAGCCTGGGCTACAGAGTGAGACTCCATCTCAAAAACAAAAAAACAACACCCACTTCGAGATTTTAAAGTTATCCAAATCATACCAGAAACATTCTATGACCACAATGGAATTAAAAATTAAATTAGAAATCAATAAGAAGAAGATACCTTAAATTTCCCCAAGATTTTACAAGTAAAAAACAGTTTCGCATAATGCGTATGTCAAAGAATAATCAGAAATGAAGTTTAAAAATATTTTGAACTAAATGAAATGAAAGCACAATGTATTGAAATTTGTGAGATGAGCTAAAACAGTGCTTACAAGGAAAATTACAGCTTAAAATGTTTACTTTACAAAAAGATGAAAGGTTTAAAGCCAATGTTTTAAGATGCTAACTTAAAAAGCTAAAAAGAGAAGAGCAAATTAAATTGAAAAACAACGAAAGAAAGGAAAAAGGATAGGAAAAATCAAATTTAAAAATGGACAGAAAAATGAATTCAAATGTCATAAAATTAATACATCTGTAGCTAACTTGATTTGAAAATATGGCAAAAACACAAAACACCAAGATCAGGAATCACTATAGATACTAACCATATAAAAAAGAATAACAAGTGAATATTATAAAACAATGTTATGAAAAAATGGACAATTTAAACAAAAGAGAAATTTATTTATTTATTTTTTTTTCTTTGAGACGGAGTCTTGCTCTGTCGCCCAGGCTGGAGTGCAGTGGCCGGATCTCAGCTCACTGCAAGCTCCGCCTCCCAGGTTCATGCCATTCTCCTGCCTCAGCCTCCCAAGTAGCTGGGACTACAGGCGCCCGCCACCTCGCCTGGCTAGTTTTTTGTATTTTTACTAGAGACGGGGTTTCACCGTGTTAGCCAGGATGGTCTCGATCTCCTGACCTTGTGATCCGCCTGCCTCGGCCTCCCAAAGTGCTGGGATTACAGGCGTGAGCCACTGCGCCTGGCTGAAAAATTTTTTTAAAAACACAAATTACCAAAATAGACCCAAGGAGATATAAAAATCTGAATATTCCTGTATCTTTTAAATAAATTGAATTCATAATTAACCTCCTGTGCCCTCAAAACATAAACAAATTCCTCTGTGCCCAGATGGTTTCTTTGGTGATTTCTAACATTTAATGAAGAGCTAATACCAATCTCATAAAACGTTTTCATAAAATAGAGAGTGGGCACACAGCTCAACTCATTTTATGAGGCTACTGTCTCTCTCATCAAAATTAAATACAGGCAATACCAAAGCAGAAAATGAAAATAAACGCAAAAAAGCCTTAACATACATTAGCAAACTAAATCCAGCAATATATAAAAAGGATAAGACGGCTGGGCACGGTGGCTCACGCCTGTAATCTAATCCCAGCTTGCAGTGAGCCGAGGTGGCGCCACTGCACTCCAGCCTGGACAACAGAGCGAGACTCTGTCTCAAAAAAATCAAAAAAAGGATAAGACATCTTGACAAGGTGGAGTTTTTTTAAGTCATACAAAGTTAGTCTAAATCTTAAATTCTAAAAGATGAATCAGTGTAATTTATCCTATTTATAGAAGAAAAAAATTACAGTCATCCTAATGCATTCATGAAGAGTATTTGACAAAATGCAACTCCTATTCTCCATGAAAACTTGGAAAACTAGGAATAAAAGGGAACTTTTTCATCCTGCTAAGGGGTACTAAAAAACCTACAGCTAACGTCACACAAAATGGTTAAAAACTGAATGCTTTCCCTGTAAAATCAGGAAAAGGGCTTCTATTGAACATTTGTTGGAGGACTCGGCCGTGAAATAAGTCAATAAAAAGACAGGAAATGCATACAGATTGGTAAGTAAGAAGTAAAATTGTTTCCACTGAAAAGCAACATGATTGTGTACATTTAAAAAAAGAGTATTTGGGCTGGGCGCGGTGGCTCAAGCCTGTAATCCCAGCACTTTGGGAGGCCGAGGCGGGCGGATCACAAGGTCAGGAGATCGAGACCATCCTGGCTAACACGGTGAAACCCCTTCTCTACTAAAAAATACAAAAAACTAGCCGGGTGAGGCGGCGGGCGCCTGTAGTCCCAGCTACTTGGGAGGCTGAGGCAGGAGAATGGCGTGAACCCGGGAGGCGGAGCTTGCAGTGAGCTGAGATCTGGCCAGTGCACTCCAGCTTGGGTGACAGAGCGAGACTCGGTCTCAAAAAAAAAAAAAAAAAAGAGTATTTGAATGAAAAAGTGACCTTAACAAGGTCACAGAATACAAGATCAATGCCAACAATAAACAACTGAAAAATGAAATTTTAAAAACAGTTCCATTCAGGCCCAGCGTGGTGGCTCATGCCTGTAATCCCAGCATTTTGGGAGGCCAAAGTGGGCAGATCACCTGAAGTCAGGAGTTCGAGACGAGCCTGGCCAACATGGTGAAACCCTGTCTCTACTAAAAATACAAAAATTAGCTGGTCGTGGTAGTAGACCCCTGTAATCCCAGCTACTTGGGGGAGGCTGAGGAAAGAGAATCTCTTCAACCCAAGAGGCAGAGGTTGCAGTGAACCGAAATCGTGCCACTGTACTCCAGCCTGGGTGACAGAATGAGACACCATCTCAAACAAAAAAAAAAGGTCCCATTCACAATAATATCAATAACATGAAATATTAGGGATATGTTTAACAAAATAAGTGTAAGTTCTGTGTACTAAAAACCTCAAAACACTGCTAAGAGAGATTAAAGAAGACCAAAAAATAAATGGAGATCTATACCATGTTAATGGATCAGAGGTTTGATCATTTTAAGATGTCAGTTCTCTCCAAATTGATCTACAGGTTCAGCATCATCCCAATCCATATCCTAACAAGCTGTTTTGCAAAATTTGACAAATCCATATCCTAACAAGCTGTTTTGCAAAATTTGACAAGCTGGTTTAAAAATTTATGTATGTATGCAAAGGACATAGAATAGCCAAAACAAATTTTTCAGAGAAGAAAGTTGGAAAGACTTTCTTTCCAACTGATTTCAAGACTTAACTATAGAGCTAATCAAGAGAGTGTGGTTTTGGCACAAGGATATATAGAGCAAAGGAACAGAACTGATTAGGAATACACTCATATGCATGTGACCAATTAGTTTTCCACAAAGGTGCCAAATTAATTCAAATTAATTAATTTAATGAGGATAGTCTTTTCATCCAATTGTGCTGGAATAACTGGATATTCACGTGGAAATAAATGAACTTTGATACTTTATTTACCCTATAGGCAAAGATTAACTCAGAATGGATCGTAGTCCTAAATGTAAAAGTTAAAGCCACAAAACTTCTAAAGAAAACCCAGGAGAAAATTTTTGAGAACTTGGGTAAGCAAAAATTTCTTTTTTTTTTTCTTTGTTTTTTGTTTTAATTTCCCTTGAGACAGGATCTCGCTCTGTCGCCAAAGCTGGAGTGCAGTGGCACAATCACAGCTCACTACATCCTCCACTTCCCGGGCTCAAGCCATCCTCTCACCTCAGCCCCGGAATAGCTGGAAGTACAGGCTCGCGCCACCATGCCCGGCTAATTTTTGTATTTTTTATGGAGACAGAGTCTCACCATTTGCCCAGGCTGGTCTCAAACTCCTGTGCTCAAATGATTGGCCCACCTCCGCCTCCCAAAGTGCTGGGATTACAGGTGTGAGCCACCATGCCCACCCAAAAATTGCTTAACGAAGATACAAAAGCCACAAATCGGCCAGCTGCTGTGGCTCATGCTTGTCATCCCAGCACTTTGGGAGGCCGAGGCGGGCGGATCACTTAACGCCAGGAGTTCAAGACCAGCCTGGCCAACATGGTGAGATCCCATCTCTACTAAAAATACAAAAATTAGCCGGGCATGGTGGTGGGTGCCTGTAATCCCAGCTACTCAGGAGGCTGAGGCAGGAGAATCACTTGAACCCAGAAGGCAGAGGTGGCAGTGAGGCGGGATTGCACGACTGCACTCTAGCCTGGGCAACAGACAAAAACAAAACAAAACAGAAAGCACAAGTCATAAAGGAAAAATTTGATCATTTTGATTTCACAAATTTTAAATCTTATGCCCTGAAAATTTCATTTTTGAAAACATGAATAGACAAGTCACAGGGAAAAATTATTCATAATACATATCCATTACTTCATCATTATGAAATTCTAGCACAGAAAAAGACAATCTACAGTGACAGAAAGTAAATCGGTGGATTCCTGGGGCTGAGTGGTTGACTCCATCAGAGTACAAGGGAATAGTTTAAGTTGAAGGAAATGTTTATGTCTTAATTATGGTGATGGTTACAAAGGTTTATACATTTTGTCAAAACTCATCAAAGTGTACATTTTAAATGGGTGCATTTTATTATATGTAAATTATCCTCAATAAAGTTTATTTGAAAAGAAGAAAGTGAAGCCTTAAAAAAAATTATGGTTGTACAAAAGGATGATAAATGTTTGAGGTGATTGATTTTCTAGTTACCTGATTTGATCATTACACATTGTATACATCTATCGAAATATTACACTGTACCCCATAAATATGCACAATTATTATGTGTTCATTTAAAATAATAATTTAAAAATTAGATTAAAGATTGTGCTTAAAATTTTCTAAAAAGAAAGAATTGCTATAGTTAGCTATTCAGAGAGAAAAAAATATGGTTTCAAATGGAGGAACAAAGATGGAAGACTGGAAAGTCGATAAATGTAGATAAATCTGAGTAACTATCGTATTTTAATCTAATAATAAATGTTAATAATGTTTGGTAGGTTCTTAAATCTACTAAGAAATAAAATACATGAGAACAATTGCACAAAAGGTAAGAAAGGGGTAAACGGAGTAAAAGTGTTCTAAGGTCCTTGCAACTTTAGATACAACTTGCATTAAAGTGATAAATGTACTAATTTAGGATATATATCGGTGGGTCAAGGATACACATTGCAGTCCCTAGGGATATCACTAAAAGAATAATAAAAGAATGTAAAACTAACAAGGAGGGCTAAAATTGTATAAAAAGTGCCAATCTCCCTGGAAGATAGAACATTTCAAAAATTGGATACACCTAATAATATAGGCTCAAAATATATAAAGCCAAACTTACAGAATTAAAAACAATTATTATTATTGTGCATTATTAGCTCAATCTGATTGACACAGTAAGTAATCAAAGAACTAGAAGAACATAAATTACAATGTAAGAGAAGAAAATCAAAATATAATAGCTAAAAACTGTAAATTAGGGAAAATGAGCATATTATTTAGTCTGGGCATGTTGAAACAGATCTGATTAAACACAGCCGCTGCAGGGTGAGTGAGATAGCTTACAGCATTATATTAGTGTTTGGCAACATATGTCTTGCTCTAAAACCAACACTTCTAAGCTTTGGTGTTTTGTTTTGTTTTGTTTTGTTTTGTTTTGTTTTGTTTTGTTTTAATTCAGGGGAAGAAGTGGAGACTTCCAGGAAAGATGACGGTGTAAGTGGACATTTTTAAAACCTCCTCCCTAAAACCTACAAAAACCAACAAAGGAACTAATGATTAAAATGAAAACCAAACTGAAACTTAGAGACAGCCTTAACCTTGTCCTACAAATACCAAAGAATACTTGCCAGATACAACACAATTTGAACCAAAATGAAATGTGATGCTGGCGTTTGACCACAATTCCTGCGCTTCGGAACCAACGCGGTGCCGTGGGCCCAAGAGCCTTGCTAATGCAGCCCCCAGCCCAAGCTGAGATCTGGAGATGTGGCTGGGCCTCAGAATGAGAAAGCTTCCTCCTGCACCACAGATCAGTGCCAGCGGAGAGGCCTCATGGGACCAGGTACTGCCTCTGTTGGTGAGTTCCAGCTTTTTCATGGTGAAACAAAGGGATTCGATTGGAAATAAAGCAAATTTCTTATCAAAGAAGAAAATCAAAGGTAGAGGAAAGTGTGTGTTGATACCACCCCCACCCCATCCCTAATCAAATCTCAGGGCTGCCTTGATCTTAGCTGTATACCATGAGCATCATGCATGAGGTTTTTGAATGCTTTTAAATACACAAATGAGACTCCCGTCAAACCAATGGAATTAGAATCTACAGAAGTGAGGCCCAGGCAACAGCAATTGAAAAAACTCCCCATTTTGAGATAACATGGTTAGCCTAATCAACAGGCAAAAGTTAAAAATATTTATAACCCAATGTTGGCAGAGGTATAAAGAAATAAGCATGTTTATAGGAATTCTGAAGAAAATGATCACGGTAGAAAACTTTTTTTCTTTTCTTTTATATATACATGTGTTTACATATATGTGTGTATATATGTGTGTGTATTTTGTGTATATATGTGTGTATATGTGGGTATATGTGTGTGTGTATGTGTGTGTGCATATATGTATATATGTGTGTATATGTGTGTATATGTGTATATATGTGTGTATATGTGTGTATGTGTGTATATATGTGTGTATATATATGTGTATATATGTGTGTGTGTGTGTGTGTGTAGCTATATATATGATTTTTTTTTTTTGAGATGGAGTCCCCAGCTCCCAGGCTCAAGCGATTCTCTTGCCTCAGCCTCCCGAGTAGCTAGGATTACAGGCACACACCACCATGCCCGGCTAATGTTTTTTGTATTTTTAGTAGAGTCAGGGTTTCGTATTTTTTTAAGAGGCAGAATCTCACTGTCTCCCAGGCTGGAGTGCAGTGGTGCAATCATAACTCACTGCAGCCTCAAACTCCTGGGCTGAAGCGATCCTGCCACCTCAGCATCCCGAAGTGCTGGGGTTATAGGTGTGCACCACCATGCCCAGCTGATTTTTTAATCTTTTTCTAGAGGCAGCGTCTCACTATGTTGCCCAGGCTCGTCTCAAACTCCTGGCCTCACATGATCCTTGAGCCTTGGCCTCCCAAAGTGCTGGGATTATAGGTGTGAGCCACTACTACCACACCTAGCCTTGAATTACAAATTTTCACGTGGAGTGATATCCACTAGTGGAACACTCTGGATCTCTCTGTATTTCCTCGCTCACTTCTCTGGTAAATGCAGAAAGGAAAAGGACTGGAAGATACAATCCTCTTGTTCTCTCTCCTCGGCTCTCCCTGCCCGCAGGAAGCACTGTCTTGACTTTGACCTTGCACTTAGCCATCACTCCCTGTGGCTGGCCAGGTGGTACTAATTCTGGGTGCAATATACCAGAGCAGGCACTGTGATCCCCGTCAAACTGACCCCAACTTTGGAGAGAGAAGAAAAGCGCAATTGGTGAATTCCTCTCAAGCCCATGGGGCAAAGTCAACAAAGATAGACGTAAAAATAACATTGGCGGCCAGGCGCGGTGGTTCACACCTGTAATTCCAGCACTTTGGGAGGCAGAGGCAAGCAGATCACGAGGTTAGGAGTTTGAGACCAGCCTGGCCAACATGGTGAAACCCCGTCTCTACTAAAAATACAAAAATTAGCTGGACGTGGTGGCGGGTGCCTAGAATACCTGTAATCCCAGCTACTCGGGAGGCTGAGGCAGGAGAATTGTTTAAACCCAGGAGGCGGAGGTTGCAGTGAGATGGTGTCACTGCACTCCAGCCTGGGTGACAGGGTGAGACTCTATCTCAAAAAAAAAAAAAATTACATTGGCTGCTACCGACGCCACAAACCTGCCACCTCATCACAGTGCAGCCTGTTTTTTATTTTCCCATGAAGAGGCCCTGCATCTCTTCCTGCCAAAGGCCAGACCCTCCACTGTGCTTTGTAGGATCCCATTCTTCCCCATTTTCTAGGAACCCTGCACTAGATCTCATACCTTTTATCTGTAGATTTTAGTTTGCTAATCAGCGTAATACCCTCTATTTTCGAAGTCAGACCATGTCAGAGTCATTCTTGGCACCTTCCTCCTCCCCAACGGCGTTCTCAGTCCATCTCTGAGTCCCATCAGATGGTTCAATATTCCATCGTAAAAAACAATATTCAATAACACATCTCCCTCCCTGTTTCGTCTTCCAGATCCTTCTCTTTTCTCCTACAAGGCAAGCATTGTAACTTTCTTGCGTTTCTTTCCAGAGATATTTTACATATATCTGCTGCTGCTTTATACAAATGCTAACACACTGTACACATTGTTCTCTATCTTTCTTTTTCACTGACAGGGTACTATTTTTAGGTCACATGTACATATAGTGAGGTACAGGATATGCGGACACCACGTGCTTCCTGGTACAACACATTGAGAAGATGACAACATCACGTATGTACTATTCCTGACAAAAACGAATAACTTGATTCTAATCATGAGAAAACCTCATACAAACTCAATCAAGTGGAGGAACCTTCTGAAAGTTGACCTGGATTCTGCAAAAATGTGAATGTCCCAAAATACATAAAAAGAAGCTAAGAAATTCTTGCGGCTTAAAGACCTGGCAATGAAACAGAATGTCCAACTCATGGTTAAATCTTGGTTTTAAAACAAACTATAAAGCACATTACTGCAACAAACTGGGAAATTTGATTTTGGCCTGCATTTACTGTATTAGTGTTAAGCTTCCTGGATATAAGGATATTGTGGTCACGTAGGAAAATGTAATTGTCTTTGGGAAATATGTGCTAAATATTTAATGGTGAAGTCTGTTGTGATGTTTTCCGTTTATTTCCACCTAATGCTCAAATGGTTCAAGAGACAGAGGAGAAAGGAAAAGAAGAAACAAATGTGCAGGATATATGGCTGTTTTTGGTACTATTTTTACGATTTGTCTCTAGTTTTGAAATTTTTTTATTTAAAAAAATCAGAGAAAGAATGAAGACATCATGCATGTTTATAGACGCACAGAAAAAATTGGGTTTCATAAAAGCCAAACCGGTAACATTGGATGTCAATCATCTTGAGGATGTCAATCACCTTGGTGGAATGAAACGATGGCATTAGATAGAGAAATCAATACTATAGCACTTTTTTTTTCTATTTTTTTCTTTCTTTTTTTTTTTTTTTTTTGAGACAGAGTCTCCCTCTGTCACCCAGGCTGGAGTGCAATGGCGTCATCTTGGCTCACTGCAACCTCTGCCTCCCAGACTCAAGCAATTCTCCTGCCTCAGCTTCCTGAGTAGCTGGGATTACAGGCACGCACCACCACACCTGGTTAATTTCTGTATTTTTTTATTAGAGACAGGGTTTCGTCATGTTGGCCAGGCTGGTCTCAAACTCCTGACCTCAAGTGATCTGCCTGCCTTGGGCTCCCAAAGTGCTGGGATTACAGGTGTGAGCCACCGTGCCCGGCCTAACATTGCTTATTCTATTTCATTATTCCTTGTTGGCATTTGTGGCAATGAGAATGTACTACTTTTCATTTTTTGTACCAAAAAACAAATAAGCTTACATTTTGTAATTTAAACTCTCCACAGGTTATTCATGCACAAATCAAGATGAAGCATCAAATATCTCCAAATATCCCCAACTCTCCAGCCCCAGGCCTGGAGACCCCCAGATTTCCCCAGATCCAACGGCCAAGCCTCCAGAGCCTTGGTCCCTGGAGCTGGATGCTAAGTATTTTGAATACCACCTACTCTAAAATCCATTACTAAGTAAAATTGATGTTAAATAAAAATGAATTCAGACCAGGCGTGATGATGAGCGCCTGTAGTCCCAGCTACTCAGGAGGCTGAGGTGGGAGGATCGCTTGAACCCAGGAGTTCGAAGCTACAGTGAGCTATGATGGCACCACTGCACTCCAGCCTGGGTGACATAGCAAGATCCTGTCTCTAAAAAACAAACAAACAAAGAATTCATCTTTAACTCCAGAGATTAATTTGTACATGTAAATGTTTCATAAAAGTTTACCATAATATCATACACTGGACCAGATGATACCACATTTACATGTGCATCATCACATCATTTACCAGAAGTTTACCAGGTTACCACACTCTGCACTCAGGAAATGCCAACTGAGTAGTGGGGACAACGAGAAGAAAGAAGTAAAAAGAACTGAAAGGAATAATCTATTTCGTGATCTTTCAGAGCAAAGGTTCAATAGAAACTGTTTGATTTCAAGGTGTTTAAGTGAAAAACATCAGCTTAAGCATGTTATACATTAGTGGAAATTATACATGTAATATCCATTACAAATCACCAAAGAGAAAAAAGATTTTAAGATCATATGACACATTTTTGTCTTATGCAGTTTTATTCTTAGATTAATTTTTAATGCCAGTTCTAGATACATATACTCAGAACAGGATAAAAACAGGAGAGAAAATTTCCTCATTACCTTGGTAAAGAGCATGTACTGTGTAACTATAGTGCCATTTCTTCCTTGGACAGGTTTCTGTCATTAACAGAATACAACATGTGACAGTTTCTTAAGTATGTTAATTTTGAGGTATGGTCCAAATGAATAAAATATCCATGTCCAGGAGTGGCACAATTAAAGATGGTCACAGCTGCGTTCATTGCTAACTGTGGAAGTGTTATGGATCTTATGTCTGTATCTTATGTCCACAAATTTGATGACTTTTGGTAAGTGATACGCCTACATGGCCACCTCTGAGTGAAGATAGAGAAGATTTCCACCATCTACAGTCACAAGAGTTTCATAGCTTACATATTTCTCAAGTCTGTGGACTTCTCTCCATGGCCAAGAGACCACTCTAAGTCTCCGTCCTTTCTCTACCAGCTTCTCTGGTGGCTTACTAGGCATCACCCTAGGAGGGTGATCTTCTCAAAGCCTCATCTGGTCTGGGTACCACTCTCTCTATAAAATACACTTCCTTCACTTCCTTTTGCTCTCCAGGTAAAGATGCAAGTTCTTTCATGGATAATGATTCTCCATGGTGGCCTGGTTCCAGGGACCTCTCATCTCACACTGTGTTTTTACTGTGAGTTCTCTCTGCCCCTTCACACAGCTGGCTGTCATTCTGTCCTGCCTGTGTGCCCAGTCCCTGCCACCCCCAGGATATTCCTCTGTGTCCCGTTGTCCTGGGGACTCTCCCCCTCCTGCAGCCTTTCTTCCTTTCTTCAAGGAAGAAATCATACTCATCTTTTTGATCTCAGCCCAGCCATCACCTCCTCGGGCCAGCATCCATTTCCTGGTGTCTGCCCCGAGCAGCTCATATACATTTACCATATTCTGGTAAATGGAGTGGACTTCTAATGAGCAGAGCCCTGGTTCTGTGTTTGCCCAGGCACCTGTCCCATCACAGGCCAGCAGCCTGGCCCAGGTATTACTTCATTGCAGGCAATTATAGGCAAGGTAGAAGCACCTGGTTTTAAGGATGTTCTTTTATAATTTAAGTTCAGGGGGTACATGTGACGATTTGTTATACAGGCAAACTTACATCATGGGGATTTGTCGTACAGATTATTTCATCACGCAGGTATTAAGCCTAGTCCCCATTAGTTATTTTGCTGAGCCTCTCCCTCCTCCCACCCTCCACCCTCTGATAGGCCCCAGTGTGTTGTTCCCTTCTGTGAGATTATATGACACATTATTTTATTTTATTTTATTATTTTATTTTTGAGACAGAGTCTTGCTCTGTCACCCAGGCTGGAGTACAGTGGCATGATCTTGGCTCACTGCAACCTCCACCTCCTGGGTTCAAGTGATTCTCCTGCCTCGGCCTCCCAAGTAGCTGGGATTACAGGCAGGCACCACCATGCCCGGCTAATTTTTGTATTTTTAGTAGAGAAGGGGTTTTGCTATGTTGGCCAGGCTGGTCTCAAACACCTGACCTCAGGTGATCTGCCTGCCTTGGCCTCCCAAAGTGTTGGGATTACAGGCATGAGCCATTGTACTCGACCTAATTTTAAAAAGACAAATAAACATAACCTTACTTTTTTTTACAGAAAAAAGTATCAGTCTAGGTTTTATACTTAATAGACACAAAATGTTGAAAGTAAAAGTATTGACAGCAGGCATTCATTGGTGGGAATATGCATTAGCTAAATGTCTGTAACAGGCTACTTGCAACATATGGTGAAAAAAAAAATTTGAGATGGTCTTGCTCTGTCACCCAGGCTGGAGTGCAGTGGTGCAATCTTGGCTCACTGCAACCCCCGCCTCCTGGGTTCAAGCGATTCGCCATTCTCCTGCCTCAGCCTCACAAGTAGCTGGGATTACAGGCAGGCACCACCATGCGCCCAGCTAATTTTCGTATTTTCAGTAGAGAAGGGTTTTCACCATGTTGGCCAGGCTGTTCTCAAACCCCTGACCTCAGGTGATCTGCCTTGCCTCAGCCTCCCAAAGTGTTGGGATTACAGGCATGAGCCACGGCGTCTGGCACAAAATGTTTTTTTAATTCAAAATTGCAGTAAAAAAAATAAATAAATACTTGATCTATAATGGAGAAAATTTGAAAATTCTTCTAAGGGACATGGAAGGACACTTAAATAGCAGAAAACTTCAGTAGAAAAGCATACCTCATTACCAGAAAAGAAAAGACTTTTGTAAAGATGTCAAATCTCTCAATTAATTTCAAAATTCTAGGCAACCACAACAGAAATCCCAGTGAGATTTAGATTAGAATTTGCTCAAACAATTCTAAAACTTGTCTGTAAGATTCAATATTTACAGTCAAAATAATTAATGAGGAAGAACTGCCTCTACCTGAGCTTAAAGACACCATAAATCTATAGCAATTACAACTATAGATGTATCTATAATTGTCATACTAATTCTGGAGAAGAAATAAAAATAATGTTTATGATTTAGTATTTTGTCTCTATACTTCCCTTTGAAATGTAAGCTTCATAAGGAAAGGAGTTTTTTCTCTCTCTCTTTTTTTTAACTAATACAGCACAAATTCCTAGAAAAGTGCCTGGCAAAGTATTTGTTGAGTAAATGGATGAACAAAACACAGAGTTATATTCTCAGTACAGAAATAGACACACAGATTCTCAGGAATTCTGAATATTGATAAAGTGTATTTCAAATTAGAAAAGAAGCAACAGTGATAGGTAAGTGAGGTATGGATGTGTTAACTTAGCTTGATTTAATCCTCCCACATTGTATTCATATATCAAAACATCACACTGTGCCCCATAGAAGTATAAAATTATGATTTGTTATTCAAAAGTAATATTGGTATTTGAGATCAGCCTGGCCAACATAGTGAAACCTCGTCTCTACTAAAAATACAAAAATTAGCCGGGTGTGGTGGCACACACCTGCAATCCCAACATTTTGGGAGGCCGAGGCACGCAGATCACCTGAGGTCAGGAGTTCGAGATCTGCCTGGCCAACATGGTGACACCCCGTCTCTACTAAAAATACAAAAATTAGCCAGGCCGGGTGGCACATGCCTGTAATCCCAGCTACTTGGGAGGCTGAGGCAGGAGAATCGCCTGAACCCAGGAGGGTTCAGCAAGACCCCATCTTGCCACTGCATGCCAGCCTAGGTGACAGAGTCAGACCTTGTCTCAAAAAAAAAAAGAATTATATCTTCAGTGTATATAGAACTTATAAATCAGTGGGAAAAACAACAATAAAATAACTAGCATAGTACATAAAATGAGAAATACATTTTCTAAAACATGTTTATTTGATTTATTTATTTTTTGAATAGGGTCTCGCTCTGTCACCCAGGCTGGAGTGCAGTGGTGTAACCTCAACCTCCTGGGCTCAAGCGATCCTCCTACCTTCGACTCCTATGTAGCTGGGACTATAGATGCATGCCATCACTCCTCTGCAAATTTTTTAAATTTTTTTGTAGACACAGGGTCATTCTATGTTGCCCAGGCTGGTCCCAACTTCTGAGCCCAAGGGATCATCCCACACTAGCCTCCCAAAATGCTGGGATTAGAGATGTGAGCCACTATGCCTGACCCAAAAAGTATGTAAGATCACAAATAATCAAAGAAACATTATCTAATGCAAAGATGTGAAATTATTCTACAGTATTGCCAAAGCTTAAAAATACAAGGAAAATCCAGTGTGAGTGAGAGTACATGAAAATGTGCCCTCTTGCTCAGTTGGTGAAATTCTAAATTATACTTTATCATTTCAAGAAGAAAATTAGATACGTATCAAAATTTTAAATGCACATGGGCATACCCTTGGATTCACTAAATCCAATTCTAAGTATTTATCCTAAAAGGATAATCAGTCAATTGCATAAAGACATGTTTATAAGGATGTGGAATAAAGCATTGCTCACATTATGAAAAATGAGAAGCACAGGAAATGTCTATTAATGAGTGACTAAATAAAGTATGGTACATTCCTATAATGAATACTATTTTTTATCTTTTTTATTTTTTAATTTAATTTTTTATTTTATTTTATTTTATTTTATTTTATTTTATTTTATTTTATTTACTTCTGAGATGGAGTCCCACTCTGTTGCCCAGGCTGGAATGCAGTGGTGCCATCTCGGCTCACTGCCACCTCCATCTCCCAGGTTCAAGTGATTCTCCTGCCTCAGCCTCCCAAATAGCTGGGATTACACCATGCTAATTTTTACATTTTTAGTAGAGATGGGGTTTCACCATGTTGGCCAGGCTGGTCTCAAACTCTTGACCTCAGGTGATCCACCTGCCTCAGCCTCCCAAAGTGCTGGGATTACAGGCATAAGCTACAGTGCGTGATTTATTTTTTTTTTCTTTTCAAAAATGTCAACAGCTATTGGGGTACAAGCAGATTTTGGCTGCATGGATGAATTCTGCAGTGGTGAATTCTGAGATTTTAGTGCACCAGTCATCTAAGCCATGTACATTGTACCTAATATGTAGCTTTTTAGCCCTGGCCCCCCTTCCACCCTCCCACTTCTGAGTCTCTAAAGTTCACATATAATGAATATTATTAATTGACATGGAAAAGTCTCGCTTGTTTAATGACTAAAGCAAGTTTCAAAATAGTTTGTCCACTATGATAACTATTCAAAGTTGCATCTAAATTGCATGTATATGACCTGGCAGTTTCTTTCTCAGGAATGCAACCAACAAAAAAAGGTATTGATATGCTCACAAAAGGCATGCACTAGAATATTTACAGCAGCACTATACAGAATAGCCCCAAGCTGGAAACCACACAAAAGCCCATCAACAATAAAATGGATAAATAAATTATGATATAGTCACACAAATGGGAAAGGATATACCACAACAATAGTGAATAAATGACAACCTCCTACAACCATATGGATGAACCTCATAAATATAATGCTGAGTCAAAGAAGGCAGATAGGGCAGAAAGCATGCTTCATGATTATATTTTAACAAAATAATTTTTTTAAAAAGGCAAAAGTAAACTATGTCATTAGAAGTCAGGATACTAGTTAACTTGGGTTGGTGGAAGCAGGTTGGGACTAGAAGCAGATACAAAGATAGCATCTGGGGTCACACCTGTAATCCAAACACTTTGGGAGGCTGAGGCAGGAGGATTGCTTGAGGTCAGGAGTTCGAGATTAACCTGGGCAACATAGCGAGGCCCTGTCTCTACAAAAATAAAAAAGCAGCTGGGCGTGTTGGTATGCACCTGTACTCCTAGCTACTCACTCGGAAGGCTGAGGTGGGAGGATTGCTTCAGCCCAGGAATTTGAGACCAGCCTGGGCAACAGAGTGAGCTCCTGTCTCTACAAAAATTAATTTAAAAATTAACTGGGCATTGTGGTGCATGCCTGTGGTTCCAGCTACTTAAGACGCTGAGACGGGAGGATGGCTTGGGCACAGTATTTCAAGGTTACAGAAGCCTATGATTGTGCCGCTGCACTCCAGCCTGGGTGGCAGACTGAGATTCTGTCTCTACAAATAAAAATAAAAATAAAAATTAGCCAGGTATGGTGGCACACGCCTGTAGTCCCAGCTATTCAGGAGGCTGAAGCAGGAGGATCGCTTGAGCCCAGGAGTTCAAGGCTGGAAGAAGCTCCGATTGCACCACTGCACTACAGCCCAGGTGACAGAGCGAGACCTTGTCTCTTAAAAATATACATATAGGCCAGGTGCGGTGGCTCACACCTATAATCCCAACACTTTGGGAGTCCCAAGGCAGGCGGATCACGAGGTCAGGAGATCGAGACCATCCAGGCTAACACGGTAAAACCCCGTCTCTACTAAAAATACAAAAAATTAGCCGGGCATGGTGGTGGGTGCCTGTAATCCCAGCTACTCAGGAGGCTGAGGCAGGAGAATGGCATGAACCCAGGAGGCGGAGCTTGCAGCGAGCCAAGATTGCGCCACTGCACTCCAGCCTGGGCAACAGAGCGAGACTCTGTCTCAAAATATATATATATATATTTGTGTGTGTGTGTGTGTATATATATATGTGTGTGTATATATATATGTGTGTATATATATCTATGTGTGTATATATATGTGTGTATATATATCTATGTGTATATATATCTACATATATATATATCTATGTGTGTGTGCATATATATATATCTAGGATGCTAGTAATGTTCTGTTAACTGTTAACTGATTGAGTGCTGGTAACGTAGATATATTCAGTTTGTGGAAAGCTGTACACTTGTGATTTGTGCACTTTTTACATATATACACGAAGGGTATACATGCACAGAAAGCCAGAAAGCACGTAAGATGGCAGGAAGGATGTCGGCAGAAATATTAATAGTGGTGCTATATAGAAATGGGATTCTGCATGACTTTGACTTCTTTTTGTGTGCTTGTATCATTCAAATGTTCCCAACTGAGTATGTGATAATGGTAACTTTATATACAAGAAAATACAAAGAAAGAATGAAAATAAGTCTACTGAGCATTCGACTCGAGAAATTAGAAAAATCATCAAAAATGAAAAAGTAGAATGAATAAAGTAATAAAAATATGAGCTACAAAACCATCAGATCATACGGAGGTTGTCTGAAAGTGACTGATACACTTTCTCCCAAATGACCATTAAAGAACTCATGAATTTATACAAGAAGACAAAGTGAAAAATGACACTTCAGCCATAAGCCAAAGCCAGAGTCCTAGGGAAATTTCTGCTGATTTCACCATCACAGAGAATGTTTTGAAACCTCCTTCTTTTTTTTTTTTTTTTTTTTTTTTTTTTTTTTTTTGAAACGGAATCCCGCTCTGTTGCCCAGGCTTGAGTGCAGTGGTGCCATCACAGTTCACTGCAACCTCCACCTACCGGGTTCAAGCGATTCTCCTGCCTCAGCCTCCTGAGTAGCTGGGATTACAGGAGCCCACCACCACACCCAGCTAATTTTTGTATTTTTAGTAGAGAGGTGTTGACCAGGCTGCTCTCAAATTCCTGACCTCAAGTGATCTGCCCACCTCTGCCTCCTAAAGTGCTGTGATTACAGGCATGAGCCACTGTGCCCAGCCTGAAAACTCATTTTAAAAATAGATGTTTTGAAGTCTTATTGACACACAATAAGGTTCATGTAAAGTGTACAATTTGTAAGCTGATAAGTTTTATACCTGTATACACCTGTGAAACCATCACCACAGTCAAGATGGTAAACACTTACATTACCCAAAATGTTATATATATATATAGTTTATTTGTTTGTTTGTTTTTGAGATGGAGTTTCGCTCTTCTTGCCCAGGCTGGAGTGCAATGGCAATCCCTGCTCACCTTAGCCTCCGCCTCCCAGGTTCAAGCAATTCTCCTGCCTTGGTCTCCCGGTAGCTGGGATTACAGGAATGCGCCACCACACCTAGCTAACTTTGTATTTTTAGTAGAGACAGGGTTTCTCCATATTGGTCAGGCTGGTCTTGAACTTGACCTCAGGTGATCCGTCCACCTCGGCCTCCCAAAGTGCTGGGATTACAGGCATAATCCCTCCCTTCCATTTCCTCATTCTCTCCTTTCACTCATAGGAATTACCATAGTTTGCATTTTCTAGAACTTTATAGTAGAACTGTGCCTATATGTACTTTTGTGTCTGGCTTCTTTATCTCAGCATAATTATTCTGAAATTCATCCATGTTGTGACTTACAATGGTTTTCTGAGTCGTATTCCATTGTATGAATACACCACAATTTGTTAATCCACTAACCTATTGATGGCCATTTAGCATGCTTTCAGTTTCTGACTATCACAAATAAAGCTGCAATTAGTAGTCATGTTTGAGTCTTTCCATGACTATATGCTTTTATTTATTTTGGTTAAATACCTAGAAGTGTAATGTACATCATACAAAAAATGTATGTGTATTATTTATAAAACTGCCAAACACTGTTATACAAATTAGTTGTACCATTTTACATTCCCACCAGTCATGCATGAGAGTTCCAGTGACTCTTCATTTTCACCAACACTGGGCATAGTCATTTTAACTTTAGACGTTTTAATAGGTATTTAATGACGTCTCATTGTAGTCCTCATTTGCATTTCCCTAATGATCAATGATGCTGAATATCTTCTCAGATGCTTATTTGCCATCTGTATATCTTTTTTGCCATATGTATTTTACCTATTTTTTGGTCTTCTCCTCATGTCTTTTACCCATCTTTAAACTGGTAGTCTGTTTCCTTATTATTAAATTTCAAGAGCTCTTCATATGTTTTACACATAAGTCCTTTGTAAGATATGCAATTGACTTTCGGTGGCTGAGGCAAGTGGATCATGAGGTCAGGAGATGGAGACCATCCTGGCTAACACAGTAAAACCCCGTCTCTATTGAAAATACAAAAAATTAGCCAGGGAGAGTGGCACACGCCTGTTCCCAGCTACTTGGGAGGCTGAAGCAGGAGAATGGCGTGAACCCGGGAGGCAGAGCTTGCAGTGAGCCGAGATGACGCCACTGCACTCCAGCTTGGGTGACAGAGCAAGACTCTGTCTCAAAAAAAAAAAAAAAGTAAAATTAAGATATGGTATTGACAAATATTTTTTCTGAGTCCATGGCTTGTCTTTTCATTCTCTTAAAAGTGTCTTTGAAAGAGAGATCTCTTGGCCGGGCGTGGGCTCATGCCTATAATCCCAGCACTTTGGGAGGCCAAGGTGACAGATTACTTGAGGTCAGGAGTTTGAGACCAGCCAGGCCAACATGGTAAAACCCCATCTCCACTAAAAATACAAAAAAATTAGCTGGGTGTGGTGGCATGTGCCTGTGATTCCAGCCACTAGAGAGGCTGAGGCATGAGAATCACTTGAACCTGGGAGGTGGAGGTTGCAGTGAGGCAAGATCACCCCACAGAACCCAGCCTTGGCGACAGAGTGAAATTCAGTCTCAAAACAAAACAAAACAAAACAAAAAAACAAAAACAAAGAGAAAGTTCTTAATTTTGATAAAGTCTAGTATATTAATTTGTTCTCTTATTAATAATGCTTTTGATGTCCTATTTTTAAAATGTGTGCCTAACCTAGGGTTGCAAAGGTTTTCTTCTGTATTTCCTTCCAGAACTTTTAGGATATCATGCTTTACATTTAAGTCTATGATCCATTTTGAATTAAGTTTTGTGAGATGTAAGGATTGAAGTATGTATGTTTGCATGGGTGCCTATGGCATGATCTGGCTATGTCCCTACCCAAATCTCATCTTGAATTGTAGTTCCCATAATCCCCTAAACGTGTTGTGGAAGGGACCAGGTGGGAGGTAATTAAATCATGGGAGCACTTTCCCGGATGCTGTTCCCATGATAGTGAGTGAGTTCTCATGAAATCTGATGGTTTTATAAAAAGATTCTCCCCCTTTTGCTTGGCACTTCTCCTTCATGCCATCATGTGAAGAAGGACATGTTTGCTTCCCCTTCCACGATGATTATAAGTTTCCTGAGGCCTCTCCAGCCATGTGGAACTGGGAGTCAGTTAACCTCTTTCCTTTGTAAATTACCCAGTCTTGGGCAGTTCTTTATAGCAGCATGAGAATGGACTAATGTAGCACATATATATGCATATATGTGTATGTATTATGCATGCATGTATTCCATACAGATAACTAGTAGTTTCACCACATTTCATTGATAAAACTATGCTTTCTCCACTGAATTGCCTTTGCATCTTAGTCCAGGAATCAATTCAGTAGGCTTCCATTTCTGGGTAAGATAAAGTAAGCATGCACAACCCTTGCTCTCCCCATGAATGCAGCGATAAAATCAGGGCAGAATGCATGGAGCAGCTATTCAAGGACTCTGAACATATGCACTAACAGACAGATTGGGAAAGAAGATGAAAATTCACTAAACAACCAAACTGGTAGAGAGTTTACCATTTCCTTCTTCTGGCATTTCTGGGATTGAATTCAATGCTGCCTGAAAGTTGAATGTAGGTATTAGCAAAACAGGGAAGGCTCCAGGAGACACCTCTCATTCTGGCTTGATGAATGGATACATGGTTTCCTAATACTCAGAATGTGAAAATCCTGTATGATTATTTCTTTCTTTTCCTTTTCTCTACCGTCTTGCACCTCAGCCCCCAAATAATTCATGACAGCAGAAGCAGTCATGGCGGTGGGGACAGTAGGAGCCTCAAACTCTGAGGAAAGAGAGCCTTACTCTACAATAAGATAGTATGTGGTCCCAAAAGGATGCGAAAAACTTCTGTTGCTTTTTCTGTTTCTGTCCTCTGTTTGCTTGGCCCCAACACAACTGTAGTTGCAGAAAGCATGCAGCAGATTGAGGTTAACTAAACCTGCAACTTCATAGCTGGGGGTCCAACAAAGGGAGTACCAAGAAAATGGAAAGTACTGATAAGATCATGGATAGGAAAAAGTTCGCTAAAGTAACTACTTTGAGTTGTTTATAAATATTTGGGCTCAATTTCATATGAGTATATTGATCCAATCCTAAAGTACATCTATAGACTTTGAGAACTGAACAATGGAGTAGACAATAGCTTTGGTGCCAAACTAGTCACTGGTGTCACACACAGGGGGCAGATCTGAAGAGCAATGCAAAAGCTTTGGAAACTTAACTGAAATTGGAACCATAACCAATATAAAATTGGTCAGATCTTGAGTCCTGGATCCAACCAGACTGATTGCCTACTAAAATAAAACAAACATTTCTACATTATCCAATGTGTAAACATGACCCTGAATCACAAAACAAAATATTCAAAATGTCAAGGATACAACTCTAAATTCCCAAAATGCAACGAACCAAGAAAATCCAAAAATGTTTGGGTGAAGGTAACCAACACATCCCCGGGATGCCAAAATGACAAGGATGTTGGAATTATCTGGCAAATTATCTGGCAAAAAGGTAGCTACCAGAAAATGCTCCAAGAAACAATGCAAAACACTTTTGAAGAGAACAGAAAAACAAAGTCTCAGCAAAGAAGTAGAAGACACGAAGAATGACCCTGTGGAAATTTTAGAACTTAAAAATACAATAACCAAAATTTTAAAAACACACTTAACCAGCTTTGCATGACATAACCAAAGAAAGAGCCAGAGAATCTGAAGATAAACCTATAGGAATCATGCAATCTCAGCAACACAGAGAAAAAAGAAAGTTTGGGGGAAAAAATGTACACAGAGCCTCAGGGACCTGTGGAAAAATTCCAATACTATTTGTGTAATTAGAGTCCCAAAGGACAGAAAAAAATATATATGCTGCAGAAAAAATATTTTAAGACATGATGGTTGAAAACTCTTCAAATTTTGCAAAATGCAGACTCTCTCCAAATTAAAATGGTCTGACTTAGGATTTTTTGACTTTACAATGGTGCAAAATCAATAATCAATAGAAACCATACTTTCAGTACCTATACAACCATTTCGTGTTTCACTTTCAGGGTAGTATTCAATAAACCACATGACATATTCAACACTTTATTACAAAATAGGCTTGTGTTAGGTGATTTTTCCCAACTATAGGCTAATGTAAGTGTTCTGAAGATGTTTTAGGTAAGCCAGGCTAAGTTACGATGTTTGGTAGGTTAGGTATATGAAATGCATTTTCAACCTAAAGATCCTTTCAACTTAGGGTTGGTTTATCTGGATGTAACTCCATCATAAGTCAAGGGGCATCTGTATGTAAATCTATGGATTCGGTAAGCTCATAGAATCAGAAACAGAGGAAGTCCCAAGAAACTCACATGAAGACACACCATAAACTGATGAGAACTAAGATAAAGAAAAACATCTTGAAAGCAAACAGAGAAAAATGATGCATTGCTTGTAGAAAAGCAGTGATTCACATAATGGTGGATTTCTCACGTGGAATCATGAAGGCCAGATGGAAGTGGAAAAATATTTTGAAACTGCGGAAAGGAAAGAATGCTAAACCAAGAATTCTATATCCAGTGGAAATATCCTTCAGGAATGAAGGTGAAATAAAGACATTCTCACATGCAAGAAAACAAAGAGAATTTCTTGCCAGTGGATCTGCTCTAAAACAGTTGCTGAATGAGGTTTTTCAGACAGAAGGTGAATGATACAGAAAGGAAACCTGAAACCCTGCAGAATGAAGAAAAACGACATAAAATGAAATATCCAGGTGAATGTAATACACTATTCTTCTATTGAAATGTTTAGCAGGCCGGGTGCAGTGGCTCATGCCTATAATCCCAGCACTTTGGGATGCCGAGGCAGACAGATCACCTGAGGTCAGGAGTTCAAGTCCAGCCTGGCCAACACGGCAAAACCCCGTCTCTACTAAAAATACAAAAGTTAACTGGATCTGGTGGTGGGCGCCTGTAATCTCAGCTACTCGGGAGGATGAGGTAGGAGAATAGCTTGAACCTGGGAGGCAGAGGTTGCAGTGAACCACGATTGTGCCACTGCACTCCAGCCTGGGTGACAGAGAGACTCTGTCTCAAAAAAAAAAAAAAAAAAAAAAAAAAGAAAGAAAGAAAAAAGAAAAGAAAGAAAGAAAAAGAAAAAAGAAAACTAGAAATACAAAAGCACTTTCTCAACCTTATAAAGGACATCTGCACCAAAACTTCAAACAAACTTAAAGCTAGCATCATTTTAATGATGAAAGATGGGTGCTTTACCTCTAAGATCAGGAACAAGGAAATGGTATCCCCTTTCCAATTATATCCAAAGTTGTTCTGGAGATTCAAGCCAGCGCAATGAATTTCCTCATGTATCACCTTCTCCCAAGCATGAGGTTATTTAATGTTTTGTTTGAAATTATTATCACGTATTTTGCTCAGATGAAGACCTGTAAATAGCTCAACCTCTGAATTTCAATTTTACCCGAATACTACTGGGATCATCTGTAAACACTGTGATTTTTATAAATTCAAGCAATTTTTACATATAAATATGGGTCTAATTTTCCATGTATGTTAAAAAATCTATCAACAAAAATTATTTATACTTATAAAAAAACTTAAAAAATGTAAAAAAGGCATCCAGATTGGAAAAAAAAAGATTGTCTTTATTTACAGATGACATGGTAGTTGTGTTAATTTGTTATTGCTGCATAAAAAATTACTACCATCAGTGGCTTAAACACCCATTGTCTCACAGTTTCTATAGGGCAAAAGTCTTGGTGCGGCTCAGCTGGGCCCTTTTCTCAGGGTCTCAAAAGGCTGAAATAAAAATGTTCAGTGAGCTCTATTCTCTTCTGGAGGCTTCACCAGAGAAAAGAATCTGCTTTCAATGCGGTGGCTCACACCTGTAATCCCAGCACTTTCGGAGGCCAAGGCAGGAAGATGGCTTGAGCCCAGGAGTTTGAGAACAGCCTGGGCAACATAGTAAGACCCTGGCTCTGCAAAAAAATCAAACAGATTAGTCGAGTGTGGTGGTGCACACCTGTAGTCCCAGCTACTCAGGAGGCTGAAGTGGGAGATTACTTGAGCTCTGGAGATCAAGGCTACAGTGAGCTGTGATTGGGCCACTGTATTCCAGCCTGGCAAAACAGCAAAACCCCACCTCCAAGAAAAAAAAAAAGGAAAAGGAAACAATAAAAGAATCTGCTTTCAAAGCATAACATAAAATTAAGCATATATAAAAATATAGACTTTAAACATTTTGAGACAGGGTCTTACTATATTACCCAGGCTGGTCTTGAACTCCTGGCCTCAAGCAATCCTCCTGCTTTGGCCTCCCAAAGCACTGGGATTACAGGCATGAGTCACTGTGCCTGGTCTAAGATATATAATTTTACTTATTTTAAAGTATATAATTCAGTGTTTGTTAGTATATTTACCATGTTGTATAACTATTACAATTATATCTAATGTAATAGTTCTAATCTAATACTAGAACATTTCCACCAGCCCAAATGGAAATCCCATTCTTCCCATTTTCCCCTTCTCCCCATCCCAGGGAAACCACTTATCTACATTTCATCTTGATGGATTTGCCTATTCTGGATATATCTTATAATTGGAATCATACCATGTACAGCCTTCTGTGTCCAGTTTCTTTGCCTAGCATAATGTTTTTAAGGTTTAGCCAAGTATGTATTTTGTTCCTTTAGTTGGCTGGTCAATATCCACTTTATGGATATACCATCTTTTGTTTATCCATTCATCAGTTGATGGACATTTGGGTTGTATTCAATTTTTAACTATTGTCAATAATTCTGCTACAAGCATTTATATACAAGTTTTTGTGTGAACATGTGTTTTCAATTCTTTTTTGCATATATCTAGGAGTAGAATTGCTGGATCCTATGGTAACTCTATGTTTACCCTTTGAGGAATGTCAAATTGTTTTCCAAAGTGACTTAACATTTTACACTACAACGCGAAAGGTTTACAATGTCTCCACATCCTTTCTGACACTTCTTGTTACTGTTGCTATCACCATCCTAGTGGGTTTTGATCTTATGGTGGTTTTGACTTGTATTTCTCTAATGACTGATGATTTTGAGCATCTTTCATGTGCTTATTGACCACTTGTGTATCTTCTTTGGAGAAATATCTACTCTCATTAAATCTGTCCATTTTTAATTTAGTTGTTTGTCTTTTTGTTGTTGAATTTTGCAAGTTCTTTATATTCTCTACATTACACCATTATACCATACTTCACTTGCAAATATTTTATCCCATTCTGTGGGTTATCTTTTCACTTTCTTGATGGTGTCATTTGAGTCGCATAAGTTTTGGATTTTGATGAAATCTAGTTTATTTATTTCTTATATTTGTTGCTTGGACTTTCTAATTCACATTTAGGAAATTGCTGCCTAACCCAAGTCATGAGATTTACACCTGTTTCCCTCTAACAATTTTATAACTTTAGCTCCGGCATTTGAAGTTAAATTTTGTATATGTTATGAGGTAGGTATCCAACTTTCTGTTTTTTTGCATGTGGACATTCAGTTGTCCCAACATTATTTGTTGAAAAGACTGTTCTTTCCTCCATTGAATGGCCTTGGCACCCTTGTCAAAAATCAGTTGACCAAAATGTATAGGTTTTCTTTTTGGACTCTCAATTCTATTCCATAGCATGTATTTTTATACTTACGCCAGTGCCACACTGTTTTGACTACTGTAGCCTTGTAGTAAGTTTTGAAATCAGAAAGTGAGTCCTCCAACATTTTTTTCCTTTTTAAGATTGTTTGTCTAGTCATGGTTCCCTGAATTTCCATATGAATATTAAGATTAGCTTGTTTATTTTTGCACAAAGGCGGTTAGAGTTTTGACAGCAGTTGCACTGAGTCTGCAGATCAGTTTGAGGAATCTTGTCTTCAGTTTTTTTAGACATATTTTCCTTTAGTTTTTAAAACATTTTACACATAGCTGATTAAAGTCTTTGTCTAGTAAGTTCACCATCTGGGCTTTCTCAAGGGTAATTTCTGTTGATTGCTTTTTTACTCTGTGGGTAATATGGGCCACATTTTCGTGTGTGTGTGTGTGTGTGTGTGTGTGTGTGTGTGTTTGCATGTATTGCAATTTTTTATTGAATGCTGAACATTTTTACTATTATAAAAGAATAATTATGGAAATTAGATCCCCCTTGCCTATGGTTCGTTGTTGATGCTAAGTTTAGTTATTGTTTGTTTAACAACTTCTCTGAACTAATTTTGTGAAGTCTGTATTATTTGTCATATGTGGGCATTGACATCTTTGTTCGGTTAGCTTAGTGGTCAGCTAATGACTAGACTGAGATTTCCTTAAACTTATGAAACCCCAAATTTCCCAGTCTTTCCAGAAGAGCTCTGTAAGTTTCTCCAACACTCAGCCAAGCAGTTGACAAGTGTGACATAGTCTTTACTTTCTACCTGCCTAGAAACTGAAGGTCAGCCAGAGGTGAGCACTTAGGGCCTCCTCAGATCCTTCCTGGGCATACTCACAGCTCTGGGAATCAGTGTTAACTTCTAAATTCCCAGGAATATGTTAGAGCTTTTCAAAAACCCCCCTTCCCCCAAAGCATTTTATTTCCCAGCCATTCCTCCTAAACTTTTTGATTAGTCTGTTGTTTGCTTCAACTGTTATTCAACTGTAATCCATTGGCTTAAGCAGCAGGAACTAAGTCATTTGCCTGCAAATGTTTTCATCTAACAACCCCTGGTAGTGGTTTCAGCACTGGGTGATTTCCAAGTTAGATGAGAAAAAGTCAAACCTTCTGAGCTTTTTCAAGGGAGTCATCAGACAAGCTAAAACAAATACTTACAATTTTTTGTGAATGAGGTTTATCCTATTACCAGTACTGGACATGTGGGCTATCATTTCAAGGCTATCACTTATCTGGGGAGCAGAGAATAGGGAAAGTTAACATCCCACAAAGCTTGTTGTTCTCACCAAAATTCAGCCATTTTTCTTGAATAAGTGCTTCCTGGGTTGCTGCAAGCTTTTGACTAGCTTCCAGAGTTCCAACAAATTGATTCTGACCATTTTTTTCAGGATTTTAAAATTGCTTTTATGGAAACACAGAATTTAGAGTTCCCGATCTGCCATTTTTACTGATGTCACTCTCTAGTTAATTACATCAAGTAGAAAGCAAAAATCTTACCAGCACATAAGTCCTTTTATTCTGTTCTTTTATATTATAGTTGTTTTGTACATTATTTCCATATACCTTAGAATCTCCATTAGGTAATGTTATAATGTTTACTTCCATCTGCCAAACATGTTTGTTTTGTTTTGTTTTGTTTTTTTGTTTTGTTTTTGAGATGGAATCTCAAAATACAAATACAGAATCTATTTTTGTATTTTTAGCAGAGACGGAGTTTCACCATGTTGGCCAGGCTGGTCTTGATCTCTTGACCTCAAGTGATCTGCCTGCCTCTGCCTCCCAAAGCGCTGCAGTTACAGGCATGAGCCACTGTGCCTGGCCTGTATTCCCAGTTTTCTGAAAGTTTTCTTTTTAAGTCAGGAATGAACGCTGGATTTTGTCAAATGCGTTTCCAGCATCTAACAAGATGATCATGTGGGTTTTCTTAGTCTGTTATGGTGAATTACGTTGTTTGATTTTAGAATGTTAAACCAACTTTCCATTTCTGAGATAAACTTTCACTTGGTTGTGTTGGACTATCCTTTTTAAATAATACTTTTTCATTGGTCAAAATTTTGTAAAGAATATTTGCGGCTGTGTTCATAAGTTTTTGTATTTTTTTTAGAGACAGAGTCTCTAAAAACAAACTGGATTACAGTCGTGTGATCATAGCTCACTGCAACCTCCAACTTCTGGGCTCAAATGATCCTCCCACCACAGCCTCCCAAAGTGCTAGGATTAGAGGTGTGAACCACCACACCTGGTCAGTTTATTCTTATTTTCTCTGATAATATAATAATTTTTAAAGGATACATTAAAGGGTTAAACCCTAAGTAAAATACATCCAATTAATGGCAACAGTATTAGCTAACAGTTATAGGGTGCACACCAGACACCAGACTAAACACTCTTCATGAACTATCTCAATTAATACAACAGATATACCAGAAAAATCACTCAACCTCTATAAGCAGCACTACACTATTCATTACATCGTTTCAAAATTCCAACTGACAATAGCTGGCAATTTTAAGCAATTATCAGCTTAAAATTCCCTGGTCACAGTGTTCATGAGCCAGGTCAAATTTCACCTTGAAAACCCTTGCAAACACAAAAATGTCCAACAGAGACAGGACACTCTCAATGAGGAGTTTTCTTCACACTACTTGAAAGCATTCCTTATTTATTACATGTTTCTCATTCACATCAGTTATGTTTTAGCATTCTATCTATCTGTCTAATCTATCCATCCGTCCACCCCCAGCAGTTGTGTAGCTGATTTGTCTCTTAATACGACTCTGATGTCAAGACTCAAAGCCTGCAGGGACCTGAAAGTGACACGGCCACCTCCCAGGTGCAGGAGAATATTTTTGGAGACTGCTGGCATCACGTGCAACCTTCTCCCACTCACTCAAATTCACACAACTTCTCTCTGTTTCAGTTCACTACAATTCTTACCATGGAAGAAACCAAGTATGCCTGTCAGTCTATGCTATAGAAGGAGAAGTGTTATAAATAGGGTATTTGCTACTGAAACAGAATATGTGAAGAGCAGTGTAGATAGTTAGAAACAGTGCACATTGAGTTTTATTAATTTGATGAATTCTCCAACAGAGTTAGAAAATCCAATAGTCAGAAAAAGAGAAGATCCCACTTAGGTTCCACAGCCCCATGCCAGCTGGATACCAGTCAAACCCCACAAATTAGCAAATGCCAAGCTTTGATGAAAACGAAAAAGTAAACATGGGGCCTACAAGAAGATACTGCAACATGTAGGGAGGAAAACCATTGTCCCAAGTCTCAAAGAAAGAGCCTATTCCATCTTAAGAAACAGAAGTAGGCGGGGTGCGGTGGCTCACACCTATAATCCCAACATTCTGGGAGGATCATTTGAAGCCAGGAGTTCCAGACCTGCCTGGGTAACACAGCAAGACCCTGTCTCTACAAAAAGTATAAAAATTAGGCGGGCATGGTGGTGCGCATCTGTAGTTCCAAATGCTCAGGAGGCTGAGGCAGAAGGATCGCTTGAGCCCATGACTTCTCATTTACCTGGGAGGTGACTGTCGTTTTCAGTTCCCTGCAAGCTTCATGTCCTAGCATCAGAGTCATATTAAGAGACAAACCAGCTAGACGGCTGCTTGGGGAGGGAGGGGATGGATGGATGGATGGATGGATGGATGGATGGATGGATGGATGGATGGATGGATGGATGGATGGATGGATGGATGGATGGATGGATGGATGGATGGATGGATGGATGGATGGATAGATTACATAGATAGATAGATAGATAGATAGATAGATAGATAGATAGATAGATAGACAGACAGAGCCAAAGTTTGCTTCAGCCCTGAGCCTCACCCAAGGCTGCAGTGAACTATGATAAGACCATGGCACTCCAGCCTCGGCAACAGAGCAAGACCCTGTCTCAAGAAGAAAAGAAACAAGTAAATTTTAGAAATCATGTCGATGGGGTCACCCTAAAAGGATGCAGGAAGACATGGTCTTTGTGAGACTGGGGCAGATCGCTGCAAAGAGAGCACAGCATAGTGACAGGGAAGCCACAAACAAGAAAATAAGGAGAGAAGAATGAAACATTCAGCAGCAGAATAAAAATGCACATCAGAGGCAATAAAGACTTGATGTTTTCCTGAAAAATAGTTTTGATATAAGAGAAAAACTAGAATAGCTCTCCCAGAATGCAGACAGAATGCATAAAGATATAAACATGTTGATAAATGTGTATTAACTTATGCAAAGAATGAAGATGCAACCTAAGAATTATAGGTGTTCCTTGCTTTTATACTGTTGGTGAGAATGTAAATTCATTCAACCATTGTGGAAGACAGTGTGGCGATTCCTCAAGGATAGAGAACCAGAAATACCATTTGACCCAGCAATCCTATTACTAGGTATATACCCAAAGGATTATAAATCATTCTACTATAAAGATACATGCACACGTATCTTTACTGCAGCACTATTCACATTAGCGAGGAGCTGGAACCAACCCAAATGCCCAGGAATGATGGACTGGATAAAGAAAATATGGCACATATATACCACGAATACTATGCAGCCATGAAAAACAATGAGTTCATGTCCTTTGCAGGGGCATGGTTGAGCTGGAAGCCATCATTCTCAGCAAACTAACACAGGAACAGAAAACCAAACACCCCGTGTTCTCACTTACAAGTGGGAGCTAAATAATGAGAAAACATGGAAACAGGGAGGGGAACATCACACGCCGGGCCTGTCAGGGGGATGGGGGCAAGGGGAGGGAGAGCATTAGGACAAATAGCTAGATAACAGGTTGATAGGTGCAGCAAACCACCATGGCACACGTATACCTATGTAACAAACCTGCATGTTCTGCACATGTATCCCAGAACTTAAAGTAAAATTAAGAAAAAAAAAAAGAATTATAGGTGTTCCAAGAAGTAAGCCAAACCCATAGGAGAGAGACAATCATAAGAAAAATGCAAACCTTAAGTTTATTTTCTGAACTGATTAAAAAGTATGAAGTTCAAAGTGGATCACAACTTCCTGCCGAAATTGATGGTAAGAGATTTACAGGTAAATATGTGCCAGTAACATTTTTTAACATTATGGGTGAGGGGGAAAAGAATCACTGCAATGTATAAGCAAAACAAAACAGAAATGCAAGCCCCTTGGATGGACCCTAAGAGGAATCAAAGCTGCAAGTGTTGGAGACAAGTCCTTCAGCTGATGGGAGCATTGTCCATGGGCATTTCTAGCTGTGACCCGGGGAGATCAACAATAGGAATTTTTCTGTCAGTACAAGACGTTCATGGTAGAGGACCATCTTAATGATGAACAATGAGAAAGGGAGAAAAATGACAGCCATCAGGAAAGAAGTTAAGAGAATCTAGGCGCACAGACATGTGAGAAACACCTCTGCAGAGTCTGGGAGGCTTAAGTTTCCAAAGAGTGAGTGACAGACTGTCAGAAAAATGCTTCCTGGTGACTGTTATTAGAAGTGCATTTTTTTTAATTTCAATTTTTTTTAGATTCAAGGGGTACATGTGCAGGTTTGTTACATGGGTATATTGTGTAATGCTGAGGTTTGGGGTACAATTTTATCCATCACCCAGGTAGTCAGCATAGTACCCAACAGGTAGTTTCTCAACCCTTCTCCACCTCCCTCCCTTCCTCCTCTAGTAGTCCCCAGTGTCTGTTGTTTCAGTCTTTACGTACACGTGTACCCAATGTGTAGCTCCCACTTATAAATGAGAACATGCAGTATTTGGATATCTGTTTCTGCATTAGTTCGCTTAGGATGATAGTCTCCAGCTGCTCCCATGTTGCTGCAAAGGACAGGATTTCTTTTTTTTTTTTTCTTTGAGATGGAGTCTCACTCTATTACCAGGCTGGAGTGCAGTGGTGTGATCTTGGCTCACTGCAACCTCCACCTCCTGGGTTCAAGCGATTCTCCTGCCTCAGCTTCCCAAGTAGCTGGGACTACAGGTGCAGGCCACTACGCCCGGCTAGTGTATTTTTAGTAGAGACAGGGTTTCACCATATTGGCCGGGATGGTCTCCATCTCTTGACCTCATGATCCACCCACCTCGGCCTCCCAAAGTGCTGGGATTACAGGCATGAGCCACTGTGCCCAGCCAGGATTTCATTCTTTTTTATGGCTGCATAGTATTGCATGGTGTATGTGCATATTTTCTTTATCCAAATCCACCATTGATGAGCAGCTAGGTTGATTCCATGTCTTTGCTGTTGTGAATAGTGCTGCAGTGAACATAAAGGTCCATGTGTCTTTTTGGCAGAACAATTTATTTTCCCTTGGGTCTATATTCTGTAATGAGACTGCTGGGTGAAAGGACACTTCTGCTTTTAGTTCTTTGAGAAATCTCCAAACTGCTTTCCACAGTGGTTGAACTAATTTACATTCCCACCAACACTGTATGAGCCTTCCCTTTTCTCTGCAACCTCATCAACATCTGTTATTTTCTGACTTTTTAACTAGTGTGAGGTGGTATCTCACTGTGGTTTTGATTTGCCTCTCTCTGATGATTAGTGATGTTGAGCATCTTTTCATGTTTGTTGGCTGCCTGCATGTCTAGAATGTGACCCCCAGAGAGCAGGCCCTGTGGGATGCCAGTCTTCACCTCTGTCCCCAGCAGCTGGTGCAGATGGTCCTTGTATAACTGCAAGTATAGGACCCCATCCTACCTCCAAGGAATTGTTCCGGGAAGGGACAGAGCAGGGAGTCTTTACAATGAGGAGAAGAAAAGTCCTGTCTGAACATTTGTTCCTGCCCAGTAGAGAGAATAAGCAATGATTTCACAACTTATTTTCCAATCCATAGTGCAGCTAAGGGTGGGGACGCAGAGGAGTTGGCCCTGTTGTCCCATTAGCATCACAATAATTCCTTTTTAAAATTTTACTTTAAGTTCTGGGATACATGTCCAGAACATGCGGGTTTGTTACATAGGGATACACGCTGACCCAGCAATCCCATTATTGGGTATATACCCAAAGGATTATAAATCATTCTACTGTAAAGACACATGCACACGTATGTTTACTGCAGCACTATTTACAATAGTAAAGACTTGGAACCAACCCAAATGCCCATCAATACTAATCCCCATTTCTTATGCCTAATTGCATTCCTGGATATGACTTGGAGGAAGAAGGAGGCAAAATGCTTTCTCCATTATGGGCAGGGGACATTTTTGCAGTTTACATAGCCTTTAATAAAATAGTTTTTTCCATTATGTGGACTTATACAAAACTGTCTCTGAGAAGTATAATTTTTCCTTGGGAGGTGAGTGAATGTCTGCAACTGTGTGCATATTCTCTCCAAGATCTATTCCTGGGGGATCAGAAGACCACAAAGAGAATTTAAAAAGTATGTTGATTTCAACAAATGCTGCTGGAACAACTGAATGATCATACACAAAGAAATGAACCTTAAAAAATAGAAAGAAGAAGAGAGGAAGAAAATGAACCTAAATATAGAACTTACACCTTTTTATTAATTTGGGTTAATGAAAATTAATTCAAAATGGGGCTTGGTGTTGTGTGCCTGTAGTCCCAGCTACTCAAGAGGTTGATGGGGGAGGATTGCTTGAGCCTGGGAGTTCGAAGCTGTAGTATGCTATGTTGTACCTGTGATCAGCTACTGCACTCTAGCCTGGGCAACATAGTGAGATCCCATCTCAAGAAAACAAAATGGATCACACGCCTCAATGTAAAACACAAAACTATAAAACTTCTAGAAGAATACATAGGAGAAACTAGAGGTGACCTTGTGCTTGCTGGTAAGCTTTCAGATAAAACACCAAAAGCATGATTCATAAAAGAAAAAAATTGCTAGTTTGGACATTATTAATATTTTAAAACACACTTTTAAGAGAATGAAAAGATGAATCACAGATTGGGAGGAGAAAAATATTTGAGGAACGCATATCTGATAAAGGACTTGTAGTCAAAATATACCAAGAAGTGGTAAAACTCAACAATAAAAAAAAAAAAAAAAAGACTCTCATGGGAAAAGTGGTCAAAAGATTTGAATATACTCCTCAGCAATGAAAAATATACAGACGGCAAATAAACATATGAAAAGATGCTCAACATCATTCGTCATAGAGAATTGCAAATTAAAACAATGAGGTACCACTACACACCTATGAGAATGACTAGAGCATGTTTTAAAAGACAGTAATAACTGCTAGCAAAAACATGAAGCAACAGGAACTTTCTTCCTTGATGATGGGAATACAAAATGGTATAGTCACTTTGGGAGACAATTTAGAAGTTTCTTACAAGGCTAAACGTAATCTTATCACATGATTCAGCAATCATGATCTCAGGTATTTACTTAACTAATTTGAAAACATTATGTCCATACAAAAATCTACATGCAAATGTTTATAGCAGCTTTATTCAGAATCACAGAAAAGTGGAAGCAATTACGGTATCCTTTCATAAGTGAATGGATAATAAGCAAACTATGGTGCATCTATAACACGGAATATTACTCAGTTATAAAAAGAAAAGCCATATTGATACGGTTTGGCTTCATGTCCCCACCCAAATCTCATCTTGAATTCTCATCCCCAGGTGTCAAAGGAAAATGGAATATTATTCAGTTATAAAAAAAGAAATGCCACATTGATATGATTTGGCTTCATGTCCCCATCCAAATCTCATCTCGAATTCTCATCCCCAGGTATCAAAGGAAAATGGAATATTATTCTGTTATAAAAAAAGAAATACCATATTGATATGGTTTGGCTCTGTGTTCCCCACCCAAATCTCATCGGAATTCTTTTCCCCAGGCGTCAAGGAAGGAACTTGGTGGGGGTGACTGAATCATGGGAGTGGTTACCCCTGTGCTGTTCTTGTGATCGTGACTGAGTTCTCACGAGATCTAATGGTTTAAAAGTGTATGGCAGTTTCCCCATCACACACTCTCTCTCCTGCTGCCATGTGAGGAAGGTCCTTGCTTCCCCTTCACCTTCCACCATGCCTGGAAGTTTCCTGAGGCCTCCTTGACCATGCAGAACTGTGAGTCAATTTAACCTTTTTTATTTATACATTACCCAGTCTTGGGTAGTTTTTTATAGCAGTGTAAAAACAACTAATACAAATTATCAAACCACAAAGACATGGGTTGATCTTAAATGCATATATGTAAGTGAGAGAAGCCAGTTTGAAAAGGCTACCTACTGTATGCTTCCAATCACACAATATTCTGGAAAGGCAAAACTCTCAGGGATAAAGGGAAAGGATGAAGAGGTGAAGCAGAGAGCATTTTTCAGGGCAGTGAAACTATTTTGTATGGAACTGTAATTGTGGATACATGACAATATGTATTTGTCAAAACCCATTGAACTTTGGCACAAAGAATGAATCTTAATGCATGAAAATTTTAAAAAATGATCTAGGAGGTCCATGGAATCCCAGGATGGAATACAGAATGTGACAAATCAATCTGTATTACAAATGGTATGACACAAACTCACTGAAGGGGTGAGGAGAAAAGTGCTGACCTAAGTAACTTTGGAAATGGCTGGATTCTAGAAAACTCACTGCAAAGGAACTATACATAAGCGTTTTAGTTGATAAGGCTGTTTCCTATGGGTGAACTGGTTAACAATTCTGATATTACTTGTAAACTAGACCTAAGCAATTAAGCAAACGAATGGTGGATGGTAGGAGCCAGATTGCAGTATTGAAGTGGGGGTTTCCAATAAACAAGAGGAGAATTCTAGGATGACCATGTAATAATGGATTACAGTTGGAACATCAGTGTAGACCTATGTGTTGCTGTTTTTTAGTGATGGAGTATCACTCTTTCACCCAATCTGGAGAACAGTGGTATAATCACAGCTCACTGCAACCTTGAACTCCTGGGCTCAAGAGATCCTCCTACCTCAAGATTCTGAGTAGCTGGGGTTACAGGGGCATGCCACCACACCGAGCTAATTAAAAAAAAAAAAAAATTTAAGCAGTCTTGTCACCTTGCCCTGGCTGGCCTTAACCCCATGTTTAACTTAATATAAATACAGATGGTTACATATAGAAGTATAGATATGTGTACATACATGGGTTAGTATATATACATATATTCCATTATTCTGTCAGCTGAGGGGACCTAGAAATAACAATGCCCCAGTAGCAATACACAAGATGAGCCTGGAGCATCTCTTAGTGCCAGAAAGTAAGAAAATTCTCAAAACACAGGGGGCAACAGTTCCCAATGGCCAAGGGTGCAATGATTTGAGCAATAAAAGAAAAAAGTTGTATTGGATCATAACCCAAAGTATAAAATAAATATCCATGAGTCCATAGTTATGAAAATACATGTTCAAACTAAGGAAGGAAGGGAGGGAGGGAAGAAAGGAAGGAAGAAGGAAGGTAGGAAGAAGGGAAGGAAGAAAGAAAGGAAGGAAGGAAGGAAGGAGGGAGGGAGGAAAGGAAGGAGGGAAGGAAGGAAGAAGCGAAGGAGGGAAGGAGGGAAGGAAGGAAGGAAGGGAGGGAGGGAGGGAGGGAGGGAGGGAGGAGAGAGAGAGGGAAGGAATCTCCCATACGGAAGAATTCTAAATAATTTATAGGTAATCTGACCTCATGGGGCAGGAGCATAACTCCTGTTTCTTAAGTGTAGTCTGTGAAGTGACTTTCTCCCAAAGAATACAGTATGGAAGGAGGAAAAAGTTGTAACTTCACAGCAGAGAAACCCGACAAACACACACTCCCTCCACCGGGTGATCAAGGTCAACATCAACTGTGATAGTCATGTTGATAGTGTAAGCCTTTAATACGATGTGATGAAAATGGCCCTTCCCCTCTGTGTTCTTCCTCCCCTAAACCCAACACCACAGTCTAATCATGAGAAAACCGTCAGATGAATCCCCATTGAGAGACAGTCTACAATATACCTACCCAATACTTTTCAAAGCTGTCAAGGTCATCGAAAATAAAAGTCTGAGAAACTGTCACAGCCAAGGGGAACTAAGGAGACAGGACAAGCAAATGCACCATTGCCAGGCACAGAAGGACAAATACCGCATGATCTCACCCATGTGTCATCTGAAAAGGTTGATCTCATAGAAGTTGAGAGTAGAATAGTGGTTACCAGGAGCTGGGGAGAACTGGGGGATGGGGATAGGGAGAGACCGGTCAGTCGGTATAAAGTCACAGTGAGATGAGAGGAATAAGTTCTGTATTCTATTGCGCTGTAGGGTGACTGTTTTTAACAATAGTATATTTCCAAAGAGTTATTAGATTGGTGCAAAAGTAATTGTGGGTTTTGCCATTGACTTTTAATGGTGAAACGCACAACTGCTTTTGCACCAACCTAGTAGAAGAAAGGATTTTTTAAAATGTTCTTCCCACAAAGAAATGATCAATGTTTGAAGTGATGAATACGCTAATTACCCTGATTTGATCAATACCCAATCCACAAATGTGTCACATTACACTGTAACCCATAAAAATGACAGTTATTATGTTCATTAAAAAAAAAACTTTTGGTGGGGCAGAGCAAGATGGCCGAATAGGACCAGCTCCAGTCTCCAACTCCCAGCGCCAGCGACACAGAAGACCAGTGATTTCTGCATTTTCAACTGAGGTACAGGGGTCATCTCACTAGGGAGTGCTGGACAATCGGTGCTGGTCAGCTGCTGCAGCCCGACCAGCGAGAGCTCACACAGGGCGAGGTATCACCTCACCTGGGAAGCACAAGGGGGAAGGGAATCCCTTTTCCTAGCCAGGGGAACTGAGACACACAACACCTGGAAAATCGGGTAACTCCCACCCCAATACTGCGCTTTAAGCAAACAGGCACACCAGGAGAATATATCCCACACCTGGCCGGGAGGGTCCCATGCCCACAGAGCCTCCCTCATTGCTAACACAACAGTCTGCGATCTAACCGCAAGGCAGCAGCGAGGCTGGGGGAGGGGCGCCCGCCATTGCTGAGGCTTAAGTAGGTAAACAAAGCCCCTGGGAAGCTCAAACTGGGTGGAGTGCACAGCAGCTCAAGGAAACCTGCCTGTCTCTGTAGACTCCACCTCTGGGGACAGGGCACAGCTAAATAACAACAACAAAAAAAGCAGCAGAAACCTATGCAGATGCAAACGACTCTGTCTGACAGCTTTGAAGAGAGCAGTGGATCTCCCAATACGGAGGTTGAGATCTGAGAAGGGACAGACTGCCTGCTCAAGTGGGTCCCTGACCCCTGAGTAGCCTAACTGGGAGACATCGCCCACTAGGGGCAGTCTGACACCCCACACCTCACAGGGTGGAGTACACCCCTGAGAGGAAGCTTCCAAAGTAAGAATCAGACAGGTACACTCGCTGTTCAGGAATATTCTATCTTCTGCAACCTCTGCTGCTGATACCCAGGCAAACAGGGTCTGGAGTGGACCTCAAGCAATCTCCAACAGACCTACAGCTGAGGGTCCTGACTGTTAGAAGGAAACCTATCAAACAGGAAGGACACCTATACCAAAACCCCATCAGTATGTCACTATCATCAAGGACCAGAGGCAGATAAAACCACAAAGATGGGGGAAGAAGCAGGGCAGAAAAGCTGGAAATTCAAAAAATAAGAGCGCATCTCCCCCTGCAAAGGAGCGCAGCCCATCGCCAGCAACGGATCAAAGCTGGTCAGAGAATGACTTTGACGAGATGAGAGAAGAAGGCTTCAGTCCATCAGACTTCTCAGAGCTAAAGGAGGAATTACGTACCCAGCGCAAAGAAACTAAAAATCTTGAAAAAAGAGTGGAAGAATTGACAGCTAGACTAATTAATGCAGAGAAGGTCATAAACGAAATGACAGAGATGAAAACCATGACACGAGAAATACGTGACAAATCCACAAGCTTCAGTAACCGACTCGATCAACTGGAAGAAAGAGTATCAGTGATTGAGGATCAAATGAATGAAATGAAGCAAGAAGAGAAACCAAAAGAAAAAAGAAGAAAAAGAAATGAACAAAGCCTGCAAGAAGTATGGGATTATGTAAAAAGACCAAATCTACGTCTGATTGGGGTGCCTGAAAGTGAGGGGGAAAATGGAACCAAGTTGGAAAACACTCTGCAGGATATCATCCAGGAGAACTTCCCCAACCTAGTAGGGCAGGCCAACATTCAAATTCAGGAAATACAGAGAACGCCACAAAGATGCTCCTCCAGAAGAGCAACTCCAAGACACATAATTGCCAGATTCACCAAAGTTGAAATGAAGGAAAAAATCTTAAGGGCAGCCAGAGAGAAAGGTCGGGTTACCCACAAAGGGAAGCCCATCTGACTAACAGCAGATCTCTCGGCAGAAACTCTACAAGCCAGAAGAGAGTGGGGGGCCGATATTCGACATTCTTAAAGAAAAGAATTTTAAACCCAGAATTTCATATCCAGCCAAACTAAGTTTCATCAGTGAAGGAGAAATAAAATCCTTTACAGATAAGCAAATGCTTAGAGATTTTGTCAACACCAGGCCTGCCTTACAAGAGACCCTGAAGGAAGCCCTAAACATGGAAAGGAACAACCAGTACCAGCCATTGCAAAAACATGCCAAAATGTAAAGACCATCGAGTCTAGGAAGAAACTGCATCAACTAACGAGGAAAATAACCAGTTAATATCATAATGGCAGGATCAAGTTCACACATAACAATATTAACCTTAAATGTAAATGGACTAAATGCTCCAATTAAAAGACACAGACTGGCAAACTGGATAAAGAGTCAAGACCCATCAGTCTGCTGTATTCAGGAGACCCATCTCACATGCAGAGACATACATAGGCTCAAAATAAAGGGATGGAGGAAGATCTACCAAGCAAATGGAGAACAAAAAAAAGCAGGGGTTGCAATCCTAGTCTCTGATAAAACAGACTTTAAACCATCAAAGATCAAAAGAGACAAAGAAGGCCATTACATAATGGTAAAGGGATCAATTCAACAAGAAGAACTAACTATCCTAAATATATATGCACCCAATACAGGAGCACCCAAATTCATAAAGCAAGTCCTTAGAGACTTACAAAGAGACTTAGACTCCCATACAATAATAATGGGAGACTTCAACACTCCACTGTCAACATTAGACAGATCAACGAGACAGAAAGTTAACAAGGATATCCAGGAATTGAACTCATCTCTGCACCAAGTGGACCTAATAGACATCTATAGAACTCTCCACCCCAAATCAACAGAATATACATTCTTCTCAGCACCAATTCGCACTTATTCCAAAATTGACCACATAATTGGAAGTAAAGCACTCCTCAGCAAATGTAAAAGAACAGAAATTATAACAAACCATCTCTCAGACCAAGTGCAATCAAACTAGAACTCAGGACTAAGAAACTCAATCAAAACCGCTCAACTACATGGAAACTGAACAACCTGCTCCTGAATGACTACTGGGTACATAACGAAATGAAGGCAGAAATAAAGATGTTCTTTGAAACCAATGAGAACAAAGATACAACATACCAGAATCTCTGGGACACGTTTAAAGCAGTGTGTAGAGGGAAATTTATAGCACTAAATGCCCACAAGAGAAAGCAGGAAAGATCTAAAATTGACACTCTAACATCACAATTAAAAGAACTAGAGAGGCAAGAGCAAACACATTCAAAAGCTAGCAGAAGGCAAGAAATAACTAAGATCAGAGCAGAACTGAAGGAGATAGAGACACAAAAAACCCTCCAAAAAATCAATGAATCCAGGAGTTGGTTTTCTGAAAAGATCAACAAAATTGACAGACCACTAGCAAGACTAATAAAGAAGAAAAGAGAGAGGAATCAAATAGACGCAATGAAAAATGATAAAGGGGATATTACCACCGACCCCACAGAAATATAAACTACCATCAGAGAATACTATAAACACCTCTGTGCAAATCAACTAGAAAATCTAGAAGAAATGGATAATTTCCTGGACACTTACACTCTTCCAAGACTAAACCAGGAAGAAGTTGAATCCCTGAATAGACCAATAGCAGGCTCTGAAATTGAGGCAATAATTAATAGCCTACCAACCAAAAAAAGTCCAGGACCAGATGGATTCACAGCTGAATTCTACCAGAGGTACAAGGAGGAGCTGGTACCATTCCTTCTGAAATTATTCCAATCAATAGAAAAAGAGGGAATCCTCCCTAACTCATTTTATGAGGCCAACATCATCCTGATACCAAAGCCTGGCAGAGACACAACAAAAAAAGAGAATTTTAGACCAATATCCCTGATGAACATCGATGCAAAAATCCTCAATAAAATACTGGCAAACCGGATTCAGCAGCACATCAAAAAGCTTATCCACCATGATCAAGTGGGCTTCATCCCTGGGATGCAAGGCTGGTTCAACATTCGCAAATCAATAAACATAATCCAGCATATAAACAGAACCAAAGACAAGAACCACATGATTATCTCAATAGATGCAGAAAAGGCTTTTGACAAAATTCAACAGCCCTTCATGCTAAAAATGCTCAATAAATTCGGTATTGATGGAACGTACCTCAAAATAATAAGAACTATTTATGACAAACCCACAGCTAATATCATACTGAATGGGCAAAAACTGGAAAAATTCCCTTTGAAAACTGGCAGAAGACAGGGATGCCCTCTCTCACCACTCCTATTCAACATAGTGTTGGAAGTTCTGGCTAGGGCAATCAGGCAAGAGAAAGAAATCAAGGGTATTCAGTTAGGAAAAGAAGAAGTCAAATTGTCCCTGTTTGCAGATGACATGATTGTATATTTAGAAAACCCCATTGTCTCAGCCCAAAATCTCCTTAAGCTGACAAGCAACTTCAACAAAGTCTCAGGATACAAAATTAATGTGCAAAAATTGCAAACATTCTTATACACCAGTAACAGACAAACAGAGAGCCAAATCATGAATGAACTTCCATTCACAATTGCTTCAAAGAGAATAAAATACCTAGGAATCCAACTTACAAGGGATGTAAAGGACCTCTTCAAGGAGAACTACAAACCACTGCTCAGTGAAATCAAAGAGGACACAAACAAATGGAAGAACATACCATGCTCATGGATAGGAAGAATCAATATCGTGAAAATGGCCATACTGCCCAAGGTTATTTATAGATTCAATGCCATCCCCATCAAGCTACCAATGAGTTTCTTCACAGAATTGGAAAAAACTGCTTTAAAGTTCATATGGAACCAAAAAAGAGCCCGCATTGCCAAGACAATCCTAAGTCAAAAGGACAAAGCTGGAGGCATCACGCTACCTGACCTCAAACTATACTACAAGGCTACAGTAACCAAAACAGCATGGTATTGGTACCAAAACAGAGATATAGACCAATGGAACAGAACAGAGTCCTCAGAAATAATACCACACATCTACAGCCATCTGATCTTTGACAAACCTGAGAGAAACAAGAAATGGGGAAAGGATTCCCTATTTAATAAATGGTGCTGGGAAAATTGGCTAGCCATAAGTAGAAAGCTGAAACTGGATCCTTTCCTTACTCCTTATATGAAGATTAATTCAAGATGGATTAGAGACTTAAATGTTAGACCTAATACCATAAAAACCCTAGAAGAAAACCTAGGTAGTACCATTCAGGACATAGGCATGGGCAAGGACTTCATGTCTAAAACACCAAAAGCAACGGCAGCAAAAGCCAAAATCGACAAATGGGATCTAATTAAACTAAAGAGCTTCTGCACAGCAAAAGAAACTACCATCAGAGTGAACAGGCAACCTACAGAATGGGAGAAAATTTTTGCAGTCTACTCATCTGACAAAGGGCTAATATCCAGAATCTACAAAGAACTCAAACAAATATACAAGAAAAAAACAAACAACCCCATCAAAAAGTGGGCAAAGGATATGAACAGACATTTCTCAAAAGAAGACATTCATACAGCCAACAGACACATGAAAGAATGCTCATCATCACTCGCCATCAGAGAAATGCAAATCAAAACCACAATGAGATACCATCTCACACCAGTTAGAATGGCAATCATTAAAAAGTCAGGAAACAACAGGTGTTGGAGAGGATGTGGAGAAATAGGAACACTTTTACACTGTCGGTTGGATTGTAAACTAGTTCAACCATTATGGAAAACAGTATGGCGATTCCTCAAGGATCTAGAACTAGATGTACCATATGACCCAGCCATCCCACTACTGGGTATATACCCAAAGGATTATAAATCATGCTGCTAAAAAGACACATGCACATGTATGTTTATTGTGGCACTATTCACAATAGCAAAGACTTGGAATCAACCCAAATGTCCATCTGTGACAGACTGGATTAAGAAAATGTGGCACATATACACCATGGAATACTATGCAGCCATTAAAAAGGATGAGTTTGCGTCCTTTGTAGGGACATGGATGCAGCTGGAAACCATCATTCTTAGCAAACTATCACAAGAACAGAAAACCAAACACCGCATGTTCTCACTCATAGGTGGGAACTGACCAATGAGATCACTTGGACTCGGGAAGGGGAACATCACACACTGGGGCCTATCATGGGGAGGGCGGAGAGGGGAGGGATTGCATTGGGAGTTATACCTGATATAAATGATGAATTGATGGGTGCTGACGAGTTGATGGGTGCAGCACACCAACATGGCACAAGTATACATATGTAACAAACCTGCACACTATGCACATGTACCCTAGAACTTAAAGTATAATAAAAAATAAAAAATAAAAAAATAAAAAAATAAAATTTTTTTTAAAAGGGGCACATCCTTCCATCTTCCCAAGAGATACTTCCTACCTCCTGTCCTGCCTGGACATGGTCTCAGGAGTCTTGGAGAGCAAGGAAAAACGCAATAAAACAAACAAACAAACAAAAAAAGGTACGATCATATCCTACAATGAGATCAAAGGACATTAAGTAAAAACCCAAGGAAATTTGCATAAATCATGAGCCTTAATGAATAACAATGTATTAAAGTGGTTCATTAACCGCGGCACATGTACCATACTTAAGTAAAATGCTAATGGGCAATACCGGGTGTTGGGGATATGGGCACTCTGTGCTATCTTTGCAATGTTTCTGCAAATCCAAAACTGTTCTAAAAAAATAAAGTTTATTTTTAAAAAATTTAGTCTCATATTGTCTCCCCCATCTGTGCCCTCTCCCTAAAAGACAGCCTAAAATTGTGTAGAGAGAGAGAGAGCATCATGGCTTATGCATCCTGCGTGCTGATCCCACATACGTGACCACAGACACTTGTTGGTCTCCAGGGGGCATGTGTCTTACCACGCAGTTGCAGGTGTGCCCTGGCTGGCCTCCAATCCTGACGTTCAGAACTGGTGCATTTGGGCTCCCTCCAGTTGGTGCAATGCTTTCAGGATTCCCGGTATCTGCCCTGAGTGTTTGGCCTTCCTCTCAGCTCTGTATGGCTGCACATCGCTGGGTCTCTATTTTGCCCTCTCTCTAGACCTGGCCCAATAGGCTAAGTCCATCCTCTGTTCTGGAAACACCCTGGCATCCAGCACCTTCTTCAGTTACCACACAGCCATTGAGTGAGACTCAGGAAAGCTACCTTGTTGCGCTCTCTACTCATTTAACTAGACTTGCAAGTAGCATTTTGAGCAGGTGCTCTGTCCAGTGGGCTCCCAAGGTCTCCAGGGAAGAGCAAGGCAGGAGCCCCTGTCCCTGGTATTCACATCAAACACCCCCTGGGGACCAATCCGAGAGAGAAGGATGCAGGAATCCTAGTCTCCTGTCTCTTTCTCCTTTTGCCCTTCTCTTCTCCAACTTTTGATCAGAAAATAGAAGATTCCTTTACTTCTGTTTCATAGCCTCCTTCCTTCTGGCTCCATCCTCAAAATTAAGCCTTAAAAGTGTCCAAGGCATCTTCTTTACACTAGGAAAAGAATTCAAAAATCTGAGTCTTCCCTGTTAGACTTGAATTTTGCAAGCTTTCGCTGCCCACGAAGCATGGTTTTAAAGTGTAATGTCTCCTTCAGAAGTCAAATGACTGTTGTCTTGCCCTGGGGTAAAAAGTCTCTTGACTTAAACTCAGTTGCAATCAAATACCAATGGGCCAGGCTTGGTGGCTCATGCCTGTAATCCCAGCACTTTGGGAGGCTGAGACGGGTGGATCACCTGAGGTTAGCAGTTCAAAACCAGCCTGGCCAACATGGTGAAACCCTGTCTCTACTAAAAATACAAAATTAGCTGAGCATGGTGGTGCATGCTGGTACTCCCAGCTACTCAGGAGGCTGAGGCAGGAGAATCCCTTGAACCCGGGAGGCAGAGGTTGCAGTGAGCCAAGATCACGCCATTGCAGCCATTACATTCCAGCCTGGGCAACAAGAGCAAAATCCCATTAAAAAAAAAAAAGAAGAAGAAAGAAAGAAAAGAAAAAGGAGAATTAACAAGCACTAGTTTGATATTTGCCAAAATATTATTCCCATGGCCTACTGCTGGGGTAGTATGATGAGTTCTATGGGTTGGCTGGGTGGGAGACCAGGTTGGCTAAGGAGGAGTGGGAACTTTGCCCTGGGAAGACCTGAAAAAAGAAACACTGGCTCTAAGAAATACGAGGGATTGGGACCGGGCACGGTGGCTCATCCCTGTAATCCCAGCACTTTAGAAGGCCAAGGCGGATGAATCATGAGGTCAGGAGTTCAAGACCATCCTGGCCAACATCGTGAAACCCCATCTCTACCAAAAATACAAAAAAATTAGTTGGGCGTGGTGGCAGGCACCTGTAATCCCAGCTACTCAGGAGGCTGAGGCAGGAGAATCTCTTGAACCTGGGAGGCAGAGGTTGCAGTGAGCTGAGATCACGCCACTGCACTTCAGCCCAGGCAACAGTGTGAGACTCCGTTTCAAAAAAAAAAAAAAAAAGGGATAAAAAGAAGAGAGATTGGCTGCCCTGAGGCAGTGAAACATGGCTGAGAAACTCACCTGCCAGGGTGCCCAAGAATAGAATTCAAGAGGTCCACAAATTTGGATGGGAAAGAATATACCTTTATTTCCATTATCCTATAAATGAAATCCAGCATTCTTCAATTAGGAATGCAAGCCACAAGGCACCGCAGAGTTAGCAATGCCTGTGATTGTGCCACTAATATTTTCCTATCATGTTCCCATTGTCCCAATTACTTTGAAATGTTGTTTATGCTTACCATAACAGCACTTCAAAATCATGATTATTTTATCCACCAATAGCCCTTATTATTTAATGCATCAACAAAGAAGCACATGTGTTATTATATCAACACATTTGTTCTGCTTAATATTTTTGATACCATACTTATGTATAATATATTTCCTTTGTTGTTACCTCAAGTATTCTATTTTATGCATTTAGAAACATAATTCACAGGCCTCAACAGACTGCCAAAGAGATCCATGCATCAAAAGTACCCTTAAAATATATTTTTTCTGACTCTTAAGATTTCTTTGTACATTGTAATTTTTCCTGACATTGAAATTCTCCAGTCACTCCCAAGCCTTCGGTAAAACCTGATTTATATACATCTGCTGTGTGTTAACGGGGTTGTGGAGAATTGAGAGAGGATGGAGTAAAACAAATTTCACCCTCCCTACCCACCTCCCAACCCCAGAGGGTAGCAGCCGCATATTGAAAGAAGATGATAGATCCAGAGTCCCAGATGTAGACCCAAAGTGACGCTGCAGAGGGCTAAGATGGTACCAAGCCCAGATAGGTTAGGAAAATGTTAAGAGATAAACTCTCTTCAAACCTAATAATGAGCAGAGGTATCCACAGGATCCTCAGATCGCTGGAAGGCATCTTATGTTGACTTCCCCTAGAATCCTACTTTTCCATTTCACCCAGCAAGAAACCAGAAGATCCCAAAGAGGTGCACTGCTAGGAGCAGGTAGCAAAAGGATCCAGCATGATGAAGAAGTGTAGTAGTTTTAAAACATGGCCCCTGATATAGCTTGGCTGTGTCCCCACCCAAATCTCATCTTGAATGGTAGCTCCCGTAATTCCCACATGCTGCAGGAGAGACCCAGCGGGAGATTACTGAACCACGGAGGGGATTTCCCTCATATTGTTCTCGTGGGAGTGAGTAAGTCTCATGAGATCTGATGGTTTCATAAATGGGAGTTCCCCTGCACAAGGTTTTTTTTTTTCATTTTTTTGGGTTTTTTTTGTTTTTTTGTTTTTTGCCTGCCACCACGTAAGGCATGCTTTTCACCTTCTGCCATGATTGTGAGCTGCCCCCGCCCAGCCACATGGAACTGTGAGTCCATGAAACCTCTTTTGCTGTATAAATTACTCAGTCTCAGATATGTCTTTTATCAGCAGCATGAAAGCAGGCTAATGCAGTCCCCAAATTCATTCAGCCTCCTTCTGTTAAGATGTGGTGTCTACGCCTCCACTCCCTGAATCTAGGAGGATTTGCACTGCTTTGACCCCTAGAGTATGGCAGAAGCACTGCTCGCAAGGTTAAGTCCTAAAAGGCCAACCAGGTTCCATCTGTTTCTCTTGGAAGGCTCACTGAGATGCTCCCTTTTAGGATGCTCTTCTTACAACCCAGATACCAAGCTGTCAGAACGCAAGCCACATGGCAAAGCCATATGTAGATGCTCCCAGCTGAGCTAGTCCTTCAGCCATCCCATCCTAGGCACCTGACATGGAAGTGACCAAATAATGTCAGCCCCCAGCCATCTGTGTTTTTCCAACAGAGGCATCAGACATCCCGGAGCAGAGGAAAGCTGCCTCTACTGAATTCCTGACCCCGAGATTCCACAAGCACAGGATGGTTGTTGGTTTATACCCCTGAGTCTGGGGCGGTTTATTATGAAGCAATAGTAACCAGACTAAGAGGAGACGAGAAGTTCAGGAAGAAGAGCTCCTGTGACGGCCACATGGTTCATGGATGGAGAGCTGAACGATGCTCTAATGGGAGAGACTGGGGAAGGGGCACGTAGCAAAACAGGACTGAGGGCCAACTTGTGTCTCTCCAGTGTCCTTTGCACTGTGATGAGTAGAAATGACTTGTACCCAGAGTAGTACTGTTTCATACTGTCTTCTGCTAACAGTAAGACTATTTAGGGCATGAACTCTATTGACTAATCTTCTCCCCTACCCCACTTTCTCAATAGGAGCAAAATCCTTAAATTAAAATTTGGCACAGGCCAATTGTAGTGGCACATGCCTGTAATCCCAGCAGTTTGGGAAGCCCAGGTGGGAGGATCGCTTGAGGTCAGGAGAGTTCAAGACCAGCCTGGGCAACATAGCAAGACCCTGTCTCTTAAAAAAAATTTAATTAGCCAGGCATGTTGGCATGTACCTGCTGTCCCAGCTACTTGGGAGGCTGAGGTGGAAGAATTGTTTGAATCCAGGAGTTCAAGGCTGCAACAAGCTATGATCTCACCACTACACTCCAGCCTGGGCAATACAGCAAGACCCGTCTCTTAAAAAAAATTAGTACAAACACCAGGAGTGTGTTAGGTGAATTCAGTCTCTCTCAGTGATTCCAAATTTTTCCATGAAAGGGCTTCTAATGAAGGAGAATTACAGGGTCATAGCCCAAAACAGCCCAGACACAAGCAAGAACCATCTTTAAAGTCCAATATTTTTGTCTTAAAAACTAACATTCTACACCATAACATATGAAGTATGTTTTTAACAGTACAGTGTCTTAAATTACCTGTGATGAGGTAAGAAGGACATTGCATGAACATGTACTCTGTTTATCATCAGATGTCAGAGGTACTCTGGCCCACAGCTGGGTCCCCCCAGGCAAATGCCAAAAGACTAGGTAGACAGAATTCTGATGTGCCAAAGCCCTTTGGAAGGAGTCAGGTGCCTAGGGGTTGGCCATTTAGTATATTGACCTAGAGGGTTTTTTTTGTTTTTTTTTTTTTTTTCTATTTTGAGACAGAGCCTCGCTCTGTCACCCAGGCTGCAGTGCAGTGGCACAAACTCAGCTCACTGCAATCTCCACCTCTCGGGCTCAAGGGATCCTTCTGCCTCAGCCTCCTAAGTAGCTAGGATTACAGGCGTGGGCCACCGTGCCTGGCCTCGGAGCACTCTTACAATATTTATCAGCATTGATGCTAATCATCAAGTTGTGGCATGTTTTGTTAAAAGAATCACATAGGAATTAAACGGATCCTGAGTGAATGGAAGATTTCCAAGACATTAGGTCAGCAAATCTCCAGGAAGGTGAAAAAGTGATCAAAATCTCTTAGCTAAGATCATTGGTGATATGTACGGTGGCGTGCAGAATTTACACTTTGGGCATATAGAATTTTTTTCATCATGACGACATTTCTCTTGATCCTGCACCCTCTCACTTCCTCAGGGACATGACTCCATTAATGATCACCCTCAAGCACTTCCTTTCTGTCGCCTCCTTCCCCTCCGCTCTGGTGTCCTCGTTCTCAAAAGCCCTTCCCTTAGGTGAATTGGTACCAAGGTCTGGAGAGCAATTTGGCAAAACCTAGCAGAAGAAAAAAATGTACACATTTTGACCCAGATGTTTCACTTCTAGAAAATATATCTTTAGTTATGCTTGCACAAGTTCATAAGGATAAATGTTGCTCATACACAGATGCTCTTTGAAGCATTGCCTATGAGAACAAAAACACAGCATGACCTGAACAGACATCATTATAGGACTGGTCCAGTACATTGCAGTACAATAGAAAAGGATGCTGGTAATAAACTGTTGAGTGAAAAAAAGTTGCATACCATTGACTTTTTTTTTGAGACAGTGTCTCACCATGTTGCCCAGGCTGAACTGCATGGTACAATCATAGCTCACTGCAGCCTTAAATTCCTGGGATCAAGCAATCCTCCCACCTCAGCCTGCTGAGTAGCTGAGACTACAAGGGTACCACCATGCCCAATTCCTTTACTTTATTTTATTTTTTGTAGAGATGGAGTCTCACTAGATTGCCCAGGCTGGTCTCAAACTCCTGGACTCAAGCGATCCTCCCACCTCAGTCTCCCAAAGTGCTGGGATTACAGGCGTGAGCCACAGTGTCCAGCCTACATTCTATTCTTGTCTTATAAGTAATGAACGGTATACATAGGGACTGCACACCTGTGCTTGTGCGTGTGTGTGTCACTTGATGTGCCCCTAGGCACACTCTGGGCTTGCATGTATCTTAACACATAAACTCTATGGTGAGTAGTAACGCATCTCCCCCATAAACCTGTAAACTGCAAGAGGAAAGGGACTATTCATCTTTTTACCCCCAACACGCAGCACAGCGCCTGGCACACCAATGGCACTTGAATTAATGAGGGTGTGAGTATTCATGGGCACCAGGATATGTCAGTTATCTATTATTTGCATTGATCTAAGAACTAGGCATGTCTCCAGGAGAGAAAATAAACACTTAATAGATGGCTTCCAGGCTTTAACAAACACATACACACACACACACACACACTCACTCACATCCAGGATTCCAGGCTCAAATTGTATTTGGAAAAACTGAGATAAACAAAGATAAACCATTTTCTTGACTGTAGGGCATCACTAAGATTTTAATTTGCATTGATATTCTCCAAGAGGCAGATATAGTATGGAGCATCATCCGAATTTTACTGACCATGAAGCACCTTCAGAGGAATATTTATTTACATTGATGTTCTGAGAATCATTCATCTGTAACATGCTGCACTAGAAGAATCACAAAGGAAGTCAATGGATCCCGGGTGAAAGTCGGATTGTGAAGAGGTGGGGTCCGAGAATCTCAAGGAGGGCGAAAGAGTGATGAAAAGTTTCTTAGGTAAGATCATTTGAAACTCCCATTGGATGGCGGAAACTGAGAAGGAAAAGATTTGGTCAATGGAACAAGAGTGAGCAAAGCATGCTTGAGCTGACAGCAGAGTGACAACAATCCTCACCCTGGGGACTTCCGAGACCCTGGCAGGGATGTCAGGGAAGGAGCCCAGCGATCAGAATTCCAGGTGCTTCCTGCAAAGTTTCTGATTTAGGAGGTAGGGCCTCCAAATGTATATATATTGAAAGGACAGTCCTTTCCCAAGTGTATATATATATATTTTTTTAACTCACCAGATACATTTTGATGTTGAGCTAAATTTTGAACTGGCCGTTGCTTGGCATCGCTCCTTCTGCTCTGACACTAGCTCTTGTTCCCTCTAGAATCTGATCAGTAAGCTGATGGGAGCAGAGGCCACATTACATGAGGCGAGATTAAGAAGGAATCAAGGCCGGGCATGGTGACTTAAGCCTGTAATCCTAGGACTTGGGAGCCCGAGGTGGGCAGATCACTTGAGGTCAGGAGTTCGAGACCATCCTGGTCAACATGGTGAAACCCTGTCTCTCCTAAAAAAACAAACATTAGCTGGGTTTGGTAGCACGCACCTGTAATCCCAGCTACTCGGGATGCTGAGGCAGAAGAATCGCTTGGATCTGGAAGACAGAGGTTGCGTGAGCCAAGATCATGCCACTGCACTCCAGCTTGAGTGATAGAGGGAGACTTTGTCTCAAAAAAAAAGGAGGAAATGAAAAGTGGAGAAATAGAGCAATGTATACAATTTTTCTTGGGGGAAGAAAGAAGACATTGGTGAATAGGATGGAGGAGGTATAACTGATGGAATAAGGTCCCTGAATACAGTGCGACAGGGAAGAGATATTCCAGCACATGTGGCAGGTGGTCCTTGGACTTGAGAAAGGACCGTCCTCTATTATAATGGGCAGGGAGTAGCAAAGACAGAGCTGAATGTAGAAAAGGTGACAGTTGGGTGGACAGGGAGTTGAAGACGTTTCTGCCTGGAGTCTTTGTTTCAATTGTGAGTGAGGAGGTGACACCATTCTTAAGACAAGTGAGTCGGGGTTGAAATAGTCATGGAGACCTGATCACTAGAACCATGATTCACACTGAGGACCTCGTTGAGGTTGAAGGTTAGAAGTATATAGGATCATTTATCTGTGTCCCATATCCTTGTAGAATCTTTTAGTAGTAGTAGTAGCAGCAGTAGTAGTAGGAGTAGTAAGACAGGGTCTTTCTGTGTTGCCCAGGCTGGAGTGCAGTGGCATAATTATAGTTCACTGCAGCCTCCAACTCTTAGGCTCAAGCAATCCTCCCCCCTTAGCCTCCCAAGTGGCCAGGACTACAGGCATGCACCACTGTGCCTGGTTAATTTTTTTTTGTTTTGCAGAGATGGGGTTCTCACTATGTTGCCCAGGCTGGTCTTGAGCTCCAAGGCTCAAGCAATCCTCCTGCCTCAGCCGTCCAAAGTGCTGGGATTACAAGCCTAAGCCATCATACTCAACCCATGTAGGATTTTCCCCTGGAGCACTCCACATACTGAAGCAGACATAAGAAGGGAAAACAGCTGTCAAGGAGGATGCCGCAGAGAGGCAGGTTGCAGTGTGAGCACCCACCCAGAGGGTCCACATTCTAGAGAATGACGAGATCAAGTTTGAGGCCATCAGAGTGAAAGTCAACAGGAAAGAAGGTCACAAGAGTTGAAGTTGAGGCAACAAGAGGTGAGAATGTTGCCTGGTCATCCCCATGCTCATTCTTCTCCCTGGTATGATCACAACTTGCAGTAGATATAAGAATGAACAAGCTGCTAGGGAATTCCAGGAGTGAACGGGTGACTAGAAGAAAAGCAGGTGATAGCAACGAGGGAGAGGGAGGCAGGGAATGTGCTCCTCAGTGAAGCAGAGATTTTTACACAATGGTTAGGAACAAGCATATGGAAGTCTACCAGTAGCCTCTTCAAGTGAAGAATCTCACTGCTCCTCTTGGGGGTTCTTGGAGGGCACCCACTCTCCCAAATACATACACACACACATACCTTGCTCCAACCAAAGTGGGTCCTCTTTCCGAGTATTGGCATTCCCCATAAGACTTATTTTAGAAAAGCTTTTATGAGCAAAACAAAAAAACATTAAACACCATTGATCATGCCTAACCCTTCCATTATAAGCCAAGGATGAGCTTGATGAAGCTGCTGCATCCTGCTAGCGTGCCACGTGAGGTATACTTTCCCCTAAGACACAGCTCCTGGATGATGCATCCTTTTAGGGCCGATGAGTTCAGCACCACTGAAGTCCAGGAAGAGCCAAGCATTGTGGGGAAGAAGGACCATTGGCCAGAGAAGGGCCATGATGGAAGTCCTCGGACACCTGTTAGGGACAGGGAAGAGACGCAAGAAGAGGAGAAGTAAAGATGGCAAGCAAGGAGGAGTCCAGCTGATGATTCCAATCTAGCAAGGAAGAGCAGCTCAGCATCCAGGCAACAAAGGCTGAGTTCCTTCAGCCTCTCACTGTGCGTGACCTTCCGTCACAAGGAAGTTTACAGGTCTTGTTTATGTGTAGACTTTTTTATAAGCTATTCAGAGCAGGGGTGGGAGGGAGAACTAGAGAGAAAAGTTCCCTTTGAATTTCCATTGCTTTCAGAGTCAGCAATTTAATGAGTCATGCATTCTAAATCCTTGCTTTGTCTACACGTTTTCGTTTCAAAATACGAAAAAACACTTTGTTTGGAACATGAGATATTTTTAGATCATATATCAATAGTGCACATCCATTTCTCCCCATATGAATAAAAAAGCTTCCTTTGGATTGGGCTGGAGCCGCACCATAGTGGTGGGGTTGTTTACTTAGCTGTCATTTGTGGAGGCAACCTGGGCATCACTCTAGTTCCTGGAGTCTGTCTTCTAGGTGACATCATGGATGAGTCAGCTCTAGACCTGGTCCAAAGAGCTCCAGATCTCAAAGTCTGGACAAAAAGTAAAGAAGTGAAGGATTTCACTGCTCCTCTTAGGGGTCTTGGGAGACACCCCATTATCCCAAATACGTACACACACACCTTGCTCCAACGAAAATGTGTCCTCTTTCTGAGTATTAGCATTCCCCACATGACTTATTTTAGAAAAGTTTCTATAAACAAAACAAAAAAAAATTAAACACCATTGATCACACCCAACTCTTCCATTATAAGCCAAAGATGAGCTCAAGACCATACAGCGACTTGAGGGAGGTACCCACTGCTTCCTCCTGCTAGAGTTCCTTTCAGACCTCCCTGCCAAGGAGTCACCTTGACAGGCTAGAAAAAAGGTCAGGGCTTCCTTGCTTCACTCCCTTGTGAGACGTTTGAGAGGAAGGAGAAGAGAAGGAGGTCACCATCTACAGGTCACCTCCTCCAGATGCATTGAGAGAAGCATGTTGACACCTTAGCAAAGACATGAGTGGACAATCTAGGATCTTCTGCAGTGATGTAGGCTGACAAATGAGGGGACAATGGACTGCAAGGAAGGCTGGCTGTGGGAAGGGTGGTGTCCTACCTCTCCAGTCCCCAGTCGGTTTTGTCTAACCTATTGCCTTTTTTTTTTTTTTTTTTTTTTTTTTGAGACAAAGTCTCTCTCTGTCTGTCGCCAGGCTGGAGTGCAGTGGCACGATCTCGGCTCACTGCAATGTCTGCCTCCCGGGTTCAAGCGATTCTCCTGCCTTAGCCTCCCAAGTAGCTGGGACTATAGGCACACACCACCACGCCCAGCTAATTTTTGTATTTTTAGTAGAGATAGAGCTTCACCATGTTGGCCAGGATGCTCTCAATCTCTTGACTTCATGATCCACCCACCTTGGCCTCCCAACGTGCTGGGATTACAGAAGTGGAACACTGCGCCTGGCCTAACCTATTACTTTTATTCCACAAGTCACAGTTCATCATTTTGGGTCTTGTAGGGATCACCTTCTTGAAAAGTTCCAACTTAAAGCCTTAATAGCAAATACCTTCCCAGCACTTCATGGAGCATCAATTAACTCCAAGAATAAGAAATACATCTAATAGCTCGAGGAACTGGTATGATATAGTTTGGATATTTGTCCCCTCCAAATCTCATGTTGGAATGTGATCCCCAGTGTTGGAGACGGGGCCTAGTGGGATGGGTTTGGGTCATGCAGGCGAATGCCTCATGAATGCCTCGGCACCCTCCCTGTGATAATGAGTGAGTTCTCACTCTATTAGTTCATGCAAGAGCTGGTTATTTAAAAAAGCCCGCCCCTCTCTTGTTCCCTCTCTCTCCATGTGACATTCCTGCTCCCGCTTTGCCTTCCACTATGATTGGAACCTTCCTGAGGCCCTCAACAGAAGCAGATTAGGCCATGCTTCTTGTCCAGTCTGCAGAACCATGAGCCTAATAAACCTCTTTTTTAATCAATTACCCAACCTCAGGTATTCCTTTATAGCAGCACGAAATGGACTAATACATGGGGGTGAGGAGGTACCCCAGTTCTCCAGTCACTCCCCCTCCCCATCTTCTGTCTGCCCATTTAGAGTGGCAGCAGCTGCGTTCATACATCTGACCCTCTTGTCTTGGGCACTATTGATTTGATCAGGAATGGAGAGTAATGGGCTTGTTTCCCAGGGGATTTGGAATTGAGACCACACTGATTCCTCCATTTGATCACTGTCAAATGGGTAGCTATTTGACAGGAATCATTTTCACATGGGCAGAGAAACCCAAGAGACTTAGCTTTCTCAGATTTTCCACATCCTTCTAGGTCTTTGATGATGAGCTAAATTTTGGACTGGCCATTGCCTGGCATCGTTCCTTCTGCTCTGACTCTAGCCCTTTGTTCCCTTCAGAATCTGATCAGTAAACTGATAGGAGCAGAGGCTACATTACATGAGGTGAGATTAAGAAGGAATCAAGGCCGGGTACAGTGGCTCAAGCCTGTAATCCCAGCACTTTGGGAGGCCAAAGTGGGTGTATCACTTGAGGTCAGGAGTTTGAGACCAGCCTGGTCAACATGGTGAAACCCCGTCTCTACTAAAAATACAAAAATGAGCTGGGTTTGGTGGCGGCCACCTGTAATCCCAGAGCTGCACCTCTGGACTTGGATTTCACAAGACCCACCCTCTGCCCACTCCCATGGAAATACCCTAGCATGTTTCCCTTTTCATTCCTGAGAACTCTCCTGGCCTTCTGTCCCTTGCAACCAATATGGCTCTGGGAGATGTGAAAGTGATCTGGAGACGGAAGACGAGACACATCAAGGAGGCTCCTCTCTGCTTTCTAACTTCGCCTGCCCTGCCCACGCTGTGCATAACCGCTCAGGCCACCACAGCTAGGAAGCAGTGGTGGCTCTTTGAGCATGCTTTGGGGTCAGAGGAGGCCCTTGGTGCTCCCGTTTTTGCTAAGCTGTCAACATGCTTCTTTCAGTGCACCTAGAGAAGATGACCTGTAGATGGGGATTGCCTTCTCTTTTACTCCTTTCTCTCAAGGGTCTCACAATACCCAGGCTGTGCTTTATCTGAAGGAGGTTACCAGCCAGAGAACTGAAGGGCAGGAGGTGATGCGCTCTGAGAGACGACATTACTGCTGAACCTAAAGGGAGAACGCGTTCCAGATGAGCTATGTTCCCACTCCCCTCCACGTCCAACTCCCTGGAGCCGAGACCTTGACCACAGATCTCCCTCCTCTGGCCCCACCTAATCTCCTGCTTTTTGGCTCTCTCCCTCTCAGCCCACTACACAAAGAAATCTTTGGGGATTGTGTGAGTACATGCCCAAGGAAGGAATAACAAAAACAAAAACATGTTCATCATGTGTGTGTGTGTGTGTGTGTGTGTGTGTGTGTGTGTGTGTGTGCGCGCGCGCGCGCACGTGCACGCCAATGTGTGATGGGAACAGCCAGGAGGTGTAGAGACCCTTAGCCCCGGGCCCTAAAGGGAGTTTATGTTCAGCCCCAAAGGAGAAGCACATGCCTTGGGAGAAACTGACTCCTTGGGTCATCGCTGTCCCCTAGAGACAGGTGACACTAACCTGCCTAATTCATGCCGCTCACATCTCTGGCCAAAAAATTCCAAATTCCCAAAATGCAGGAAAAAATGGGGAAACATTTTTAATGTGACAATGTGTTGAGCAAAAAGATTTCTTTTCTGTTTGCTGTGTGATATCCTCGGATCTACAGAGGCAGGCAAATAAACCTTTCCTCCGTTGCACCAACTCTACTTGTCACTCAAGGCAGCCCTCCTAGGACTTACAGAAATGTTTCTCTGACTCAGTTCTTACCTCCTTTTTTCAACATGCCCCACCTCTTTTCCAGGGAAAGTGTTCAGCATCCTTTCATTTATCCTAGGCTGGTGAAAGTCCAACCACGACTGCCTTTGGTGGGGGTCCTCTCCTGGAAGGGATGAGCTGAGATGGGGAGACCATCCCAAAATGTTCTCTGACTCTAGCCAGCCTTCCTTGCTCTGAGCCTGCCCTTCAGCATTTGTCATTTCCAGCTTTACACTGTCCTATTCCAGATCCTTCCTCAGAGACTGAGAGAGTGGCTCCCCCAGTTGGTAAGCGTTCCCTTGGCCAGGGGTCTCATCAGCTCCCACCCTTGACTTCTCAAATGTCAAGCTGTGTTGGAGAAGGTTCTGAACAGAGTCTTGCAGCATCCTGTTCCTGGGTCCTACAGTCTGGCCCCCTGCTCATGGGAGAAACTGCTGAACACCAGGAGTTGTAGTCACCATAAATACATCCACTTCCTTTTCTTCCCCATAAGCCTATCTCTAAACTAACTGCCCCCACCATATATGCTTTCAGCCGCCACTGAAAGCTGGTGGCTAGAGCTGGAGATCCCATTCTGAACAGCCTTAGGAAGACAATTTCAGAATGTACCCATTTATAGGACTCACCACAGACCAATTCCTTGATGCCAGCATCACACAGACCAAAACTGCGTTCTATACCAAACCACACCCAGAGTTGCAACTCCTCTTGAGTTTGTACAGCCGAGGGTCTCCAAGGAAAAGAAAAAGAGTAAGATCAAAAACCCAGGGAGGCCTGTGGCTTGGTAGCATAGAAAACTCCTCACCCCGAACTGACCGCATCAATGACCAGAGAGAGACAGGGTAGCCTAGTGGTTAGGAACACAATTTTTTTTTTTTTTTTCAGCGGTGGGAGGTGGGGTGGAATTCAGAGAGACTTGGGTAGGAATCCCAGGTTTGCCTTTGGCTGTGTCATCTCAGTCAAGCTACCTAATGTTTGTGTTACTTTCCTCCTGTCAAAGAGAGACTAACAACATCCTTATGAAATTATTTGAGAATTGATTGAAATTGTCTATGCAAAGCTTCCATTTTTATGCTAGTGCATAGTCCACACTCTGTAAGTTGTATTTGTCATTGTTCACCTGAAAACAAGCATGTCTCTCCCCAAGAGTCGGTTTGCAAACCCGTCCCTTCGTCCCATCCACACATCTCAAATAGGCTCAAGAAAGGGGATAGAATCTCTGTACCCAGCCGGGACAGCTCTCCCAGGTGTCCAGTTCATAGATTCTCCTCTCCAACCTAGACACGCAGCAGCGGCAAAGGCTCCCAGACCCCGCACCACCCCCTACCTGAGGGCTGCCAAACAATCTAGATCCTGGGGTTTGGGGGAAGAAGACTTGCCAGGTGGGGAAGTCGGGGGCCTGGCTCCTCGGCGGCTCCTCTCCCCGTCCGAGGGCTCCTCCGTCCCCCTTTTTCTCATTCTCGGGCTTCCCCTCTCCGGGTTGCTCTGGCAGCCGCATCGGGGGTCCAGGGCGATGTTCTCAGAGAGATTTAGGAGCACATCAAAGGAACGTCAGCGAAGGCACTGAGACTCTGAAAGGAGTTGACAGAAACTTACAGCCTGCACAGTGCTGGGCGATTATTTTTCTCAAAGCCAGCCGCCTAAATAATTCACACCCTCCCTTCCGTGTTTACACAGGACAATGGTAGAAACACAATCCTGGCACAAGAAATATAATTACAGTTGTGACAGATGTTTAGTTATTAATAAGGCCTCAATGTCACCAGAGGGTATTGCACAACAAGCCAATAATGGGCTTTTGGAGCCAACCTTAGTGTTTCCAGGTATTTTTCCATTCGTACCCCCATGGGCATTGCTGGAGTATGAGCAGTGTGGAGAGAGCTATAGCCGCCAATGTGATTGCAACTTGCAAGGAAGCAACGCACCTCACCAGCATCATTTGTTTCCTTGCTGCTGACACCAGGAAATCCACGGAAACAAAATGGGGGACTGAGCTGGAAATCACCATCTAACGGCGAAGGACTCTTGCCAAGTCTCCCAAACTTGGTGATGCTGTCACAATCCCAGGGCAATATCCTCCTAACTTCCTTAAAGCAAAGAGCATCCAAGACGGCATCCCGTTACCAGCTCCAGGGCAGACTTGCAGCCCACGCATACGGAATCTCTAGGTCTACTTGATGTCACCAAGTGGCAACATCCTCTTTCTATCTCTCTCTCTCTGATATCCAGTTACCGCCTACTTGTCCCTTACAACTCAGCTCAGGTGTCGCCTCTTCTGAAAAGCTGTCCTTGACCTGGCCCTCTCCCTTGGTTGAGTTAAGGCACCCCTCATCTCAGCCTACTTCTACTGTCATTTGTCTACAGTCTCCATCCCCTCCTCCCAACACTGTGTTGAGAAAAACCCCAGGCTAGATGCACACTGTGCGGCATTTAAGCCCAGGCAGGAACAACCTTAAAGTAACTGGTGCTCAATAAACACGTATTGAACACACATTTAATCAATGTCAGTTCTTTTTGGTTCCATTGAAGTTAAAAACAAACAGTAAGGAAGACAAACAAAGACTCTCTAGAGATGTGAGTTTCAGAGAGTGTAACTGGAAGACGTTGGTGACGAAACCAACAAAGCCCTGGCCACCATGGATCAGGGACCATCTGAGAAAGTTGTGCTCATAAGGATGTCTGCACGTTGCAGCAGGCAATGGCTTCTTGCAGCCACACACAGATGAGTCTCCATTTCTCATTGCTTGGCCCCTGAATATCGCATCCTGGGAAGAGTCCCTCTGCCCTCTTTCTGCTCTCTCAATTCTGGCGAGAGGTGCATGCCCATGCCTGGGAAGTGGTCTCCTATCAAAGTCAGCTTTTAGGAGATCAGGCTCAGAAAATGACTGTAGAAAGCAGGAAGAAGGCTTGAAGAGCTGTATGTGGATGGTGGACATTATTGTTGTAGATTGTTGTTGTAAATCTGCACACACAGTACCCACTGAAAATTAGCCTCATTTGGCTCGAATGAAACAGGCTCAGCCCAAGGCCCTGTGCGTAACTCATCAGCCACTGGGGTGAATGAATGAAGGATAGACACGTAAACCAACTGGATGCTTTGTAATTTCCACCTGGACCAGAAACCCCCATGGCCTTAGCTCAGAGCTGGACCAGATGGTGTCTGGGTGCCCCTGACCTCTGGGGTCTCTGGTTCCCTGAAAGTTGTGGGATAGAGTTGAGCCCTCCATCCCACAGGAATGATGAGATAGGACAGGAAGGGTGTCATGTCCTGTGACTGGGCTGGAACTTCCCAAGGGCTGTGATCTCAAAGATACCTTAAAGAGAGTAAGTGTCTCAAAGCAAGAAGCCACGTCTCACCAAACAGCACATGTGCAATGCATCCACGCAACAGCACTTGGCCTCAAACACACACATGCACACACTGGTCTTCAGATGCGTGCTCACAGATCAGCCTTGTAACATTCATAGCCTAGAGGTGATCTTAGACCCACCTAGCATGGCTGAGGAGGCCTCAGGAAACTTACAATTATGGCAGAAGGCAAAGGGGAAACAGGCATGTCTTCACTCGCCTGTTTCCTGAGACATATGCCCAGGAGCACTCACCCCCACACCCACATGGCTTCCACGCAACTTCACACAGCTGCACACTCTGTCCCCATCAGCACGCACCCGTACACCGCTCACTTACACATGCCTATGACTCATATATTCACACACACTACAACACCCACTTCCCCACACACGCTGCACATGCTGAAACTCTTGGAGACTTCTCTAGTTAGCTCGTTAAGTTAAACAGGAGAAACAAGTGTGTCATTACAGTAGAAACGCAAAAAAAAAAAAAAAATGACATTTTATTTTCAGATATGCTTTTAGTTGCCATGGCAGTCCCAGCACCATGGAAGTTGTGATTGGTGGTAAATGCATATTTCAAAAAGCAGCAATTAGCTCCCCATATGCAAAAACTTCTGAATATGTTGAGTCCCTTCTCTTGTCAGGTCCCCCCCAAGGCAGTGTGGACATCAGAGCAGGGCACCCAGATGAGAACGCCAAAAGCTCTCTGCAAGGATGGTCCAAGCTGATGGTCACCAGGCTTCTGAGCCCAATACATTTAATGACTTGGAACCTGCCCACAGCTCAACAGGCGCACGGCACTGAAGGTGGCAGCTCCCTGTAAGGAACAATCGCTCTTGCTGCTCAGCTGGCCTCTGGTGCCCTTACTGCGTCACTCGGGATGTGCCAGAAAAACACAAAGCCAGGGGACCCAAAATGGAGCTGGCTCCTGCAGTCAGAAGCCATCTCTCCAGAATTCCCCTCTCCCAGTCACAGCTGCCTGCTGGCATAACAACGGGGGAAGCCAAACTGCCCTGCACAAGCCGGACTGACCACCCTTGGCCAACTAATGAAGCACCCCATGTTGCCATCTGCAGAGAAGACAGACCTCCATCTTTCCATTTAACTGGAAGCTTCTCCAAGACACAGGCACCTCCTGAGTCCTCACAGCCTTATGCATCTTGGGACCCAAGGTGCATTTCCCAATGAGCTTCCTTGTCCCCAAATTAACTGGCTACCTCATTTCCTGATGCGATTCCTAAGGACGATTAATTTCCAGAATTTGTCCTCTAAAGTCCATTTGCTAATTGCCTTTACAATCACCATCTGAAAGGTCAGCCGGGAGGAGCTGGATTTTTGAGCCTCAGTCTTGAAGTTAGAGCTTTGGGCTAATTCCTAGACCCACATGAGGGTCCTTATCAGCCTTTTTTTTTTTTTTTTTTTTTTTTTTTTTTTTTTTTTTTTTTTTTGAGACAGAGCCTTGTTCTGTCTCCCAGGCTGGAGTGCAGTGGTGTGATCCCTGCTCACTGCAGCCTCTGCCTCCCAGGTTCAAGCCATTCTCCACCTCAGCCTCCCGAGTAACTGGGATTACAGGTGCACACCACCAGACCTGGCTAATTTTTTTATTTTCAGTAGAGACGGGTATCGCCATGTTGGCCAGACTGGTCTCGAACTTCTGACCTCAAGTGATCCACCTGCCTCAGCCTCCCAAAGTGCTGGGATTACAGACATGAGTCAACAGCCCTTGTCAGCTTTTCGTTCCAATAGGTGACCTACCCACTTCCTTTAGCACTGAAAATGTCCCTGGAACACTGGCCACTCTTTTAGGGCTCAGACCAGTAGGAGGCACTCTTATCCACCCAAAAAGTGATGCAGCCCTTGGTCTACCCTTTGAGTGCTCCAACACCTGCGTCACTTTTACCAATCCATAATATGCAGAGAATGGTGGAGTGATGTTGTTAAGAACATCGCTAATCAAATTAGACCATGCAGTCCAAATCCTGGCTGTGCCACTTAGGGGCTGTGTGACCTTGGGCAAGTGACTTAACCTCTCTGGGCTTCAGTTTCCTGATCTGCAAAATGAACCTGATAATAACACCTACCTTTTAAAGTTATTGTAAAGTGTTAGGCACAGAGCAGGTGCTACATATGCTAGCTACCTGATATGGTTTGGATTTGTGTCCCCAGCCAAATCTCATGTCAAATTGTAATCCCCAATGTTGGAGGTGGGGCCTGGTAAGAGGTGACTGGATCACCGGGGTGGATTTTGCCCACTTTCATGCTGTTCTCGTGATAGAGTTCTCATGAGATCTGGTTGTTAAAAAGTGTGAGGTGCTTCCCTCTTCTCTTTTCCTCCTGCTCTGGCCACGTGAAGACATGCCTGTTTCTCCTTGGCCTTCCACCCTAATTGTAAGTTTCCTGAGGCCTCCCCAGCCATGCTTGCTGTATAGCCTGCGGAACTGTGAGCCCATTAAACCCCTTTTCTTTGTAAGTTACCCAGTCTCAGGGATTTCTTTATAGCAGTGCAGTAACCAACAGAGTAATACACTATCATTCTCCATTTTTTTCTTTTTGCACTAATACATAGTGACTGAGCTCCTTCTCTGCTCAGATGGGCGCTGGACTGGATACACAGCGGGATGGAGGTGGGACATGTAGAAGTGAACCCACCACAGATGTAGCCTCACAGAGCTCGGAGTCAAGCTGGGAACTCAGACACAAACACACGAACAGGGGAAGATTGTCCCTGCTCCTTCAGTCTGAAGGATCGGTTTGTTCCTGAGGGTATCCAAGAAGGTAGACTTTGATTCTCCCCTTCTGAGGCAGTATGCAGATGTGCACTGTGTGGCATTTAGGCCCAGGCAGGGGCATCCTTAAAATAATTGGTGTTCAATAAACAAGTATTGAACACACATTTAATCAATGTTAATTCCCTTTGGTTCCATATTGACGTTAAAAACAAACTGTAGGCCTGGCATGGCGCCTCACATCTGTAATCCCAGCACTTTGGGAGGCCAAGAGGGGCGGATCACCCAAGGTCAGGAGTTTGAGCCCAGACTAGCCAACATGGTGAAACTCCATGTCTATTAAAAATAAACAAAAACAAAAATTAGCAGTGCGTGGTGGCTCACACTTGTAGTCCCCAGCTACTCAGGAGGGTAAGGCACGAGAGAGAATCACTTGAACCCAGGAGGTGGAGGTTGCAGTGAGCCGAGATCACGCCACTGCACTCCAGCCCGGGCAACAGAGTGAGACTCAGTCTTAGAAAAAAATTAAAACATACACACACAGAGATAATAAAGACAAAGACTCTCTAGAGATGTGAAGATCAGAGAGTGTAACTGGAATATGTTGGTGATGTTGGTGACAAAACCAACAAGGCCCTGGCCATTATGGATAAATAATTTTTTGTATAAATTTACGGGATACAAGTGCAATTTTGTTACATGCAAAGATTGCATAGTGGTCATGAAAAGACATACAAATTACCACCAATTCTTTTCTTTTCTTTTCTTTTCTTTTTTGAGACAGGGTTGCACTCTGCCACCCAGGTTGGAGTGCAATGGCGCAATCATAGCTCTCTGCAGCCTCGACCTCCCAGGCTCAAGTTATCTTCCCACCTCCAGCCCCCTGAGTAGCTGGGACTACAGGCGGGCACCATCACTCCTAGCTAATTTTTGTATTTTTTGTAGAGATGCAGTTTCACCATGTTTCCCAGGTTGGTCTCAAACTCCTGGGCTCAAGCAATCTACCCACCTCAGCCTCCCAGAGTGCTGGGATTGCAGGTGTGAGCCACCACACCTAGGCCCAAATATACTTTTTTGGGGTGGGGGCTGGGGGTTGGCAGTGGAATGGAGTCTTGCTCTGTGGCCCGAACTAGAGTACAGCGGCATGATCTCAGCTCACTGCAACTTCCGCCTCCTGTGTTCAAGCAATTCTCCTGCCTCAGCCTCCCAAGGAACTGGGATTACAGGCTCCCACCACCACTCCCGGCTAATTTTTGTATTTTTAGTAGAGACAGGGTTTCACCATCTTGGCCAGGCTGGTCTCGAACTCCTGACCTCATGATCTACCCGCCTCGGCCTCCCAAAGTGCTGGGATTACAGGCATGAGCCGCCGCACCCAGCCCAGTATACTCTTAAACGGATCTCTGTGCTTGTAACCCATGCATCAGATTGGTGGCTGAAGGCCACAGAGGCTGAAATGCTGAGGTCAGCCACTCCGCTCAGACTGTATCCATATACCTCCCTTCCTCAGAGGCTGGCATAGGGTATACTCTTAAATCAATCTCTGTGCCAGCCTCTGAGGAAGGGAGGCATATTTCAGCCTCTGTGGCCTTCAGCAACCAAACTGGTACATGGGTTACAACAGACTCAGCACACCAAAGTCTTTCATGGATTTGATCCCTTTTGAAATGTCTAAAATTCCAATCACTGGGAGCAAGATTGAGCTGAAAATCTAATGTTTGTGAATGGAGGAGGATGAGTCTGCATTGTTTATGGACATAAATAATTCATAAGCATGGGTTAAATGATTTTATTTAGTCTCTGGGAGCCCCATGGAACAGTGGTTCCCAGGCTGTTACTCGAAGACCCAGTTCAAAGAATCGCCAAGGAATGTTCCCTCCCTTTTAACCACGTTGGGCATCAAGTTAAGGGTCTTTTGCATCTTGCGGTCTCTGCTAGATTTTACGATTGTTGAGGGCCACATTATAATCATAATTTTTTCAATGCTTGATAATGGTTTTGCCCGTGGTCCTTTCCTCTAAAACCCTGCAAAGACGCACCACATTTAACACACAAGAAGAATTTATTTTTGTTATAAATGAACATAATTCTTTTTTGAAGATACCTTTTGGACAAAATGTTGCATGGTGCAGGTCATGCCATATGGTGTGTAATGAGGTACGAGTTGCTGACAAAAAAGAGGATGGGGGCAGAGTGTGAGCTCCAGCCTGCCCCAAAGCTAAGCCCTGCATTTGCTGGAACATGGGAGCCTAGAGCTCTTAAATATGTAAGACAGGTTGTCACATCTACTCAACTGCTTATGAGCAATGAAGTCTCATCATTGCACTTGTGTTGACTGACTCTGCAGAGGTGATTATTGGCCATCATTTTGAATATCTTAATACTAAGATGTATTCAAAAGTACAAAAAAGAAATCTAAAACTGCTGATGTAGGATGTAGAAAATGTCCATGGAATTCCTTGAAAGATGCAAAAGCGAAATCCTTCTATGTGATGTAAAATGAAAACTTGTTTTCTCCCTATCTCTGTCCAAAACCAATTAGATATCATCATGAAAATAAAATACATACACAGTCAAAGCCAAAATTCTAAGCCGACATCTGAAAACTGAAATTAGCTTTTCAAATCACCTCTGTACAATTCTACTGCAGGTGAGACTTCTCAGGAGCCCTAACGTCACTTCGGTCCTGGCTTAGACTGACATGAGCAAAACATCCTAAACCCTGGTTCTTCAAAATGAAAACCCTGGTTCTTCAAAATGTGTATGGCTCACAACAATAAAATTAACACTGAAAATCAGAATAAAATAGGGAACTATATATATTTCCTGAACATAAATACATACACCTCCACATCAGCTCACAAGCCAGCACCCTACTTTCCAGGAAGCACTAGAAACTTTATTGCTAAAATCAGAAAAAAATACCAGGATGTTCACTATCTCTGCTACTATTAACACTGTATTGTAGGCATTAACCAACATGATTAGACAAGCAATTAGAGGCATAAGATGGGAAAAGAAATAAAGTTATTTGAAGGTGATATGATTATATGTCTGGAAAATCCAAAAGAATTCATGAAAAAAACTATTACAAATAATAGGTGAATTTAGTAAAGCATTAGAATATAAGACCAGCATACAGAACTTAATAGGAGATGTGTAGAAGCAATACTGAGTTAGAAGATAACATATGAGCAGAGCCTATTTATAATAGCAAACATAAATAAATCAAAAGTTTTACAGATTTGAAAAAATTGTATCAAAAGGAAAAAGCAAAGCAATTCCTTAAAATAGAAAATGAACTGGAACACACAAACACAACTGTATTTCAAGTTAATGGCTTAACTACAGAGAAAATCGTTTTTTTCAAGTTACTTGAAAACATAGTATTTTGACTGAGCTTTCCAACTGAGACATAGTCTCAGGACAAAAAGAACCACAAAGAATCATACATAAGAGATTCATGTAACATCATTAGGAATCAAGATTTTCCATGTTAGAATAAAGAGCTGTAAATATAACAATTTTAAGGTTAAGTAAAATCTCTGAAATCTAGTCTGAATAAAAATATCAGTGTGAACTCATAATTTATTTTTGTCTTTAAAAAAATATGGACATGTCAGTTTTGTCACTGAAAAGACGTCAAGGTAATAAAACTCAGGCAATGAGCACCCAAATTGTAGTCTCTAAATACCATTTCCAGCTAAGTAACCAGTTCCATGGGAGGAAATACGAAAAGTCTTGTCAGGCCTAAAAGTGGATAAGCTCTCAATGATGCCAAATGACAGAGAAACCAACCGGAAGGCATATGCAATGACCAAATATGATACAACTCATTATCCTGAAAATTGACATGAATGTAATTGCTAAGGCATTAAAGTAATTACTCTTTTAAAAGTAATAAGAAAAGAACCAAACAACTGTCCTGCCTTTTCTATACAGATTATATTACAGGATAACCAAATAGTTGATGAAGCAATTCTCTTTTAGAGAGGAATCATAAACCGATAAAGAAAAAATCATAGATTAGAACACCACCATAATCTGGAGCTTGTCTCCAGACTGTGAAAGTACCCAGATGGCTCCCAACCTGGCCCAGCTGCGACCCAGCCATCACCTGCACGCAGCTGAGCCCACTGTGCCCTTTAGTTTCTGTGCCCACCTGTGTGTGGAATTTATTCCTTCTGGTGGGTTCTTGGTCTCGCTGACTTCAAGAATAAAGCCATGGACCTCGTGGTGAGTGTTACAGCTCTTAAAGGTGGCACATCTGGAGTTGTTTGTTCCTCCTGGTGGGTTCGTGGTCTTGCTGACTTCAAGAACTAAGCCGCAAACCCTCGCAGTGAGTGTTAAAGGTGGAGCGGACCCAAAGAGTGAGCAGCAGTAAGATTTATTATGAAGCATGAAAGAACAACACACCCACACAGTGGAAGGAGTCCCTGGTGAGTTGCCCCTGTGGGGTGGGGGCGGGTCGCCAGCTTTTATTCCCTTATTTGGCCCCGCCCATGTCCTGCTGATTGGTCCATTTTACAGAGTGTTGATTGGTGCATTTACAATCCTCTAGCTAGACACAGAGCACCGATTGGTGCATTTACAATTCTCTAGCTAGACATAGAGCACTGATTGGTGCATTTACCAATCAGTAAATTTTCTAGCTGGACCGAAAAGTTCTCCAAGTCACCACTGACCCAGAAGCCCAGCTGGCTTCGCCCCTCACACTCAGGAGCAGCTGCCAGAGGAGCAGCCCCAGCTCTTGTCCCCTCGCCCTGCCCCCGTAAACCTGCTTTGGGAAGAACAAACTGGAACAATAAAAATGCCCCACATTCCAAATCAAGCCCTTGTCAAAGTCCCTTGTCTTCAGCCCAGGAAGTTCCTAGAAGCTGTCAAGCCACAGGACAGAGAAATATCTGGTGGCCCAGCTCTCCCTGGAGAATCCATCTCCTACCTCCAAAAGGAAGCACCCCAACCATGGAGGCCACAGCCCCAGGCCTGACTTTCCTGGTAGGATAATATTTAGGGTCACCATCTTTCTCCTGGGGCAGCTGGTCTAGCTCTGACAAGGTTCTCTGATGGCTGTGCTGGCTCACTCTAAACCCACCTGGAGTAGGCCAGTGGCTGGTGGCCACCTTCAGACCTGGGTTCACCCCAGGGGTTTGCACTGATGGGCGCCCTGGCAGAGATCACAGAGGCAGGTTCTGTTAGACACATGCGCGCACACACACCCTTACACATATGCTCACTTACACACTTCCACATACACTCATACATACACACTGACGCTTGTGCCCACCCATTCACACACACTCACACACTCATACATACATATACACTCACACACACCACACATACACACATACATTCACACACACCTCACACACTCACACTTATGCACACACACACACACATGTACACACACACATTCATACACACACTATCATACACTCACATCCACACATACACTCACATACACTCATCTACACACACCCACAAACATACACACTCATACATGCACACCACACATGCACATTCTTACACACATGTACACTCACATAGACTCATATAGCACACATGGACACACACATGTGCATACTCACACCACACATGTGCATATAAGCACACAAACTCACACATACACACACAGAGATACACTCACAAACACACACACACATGCACACTCACAAGCTCTTGCATGCACTCCTGCACACCACACACACTCACACACACACATATACACGCTAACACATGCACACACTCATACACATATACACTCACACTTACTACACATACACATACAGACTCACAGTTATGCACAGTCACACACACAATGCATAAACATGCACACACACTCATACACATATATATTCACACTCACACTACAGATATACACATATACACTTACTCTTATGCACACTCACATGCACAGCACATATGCACACACTCATACACGTAACAAACACACACACATACACACCACTCACAAACATTCCCACTTATGCATTCATGTGCATGGCACATACACACACACAAACATGCACACACATCCTCACACATCACACACACTCACATATATATACACACATACATGCATACACATACACTCTTACATACATACACACACACCGCACTCTCACACACGCACCCTCACATATACTCCCCCTTCCTTCTGTTTCTATGATGTCTGCTGTCTCCAAGGCTTTCTGTTTTTGAGTCCCCTGCTACAATTAAAATACTCCTGAGAGCAATTAAGCTTTGGCAGCTAATAACTTAATTACCCACTAATACCATGTCTTCCCATCACCCTCGCCAAGCAGGAGCAGTGAGGTATGAGGCGGATTCACTCATTGGAGGCAGGCTGTGGGAAGATCCAGGATCCTGGAGTTTGGCAGGAAGCTCAGGAGACCCATGGTAGAGCCAGAGGCCCATGGGCCTCCCTGAGTCCTGGGGCCAAATCCTTCATTCCGTGCACCTACTACAGTGCAGTGTCCTTAACCAGGGCTCAAAGTTATCTACTCACATGAAGAGTGACCTACAAAAGAGACTGACCTCATCAACCCCTGGTTCACAATTGGGTGGAGTGAGACAGAGAGGCTGAGTGGCTTCCTAGGGTCACACGGCTTCTCTTGCAGGCCAGAGGCCTTCTTGATGCCAGACCAGGGGCTCCTGGAATGGGTGGTGGCAAGACCTTCACGCCAGCCTCCCTGAACTCACTCCCCACTCCACCCTAACACCAGCATGGCGGCACAGAACTTCCCAGAGACGTTACAGAACGGTAGAGACTGGAAGTCCAGTGTTGACCCCCAATCTGGATAATTCAAGCAAATATTTGAAGGAAAGATGTCCTGAATTTGCCATAAGCTGTATTTCTCCCAGGACGACTGAGAAGCAGTATCTGTAGATGGGGGAACATGAGCTGTGTACCCGTCTCTGTTGCCAAGTTGATCCATTTCATGGCAATGGTTTCTTTCCATTTTTGTGACATGCTTGGATGACCCGAGACTCCCATTGGTCATTTAATTTCCCTTCCCAGCCCCCAAATATACATCTTGAATTCCAGATATGCTATGGAGTGAATTGTATCCCTCATCCAAATCCCTACATTGAAGCCCTCAAACACAATGTGACTATAGCTGAAGATAGGAGTTAGGGGAGGTCATTTTAAATGAGGTTTTAAGGGTGAGACCCTAATGCAATTGGACTGTGGCTTTATAAGAAGAGGAAGAGAGGGATCTCTATCTCTGCCATGTGAGGACACAGCAAGAAGGCAGCTGTCTGCAAGCCAGGAAAGGAGTCCTCCCTAGAACCTGACCATGCTGGCACTTTGATCTTGGACTTCAAGCCTCCAGAGCTGTGAGAAAATAATAGCTGTTAAGCTATAGTTTAAGCTACCCACCCACCAGTCTATGGTATTTTGTTATGGCAGCCTGAGCAGACTACTACAATGTACCTAGATCTTTCTCCCTGTGGGAGCACCAGGGTCTAATTCATACTATTGTGTCATCCACTCCAGATGCACCTGTGTTTTTTCCTTCTTATAAAACAGGGAAGTCCAGCTCAAATGCCTACAGGGACCGGCAGTCATGCCAAGAGGCAAAGACCATGAGGAAATGGCTCCCTTTGTGCAAAGTAGTAGCCACGACTCATCACCCATCCATTGTTGCTATGAGTGAGTATGGCCCAGCATTGCCAGATGTCATGATTTAAAGAGGAGCTGGAAATCCAGATTGTTAATAAATCAGCTGATTTTTCAAATGCTGGCAACGACTTCAAAGTTTCAAAACACTTTGGGAGAAAACCATAACAAAGACACAAGTAAACAAGAAGAAACAACAACAAACCTGTTTGTGGGCTGAACTGGGCCTGCGAGCCACCAACTCACGATCTCAGTTTAGTCAGTCCTCCTGGGAAAATGCTAGAAGCCTGAGTGGTGACTAAGACAGCAGGGTCCCAGGCAGTGGGCAGAGGCCCGTGAGGGTACGGGGCGTGCGGGGGTCATAGAACCGCCCTACTGGACAGTGACTCCGCTGGCAGGTACCACCAGGCTCCTTCACCTAGGGCTTCTCTTGGCCAGTGCCCACCCAGGTGCCTGAGTCTGATCTGTTCCCAAGGGCCAGGATCCCGCATCTAGAGGCAGCACAAAAACAAACAGCCCCAGCCTGGGCTCCATTTCCTTTGAGGTTGCGGGTCTGCTTCTGAAGCTGACCACCAAGGATTGTACTGTTCCCTTTGCCCTACCCTTGACATTTTCCAGTCTCCACTTGTGATGTTGAGGTAGGAGGCAGGACTCGACTCTAGAACAGACTGAAGCCTGGCTAAAACAGGGAAGAAGGACTGGAAGCACCTCTCCGTAAGACACGCCCCTCAGTGCCATGACAGTTTACCGTTGCCATGGCAACACCCAGACGTTACCACCCCTCTTCTAAAAATTTCTGAATGGCCTTCCCCTTAATTTTCATATAATTAGAAGTGAGTATAAATATGACTGCAGCACTGTCCCTGAGCTGCTGCTCTCCACACACTGCCTACGAGGTAGCCCTGCTCTGCAGGAGTAGTCACAGAGCTGTAACGCTGCTGCCTCAATAAAGCTGTTTTCTTCTGCCACTGGCTTACCCTGGAATTGTTTCCTGAGTGAAGCCAAGAACGCAGCTGGGCACGGTGGCTCACGCCTGTAATCCCAGCACTTTGCGAGGCTGAGGCAGGTGGATCACCTGAGGTCAGGAGTTCGAGACCAGCCTAGCCAACATGGTGAAACCCTGTCCCTACTAAAAACACAAAACTTAGCTGAGCATGGTGGTGTGTGCCTATAGTCCCCGCTACTCAAGAGGCTGAGGCAAGAGAATCACTTGAACCCGGGAAGCGGAGGTTGCAGTGAGCCAAGATCGCGTCACTGCATTCCAGCCTGGGCGGCAAAGTAAGACTCTGTCTCAAAAAGAAACAAACAACAAAAAGAACCTTCCCAGGCTTCACCCCATTTTGGGGACCCACCTCTCCTGCATCAGTGTCAGCATCTGTCAGCTGATTGAACTGGGCTGGGCTGGGCCAGGAGGCAGAGAAGTGCAGGGCACAAAGAGGCCACAGAGAGCTGAGACCAAGTCCTTGATCCAGGGCAAGTCAGTGGGGAAAGGCATGCTTAGCCAAGGCATGCTTCAGGTCTCCAGGTCAGCTGCCAGATGGAGGCTCAGCTTCCCTGGGATTCCCATAGAGCCTGAGTCTTCATCCAGGCCCAGAAACCTGGAGATACGCTCAATGAGTGCAGTCAGAGGGCGGTCTCAGCTGTGATCCGGAAGCCAAGGATAATAAGACAAGAAGGGTTTAGAAGCACCACTGCTGTTTGGTGTCCTTGCCTCCCGAGGGAGGACATGAGTGAGATGCCCCGTGCAATGGGATTGGCAGAGACCCTAGGCAGACCCCTGACGGCTCAGAAGATTGCAGTCTCTGGCCATCAGCCCGCCAAAAACATCCTGCCTCCCCCACTCTGCCTTTGCATCCCAAATGACACAAAGATTAGCACCAGCCAACAAAATCAGGTTGAAAGAACCACAACCAGTTTGTGTGGATTCGCCTGAACCAGGGTGGGAGGAAGTAAATTAGAACCTAAACCAAAGGTGACAAAGAAATCAATTGCAAGCCCCGGGTGGCTTTCTACTTCTGTCCCGGCTGCTGTGGGGTCTTGCCACATAGTTCTTGGTTACCAGCCAGCATGCTTCACCGGCACTGGTTCCTAAGGTGACTATTTAATCATGCATTGTGTGTTTGAATGTATTCATTATATTTTAATATGATTATATTCAATCCAATAGACTGAAACTGATTTGTCCAGATGTATAATTATTTTCTAAATGCTTATAATTCTTGGCGGCAGAGTTGGCAGAGGCTTTGAGAAAGAAGAGGAGTCCATTAGCTCTTGATGTTCATTAGTCATGGTTCTAGGAGCCTCCTCAGTGGGTTCGAGGTAATCCACGCTGCCCTGGGACACCCTGGCCTTAAACACGATCACAGGGACCTTGTGTTTTGAGCCCCACGCAGGGAATCACTGGGTCTCTAAGTTTCACCTGGAGCTCCTCCCTCTGCTGAGCTGTTTTTCCCTGTTCCTCTTTTCGTTTGTTTGTTTGTTTTAAGGGTTTTAAAATTGCCAACTTTAATTTAGATTCAGAAGGTACATGTGCCAGTTGGTTAAATGGATATATTGTGTGATGCTGAGGTTTGGGGTAAAAACATTCCGGTCACCCAGGTAGCAAGCGTAGTACCAGTAGGTAGTGTTTCAACCTTTACCCTTCTCCCTCTCTTCCCTCTCCAGTAGCCCCAGTTTCTGTTGTTCCCACCTTGATGTTCACATGTACCCAATGTATCTCTCCCACTTATAAATGACAACATGCAGTATTTGGTTTTCTGTTCCTGCATCAATCTGCTTAGGATAATGGCCTCCAACTGCATCTGTGGTGTTGCAAAGGACGTGATCTCATTCTTTTTGATGACTGTGTAGTATTCCATGGTGTATATGGACCACATTTTCTTTATCCAATCCACCATTGATGGGCACCTACATTGATTCCATGTCTTTGCTCTTGTGAATGATGCTGCAATGAACATACAAGTCCAGGTGTCTTTTTGGCAGAACAAATTATTTTCCTTTGGGTTTGGGAAGGGGCTCTGCCCAGGGTGACTGTCGCACTGCACCCTCCAGGACTCTGGAAGACAGTAGTCCCCAGATTTACCACAGTATCTGCAGCACCTCAGCCATATATTCACCACTTGTGGACAGTTGTCCTCTGTAGCTTCCCCTCCGGCTCACATAGGGCTCCTGGAGTTTACCAGAGCTTTCCACAGAGATTCTCAGTCCTTTGCTCAGCCCTGCCTGGATGGGTCTCCCTGTAGTTCAAGCTCTTATGTCACTGGGTGATGTGGCTTACATCTATAACCCCAGCCCTTGGGAGGGCAAGGTGGGAAGATTGCTTGAGGCCAGGAGTTTGAGGCCAGCCCGGCAACATGGCGAGACCCTGTCTCTACAAAAAAATATTTTTAAAAGTTAGCCAGGCATGGTGGTGCATGCCTGTTATCCCAGCTACTTGGGAGGGTGCAGCAGGAGGATTGCTTGAGCCCAGGAGGTCGAGGCTGCAGTGAACTATGCTCATGCCACTGCACTCCAGCCTGGGTGACAAAGCAAGACTCCAAGTAATCACTTTGTTTTTTAGTTTGGCAGACCTCTACCCATTGAAAAGCCTAGAAGTAGATCCCCAGAAACACCAAGCAGCCAAGAAGATGGATGCCCATCCCAGTGAGTGCAAAGTTGAGCTGGACAACGCATGAATGCCATGCTGACGATGCCCTGCCACTGCTCAAAGCATCACAGTTCTCACCCTACTGCTTCAAAATTCCATGATGCACACGATAATTGTGCAAATGGTCTAAAATGGATTGTGATCATCACAGCCCATTTTAGACCATTTTCATCATTCCCAAAAGGAACCTCATATCCATTGGCAGTCATTCCCTAGTCCTTCCTTGGGAAGGAAGATTCCTCAGATCTTCCTTCTTTGGTAACCCATGGAATCTTGGGGCAGGGCATTTGGCTGCCATATTTTCCTCAGGATTCATGTCTGGATCAGCTCAGGTAATCCTCTAAGGCTGAGTTTGAGAGGCACTGGTTTGCCCTTCTTGGCTTTGACTGCATGAATACTGGTGTCCCAGAAACCCCACTTTCCCCAGCTGGCCTTAGAGTCATCCTGATACAGAACAGCTGGGCTCCCGGCGAAACCCTACCCTCGAGCCTGGAACTTCGGCCCTAAGTTGAAACAACTGGCCCAATTTTCCTACCCAAATGATTGCCTTACTGGCCTGCCACGCCCCTATCCTGTGCCCATAAAAAGAAAAAGAGCAACACAAGTGGCTGACCAGCAAGGATACAAGTGGCTGAGCAGTGAGCAGAGAAGCAGCAACTGAGCATCAGAGACTGCAGGTACACGTAGCTAACTTCAGACATGTGGTTTTGGAGGGCAGCCCAGCCAGATATGGCTGAGCTTCAGGGAAAAGATCACCGTCTCCCCACACCATCCCCTTTCCAGCTCCCTCTCCACCAAGAGCCACTTCCACTGCTCGATAAAGTCTTCTGCATTCATCATCTTTCAAACAGTTCATGTGACCTGATCTTCCTGGACACTGAACAAGAAGCCGGACATCAAAAAGCACAGGTGCAGAAGGCTATCACCCTGACCCTTCATGGAGCCATTTACACTTAGCCGTCCACAGTCTGCAGGCTGAGTGAAACGAGCCACTCCAGTTCCTGCCCACGAAGGGGGTTGAGGTCAAGAGAACAATCTCATTTCAATCTCAGGGATCTGCCTTCATTTCCAGCATTCCCAAAGTGGGTGCAGGCATATAGGCAAGCTGAGGCACCATAAGGATCTAAGCAGCCATCAAGATGCCCTAACTAACTCCCCACACCTCCACACTCCCACCCTGTTGGTATGAAGACGTGACTAGAAAGAAATTTGGGAAAAGAAAGATAGAGGTAGCCATACTGGTAATATTGAGGCATGATCTAATACGGTCCACCTTGCCTTGGCTAGAGCCTAGCATGAAATAACTACATGACCTGGCTCTAAACCCCACAGGCAATACCGCCTCTTGCAACCCCAACCAGGTGCAGATTTTGCTGAGTAGATGCTGGCTGGGAGGCTTCACTCACTTCAGAGTGAAATCTGAATCCAGGGCTCCCCTTAAGGAGGGAAGCAGGGCTACACAGAGAGGGAGAGGAGCTGGCATTCACCTGGGCACCTGGTTCAGGTCGTGAGAAATCACCTTTTTAAAAAATTCCCCCAAAGGCAACAGTGCCTCTACAAGACCGGTTTAACAGGCCTGCTCCAGGCTGATCTGGATGCATCTGGATTTTTGCTTGTTTGTTTGTTTGTTTTTGAGACTGAGTCTCGCTCCGTCGCCCAGGCTGGAGCACAGTAGCAAGATCTTGACTCACTGCAAGCTCCACCTCCCAGGTTCACGCCATACTCCTGCCTCAGCCTCCTGAGTAGCTGGGACTACAGGCGCCTGCCACCACACCCAGCTAATTTTTGATTTTTGAGTAGAGACAGGGTTTCACTGTGTTAGCCAGGATGGTCTCAATCTCCTGACCTCGTGATCCACCCCCCTCGGCCTTCCGAAGTGCTGGGATTACAGGCATGAGCCACCGCGCCTGGCCTGGATGCATCTTCAACATGCATCTGCAAGTGTCCTTTTCATATAATGACTTCTTTTCTTTGGGGTAAATACCCAAATTTCCCAATTTCCAGGGAGTTCTGGGTCTAGAAATCCGGGCAGGTTCTTACTGCACTTTCCTTTGTGCCCAGTGCGTTTTCAGAGTGAGCATTGTCTGGGAACTTTCCTGAGATCAGATTTTTTTTTTTTTTTTTTTTTTTTGAGATGGAGTCTCGCTCTGTTGCCCAGGCTGGAGTGCAGTGGCAGAGCGCTGCTTGGTAACATGTCCTTGCTCCTCTCACCAGAGCTCTCAAGCCCCATCACTCACCGCGCGAGTACACTGGTCACCTCGAGCCCCGATCTCCTGCTCAGCCTCCGGTAGCTGGACTACAGCGCCCCCACCTGCCGCTATTTTTTGTTTTAGTAGAGACGGGGTTTCACCGTGTTAGCCAGGATGGTCTTGATTCCTGACCTTGATCGCCCGTCTCGGCCTCCCACAGTGCTGGGATTACAGATGTGAGCCACTGCACCCGGCCCAGATTTCTTTTTTAAAAATATTATTTTATTTCAATGGTTTTTAGTGTACAGGTGGTTTTTGGTTATATGGATGGGTTCTTTAGTGGTGATTCTTGAGATTTAGTGCACGCATCACACACTGTACCCAAGGTGTTGTCTTTTATCCCTCACTCCACTCCCAACCTCTCTCCACCCTGAGTCCCCACAGTCCATTAGATCGCTCTGTATGTTTTTCTATCCTCATAACTTAGCTATGAGTGAAGTAACTCAGGAATGGAAAATCAAAAGAATCATTCTTATTCTTCATCCTTAATGTAAATCCTCACCTTTTCCAATTGTTCTCTCTCTTCATCAACCTTTCTGCTTTTAACATCTTATCTTCTTGGCTTTGTCTTTTACATGAACTCTCATGGTGTCATTTTGTCTTTATTTTATAACATTCATCATATTTCAGATTATAAGATTTCATTTTTTCCCACCTTTTTTTTTTTTTTTTTTTTGAGATGAAGTCTTGCTCTGTCACCCAGGCTGGTGTGTAGTGGCACAGTCTTGGCTCACTGCAACCTCTGCCTCACGAGTTCAAGTGATTCTCCTGCCTCAGCCTCCTCCCAAGTAGCTGGGACTACAGGCAAATGCCACCACACCAAGCTAATTTTTTTGTAATTTTTAGTAGAGACAGGGTTTCACCATGTTGGCCAAGCTGGTCTCGATCTCCTGACCTCATGATCTGCCAACCTCAGTCTCCCAATATCCCACTTATTAATGAGAATATATGGCATTTTGTTTTCCATTCCTGAGTTACTTCACTTAGGATAATGGCCTCCAGTTCCATCCAACTTGCTGCAAAAGACATTATTTCATTCCTTTTCATGACTGAGTAGTATTCCATGGTATATATATACCATATTTTCTTTATCCACTTGTGGATCGACCGGCACTTAGGCTGGTTCCACATCTTGCAATTGTAAATTGTGCTGCCATAACATACATCTGTAAGTGTCTTTTCATATAAGGACTTATTTTCTTTTGGGTAAATACCCAGTAGTGGGATTGCTGGATCGAGTGGCAAATCTACTTTTAGCTCTTTAAGGAATCTCCATCCTGTTTTCCATATTGGTTGTACTAGTTTACATTCCCGCCGGCAGTGTAGAAGTGTTCCCTTTTCACCACGTCAACCACATCAACGCCAACGTCTATTGTTTTTGACTTTTTAATTATGACCATTGTTGCAGGAGTAAGGTGGTATCACAGTGTGGTTTTGATTTGCATTTCCCCGATGATTAGTGATGTTGAGATTCTTGAGAAACCACAAGCCCCCCTGGCTGTTTATCTTGATAAAATCTTTTCAAGGTAGCAGCAGCAGCTAATAAAGCTGCAAGGTGCCCAGCATCCTTTAATTCTTCTTGCTGAGTGACACCAACCTCTACGGAGGGGAGGCTTAGTTTAGGACACTCTAAGAACCAGTTACAAAGTCACTTCCCTCGTCGTCTGCAAGTGCTTCCAGCTGACTTCTTAAAATATTCCCTCCCAGTGAGATTCTATTTATATAAATTATCATTTACCTATTTCATTCTTATTCTTCATCCTTCATGTAAATCCTCACCTTTTCCTAACTCTTTCTCTCTCTCTTTGTCAACCTTTCTGCTTTTAACGTCTTATCTTCTTGGCTTTTGAACTCTCATGGTGTCATTTTGTCTTTATGTTATCAGATTCATCTTATTTCAGATTAAAAGATTTCATTTTGGCTGGGCGTGTCGGCTCACACCTGTAATCCCAGCACTTTGGGAGGTTGAGGCAGGCGGATCACTTGAGGTCAGCAGTTTGAGACCAGCCTGGCTAACATGGTGAAACCTCATTTCTAGTAAAAATACAAAAATTAGCAGGCGTGATCCAGCTACTCAGGGGCTAAGACATGAGAATCACTTGAACCCGGGAGGTAGAAGTTGCAGTGAGCCAAGATCACGCCGCACTCCAGCCTGGGCAACAGAATGAGATTCCATCTCCAAAAAAAAAAAAAAAAGAAAATATTTCATTTTATCTTATCATTTCATCTTATCAATTTCACCTAATCTTAATTTTTACTGGATGGAATTATTCAGAGCTTGTACTATTGTATTTTCCTTTTGTCTTTATTCCTTCTGATTTTTCTTTCAATTTCAAGTTTTAATTTTCCTACTTTCTACAAGTCCTGTATCACTGGACAAATGTGCTTCTTTTATTTCCCTTCTTTCCTCTTTCCTTTTTTATTTTGCTTTTCTGAGTAGCACAGAAAGCCTAGCCCCAGGACAGGGACCAGCAGAGGGGCAGGGCAGGAGGTTTTCCTCCTTCACAGCTATCCTTAAAGCTGTGTCTCCTCCAAATAGACCTCCAGACCATCCAAGCCTGGCTTTCCAGATAACCTCACCCCCAGGAGACCCAGAGATACCAGCCCTGGGACAAGGCAGTAATAATTACCTTGCTACATGTAACACACCTGCTCTACGAAAAGGGCCTGGCATCTGATGCCCCACACCATCTAGGCATATTCAAAGAAGATAATCCAGCCTCTCTAGAAAATACATGCATCTGGCCAGGCATGGTGGCTCACACCTGTAATCCCTGCCATTTGGGAGGCTGAGGAGGGAGGACAGCTTGAGCCCAGGAGGTGGAGGCTGTGGTGAGCTGTGATCGTGCCACTGCACTCCAGCCTGGGTGACAGAGCAAGACCTTGTCCCCGCATCAACAGGGACAGAAGCAGAGAGAAAAGAATACAAAAGTGAAGAAGGACAAGAGTAAAAGAACGAAGAAGTAAGACGAGGCGAAGAGAGCTAAAGAGCAAGAATAAAGAACGAGTCGAGGAAGGAGGCCGAGAAAGAAGAAAACCGGCAGAAGCGAAGAAGAAGAGAAAGAAGAAGAGAAAGAGAAAGAAGAAAGAAAGAAAGAGGAGGGCCGGGGAGAGGGGGGGGGGAGGGGGGGAGGGGGGGGGGACGGAGAAAGAAAGAAAGAAGAGAAAAAAAGAAGAAAATCAATGCACTGATTTTTACTTCCTGCCCATCTTGGGGCAGGGACCCAGGCTTCCTATCCCTTAGCAGGAGCCAGAGAGCCCTGAAGAGCCCCCTGGGAAAGGCAACAGAGAGAGGCCAGCCTTGCCCTCAGTCACCAGTGTCCAGTTCTCAATGGAGGCCCTTGTTTTGTTGGGTAGGAAGATTCTTCCCCCAGGCAGCCCTCCAGGCTTCCTTCCTCCATCAGTAAGTGATGAGGCCTTCCAGTTACTTCCAATACAATCCTAAGGCAGAGGACTGGCTTCAGTTGAGTCATAACATCTGCGGCTTTTACATTTTAAAATTTTAAAGTTAAATTTTAACTTTCTAGAATTGGAGACTAAAATGTGTAGTGCCCTAACCTGATGGCACTTTTGGGTTGTAAAAATGAATTTTAGGCGCACTAAACCCACCCAGCATTTCAGGACCATCTCATCCCCCAAACCATGCACTTTGCAAAAATATGAATCTGGTGTAAAACAAGATTGTTTATTTCCATCCTTTCAATTTTCTTTCTTAACTTATTTTTATTTTTCTAGAGAATGATCTCACTGTGTTACCCAAGCTGGAATGCAGTGGTGTGATCGTAGCTCACTGCAGCCTCAAACTCCTAAGCTCGGGAGATCCTTCCACCTCAGCCTCCCCAGTACCTGGGACTACAGATGCATGCCACCACTCCTGTATAATTTTTTGGTTTTTTTGTAGGGATGGGATTTTGCTATGTTGACCAGACTGGTCTTTAACCCCTAGCCCCAAAAGATCCTCTTGCCTCAACCTCCTGAGTAGCTTCCTTTTTTATTTTCTACCTTGATGACTTGGGGCCTATCCTAGATGAATGGCAAGATTCACAGGACTCACTCAGGCGGGTCTAAGACTGGGCCCATCTCTAAGGTTTCTTTCCTGAGCCTGAGGATGCTACACAGTGATATAATCAATCCAGAAGCTCTAGGACTCGTTGGCACAATTTCCACCATTGGCATCCGTTTTGCTAAAGGCCCTAAGGACCTCAGAGAGGGGGGTAAGGTTGTTTTGTTTTGCAGG